>NC_057795.1:403699008-404299008 GCF_018294505.1 Triticum aestivum
GGGCCGGCCCAGGGTAGGGGGCTGGGCCAGGGGTGAGGGGGCCAGGTGGGGGGTTCGGGGGGGCTGGCTGGGCCAGGTGGGGAAGGGCTGGCCCAGATGGGCCAGTGGGGGTTCCTTCCCCCCACCTCTTTTGTTTTATTTTCCTTTTTTTATATATTTTTCCCTTTTCTTACTTTCTGTTTTAGATTAATTAAAATGCCAAAACATTTTACAAAATTTTGTGCACCCCACCATAATTAGGTTTGCTATTTTAGACAACCCCCGAACATTTTAGTTTTAGTTTTTGAAACCTTTTATCTTTGGTTTTGTTTTGAATTTATTTGTAGACCGGGTTCGAATCAACGTGAGGTTAGCCACAGTAACCGAGGTGATCACTGTTGCTTAATCATCCGGGTGTTACAGTCTCCGTCCAGCGCGCTCGCTCTTGCCCCCGCACAACTTCCCCTCGCGCATCTCGCCGGCAACCATGGCCAAGGAGAAGACGGCGGCGCTGGAACGTGCGAAGAAGGCATCGGCGTCGGAGAGGGCGAAGGGGAGATCTACCAACCGCGGCGGGTCTTCGTCCAGATCCCGCCTGCCAAAGGGCTGGGTCCAAGGAGACTGGATCCAGTCGACCATCACAGAAAAAGATCTCCTCGACATGGCCAACGAGGGCTTGATCCCTCATGGAGCTGCGAGGCTTCCGGGGAAGGAATGGCAGTCCCAGCCAGAAGAGGGTGAGTGTGTGCTCTTGGCCACCCATGTTGATCATGGATTTTCTTTGCCGCCGAGTATTTTCTTCCGTGGCTTCTTGAACTTCTTTGGAGCGCAGCTCCACCACTTTACCCCAAATTCTATCGCCTATCTTGCCGCGTTCGTGTCCATGTGTGAGGGTTTCCTGGGCTGTCGACCGCACTGGGGTTTGTTCAAGCATATATTCACGTGTCGCTCTCAGACCGTGAAGAAGGCGAGCCCAGGCGATGAAAGAACCCGAGTCGTCCAAATGTGTGGGGGTCTGGGGATCCAGGTGAGGAACAAGAGCACCTTCCTGCCCATGACCTTTCCCGAGTCAGTCAGAGGCTGGCAGTCGACCTGGTTCTACTGCCAGGACCAGTCGACACCGGGGCAGTCGAGTGGACTCCCTCAGTTTACCATGGACCGAGTGAACAAGCCCTCCTCTCTGAAGTTGATTCCGGAGGAGAAAGCTGACGTGAAGATGTTGATGGAGCGCGTGGTGCAGTTGGTTCGGGAGGGAGTGACGGGCATGGATCTCCTGGAGGTCTTCCTTAGGCGTCGCATCCAGCCCCTTCAGTTCCGGAGCCACTGCATGTGGTTGTACTGTGGGACTGAAGACGAGACTCGAGTCCATCCAGAAGCAGTCGACGATGTCACTCTGGAAAGGTGGATGGTAGCCGTTACCGGAAACAAGGATAACCCACGCGGAGCCAGAAGGATTCCTCCACTCGACCACAACAGCGATCCAAACAAGGTACGCTTGCTCTGCTCTCCACTGTGTTCTTGTCACATTCATTTCTGTTTATCCTGCCGACTGGTCGATTGATCCTTGTCTTGATATCTGCTAGGCCCTCACCGAGCTGTACTCGATGCCCAATGGGGCACAAGCTCCGACTGAGGAGGGTGAGTCGAGTGGGGGCGAGAGCCAGGAAGAGGAGGAATGGGACTCAGACGTTGCAGAGGATGATGATGACGATGACGATGATGATGGTGATGAAGATGACGTTGAAGACGAGGAAGAAGAGGAGGAGGAGGTCGTACCACCGCGCTCGGAAAGGCGGTCGAAGCTTGTCCACGACCTTTCGACTGAACGTGGTAAGGGGGTTGCGACCGCCGCTCAGTCGACCAAACGCCCTCGGACCACCTCTCCAGTGCCGACTGAAAAGGCGCCGAAGCAGCCCAGGGCGGCCTCGTCGAAGCCGATCAAGCTCCTGCCGAAGATGAAGGTGTCCATCCCTACCATATCAGGGTAATCGTGCTGCTTAAGTCTTCTTATTTTGTGTGAACTTTGTCCCTGGTTGACGCTGAAGTTAGTCGACTGATTCTTTGGAGTTGCAGTGCTGCTACTTCTGAGACCTCAGCCCGGGCTGATGACCATGAGATGGAGGACGCAGCAACTTCAAAACCAGGTACTATATTCTTAACGCCGTTTTTAGTCGATTGACTCGCGATCTCTGATCCTGATTCTTCTCCGTAGCTCCACCCAATGCTATTATCAATCTCCCTGATGATGATGAGGATGAGGAACCGCTGAAGCGCAGAAGGAGTAGAAAAGCGTCCGCCAGCAAGGTGCCCCAGGATGTGACGGCGCCTGAGATTCTGATTGCGGAGGAAGAGAACACCACTCGACACACGGTGTCCTTCGCAGATCCATTGACGAGTGCTCAGCAGCCCTCCCTCTTCACGATGCACCACGTCCCAGAGGACCAAGCTGGCGCGGCGAAGGAGGCGATACGCCAGGCGGGAATCATGATGGAGCAGTTGAAGACCATCCGGGATGCGAGCCAGGCAGCTTATGATGCCAGTTCTGCCCTCCAAAGCAATGTTCAGGTCAGTCGACCACCGTTTATTCTGTTGGATATGCTACCAAAAACTTTTCCTTTCTGGAATTTATAGTAGTCACCCAGTGGGTGTGTCGATTAAACTCCGTGTTAGCGGGGGCACGCTGAGTGCACCCGCTGGGTGTAGTCCCCAAGGCTATGGTCGACTGCTGGCAGTCGGCCTTAGGCTTTATGATGTCAATCTTTCTGTCAGTCGACTATGTCGACTGGATTTCACAAACCGGTGGGGGCACGCTGAGTGCACCCACTGGGTGTAGTCCTCGAGACTGTGGTCGACTGCTTGCAGTTGATTACAGTCTTAAAGAATACATCTCTCTTTTTTTTTGAGGTCGACTGGTCGACTTTATCTTCAACAGGATTAGTGGGGGCACGCTGAGTGCACCCACTGGGTGTAGTCCCCGAGACTACGGTCGAATGCTTGTATTCGGCTGTAGTCTTAGAAACGTGTGTTTTTTTCCTTTTTCACTCGGAAGTGAATTATATTTGACATTTAGTCGATTGGTTCTTCGCAGAACTCCTGTGATCTTGTGGCTCGCTACTCTGAGCTGGAAAACAAGCACACTCAACTCGAGCTGAGCTTGAAGCTGGTTCAGGAGAAGCTGACGAAGGCAAAGGAGGAGACCGAAGGTATGTTTGGTGAGACCCTGACGACTGCTTTTCCCCTTGCTTGTTTCAAAATCTGATCTTGCTGTAACTTGCAGGTAAGGTAAGGGAGGCCCAACAGAAGAAAGACCTCGAACTAGCTGAGAAGATCAAGCTTGCTGACGAGAAGTTAGCTTCAGTCACCAAGCTTGAACAAGACAATACCAATCTGAAAGCTGCTCTTGGGATCGCCAACAAGGAGGTCAGTCGACTAAAAATTGATAAAGCTGCCCTGACCGACCAAGTCAGTAAGTTGACTGGGAAGAAAAATGATCTGGAGGCCTTCCTGAGTGGTCTTGCCAAGAAGCTGTTTCTTATGCTTGAAGGTAAACCTCTATGCTCGTCAAACATTTCCAATCGTGGTTTTTCCATTCGACCATCCCCTTGACTTAGTGATCATCCTTGCAGAATTTTGTCAAAACTTTGAAGAAGAAACTAGCCGGCTGGAGCCAAACCTCGACCCCGTCAATTCTCTGGTGAACGACGAAGTTGCCATGGATGTTTTCCGACTGGAGTCTCGTGTTGCAGCTGTCGTGGACTATCTCGCAAGGCTGAAGGCCGCCACATCTCGCATCGACTCGACGCTCTGGCCTGAGGAGACACTTCAGAATGACCTTGAGTCGCTGATGGCCCGCTTGAACACGATCCCTGGTCGAGTGCAGGAATGGAAGAAGTCCTCGGCTCGGTGCGGTGCAGATGTTGCTCTGTGTCTGGCCCGTGTCCACTGTAAAGATGCGCGAGAAGAGAAGCTGGCGGCCCTTCGGGTGGCCAACACCAAGAAACACGACTTCAGGTCCTTTATGGAAACTTTCCTTGCGGCTGCCACTCGGATCGCCGACGGAATTGACCTTGATGAATTCGTTGCACCTTCCAGCCCTCCACAGGAGGGGTAAAAAACTTCTTCTGGCTCGACGCTTTAAATTTGCCTCGGTATGCCGAGTGGAATTGTAACCGATAAACCTTAACAGGCTTAACGCCCGAGCACTTTCGGTTCCTTTAGATATCGATTCAAACTTGAATTTGGTGCTTGAATACGATTGCCTTTGGCTCGAAATGTCTTTTGCAGGTTCAAAGCAAGGCGCCTTTACTGCAATCGACTTATTCTTTAGTCCACTTAGGCGAGCACTAGGCTGCGGCTAAGCCTCCGAGTGGAAGCCCGGCTTACCACTCGGTAGGATTTCTATAACTTAGGCGAGCACTGGGCTGCAGCTAAGCCCCCGAGTGAGAGGTTTACTCTTCACTCGGTAGGATTTTGATAACTTAGGCTAGCACTGGGCTGCAGCTAAGCCTCCGAGTGAGAGGTTTGCTCTTCACTCGGTAGGATTTTTATAACTTAGGCGAGTGCTTGGACTGCAGCTAAGCCTCCGAGTGAGAGGGTTGCTCTCCACTCGGTAGGATTTTTGTAACTTAGGCGAGTGCTTGGACTGCAGCTAAGCCTCCGAGTGAGAGGGTTGCTCTTCACTCGGTAGGAATTTTATAACTTAGGCGAGTGCTTGGACTGCAGCTAAGCCTCCGAGTGAGAGGGTTGCTCTTCACTCGGTAGGATTTTTGTAACTTAGGCGAGTGCTTGGACTGCAGCTAAGCCTCCGAGTGAGAGGGTTGCTCTTCACTCGGTAGGATTTTTGTAACTTAGGCGAGTGCTTGGACTGCAGCTAAGCCCCCGAGTGAGAGGCTTGCTCTTCACTCGGTAGGATTTTTATAACTTAGGCGAGTACTTGGACTGCAGCTAAGCCTCCGAGTGGAAGTCTGGCTTACCGCTCGGTAGGATTTTGATAACTTAGGCGAAACGGATTCGCAGCTAAGCCTCCGAGTGGGAGTCTGGCTCACCACTCGGTAGGATTTTTACAAACTTAGGCGAAACGGATTCGCGGCTAAGTCACCCACTGAGGGGGAATTTTATTGGACAAAAATAAAAAGTGACAGAAATTATGGAGGAACTATGACACTATTATTTTGAGGTCCATGAACTACAGAAGTACTTTATTGCAACTCATCCGAGTGATAAAACTTAAGTATAAAATGGGCGGAGTAGTTCCGCGTTCCAAGCTCGGGGCTCGTCGATATTATGCTCGACGTTGTAAAGACGGTACGCCCCGTTGTGGAGAACCTTGGTGACGATGAAGGGACCTTCCCAAGAAGGAGCAAGCTTGTGTGGTTTGTGCTGATCCACTCGGAGAACTAAATCTCCTTCCTGGAAGGCTCGACCTCTCACATTTCTAGCGTGGAAACGACGCAAATCTTGTTGGTAGATGGTCGAACGGATCAGAGCCATCTCCCTTTCTTCCTCTAAAAGGTCGACTACGTCCTGCCGCGCTTGTTCAGCCTCCGCTTTGTTGTAGATTTCAACTCGAGGAGCATTGTGGAGAAGATCACTCGGCAAGACTGCTTCAGCTCCGTAGACCAACAAGAATGGAGTTCTTCCGGTCGACCGATTAGGTGTGGTCCGCAGCCCCCAAAGCACTGAGGGAAGTTCGTCGACCCAAGCTCCAGCCGCGTGTTTGAGATCACGCATCAGTCGGGGCTTCAATCCCTTAAGAATCAGTCCATTAGCTCGCTCCGCTTGTCCATTCGACTGCGGATGGGCGACTGAAGCGTAGTCGACCCGTGTGCCTTGGGAGTTGCAGAAATCTCTGAATTCCTCCGAGTCAAAGTTCGACCCATTATCCGTAATGATGCTGTGCGGGACTCCATATCTGAATATTAGTTCCCTGATGAAGCTAACAGCAGTACCGGTGTCAAGGTTCTTGATTGGTTTAGCCTCGATCCACTTGGTGAACTTGTCGACTGCCACCAGTACATGCGTGAAGCCACTTCGTCCTGTTCTCAAAGGACCGACCATGTCCAATCCCCATACTGCGAAAGGCCAGACGAGTGGGATGGTCTTCAGAGCCGACGCAGGCTTGTGCGACATATTCGAGTAGAACTGACATCCCTCGCACTTATCCACTATCTCTTTTGCCATCTCATTCGCCTTTGGCCAGTAAAATCCGGCTCGGTATGCTTTGGCCACGATGGTCCGAGAGGACGCATGATGACCACAGGTCCCCGAGTGGATATCATTGAGGATGAGTCGACCTTCTTCTGGTGTTATGCACTTCTGACCAACTCCAGTCGCGCTTTCTCTGTATAATTGTCCTTTGATTACGGTAAAGGCCTTAGATCGACGGACGATCTGTCGAGCCTCTTCCTCATCCTCCGGAAGCTCTTTTCTCAGGATATACGCGACATACGGAACTGTCCAGTCGGGAATGACCACCAAGACCTCCATGATCAAGTCGACCACCGCTGGGACCTCAATCTCAGTCGGATCTGCGGCACTCTTGGGCTGTGGAGTTTCTTCGGTGAAAGGATCTTCTTTGACTGACGGAGTGTGTATATGCTCCAAGAACACACCACTCGGAATGGCTTCTCTCTTGGAACCTATCTTTGCTAGATCATCAGCTGCTTGATTTTTCAGTCGGGGTATATGATGGAGCTCCAACCCCTCGAACTTCTTTTCCAGCTTCCTCACTGCACTGCAGTATCCAGTCATGGCTGGACTTCTCACGTCCCACTCTTTCATCACCTGGTTGACCACTAAATCCGAGTCGCCATAGACCATCAGGCGACGGACGCCGAGTGAAATGGCCATGCGCAACCCGTATAAGAGGGCCTCATATTCTGCCTCATTGTTGGAGGAATCAAAGTGAATCTAGAGCACATATCTGAGCTTATCTCCTCTGGGGGAAACCAGGACAACCCCAGCACCGGAACCATTCAACATCTTAGAGCCATCAAAGAACATGGTCCAATGCTCCGAGTGAACTTCAGTCGGCTGCTGTTGTTCAATCCACTCGGCGAGGAAATCTGCTATTGCATGGGACTTAATGGCTTTCTTTGCCTCAAACTTGATATCAAGGGGAAGAAGTTCAATCGCCCATTTGGCCACTCGACCAGTTGCATCTCTGTTGTGCAAAATCTCTGATAGTGGAGCGTCGCTGACGACTGTGATGGAATGATCAGAAAAATAATGAGCAACCTTCTTTGTGGTCATGTATATTCCATACACAAGCTTCTGATAATGAGGATATCTCTGCTTGGATGGAGTCAAGACTTCAGACAAATAATACACTGGGCGCTGAACTTTGAGAGCTTTTCCTTCTTCTTCCCGCTTGACCGTAAGCACAGTACTGACGACTTGTCCTGTGGCTGCGATATAGAGCAACAGAGGCTCTTTGCTGATTGGAGCAGCAAGCACCGGCTGGGTGGAGAGCAGAGCTTTTAGCTCGGCAAACGCTGCATCACCTTCTGGAGTCCACTCGAACTTGTCTGTCTTCTTCATCAGTCGGTAAAGAGGCAATGCCTTTTCACCGAGTCGTGAAATGAATCGACTTAATGCGGCCAAGCATCCAGTAAGCTTCTGGACATCGTGCACTCGCACAGGGCGTTTCATTCGGAGAATAGTGCCAATCTTCTCTGGGTTAGCGTCGATTCCCCGTTCGGAAACGAGAAAACCGAGTAACTTGCCACCAGGAACTCCAAATGTGCACTTTGATGGATTGAGCTTGATATCATATCTTCTGAGGTTGGCAAATGTTTCGGCGAGATCAGCGAGTAGGTCGGAACCTTTTCGTGACTTGACAACGATATCATCCATATATGCTTCCACATTCCGACTGATTTGAGTGAGTAGACACTTCTGAATCATTCGCATAAATGTGGCTCCGGCATTCTTGAGGCCGAATGGCATGGTGATATAGCAGAAGCACCCGAATGGAGTGATGAAAGCTGTTTTTACCTCGTCGGGTCCGTACAGACGGATCTGGTGGTACCCAGAGTAGGCATCTAAAAAAGACAGCCTCTCGCATCCCGCGGTCGAGTCAACAATTTGATCTATGCGAGGGAGAGGAAAATGATCTTTCGGGCAGGCCCGGTTGATGTGCTTGAAATCAATGCACATTCGGAGCGACTTGTCCTTCTTAGGAACCATGACGACATTAGCGAGCCACTCGGAGTGGTATATCTCTCGGATAAATCCTGCTGCCAACAGTCGAGCCACTTCCTCACCAATGGCTTTTCTCTTCTGGACGGCGGACCGCCGAAGATGCTCTTTAACTGGTTTTGCAGACGAGTCGACTCTTAGGCGATGCTCAGCCAGTCCCCTGGGAACACCTGGCATGTCAGCGGGCTTCCATGCAAAAATGTTCCAGTTCTCACGGAGGAACTGGATGAGCGCTTCTTCCTATTTTGGGTCGAGTGTTGTGGAGATGCGGGTCGGAGCTGCATCGGGGTCGGTCGGGTGAATGTGAACAGGCTTCGTCTCACCGGACGACTGGAATGCAGACTCTGTGGTGGGTTTCTTTGATCGCAGCAAGTCACTCGGATCTGCGTTTTGCTTGTATTCCTCGAACTCGACCGCTGTCACCTGGGAATCGGCAATCTTTGAGCCCTTCTGAAAGCACTCTTCTGCCTTTTTCCGATCACCGGTGACAGTGATCACTCCTTTGGGGCCGGGCATCTTCAATTTGAGGTACACGTAACATGGTCGAGCCATGAACCGTGCGTAAGCCGGCCTCCCCAAAATGGCATGATATGCACTCTGGAAATCCATGACCTCAAACGTCAACTTTTCTTTGCGAAAATGTTTTGAATCACCAAACACCACGTCCAAAGCTATTTGGCCGAGTGACTCGGCTTTCTTCCCTGGTATAACTCCATGAAAGCTCATGTTACTAGTGCTCAATCGGGACATCGGAATGCCCATTCCTTTCAGTGTGTCTGCATACAACAAATTCAGCCCGCTTCCACCGTCCATCAGCACTTTTGTCAGTCGAGTGCCTTCGACAACTGGATCGACCACCAAAGCTTGCCTCCCAGGGGTGGCAATATGAGTCGGGTGATCAGATTGGTCGAATGTGATGGGTATTTGAGACCATTTCAGATAATTTGCTTTTGCTGGGGCAACCATGTTCACCTCTCGGTTAATGACTTTCAGTCGACTCCTGCTTTCCACATCTGCAAGGATCATCAGAGTGGAGTTGATATGCGGATATCCTTCCTCACTGTCCTCCTTGTCTTCGGCCTTGTCCGACTCCTTCTCCTTGTCCTTAGACTGTTTTCCCTGAAACTGCTGGATCAGGAGTCGACATTGGCGAGTGGTGTGCTTCGGGTAGACGATATTCCCCTCTTCATCTTTCTTCGTGTGGATGTGGCATGGCATATCCATTACGTCGTTCCCTTCTTTATCCTTTACCTTCTTGGGGTTCCAGGATCCTTTTGGTTTCCCCTTAAACTTTTCCTGAGTCACGGCCAGAGCCTCTCCAGGAGCTGCCGGTTCAGCCTTCCGCTTCTGTTTCCGACTGGTGTTTCCTTTTTCCGACTGACTCGGCTTGTGCTTGCCGCTTTGGAGTCGGTCTTCTTCTTCGCCGTTGGCGTACTTGGTAGCAATCTCCATCATCCGACTCAAGGTCATGTCACCGGTTCGACCAAACTTCAAACTCAGTTCTCTGTTCTTGACGCCATCTTTGAAGGCGCAGACTGCCTGATGATCAGACACATTCTCCACAGTGTGGTGCAAAGTGATCCATCTCTAAATATACTCTCTGAGAGTCTCGTTGGTCTTCTGCACGCAGACTTGCAACTCTGTCAGTCCAGCTGGTCGCTTGCAAGTTCCTTCAAATGTTCTGATGAACACTCGGGACAAATCTTCCCAAGTGTAAATGCTGCTAGGCGGTAATTGAGTTAACCATGCCCTGGCAGAACCTTCCAGCATGAGGGGTAAATGCTTCATGGCCACCTCGTCGTTCCCACCACCAATCTGAACT
This sequence comes from Triticum aestivum, assembly GCF_018294505.1. Lineage (NCBI taxonomy): Eukaryota > Viridiplantae > Streptophyta > Magnoliopsida > Poales > Poaceae > Triticum > Triticum aestivum. The sequence goes on from NC_057795.1 coordinate 403,709,009, forward strand.
GCCACTCAGTAGTCCTCAAGCCAAGTTTCAGGCTTAGACTCACCAGTGAACTTGCTGACTCCTGTTGCCAACCTGAAATTGGGAGGGATAACTGCGGCTCTGATAGCTCTGCTGAAACATTCAGGACCAGAAACATGCACTCGACTGCTTGTGGGTGCACGCAGACTTGCATCTCTATCGAGTCCGCCTCGATGGGCTCTGTTCCGGTCGACCAAACCTTGCACGATAATGGATCGCGTGTCGAAGCCTGGTTCTCTGGGGTCGACTGGAACCCTTCGCCCTGTACTGTACTGACGCCTGTCATCTTGCTGTCGAGGAGCGTAAGACCCACCCCTCGGAGGGGAATTGGGCACTCGATGCCTATCATCTCGGTCGAGTCGGTCGCCATATTGATCTCGCCGATTCTCGCGCCCTTCACGTCGCGGAGGCGATCTGGGGCTGTGAGCCGACTGAACCGTATTCGCAGTGACGGATCGACTGTGAATTCTGTTGCGCGACTGAGACACGACTGAATTCTGATCTCCTGCTGCCCGGAGCAGATCCCTGATCTGCATCAAACCTCTGCCAGCTTCCGACTGCGAAGGCTGGATGGACTCTGCTATACGGGTCGCAGCTGCTAAATTCTGGATTGGGGTTCGATATACCTGAGTCGGCGGGAAGAGTTGACGTCGACTGGTGTCGGGAACTCGTTGCCGCGCGCGCTCGTCGAGTGCTCGCTGAAGATTCTCCAGTCGAGTGCATTCGGCCAAATTGGCCAGACGTGCCTCCTCCAAGGCACGAGCCTCGGGGGTTTCTCCTGCGATGGGAGTACGCAGAGCATCCACGTTCCTGCGGCGAAGTTCCTCTCTTTGCAGAGAGTCGAGTGGCTCAGGCTGGTACTCTTCGTGGCCTCGTGCGGGGTCGCCTCCGTCACCTGCTCCACCATCACGAGCGAAGCCAGGGGGACTGCGGGGCCCGTCGACCATCAAGATTTCTGCCGCTGGATCACTGCTACCGCACTCGGATGCAGTCTCTACGGAGCCAGTCGACAGATCGAACAAGCCGTAGAGAGATTCGTCGGGCTCGATTGCCGCAACTTGGATGGTGGCCGATTGGCGAGCCACCGCGTGCCTCACCCATCGCTGAAGCCTCGACCGGCCCGAGCGCTTGCGCTGGCGGGAGACCGGGAGGGTGGACGATGGAGGAGTCGTCCGATACGGGGTCGACGATTGCCGCAGCAGAACGCCACGGACACATGCGCGAAAATGCGTCGCACCGCGGACGGGGAGCGCATCAACGTCGAGTGGAGCCTCCTGGAGCCAGGCGGAGTCATCGGCGATGAAGGTGAGAGTGCCGAGACAGATCTCTCGACCTTCGACCAAAACTCCAGCAGACACCATGATGAAAGTACTCGGAAGAATCACAACTTCTCCACAAAATCGCTAAAACACCTGCCCCACGGTGGGCGCCAACTATCGTGGTTCTAAGCCTGACAGTAGAGTGGGGAGTAGGTATGGAGAGGCAAGGTCCTAGCTATGGAGAGGTTGTAAACACAAGGGATGTACGAGTTCAGGCCCTTCTCGGAAGAAGTAATAGCCCTACGTCTCGGAGCCCGGAGGCGGTCGAGTGGATTATGAGTATATGAGTTACAAGGTGCCGAACTCCTCTACCTGTGGAGGGGGGCGGCTTATATAGAGTGCGCCGGGACCCCAGTCAGCCCACGTAGGAGAGGGTTTAAGGTGAGTTAAGTCCGGGGCGTTACTGATAACGCCCCACATAAAGTGTCTTTACTACCATAAAGTCTACTTAATTACATGCCGTTGCAGTGTAGAGTGTTTCTTGACCTTCTGGTGGTCGAGTGAGTCTTCGTGGTCGAGTCCTTCAAGTCAGTCGAGTGAGTCCCTCGTTGGTCGACTGGAAGGCGACCTCTGCTAAGGGTGTCCTTGGGTAAGGTACTTAGATCAGGTCTATGACCCTACCCTAGGTACATGACCCCATCAGTACCCACCGGGGGCTCACCGCCCATTGAGACCTTGGCCCTTTTCGCCGCCCTCTGGGCTAGCGTCTCCGCGTCCTTATGAAGACAACACCAAATCCAGTGAGGATGATGCAGGCGTAAGGACAGGAGAGAAGGGGAGCGAAATACTTACTCGTTCTCCACCTCCTCCTCCACTGGCTTCCTCTTCCTCTTCGGGCTAAAAGACCTGAGGTCAAAGTCGGCCTCTAGGGTGCTGACCGAGGCAGAAGGAGAGGGAGATGGAGTCCGGTGCCGCTTGGACAAGGAGGAGACATTCACCGTCCTTTTTGCCACGGCGGCCTTCGCCGTCTTTATCGTCGTCGCGGCCTTCATCACCCTAGTCTGGTGCACGAGTTGCTCCTGGGCCGGTTACCGTTGCGCGGTCTTGCCGGGCTGGACCGGCTCGCCAGAGCTGGCCCACCGCAGGACGCGTCTCCTCCTTGTTGGCAGAGGATCATCCGACTCGGCATCTTCCTCGGACAACTCATCGTCCATCTCCTCAAGAAGGGGAGCCTCGGCACCAGCACCGCTGGCCTCCCCGGCAGACTCCGCCCATCGGGCGAGCTCCTTCTCCTTCGTATCCGCGTCAGCCTCGTCCTCCATGCCGCTAGCGCTGCCGGCTTCCCTGGCGAGTGCTGCCTCTGTCGCTCTGGCGGCGATGTAGTCCAACTCCTCCTTGGTGGTGTCTTGGATGAGCTCCAGCTCAGCGTGGACATAGCCCTCCGAAAAGTTGTCGAAGAACTCCTGCACTTCGTGTGTCGGGGGCTCGGCCTAGGCCAGGTCGAGGCCGTGCGCGTTGAAGTACGGCATCATGGCAATAATGTCGGACCAGAGAGAGTTGTTACTCAGCGGGACTACTCCCGCCGGCAACCCAAACAGGGGCCCTTTGACGGCCTTGCCGAACTTTGCGGCCTTGCCGTCCCTCTCAACCCAGCCGTCGTCGCCCACATTGAGCTGGAAGAGCCTCAGGCAGAAGTGTGCGTGCCCCATCACCATGAAGTTGTGCTTCAGGCCAGGGCGGAGCCTCATGACATCGGCCGCGTTCCTGAAGTCTCAGGCCGGCCTCCCCTTGTTATGGAGCGGGGCGATCCGGCGACGGAGGAAATCCGCCCCAATGATTTCAAGGGTGAGCCCGACCGTGGTGAGGCGGAGGATCCTGGTAGTGGTGACCGAGAGCTTCTTGTCGTTGACATCGAGGTCACCCCGGTCCTTGCGACGGACCGGCGGGATCTGACGAACCCGTCAGAACTCCTACGGGTCCTCCTCCATGATCCAGAGCCACCGATCCCGCCACTCCTCCCATCTCTCCTTCTGGGCGCCCTCCGGATAAGCGCCCTTCTCCTGGGTCCTCGGGATCCAAGTGACGCAGCCAGAGATGGCACCCCCTGGCTGGATGTGAGGGTAAAAATAATGGCGGAAGAGCGCTGTGCTAGGTAGCACTCCGGCGAAGCCCTCACAAAGATGGGCAAAGAAAGTCATGCACGCCACGACATTCGGCGTGAAATCAAGAAGGTGGAAGCCGAAGGTGCACATGATATTGTTGAAGAAGTAAGAAAAGGGGGGGGGGCAGAGCCCATAAGAGAAGTAATCGACAAACAAGGGATACCGATTGGGGACGGCCTCGGCGAAACCAGCAGGGATGATGCATGTGGCGGGATGCCCCGTCGTCGCCCTCCCCCACAGGGGCTTGAAGTAATCCCTGAGGTGAAACACATCGACCGTTGAGGGGAAATAGGCGAGTTGCGTCCATAGCACTGCCAGCTTCTTCTCCGACGACTCATCCTCCCCGGCGTCCGTCGCCGCCCCTTTGCCATTGTTGGTTTTGGGTGCCATGGCGACTGGGGGATGCCGAGGGATCAAGAACAATGGAAGGCGTGGCGGCGGTGAGCGAAAGCGAGAGCTTGAGAAGGAAGAAGGAAGGGACGGCGGTTCCAAGAATGGAGAGGGTGCAGAGGGTAAATGAGCAGTGCGCCTGCGGTTATTCCTTTTTATGGGGAAGGCGCGGGGCGCCTCTTTACCATTTACCACACATGACCCCCACATCACGAACGACCCTCCACGTCATGCATTCAATGACGGTCGTGGGGAAGCACAACAGACAAAGAAGTTGCCGCGGTAAAACTCTGCCACGCATGCCCGCGCACCGTTCTAGGCCTAGCCCAAAAATGCATCGCGCTTATGTGTGGCCCAGGCCCGGGGGCTCCTATTGGTGTACAAAAGTAGGGCCTCTCTTTGTACCCTTTTACTTGTGCACAGGCAGTCAGAGCCGCACCTGTGTCCATGCTTAGCAGGGCAGAGGAGGGAAGCAAAAGTACAAGACTACTAAAGCAGCGCTCAAACCAGGGGCGCAAAAGGTAAAGCGACAAAATGGGCTTCCCCCGGCAAGACCCTTGCCGGGGCGGCCTACGCAGCCCCAGCAAGAGCCTTGCCGGGGCAACTTACCCAACGCCAGCAAGGCCACCACCCTTGAGCCTGAGAGATCCGACACCATCGACAACATTGGAACCAAAGCTCGGGAGGGGGCCTGCATAGTGGCATGTAGATCTTTGTGAAGACAAAGGGCCTGCGAGGCCTAGATAGGAACTAGAAGACAAAACAACAGCGAGGCTCCTTGCCGAGGATGCCCACAAGGCCCCGGCAAGGCTCCTGCCGAAGATACCCACGAGGCCCCGGCAAGACTCTTGCCGAGGGCACTCGCAAGGCCCCGGCAAGACCCTTGCCGGGAATATTAGCAAGACCCCGCCCCATCACCGACCCAGCTCAGTGACCGACCCACCAACTAAGCAAGTACCCACATGGAAGTACGTGGCTCCTAATCCAACCAGTCAAGCACCTGCGTGGTGGCATGCAGATCTTCGTGAAGACCCTGCCACCACACCAGCTCAGCAACCTGCCAGCCTAGATGGCGTTGCACGCCTCATTGGCCTGGACGCGTGTTGAAGCCAGGCGAAGCGGCGACGGATGGGACGGGCTTTGTTGCCATCCCCGATAAAGCAAGAGGACACCTAAGTAGCGCATTTAATGCGTTTTGTCCTGTGATGTCAAGCGATAAGCTTGTACACTATATACACTTTCCACCTCATGTGTGCCACTGTGGCAACCCCTTTGAACTATAAAAGGAGGCCCGAGGCATACTGGGAAGGGATTCGGGTCTTTTGAACAAGTCACGGGCCATAGCTAGTTCAAGAACTCAAGAACACTCAAATATAAACCAAAGCAGGACTAGGGTATTATGCATCCTCGCGGCCTGAACCTAGGTAAACGATCTTTGTGCTGACTCCTTGACCCGCTCTTTCCACAACCTCGCACCCAGTGACCGTAGTAGGGATTTCAGTGATCCCATAGGTGTCGTTTTCCATCGACACCATCCCTCTCGGCCACCCCGACAATGACAATAGAAAACGGCAGTGAAACCCTTGCCACTTTCTGTTCGCCCATACGCCGACCACAAAGCCCAATTTCCCATGTCCCCCAAGAACCCACATCACAACACTAATGATATGTGGCGTGGGAGAAGCTACACACATGTCACTTGTTATGGATGGATGGATGGACCCAACCAGGTCGCAAGATCGAAACACCCACAGACCCACTAATCGGGCCCAACTCCTTTTCCACGGAGATTGGTAGTTGTAAAGATATTGAAATTTAACAAACATCGCTTGGTTTGCCACGAATTTCATTTCGCTTTTTGAAAAAAGAACCGTTTAAAATGGGGTGAACATTTGGTGTCTACGATTGGATGACATCTACCCTATCGCTATCTGGGGATGGGAGCTCAGGCTCCAATATCAACTCTGGGCTAGATAGGAGCTCGAGCTCAGTTTCCCGAGCTCAAACCCAACAACTTGAGTCGATGCAAGCTACGTTGGGGACTCATACCTAAGCTTGAGCCCCGACGTCTCTTCCCATTCCACCACCAAGACGACACTCACGACTTTAGGGTGGCCACGATGTAAAGCAACAATAGTCTCTTAGGTCTTGAAGACACCAGGATCGGTAGAGAAGTGAGGTACCGTTTGAGGCCTTGTAGCACCTGCTAGGCATCTGAGGTCCACTTGAAAGGGGCCGACTTCTCGAGGAGCTTGAAGAAGGGTAGACCTCATTCCCCAATCTTGGAGATGAATCTCCCTAAGGAAGCCATATATTCCGAGAGACGTTGTACATCCATGAGGCGTGTATGTGGACGCATTTGGTCGATGGCAGTGATCTTTTTGGGGTTGTCCTCTATGCCTCTGCTAGATACAAGGAAGCTAAGGAGTTTCCCTGAGGGTATCTAGAAGACGCACTTCTCGGATTCAGCTTCATGTGGATGTGTTAAAGGTTGTTGAAGGTTTTCCACAAGATCGTTGAGGAGTGTGGCTTGATCTTCAGTCTTCACGATGAGGTCGTAGTAGGATTTGATGTTGCAGCCTATTTGGGACTCCAGAGTGATACGTATGGCCCACTAATGTGTGAGGCCAGGATTTTTAAGTGGAAAGGGATGTAAAAGTAACAGAAAGTCCTCACAAGAGTGATAAATGATGTTTTCCTCATCCTGTTTAGCCATGTGAATCTAATGGTAACCCTAATACACATCCAGGAAGCATAAAAGATTGCACCTCACTATGAAGTCCATGATCTGATCTATGTGGGGCACAAGGAAAGGGTCTTTCAAAAATGCTTTGTTGAGGTCCACTTGGGCTCCTGCCCTGGTTCGCCCCCTTCCTTGTATAGGCGCCAGGGGAAGGAAGAGGGGTAGCGTCCGCCTTTCCTTTCTCCCTTGAGGAGGGGAAGGAAGCAGGGACTTGCCCTCCCCCTTTCCTTTCCCTAGGGTTGGCTGGCCTGGTGGAGGGGTGCACCAGCCCATCGTGGGCTGGTCTATCCCTCCCTTCGCCCATTAAGCCCATCTCTTTGCCGGGGTTGCCCGGAACCCCTTTCAGTGACCCTATATGTACCCGGTACCCTCCGGAACACTTCCGGTTTCCGAATACCTTCGTCCTATATATTAATCTTTACCTCTCGACCATTTCGAGACTCCTCGTCATGTCTGTGATCTCATTCGGACTCCGAACAACATTCGATCACCAAATCACATAACTCATATAATACTATATATCATCAAACGTTAAGCGTGCGGACCCTACGGGTTCGAGAACTATGTAAACATGACCGAGACACCTCTCCGGTCAATAACCAATAGCGGAACCTGGATTCTCATATTGGATCCTACATATTCTATGAAGATCTTTATCGATCGAACCGTTATGACAACATATGTATTTCCCTTTATCCATCAGTATGTTACTTGCCTGAGATTCAATCGTTGGTATCTTCATACCTAGTTTAATCTCGTTACCGGCAAGTATCTTTACTCGTTCCGTAATACATCACCTCGTGACTAACTCCTTAGTCGTTTGCTTGCAAGATTGTGATGTGTATTACCGAGAGGGCCCAGAGATACCTCTCTGATACTCGGAGTGACAATCCTAATCTCGATCTATGCCAACTCAACAAACACCTTCAGAGATACCTGCAGAACATCTTTATAATCACCCAGTTATGTTGTCACGTTTGATAGCACACAAGGCATTCCTCCGGTATCCGGGAGTTGCATAATCTCATAGTTGAAGGAATATGTATTTGACATGAAGAAAGCAATAGCAATAAAACTGAACGATCATTATGCTAAGCTAATGAATGGGTCTTGTCCATCACATCATTCTCCTAAGTCCTAATGATGTGATCCCGTTATCAAATGACAACTCATCTCCATGGTTAGGAAACCTTAACCATCTTTGATCAACGAGCTAGTCTAGTAGAGGCTCACTAGGGACATGTTGTTTGTTTATGTATTCACACATGTATTAAGGTTTTCGATCAATACAATTCTAGCATGAATAATAAACCTTTATCATGAATAAGAAAATATAGAATAACAACTTTATTATCGCCTCTAGGGCATATTTCCTTCAGTCTCCCACTTGCACTAGACTCAATAATCTAGTTCACATCGTCATGTGATTTAACACCAATAGTTCACATCATCATGTGATTAACACCCATAGTTCACATTGCCATGTGACCAACACCCAAAAGGTTTACTAGAGTCAATAATCTAGTTCACATCGCCATGTGATTAACACCCAAAGAGTACTAAGGTGTGATCGTGTTTTGCTTGTGAGAGAAGTTTAGTCAACGGGTCTGCCACATTCAGATCCGTATGTATTTTGCAAATTTCTATGTCTACAATGCTCTGCATGGAGCTACTCTATCTAATTGCTCCCACGTTCTATACATATCTAGATTTAGACTTAGAGCCATCTAGATCAGTGTCAAAACTTGCATCGACATAACTCTTTACGATGAACTCTTTATCACCTCCATAACCGAGAAACATTTCCTTAGTCCTATTTTAAGATAACTAAGGATAATTTTGACCGTTGTCTAGTGATCTACTCCTGGATCACTATTGTACCCCCTTGCCAAACTCATGTTAAGGTACACAACAGGTTTGGTACATAGCATGGCATACTTTATAGAACCTATGGCTGAGGCATAGGGAATGACTTTCATTCTCTCTTTATCTTCTGCGGTGGTTGGGTTTTGAGTCTTTACTTAACTTCACACCTTACAATACAGGCAAGAATTCCTTCTTTGACTGATCCATTTTGAACTCCTTCAAAATCTTGTCAAGGTATTTACTCATTGAAAATATTATCAAGCGTCTTGATCTATCTCTGTAGATCTTGATGCCCAATATTTAAGCAGCTTCACCGAGGTTTTTCATTGAAAAATTCTTATTCAAGTATCCTTTTATGCTATCCATAAATTCTATATCATTTCCAATCAACAATATATCATCCACACATAATATCAGAAATGCTGCAGAGCTCCCACTCACTTTCTTGTAAATACAGGCTTCACCGTAAGTCTGTATAAAACCATATGCTTTGATAACCTCATCAAAGCGTATATTCCAACTCTGAGATGCTTGCATCAGTCCATAGATGGATCATTGGATCTTGCACACCTTGTTAGCACCTTTTAAGATCGACAAAACCTTCTGGTTGGATCATATACAACTCTTCTTAGATATATCCATTTAAGGAATGCAGTTTTGACATCCATTTGTCAGATTTCATAAAATGTGGCAACTGCTAACATGATTCGGACGGACTTTAGCATCGCCACGGTTGGGAAAGTCTCATTGTAGTCAACCCCCTGAACTTGTCGAAAACATTTTGCAACAAGTCAAGCTTTGTAGACAGTAACATTACCATCAGCGTCAGTCTTCTTCTTGAAGATCCATTTATTATTTATGGCTTGCCAATCATCGGGCAAGTCCACCAAAGTCCACACTTTGTTCTCATACATGGATCTATCTTAGATTTCATGGCCTCAAACCATTTATCGGAATCTGGGCTCATCATAGCTTCTTCATAGTCCGTAGGTTCGTCATGGTCTAATAACATAACTTACATGATAGGATTTCCATACCACTCTCGTGCGGATCGTGCTCTGGTTGACTTACGAAGTTCATTAGTAACTTGATCCGAAGTTTCATTATCATTTGCTTCCTCTCTAGTTGATCTAGGCACCTCGGAAACGGTTTTCTGAGATGTACTATTCTCAATTTCGAGAGAAGGTACAATTACCTCATCAAGTTCTACTTTCCTCCCACTCACTTCTTTTGAGAGAAACTCCTTCTCTAGAAAGGACCCATTCTTAGCAACAAAGATTTTGCCTTCAAATCTATGGTAGAAGGTATACCCAATTGTTTCTTTCGGGTATTCTATAAAGATGCACTTCTCCGACTTGGGTTCGAACTTATCAGGCTGAAGCCTTTTGACATAAGCATCGCATCCCCAAACTTTAAGAAACTACAGCTTAGGTTTATTGCCAAACCACAGTTCATACGGTGTCGTCTCAACGGATTTAGACGGTGTCATGTTTAATGTGGATGCAATTGTCTCTAATGCATAACCCCAAAATGATAGTGGTAAATCGGTAAGAAACATCACAGATCGCACCATATCTGTAAAGTATGGTTACGACGTTCGGACACACCATTATGCTATGGTGTTCCAGGTGGCGTGAGTTGTGAAACTATTCCACATTGTTTTAAATGAAGGCCAAACTCATAACTCAAATATCCGCCTCCATGATCGGATCGTAGAAACTTTATTTTCTTGTTACGATGATTCTCCACTTCGTTCTGAAATTCTTTGAACTTTTCAAATGTTTCAGACTTGTGTTTCATTAAGTAGATATACCCATATCTGCTCAAATCATCTGTGAAGGTCAGAAAATAACGATACCTGCCGCGTGCCTCAATACTCATCGGACCGCATACATCGGTATGTATTATTTCCAATAAGTCATTGGCTCGCTCCATTGTTCCGGAGAACGGAGTTTTAGTCATCTTACCCATGAGGCATGGTTCGCAAGTATCAAATGATTCATAATCAAGTGATTCCAAAAGCCCATCTGTATGGAGTTTCTTCATGCGCTTTACACCAATATGACCTAAACGGCAGTGCCACAAGTATGTTGCACTATCATTATCAACTTTGCATCTTTTGGCATCAATATTATGAATATGTGTATCACTATGATCGAGATTCAATAAACCATTCACATTGGGTGTATCACCATAGACGGTTTTATTCATGTAAACAGAATAACAATTATTCTCTGAACTAAATGAATAACTATATTGCAATAAACATGATCGAGTCATATTCATGCTCAACGCATACATCAAATAACATTTATTTAGGTTCAACACTAATCCCGAAGGTAGAGGGAGTGTGCGATGGTGATCGTATCGACCTTGGAATAATTTCCAACACACATAGTCACCTCACCCTTAACTAGTCTTTGTTTATTCTGCAACTCTTGTTTCAAGTTACTAATCTTAGCAACTAAACTAGTAAAAAATACCCAGGGGCTACTATGAATACTAGTAAGGTACACACCAATAACATGTATATCAAATATATATTTGTTCACTTTGCCATACTTTCTTACCCACCAAGTATTTGGGGTAATTCTGCTTTTAGTGACCATTGCTATGTCTTGAGCGTGCATTGGTTTTCTTGAAGAGGAAAGGGTGATACAGCACAATAGCGTAAGTATTTCCCTCAGTTTTTGAGAACCAAGGTATCAATCCAGTAGGAGGCTCCTCACAAGTCCCACAAACCTACACAAACAAACAAAGAACTCACAACCAACGCAATAAAGGGGTTGTCAATCCCTTCACGGCCACTTGCGAAAGTGAGATTTGATAGAGATAATATGATAAGATAAATATATTTTTGGTATTTTATAATATAGATGCAGAAAATAAAGATGCAAATAAAAGTATATTGGAAACTTATATGATAAAAGATAGACCCGGGGGCCATAGGTTTCACTAGAGGCTTCTCTCAAGATAACATAAGTATTACGGTCGGTGAACAAATTACTATCGAGCAATTGATAGAAAAGCGAATAATTATGAGGTTATCTAGGCATGATCATGTATATAGGCATCACGTCCGCAACAAGTAGACCGACTCCTGCCTGCATCTACTACTATTACTCCACACATCGACCGCTATCCAGCATGCATCTAGAGTATTAAGTTCATAAGAACAGAGTAACACATTAAGAAAGATGACATGAAGTAGAGGGATAAACTCAAGCAATATGATATAAACCCCATATTTTTATCCTCGATGGCAACAATACAATACGTGTCTTGCAACCCTTTCTGTCACTGGGTAAGAACACCGCAAGATTGAACCCAAAGCTAAGCACTTCTCCTATGGCAAGAAAGATCAATCTAGTAGGCCAAACCAAACCAATAATTCAAAAAGACTTGCAAAGATAACTCAATCATACATAAAAGATTCAGAGAAGATTCAAATATTATTCATAGATAAACTTGATCATAAACCCACAATTCATCGGATCTCGACAAACACACCGCAAAAAGATATTACATCGAATAGATCTCCACAAGAGAGGGGGAGAACATTGTATTGAGATCCAAAAAGAGAGAAGAAGCCATCTAGCTAATAACTATGGACCTGAAGGTCTGTGGTAAACTACTCACAACTCATTGGATGGGCTATGGTGTTGATGTAGAAGCCCTCCGTGGTGGATTCCCCCTCCGGCAGAACCCGTCAACGGCTCCAAGATGGGATCTCGCAGATATAGAAGGTTACGGTGGCGGAAATATTTCTTCGGTGGCTCCCTGGATGTTTTCAGGGTATGTAGGCTTATATAGGAGGAAGAAGTACGTCGGTGGCTGCCCGAGGGGCCCACAAGACAGGGGGCGCGCCCCCACCCTCGTGGCTGCCTCGGCTGCTTCTTGACTTGCACTCCAAGTCCTCCGGATCACGTTCGTTCCAAAAATCATGCTCCCGAAGGTTTCATTCCGTTTGGACTCCGTTTGATATTCCTTTTCTTCGAAATACTGAAATAGGCAAAAAAATAGCAATACGGGTTGGGCCTCCAGTTAGTAGGTTAATCCCAAAAATGATATAAATGTGTAAAATAAAGCCCATAGACATCCAGAACAGGTAATATAATAGCATGGAACAATAAAAAAATTAGATACGTTGGAGACGTATCAAGCATCCCCAAGCTTAATTCCTGCTCGTCCTCGAGTAGGTAAATGATAAAAACAGAATTTTTGATGTGGAATGCTACCTAGCATAATTCTCAATGTAATTCCTCTTTACTGTGGCATGAATGTTCAGATCCAAGTGATTCAAAATAAAAATTCATATTGACAAAAGAAATAGCAATACTTCAAGCATACTAATAAAAGCAATCATGTCTTCTCAAAATAACATGGCTAAAGAAAGCTCATCCCTACAAAATCATATAGTTAGGCTATGCTTCATTTTCGTCACACAAAGATGTTCCCAACTTCTATACCCCCGATGACAAGTCAAGCAATTATTTCGTACTTAAATAATCTCAAACTCTTTCAACCTTCACGCAATACATGAGCGTGAGCCATGGATATAGCACTATGGGTGGAATAGAATAATGATTGGGGATTGTGTGGAGAAGACAAAAAAATAAGAAAGTCTCACATTGACGAGGATAATCAACGGGCTATGGGAATGCCCATCAATTGATGTCAACATGAGGAGTAGGGATTGCCATGCAACGGATGCACTAGGGCTATAAATGAATGAAAGCTCAACAAAAGAAAACTAGTGGGTGTGCATCCAACTTGCTTGCTCACGAAGACCTAGGGCATTTGAGGAAGCCCATCGTAGGAATATACAAGCCAAGTTGTATAATGAAAAATTCCCACTAGTATATGAAAGTGACAACCTATGAGACTCTCTACATGAAAACATGGTGCTACTTTGAAGCACAATATATGAGACTCACTACATGAAGAACAAGGTGCAACTTTGAAGCACAAGTGTCGAAAAAGAGATAGTAGCATTGTCCCTTTATTTATTTTCTTTATTTTCTTTTTATTTTTTCTTTTATTTTTTTTCTTTGGCCTTTCTTTTTTTTCTTTTTGGGCAATGCTCTAATAATGATGATCATCACACTTTTATTGATTACAACACATGAATTACAACTCGAAACTAGAACAAGATATGACTCTATATGAATGCCTCCAGCGGTTTACCGGGATGGTGCAATAAATCAAGAGTGACATGTATAAAAATTATGCATGGTGGCTTTGCCACAAATACGATGTCAACTACATGATCATGCAATGGCAATATGACAAAAGTGATGTATGTCATGATGATGATGAACGGAACGGTGGAAAGTTGCATGGCAATATATCTCGGAATGGCTATGGAAATGCCATAAATAGGTAGGTATGGTGGCTGTTTTGAGGAAGATATAAGGAGGTTTATGTGTGATAGAGCGTATCATATCATGGGGTTTGGATGCACCGGCGATGTTTGCACCAACTCTCAAGGTGAGAAAGGGCAATGCACGGTACCGAAGAGGCTAGCAATGATGGAAAGGTAAAAGTGCGTATAATCCATGGACTCAACATTAGTCAAAAGAACTCATATAATTATTGCAAGAATTTAGAAGTCATCAAAAACCAAGCACTACACGCATGCTCCTAGGGGGATAGATTGGTAGGAAAAGACCATCGCTCGTCCCCGACCGCCACTCATAAGGATGCACAAGCCAGATACACTTCATGCTTCAAATTTTTTACACAACTTTAACCATACGTGCATGATATGGGACTTGCTAACTTCAACACAAGCATTCTTTAAATTCATAATCACCCAACTAGCATGACTTTAATATCACTACGTCCCTATCTCAAAAACAATTATCAAGTATCAAGTTGATCATAGCATCCAATTCACTTCTTATGATAGTTTTTATTATACCCAACTTGGATGCTCATCATTCTAGGACCAATTTATAACCATAGAAAATACCATGATGTTCTAAAAGACTCTCAAAATAATATAAGTGAAGCATGAGAGATCAACAATTTCTTCAAAATTAATCCACTACTGTGCTCTAAAAGATATAAGTGAAGTACTAGAGCAAAAACTAGCTAGCTCAAAAGATATAAGTGAAGCACATGGCATATTCTAATAAATTTCAATCAAGTAGGCTTCTCCCAAAAGGTGTGTTAAAGCAAGGATGATTGTGGTAAACTAAAAAGCAAAGACTAATATCATACACGATGCTCCAAGCAAAACACATATCATGTAGCAAATAAAAATATAGCTCCAAGTAAAGTTACCAATGAATGAAGACGAAAGAGGGGATGCCTTCCGGGGGCATCCCCAAGCTTAGGCTTTTGGCTATCTTTGAATATCTTGGGGTGCCATAAGCATCCCCAAGCTTAGGCTTTTTCCACCCTTTATACCATAGTCCATCAAATCTTTACCCAAAACTTGAAAACTTCACAACACAAAACTCAACAGGAAATCTCATAAGCTCCGTTAGTGAAAGAAAACAAAACCACCACATAAGGTACTGTAATTAACTCATTCTTTATTTATATCAGTGTTAAACCTACTGTATTCCAAGTTCTCTATGGTTCATACCCTTACATACTAGCCATAGATGCATCAAAATAAGCAAACAACACACGAAAAACAGAATCTGTCAAAAACAGAACAGTCTGTAGCAATCTGTAACTAACACAAACTTATGGAACATTAAAAATCCTACCAAACTAGGAAGTCCTAAACAATTTATTTATTGAACAGCAGCAAAAAGAATCAATGCAAAAGCACGTTTCTGTGATTTATTGAATGTTTTCTCGTGAGCGCAAAGTTTTAGTTTTTCAGCAGAATCAAATCAACTCATATCATAGGTTAGCCTATAGGTTCTACTTGGCACAAACACTAAATAAAACAAGAAAACACATCTAAACAGAAAGTAGAAACAAAATTTATTACTAAAAAGGAACAAAAACAAGAAACACAAAGAAAATTAGGTTGCCTCCCAACTAGCGCTATCGTTTGACGCCCCTAGCTAGGCATAAAAGCGAAGATAGATCTAAGTAGTGCCATCTTTGGCACTTGATTCATCAATAGAGCACTTACAATCTTTAGGGGTTTCTCCCTTTTTAGCAATGATAAAACCTTTAGGCAAAAATTCAAGAAATTCATTTGTAGAAGAAGATTCTTTAATGATAGAGAGACAATTGGGATGATCACTTATGGATTTGAGATCCGTGTCTCCCTTATTAGAAGTTTCACCCTTATTTTTAGGAACATAAATAAACTTGGCAGTTTTGGTAGGGGGTTTTGGAGTGTTTTTCATGGAAGAAAACGCGGAACCTAAGTTAGTAATGATATCCTCAATTCTTGCAGAATCTAGATCTAATTTTTCATTAACTATAGGTTCTTTCTCTTTAAGATTTTTCAAAGTAACTCCAACCCTAGATCCGTATTGGGTAATTTGATTATGAATCTTTTTATCCAAATTTTCGATTAACTCAACAGTGGCAATTTTATTTTCAATGATCTCAAGCTGTTGCATAACATGTTCCAAAGTTAACACAGTTCCATTAACCAAAAGAGGTGGTGAGCCAAACAAATCTAACATAGCATTATAAGCTTCAAACGTGTGGCTATTCAAGAAATCCCCTCTGGCAACGGTATCAAGAACGCATCTATTCCAAGGAGTAACGCCTACATAAAAATTGCAAAGAAGAACGAAAGTAGAAAGCTTCCTAGTGGATTTATTTTGAGCATTGCAAATTCTATGCCAAGCATCTTTTAAATTTTCTCCCTCCCTTTGCTTAAAATTGAGAATTTCATGTTTGGAAGTAATAACAAGGATAGGAGGACTAACCATAATGACAAGGTAAACGATCTAACACACGAGCAAACGGAAAAAGGCAAGCGAAAAAGAGAGGAAGAAGAAGGCAAGCGGAAAAGAGAGGAGATTGGGAAAGAGAGGGCAAATAAAACGGCAAGGGTGAAGTGGGGGAGAGGAAAACGAGAGGAAAATGGCAAATAATGTAAATGCGAGGGAGATGAGTTTGTGATGGGTACTTGGTATGTCTTGACTTGAGTGAAGAACTCCCAGGAAACGGCGCCAGAAATCCTTCTTGCTACGTCTTGAGCTTGCGTTGGTTTTCCTTGAAGAGGAAAGGGTGATGCAGCACAGTAGCGTAAGTATTTCCCTCAGTTTTTGAGAACCAAGGTATTAATCCAGTAGGAGGCTCCTCACAAGTCCCACGAACCTACACAAACAAACAAAGAACTTGCAACCAACACGATAAAGGGGTTGTCAATCCCTTCACGGGCACTTGCGAAAGTGAGATCTGATAGAGATAATATGATAAGATAAATATATTTTTGGTATTTTATAATATAGATGCAGAAAATAAAGATGCAAATAAAAGTAGATTGGAAACTTATATGATAAAAGATAGACCCGGGGGCCATAGGTTTCAGTAGAGGTTTCTCTCAAGATAGCATAAGTATTACGGTCGGTGAACAAATTACTGTCGAGCAATTGATAGAAAAGCGAATAATTATGAGGTTATCTAGGCATGATCATGTATATAGGCATCACATCCGCAACAAGTAAATCGACTCCTTCCTGCATCTACTACTATTACTCCACACATCGACCGTTATCCAGCATGCATCTAGAGTATTAAGTTCATAAGAACAGAGTAACGCATTAAGAAAGATGACATGAAGTAGATGGATAAACTCAAGCAATATGATATAAACCCCATCTTTTTATCCTCGATGGCAACAATACAATACGTGTCTTGCAACCCTTTCTATCACTGGGTAAGAACACCACAAGATTGAACCCAAAGCTAAGAACTTCTCCCATGGCAAGAAAGATCAATCTAGTAGGCCAAACCAAACCGATAATTCGAAGAGACTTGCAAAGATAACTCAATCATACATAAAAGAATTCAGAGAAGATTCAAATATTATTCATAGATAAACTTGATCATAAACCCACAATTCATCGGATCTCGACAAACACACCGCAAAAAGAGATTACATCGAATAGATCTCCACAAGAGAGGGGGAGAACATTGTATTGAGATCCAAAAAGAGAGAAGAAGCCATATAGCTAATAACTATGGACCCGAAGGTCTATGGTAAATTACTCACAACTCATTGGAGGGGCTATGGTGTTGATGTAGAAGCCCTCCGTGGTGGATTCCCCCTCCGGCAGAACGCCGGCGACGGCTCCAAGATGGGATCTCGCGGATACAGAAGGTTACGGTGGCGGAAATATTTCTTCGGTGGCTCCCTGGATGTTTTCGGGGTATGTAGGCTTATATAGGAGGAAGAAGTATGTCGGTGGCCGCCCGAGGGGCCCATGAGACAGGGGGGTGCGCCCTGTAGGGGTGGGCGCGCCCCCCACCCTCGTGGCTGCCTCGGCTTCTTCTTGACCTGCACTCCAAGTCCTCCGGATCACGTTCGTTCCAAAAATCACGCTCCCGAAGGTTTCATTCCGTTTGGACTCCATTTGATATTCCTTTTCTTCGAAATACTGAAATAGGCAAAAAAAACAGCAATACAGGCTGGGCCTCCGGTTAGTAGGTTAGTCCCAAAACTGATATAAATGTGTAAAATAAAGCCCACAGACATCCAAAACAGGTAATATAATAGCATGGAACAATCAAAAATTATAGATATGTTGGAGACGTATCTACCATTCCCTTTGCAGTAGAAGCACTCAGTTTCAGGCTTAGGTCCAGCTTTGGGCTTCTCCATGGGAGTGACAACTTGCTTCCCATTCTTCTTGAAGTTCTCTTTCTTTCCGTTGCCCTTTTTCTTGAAAATAGTGGTCTTGTTATCCATCAACACTTGATGCTCCTTCTTGATTTCTACCTTTGCCAATTTCAGTATCGCGAAAAGCCCAGGAATCATTTTTGTCATCCTTTGCATATTATAGTGCATCACGAAGTTCTAGTAGCTTGGTGATAGTGACTAGAGAACTCTGTCAATCACTATCTTATCTGGAAGATTAACTCCCACTTGATTCAAGTGATTGTAGTACCCAGACATTTTGAGCACATGCTCACTATCTGAGCTATTCTCCTCCATCTTGTAGGCAAAGTACTTGTCAGAGGTCTCATACCTCTTGACATGGGCATGAGTCTGAAATGCCAATTTCAACTCTTGGAACATCTCATATGCTCCGTGGCATTCAAAACATTTTTGAAATCCCGGTTCTAAGTCGTAAAGCATGGTGCACTAAACTATCAAGTAGTCATCATATCGAGCTTGCCAAACATTCATAACGTGTGCATATGCTCCTGCAATAGGTTTGTCACCTAGTAGTGCATTAAGGACATAATTCATATGTGTAGCAATGAGGATAATCCTCAAGTTACGGACCCAGTCCGTGTAGTTGCTACTATCATATTTCAACTTAGTTAATCATAGGGGAGTTACAACGCGAGCTATTGATCTACAACATAATTTGCAAATACTATCAGGACTAAGTTCATGATAAATTAAAGTTCAATTAATCAAATTACTTAAGAACTCCCACTTAAACTGACACCCCTCAAGTCATCTAAGTGTAACGTGATCCAAATCAACTAACCCATGTCCGATCATCATGTGAGATGGGGTAGTCATCAATGGTGAATGATAAGTCTCCAACGTATCTACTTTTCCAAACACTTTTGCCCTTGTTTTGGACTCTAACTTGCATGATTTGAATGAAACTAACCCGGACTGACGCTGTTTTCAGCAGAACTGCCATGATGTTGTTTTATGTGTAGAAAACAAAAGTTCTAGGAATGACCTAAAAATCCACGGAGGCAGGTTTTGGAAAATATAAAAAATACTGGCGAAAGAATCAAGACCAGGGGGCCCACACCCTATCCACGAGGGTGGGGGCGCGCCCACCCCCCTGGGCGCGCCCCCCTATCTCGTGGGCCCCCTAAGGCTCCACCGACCTCAACTCCAACTCCATATATTCTGTTTCGCGGAGAAAAAATCAGAGAGAAAGTTTCATCACATTTTACGATACGGAGCCGCCGCCAAGCCCTAATCTCTCTCGGGAGGGCTCTGGAGTCCGTTCGGGGCTCCAGAGAGGGGGATTCGTCGCTGTCGTCATCATCAACCATCCTCCATCACCAATTTCATGATGCTCACCGCCGTGCGTGAGTAATTCCATCATAGGCTTGTTGGACGGTGATGGGTTGGATGAGATTTACCATGTAATCAAGTTAGTTTTGTTAGGGTTTGATCCCTAGTATCCACTATGTTCTGAGATTGATGTTGCTATGACTTTGCTATGCCTAATGCTTGTCACTAGGGCCCGAGTGCCATGATTTCAGATCTGAACCTATTATGTTTTCATGAATATATGTGTGTTCTTGATCCTATCTTGCAAGTCTATAGTCACCTATTATGTGTTATGATCCGACAACCACGAAGTGACAATAATCGGGATACTTCTCGGTGATGATCGTAGTTTGAGGAGTTCATGTATTCACTATGTGTTAATGCTTTGGTCCGGTTCTCTATTAAAAGGAGGCCTTAATATCCCTTAGTTTCCGCTAGGACCCCGCTGCCACAGGAGGGTAGGACAAAAGATGCCATGCAAGTTCTTTTCCATAAGCATGTATGACTATATTCGGAATACATGCCTACATTAGATTGATGAATTGGAGCTAGTTTTATGTCACCCTATGTTATAGCTATTACACGAGGAATCGCATCCGACATAATTATCCATCACTGATCCAATGCCTACGAGCTTTTCACATCTTGTGTTTTGCTTATTTACTTTTCCGTTGCTACTATTACAATTACTACAAAACTGTTATCTTTACTTTTGCCTTTGTTACCTTTATCATCATACTACTTTGCTACTAAATACTTTGTTGCAGATACTAAGTTATCCAGATGTGGTTGAATTGACAACTCAACTGCTAATACTTAAGAATATTCTTTGGCTCCCCTTGTGTCGAATCAATAAATTTGGGTTGAATACTTTACCCTCGAAAGCTGTTGCGATCCCCTACACTTGTGGGTTATCAAGACTAATTTCTGGCGCCGTTGCCGGGGAGCATAGCTCTATTCTTTGAGTCACTTGGGATTGATATATGTTGATCACTATGAGGAACTTGAAAGACGAAAGAACCAAGATTTTGCCCTCAACTACGAGGGGAGGTAAGGAACTGCCATCTAGCTCTGCACTAGATTCTCCTTCTGTTATTAGTAAGCTTGCGACACCTAAACCTGCTACTGCTATGAATTCTGATATGTCGCATGTTATTGATGATGCCACTTCTGCTATGCATAATACTTATGATGAAACTACTTCTGTCCGTGATACCACTTTGCTATTAGGTGAATTTCTTGATGAACAACTTGCTAGGGTTAGAGAGAATGAAATTATTGAAGATGCTATTATTCATGATAGTGATGATTAAAGTTCTCCCCCTGATTATGAATTACCTATTGTTCCTGAGGGTTATGTTATGGAAGAGGAAGCTGCTAGAGCTATCTTTGCTTGTAAAGATAGGTATGATCTTAAAAAGTTATTAGCTAAATGGAAGCAGCAGTCTCTTAATGCTAGAATGAAACCTGACCCTGCTTTTGCTACTTCACCTATCTGTGTTACTGATAAGGATTATGAATTCTCTGTTGATCCTGAGACTATTACTTTGGTTGAATCTAATCCTTTTTATGGCCTTGAATCTGAAACTGTTGTGGCACATCTTACCAATTTAAATGATATAGCCACCCTGTTTACTAATGATGAGAAGTCCCGCTATTATTATATCCTTAAGATATTTCCGTTCTCATTAAAGGGTGATGCTAAGACTTGGTTTAATTCTCTTGATCCTGGTTGTGTGCGTAGTCCCCAGGATATGATTTATTACTTCTCTGCTAAATATTTCCCTGCTCATAAGAAACAAGCTGCCTTGCGGGAAATATATAATTTTGTGCAAATCAAAGAAGAGAGTCTCCCACAAGCTTGGGGGAGGCTTCTCTGATTACTTAATGCTTTGCCTGATCATCCTCTTAAGAAAAATGAAATACTTGATATCTTTTATAATGGACTAACCGATGCTTCCAAGGACTACTTGGATAGTTGTGCTGGTTGTGTTTCAGGGAAAGAACAGTCGACGAAGCTGAATTACTATTGAATAATATATTGACTAATGAAAACAATTGGACTCTTCCTGAGCCAATTCCTGAGGCAATTCCTGAACCAATTGAGCCAACTCTTGAGCCTATTCCTAAACCCACTCCGAAGAAGAGAGGTGTTCTATTTCTCAGTCCTGAAGATATGCAAGAGGCAAAGAAATCAATGAAGGAAAAAGGTATAAAAGCTGAAGATGTTAAGAAATTACCACCTATTGAAGAAATACATGGTATTAATATATCACCTATCGAAGAACCACATTGTCTTGATAACCCGACATAGGTAGTAAAGGTAAATTCTCTCTATATATATGATAAAGTTGAAACCCCTTCTACTAAATTTCATAGCCCATGCTTAGATGAATTTGATGACTTTATGGCTAGACAAGAAAGTTTAATGCTTATGTTGGTAGAGAATTAAAGAACAATGCTTTTGAGATAGGACGCTTGAGTGATTATATGGCTAGAGTTAAAGGTGAACTTAAACTCATTAGCAAATATGCTTCTATGGTTGCTACTCAAGCTGAGCAAGTACTTAAAGCTCAAAATGATTTGCTTGATGAATTAAATAATAAAACTGACTTTGATGTTAGAATGGCTACTACAATTGGTAGAATGACTCAGGAACCTTTGTATCCTGAAGGTCACCCTAAGAGAATCGAGCAAGATTCTCAGAGAAATAATTTAGAGGCACCTAGTTCTTCTAAAAAGAAGAAAAAGAAAAATGATAGGACTTTTCATGCTTCTAGTGAACCCGTTGTAGACACACCTGAGAATCCCAATGATATTTCTATTTCTGATGCTGAAACACAATCAGGTGATGAACATGAACCTAGCGATAATGTTAATGATAATATTCATGTTGATGCTCAACCTAGCAAAAATAATGAAGTAGAAGTTGAACCTGTTGTTGATCTTGATAACCCACAATCAAAGAATCAATGTTATGATAAGAGAGATTTTGTTGCTAGGAAGCACGACAGAGAAAGAGAACCATGGGTTCAGAAACCCATGCCCTTTCCTCCTAAACCATCCAAGAAAAAGGATGATGAGGATTTTGAGCGCTTTGCTGAAATGATTAGACCTATCTTCTTATGTATGCGCTTAACTGATATGCTTAAAGTAAATCCTTATGCTAAGTATATGAAGGATATCATTACAAACAAAAGAAAGATACCAGAAGCTAAAATTTCCACCATGCTTGCTAATTACACTTTTAAGGGTGGAATACCAAAGAAACTTGGAGATCCGGGGGTACCAACTATACCATGCTCCATTAAAAGAAATTATGTTAGAACTGCTTTATGTGATCTTGGAGCCGGTGTTAGCGTTATGCCTCTCTCTTTATATCATAGATTTGAATTGAGCAAGTTGACACCTACTGAAATATCTTTGCAAATGGCTGATAAATCAACTGCCATACCTGTCAGTATTTGTGAGGATGTGCCTGTTGTGGTTGCAAATGTCACTATCTTAACAGACTTTGTTATTCTTGATATTCCTGAGGACGATAGTAGTAGACCCTTTTTAAATACTGCAAGGGCTGTTATTGATTGCAACAAAGGCAATGTCACTTTTCATGTTAATGGTAATGAGCATACGGTACACTTTCCGAGGAAACCATCTCAAGTTCATAGCATCAATTCTATTGGAAAAGTTCCAACTATCATTATTGGAGGTTTTGAATTTCCTCTTCCCGTTGTCAAGAAAAAATATGATATTCTTATTGTTGGGGATGTTCATATCCCCGTTGAGGTAACTTAATGTTATTCGAAATTTCTCCGGTTCCGTGTTATTCGGAATGAGTTTGTTAACAAGACTTGATCAACCTTGTTAGGGGATTCATTTTGATGATCATGAGATGGATGAAACTAGAAGGCACAACCTTCTGTACCCTCTTTTTACTTTCTGTTATTCAGAATAAATAAAGCAAAAATAGTATTATCCGTCTGTTTTGTGAATTATCCGTGCATTAAAAAAGTATCCCGAAAATAAAAGTGCTCCAAATGCCCTGCAAATTTAGTATGATTTTTTATGGAATATTTGAGGATTTTAGGCACTGAAATCACTGCAGGAGGGGCAAGCACCAGGCCACGAGGGTGGAGGGCGCGCCCACACCGCTTGGGCACGCCCCCTGTCTCGTGGGCCTATGGTGGCCCCCCTCCACTTATGCCAGCACCCACACACTCCATCTTCTTCCCAAAAAAATCCCCATCCAGCTCAAGCACGAGTTCTAGCTCATTTTGCTGCGATTTTCGATCTCCTTGCTCAAAGCTCCATTCACAAAACTGCTTTGGGAGATTGTTTCTTGGTATGTGACTCCTCCATTGGTCCAATTAGTTTTTGTTCTAGTGCTTTATTCATTGCAAATTTTTACTACATAGGTGACCCTCTTCTTGAGCTTGCATGTCAAATTTATGAGGTCCCAAGTAATCTAATGTATGATATAGGCTCTAGGCATTTGTAGGAGTAGTTGCTACCAATCTTGTTTAGTTTTATTCACTTTTATTTTGAAATTACTAAATTTTCAGAAATTTTCAGAAATATGTCTAGGAGAATGTACCAAGGTGGTTCCTCAGTAAAGAAAGGACCCAGGATTTCTATACGTGAGCAAGACGATGAACTACCGAGGGACGCAGAAGTACGAGCTTGTGAGTGGCCATCCGACGATTTTATGGTCGAAGCAGGCTTTAAGGAGGAATTTGACACGCATGTGCGTAATGCCAATCTGGAGGACTTCTTACAAGATAAGTGTCCTCAGTACTATCAATTGACTGATTCATTTGTGCGAAGGTTTAAATATAAATGTACACGTAATTCTCCGAGTGTCCTATTTGATATCTATGATACATCTTATACCATGGACTTAGAGGATTTTACAACTGCTTGCAAACTTCCGCAGTGGGGTAATATTAATGATCCCCACAAATCTGAATTTAGAGATTTTCTTGCTAGTATTACTGTGGGAGAATCTAGGGACATAGCACAAGCTACCATAGGGAGCATTCATTTTCCTGCTATACATTATTTTGCTCTTTTCATTGGTAGATGCATTAACGGTAAAGATGAAGCATGTCATATGTGTGTCCCTGATCTTTGTGTCCTTAAGAGTGCCGTGTTAGGTTATCTTGATTATAACTTGGGGGCAATAGTTGCACGTAGGTTGCATAATAATGGTAGGGCTGGAGATTTATTTGGAGGAATTTACGTGACCCGTGTGGCCATTTATCTTGGTATAGCCCCTCGAGAGGGTGATATGATGTTGCCTCCCGCTTATTTAGATTATGACACTATGGTCAAACATCACTTTCTTAAGAGGAATGAACAATTCCTCCAGTATCGACTAATCTTTGACAGACATAGCTCTGTCCATGTTACTCTTTCTGCTCCTTTCCTTTTTGATTACCGGGCAAAAGGAAGATATGTTGTTACCAGGGAGGAAGCAGCTGAACACGAGGGGAGAGCGGAGGCGGCTCGCCAACATGCCGCAGCTCTGGAGGCATTTGTTGCAGCATCTCAGTACGACCCCAGTTACAACTACAGATATCAGCCAGGCTACCCTTGGCATTGGACCAACTTAGGCCAAAAGCCTAAGCTTGGGGGAGTACATATTTCTCATCGACTTTACATTCATGTTCACACACCATTCTAGTCGTCGGTCTCATACTCTTTCATTGTATTATCCATACTAGTTTAATTTTCTTTTTCTTGCCTTTTTCTTGTGTGTTTGTTAAACCTTGAGAAAAAACCAAAAAAAATTAGTTAGTTTAATTTCCATGCTTGTAGTAGTAATTAAATTGAAAAACCCAAAAAGATTTCTGGTTCTTCTTCTTACTTGTTGGGGGTCAAGAGTAGAAGACCATATTGAAAATGTTTAGTGGCTCTCATATGCATGATTGTTTATTTAACTTAGAGCCCATATTACCTTGTCTTCTCTCTTGAGTTGAATGCTTGCAGATTCCATCTTAGTCCAATGCACGTGCACTATTATTATTATACACATCGTTCGGTCGTGCAAGTGAAAGGCAATAATGACGATATATGATGGACTGGTTGAGATGAGAAAAGCTGGTATGAACTCGACCTCTCTTGTTTTTGTAAATATGATGAGTTCATCGTTCCTGGTTCAGCTTATTATGAAGTAAACATATTTTCAATGACATTTAGAGATTATAGTTGCTTGTGCCATGCTTGATTAGCTATGAGTTATAATGGTTTTACCTTGCGTGCCAACATGCTATTAAAATGATTATGATGTGGCATGATGGGATGATATGCTCCTTTGAATGAATTGAGTGACTCGACTTGGCACATGTTCACGCATGTAGTTGAAACAAATCAACATAGCCTTCATGATATTTATGTTCATGGTAGATTATATCCTACTCATGCTTGTACTTAGTGTGAATTAATTTTAATGCATGTTTATGACTGTTGTCGCTCTCTCAGTTGGTCGCTTCCCAGTCTTCTGCTAGCCTTCACCCGTACTAAGCAAGAATACTGCTTGTGCATACAAACTCCTCAAACCCCAAAGTTATTCCAATGAGTCCACCATACCTTCCTATATGCGGTATTTACCTGCCGTTCCAAGTAAATTTGTATGTGCCAAACTCCAAACCTTCAAATGAAATTCTGTTTTGTATGCTCAAGCAGCTCATGTTTCGACTAGGGCTGCCTATATCTTTCATGCTAGGTGGGTTATTCTCAAGAGGAGTGGACTCCGCTCCTCATTCACGAGAAATGGCTGGTAACCGGGATGCCCAGTCCCATGATCCAAAAAGATCAAAGAAAATCAATATAATTAAACAAAACTCCCCCAGGGCTGTTGTTAGTTGGAGGCACTCGTTGTTTTGAGCAAGCCATGGATTGATGCTTGTTGGTGGTGGGGGAGTATAAACTTTTACCATTCTGTTTGGGAACTGCCTATAATGCATGTAGTATGGAAGATACGACCATCTCATAGTTGTTGCGTTGACAGTGAAAGTATGCCGCTCAAAATGTTATTCAATCTCTATTTTAAAATCGAGCTCTGGCACCTCTACAAATCTCTGCTTCCCTCTGCGAAGGGCCTATCTATTCACTTTTATGTTGAGTCATCATCCATCTTATTAAAAAGCACCCGCTGGAGATCACACTGTCATTTGCATTCATTACTATTGGTTTATATTGGGTATGACTTGACTGGATCTCTTTTACCATGAATTACAATGTCTAGTCAGTCCTTGATCTTTAAAGGTGCTCTGCATTTATGTTTTCCAGCCTCAGAAAGGGCTAGCGAGATATTGTTATATCATGTTATGATTGTTTTGAGAAAGTGTTGTCATCCGAGTTTTATTATTATGGCTTGCTAGCTAATTATGTCATTAATATGAGTAATTGTGAGACCAGGTGTTATTGTGAGTATGGTTAGTTCATAATATTTGCTGAAACCTGAATGCTGGCTTTGCATGTTTACAACAACAAGAGCAAACAGAGTTTGTAAAAGTTTTTCTTTATCACTTTCAGTTTATCAACTGAATTGCTTGAGGACAAGCAAAGGTTTAAGCTTGGGGGAGTTGATACGTCTCCAACGTATCTACTTTTCCAAACACTTTTGCCCTTGTTTTGGACTCTAACTTGCATGATTCGAATGAAACTAACCCGGACTGGCGTTGTTTTCAACAGAACTACCATGATGTTGTTTTATGTGTAGAAAACAAAAGTTCTCGGAATGACCTGAAAATCCATGGAGGCAAGTTTTGGAAAATATAAAAAATACTAGCGAAAGAATCAAGACCAGGGGGCCCACACCCTATCCATGAGGGTGGGTGGCGCGCCCACCCCCTGGGCGTGCCCCCTGTCTCGTGGGCCCCCTGAGGCTCCACCGACCTCAACTCCAACTCCATATATTCCGTTTCATGGAGAAAAAAATCAGAGAGAAAGTTTCATCGCATTTTATGATACGGAGCCGCTGCCAAGCCCTAATCTCTCTCGGGACGGCTGATCTGGAGTCCGTTCGGGGCTCCGGAGAGGGGGATTCGTTATCGTTGTCATCGTCAACCATCCTCCATCACCAATTTCATGATGCTCACCGCCGTGTGTGAGTAATTCCATCGTAGGCTTGCTGGACGGTGATGGGTTGGATGAGATTTACCATGTAATCAAGTTAGTTTTGTTAGGGTTTGATCCCTAGTATCCACTATGTTTTGAGATTGATGTTGCTATGACTTTGCTATGCTTAATGCTTGTCACTAGGGCCCGAGTGCCATGATTTCAGATCTGAACCTATTATGTTTTCATGAATATATGTGTGTTCTTGATCCTATCTTGCAAGTCTATAGTCACCTATTATGTGTTATGATCCGACAACCCCAAAGTTACAATAATCGGGATACTTCTCGGTGATGACCGTAGTTTGAGGAGTTCATGTATTCACTATGTGTTAATGCTTTGGTCCGGTTCTCTATTAAAAGGAGGCCTTAATATCCCTTAGTTTCCGCTAGGACCCCGCTGCCACGGGAGGGTAGGACAAAAGATGTCATGCAAGTTCTTTTCATAAGCACGTATGACTATATTCGGAATACATGCCTACATTAGATTGATGAATTGGAGCTAGTTATGTGTCACCCTATGTTATAGCTATTACATGAGGAATCGCATCCGACGTAATTATCCATCACTGATCCAATGCCTACGAGCTTTTCACATCTTGTGTTTCTCTTATTTACTTTTCCGTTGCTACTGTTACAATTACTACAAAACTGTTATCTTTACTTTTGCCACTGTTACATTTATTATCATACTACTTTGCTACTAAATACTTTGTTGCAGATACTAAGTTATCTAGGTGTGGTTGAATTGACAACCCAGCTGCTAATACTTAAGAATATTCTTTGGCTCCCCTTGTGTCGAATCAATAAACTTGGGTTGAATACTTTACCCTCGAAAGCTGTTGTGATCCCCTACACTTGTGGGTTATCAGTGAACATCTCTATGTTGATCATATCTACTATATGATTCATGTTCGATCTTTCGATCTCTAATGTTTCGAGGCCATGTCTGTACATGTTAGGCTCGTCAAGTTTAACCCAAGTATTCTGCATGTGTAAATCTGGCTTACACCCATTGTATGTGAACGTAGAGTCTATCACACCCGATCATCACATGGTGTCTCAACACGACGAACTGTAGCAACGGTGCATACTCAGGGAGAACATGTTTATCTTGAAATTTAGTGAAGGGGTCATCTTATAATGCTACCGCCGTTCTAAGCAAAATAAGATGCATAAAGGATAAACATCACATGGAATCAAAAATATGTGACATGATATGGCCATCATCATCTTGTGCTTTTGATCTCCATATCCAAAGCATTGTCATGATCTCTATCGTCACCGGCTCGACACCTTGATATCCATCGTTATGTCATGGTCGTCTCGCCAACTATTGCTTCTATGACTATTGCTAACTCATAGCGGTAAAGTAAAGCAATTACATGGCGTTTACATTTCATACAATAAAGAGACAACCATAAGGCTCCTGCCGGTTGCCAATAGATTACAAAACATGATCATCTCATACAATAACGTATATCACATCATGTCTTGACCATATCACATCACATCATGCCCTGCAAAAACAAGTTAGACGTCCACTACTTTGTTGTTGCAAGTTTTACGTGGCTACTACGGGCTTCTAGCAAGAACCGTTCTTACCTACGGCACAAAACCACAACGGTGATTTATCAAGTTTGTTGTTTTAACCTTCAACAAGGACCGGCCGTAGTCAAATTCGATTCAACTAAACTAGGAGAAACAGACACCCGCCAGCCACCTTTATGCAAAACTAGTTGCATATCAGTCGGTGGAACCGGTCTCATGAACGTGGTCATGTAAGGTTGGTCCGGGCCACTTCATCTTACAATACCGCTGAATCAAAATAGACGTTGGTGGTAAGCAGTATGACGCTCACTGCCCACAACTCTTTGTGTTCTACTCGTGCATATCATCTACGCATAGACGTGGCTCTGATACCAATGTAGGGAAACGTAGCATGCAATTTCAAAAATTTCGTACGCTCGCGCAAGATCTATCTAGGAGATGCATAGCAAGGGGGGGAGTGTGTCTACGTACCCTCGTAGGCCGTAAGCGGAAGCGTTTCACAACGCGGTTGATGTAGTAAAACTTTCTTCACGATCCATCAACCGAGTACGAAACGTACGACACTTCCGAGTTATGCACACGTTCAGCTCGGTGACATCCCTCGCCTTCTTCATCTAGCAAGTCATCGAGGTAGTAGATGAGCTCCGTTAGCACGACGGCATGGTGACAGTGATGGTGAAGTGATCCTCGTAGGGCTTCGCCTAAGCACTACGAAAATATGATCGAGGGTGTAAATGGTAGAGGGGGCGCCGCACACGACTAATCTCGTGTGTGCTAGGCGCCCCCTCCTCATATATATATAGGTGGCAGGTAAAGGGGAGAGGCCAAGGGGCGCCCCAAGTGGGGCCGAATCCCACTTGTGCTCCTGCCCTGGTTTGCCCCCCTTCCTTGTATAGGCGCAAGGGGAAGTAAGGGGGAGGTGGCGCCCCCCATGAGGAGGGGAAGGAAGGAGGGACTTGCTGCTACTTCTTGAGCCTGCGTTGGTTTTCCCTTGGAGAGGAAAGGGTGATGCAGCAAAGTAGAGATATGTATTTTCCTGAGAACCAAGTTATCAATCCAGTAGGAGATAATGCAAAAATCACTGAATACCTGCACAAACAATCAAACAACTTGCACCCAACGCGATAAAGGGGTTGTCAATCCATTCACGGTTACTTGCAAAAGTGAGATGTGATAGAGATAGATAAATGATAAAGTAAATATTTTTGGTACTTTTGGTTTATAGATTGGAAAGTAAAAGATTGCAAGAATAGTAGATCGGAAACTAATATTGTAGATCGGAAACTTGTATGATGGAAAATAGACCCGGGGGCCATAGGTTTCACTAGAGGCTTCTCTCAAGATAGCAAATAATACGGTGGGTGAACAAATTACTATCGATTAATTGATAAAAAGTGCAAAGTTATGATGATATCTAAAGCAATGATCATGAATATAGGCATCATGTCTGTGTCAAGTAGACCAAAACAATTCTACGTCTACTACTATTACTCCACACATCGACCGCTATCTAGCATGCATCTAGAGTATAAGTTCATAAAGAACGAAGTAATGCATTAAGTAAGATGAAATGATGTAGAGGAATTAACTCAAGCAATATGATGAAAACCCCATGTTTTTATCCTCGATGGCAACAATACAATATGTGCCTTGCTGCCCCTACTATCACTTGGAAAGGACACCGCAAGATTGAACCCAAAGCTAAGCACTTCTCCCATTGCAAGAAAAACCTATCTAGTTGGCCAAACCAAACCGATAGTTCTAAGAGAGTTACAAAGATATCAAATCATGCATATAAGAATTCAGAGAAAGATTCAAATAATATTCATCGATAAGCTGATCATAAATCCACAATTCATCGGATCTCGGCAAACACACCACAAAAAAGTATTACATCGAATAGATCTCCAAGAACATCGAGGAGAACATGGTATGGAGAATCAAAGAGAGAGAAGAAGCCATCTAGCTACTAGCTATTGACCCGTAGGTCTGTGGTAAACTACTCACGCTTCATCGGAAGGGCAATAGAGTTGATGTAGAAGCCCTCCATGGTCGAATCCCCCTCCGGTAGGACGCCGGAAAAGGCCCCTAGATGGGATCTCACGGGTATAGAAGGTTGCGGTGGTGGAAAAATATTTTCGTCGATGCCCTTGTTGGTTTGGGGATATATGGGAATATATAGGCGAAAGAATTAGGCCAGGAGGGCCACAAGGGGGCCACAAGGGTGGGGGCGCGCCCTACCCCCCTCGGCTCACCCTCCATCCTTGTGGCCGCCTCGTGGCTCCTCCAACTTCATCTCCAAGTATCCTGGTTGTCTTCTGGTCCAAGAAATATTATCACGAAGGTTTCATTCTGTTTGGACTCCGTTTGGTATTTCTTTTCTAAGAAACTCAAAAACAAGGAAAAAACAAGAACTGACACTAGGCTCTAGGTTAATAGGTTAGTCCCCAAAATAATATAAAATAGCATATTAATGCATATAAACCATCCAAAACAGATAATATAATAGCATGAAACAATAAAAATTATAGATACATTGGAGACGTATCAAGCATCCCCAAGCTTAATTCATGCTCGTCCTCGAGTAGGTAAAATATAAAAACATAATTTTTGATGTGGAATGCTACCTAACATATTTTATCCTTGTAATTTTCTTTATTGTGGCATGAATGTTCAAATCCATAAAATTCAAACAAAAGTTTAATATTGACATAAAAACAATAATACTTCAACCATACTAACAAAACAATTATGTCTTCTCAAAATATCAAGGCCAAAGAAAGTGTATCCCTACAAAATCATATAGTCTGGCTATGCTCCGTCTTGACCACACAAAATATTTAAATCATGCACAACCCTGATGACAATCCAACCAATTGTTTCATACTTTTGATGTTCTCAAACTTTTCCAACTTTCACGCAATACATGAGCGCGAGCCATGGACATAGCACTATAGGTGGAATAGGATATAGTGGTTGTGGAGAAGACAAAAAGAAGGAGATAGTCTCACATCAACTAGGCGTATCAATGGGATATGGAGATCCCCATCAATAGGTATCAATGTGAGTGAGTAGGGATTTTCATGCAACGGATGCACTAGAGCTATAAGTTTATGAAAGCTCAAAAGAAAACTAAGTGGGCGTGCATCCAACTCGCTTGCTCACGAAGACCTAGGGCAATTTGAGGAAGCCCATCATTGGAATATACAAGCCAAGTTCTATAATGAAAATTTTCCACTAGCATATGAAAGTGATATCATAGGAGACTCTCTATCATGAAGATCATGGTGCTACTTTGAAGCACAAGTGTGGAAAAAGGATGGTAACATTGCCCCTTCTCTATTTTTCTCTCATTTTTTTATTTGGGCCCTTCTCATTTTTTTGGACTCTTATTTATTTGTTTATTTTTCATCTAGAGTCTCATCTCGACTTGTGGGGGAATCCTAGTCTCCATCATCCTTTCCTCACTCGGACAATGCTCTAATAATGTAGATCATCACACTTTTATTTACTTACAACTCAAGAATTATAACTCGATACTTAGAACAAAATATGACTCTATATGAATGCCTTCGGCAGTGTACCGATGTGAAATGAATCAATAGTGACATGTATGAAAGAATTATGGAAGGTGGCTTTGCCACAAATACGATGTCAACTACATGATCATGCAAAGCAATATGACAATGATGAAGCGTGTCATAGTAAACGGAACGGTGGAAAGTTGCATGGCAATATATCTCGAAATGGCTATGGAAATGCCATAATAGGTAGGTATGGTGGCTGTTTTGAGGAAGGTATATGGTGGGTGTATGGTACCGCGAAAGTTGCGCGGTACTTGAGATGCTAGCAATGGTGGAAGGGTGAGAGTGCGTATAATCCATGGACCCAACATTAGTCATAAAGAACTCACATAATTATTGCAAAAATCTATTAGTTATCGAAATGAAGTATTGCGCGCATTCTCCTAGGGGGATATATTGGTAGGAAAAGACCACCGCTTGTCCCCGACCGCCACTCATAAGGAAGACAATCATAAAATAAATCATGCTCTGACTTCATCACATAACGGTTCATCATACGTGCATGCTACGGGAATCACAAACTTTAACACAAGTATTTCTCAAATTCACACTTACTCACTAGCATGACTCTAATATCACCATCTTCGTATCTCAAAACAATCATAGAGAATCAAACTTCTCATAGTATTCAATGCACTTTATATGAAAGTTTTTATTATATCCCTCTTGGATGCCTATCATATTAGGACTAAATTAATAACCAAAGAAAATTATCATGATGTTTAGAGACTCTCAAAATAATATAAGTGAAGCATGATAGTTCATCAATTTCTATAAAATAAAACCACCGCCATGCTCTAAAAAGATATAAGTGAAGCACTAGAGCAAAATTACCTAGCTCAAAAGATATAAGTGAAGCACATAGAGTATTCTAATAAATCACGATTCATGCGTGTCCCTCTCAAAAGTTGTGTACAGCAAGGATGATTGTGTGAAACTAAAAATCAAAGACTCAAATCATACAAGACGCTCCAAGCAAAACACATATCATGTGGTGAATAAAAATATAGCCTCAAGTAAAGTTACCGATAGACGAAGACGAAAAAGGGGATGTCTTCTGGGACATCCCCAATCTTAGGCTCTTGGTTGTCCTTGAATATTACCTTGGGGTGCCTTGGGCATCCCCAAACTTAGGATCTTGCCATTCCTTATTCCATAGTCCATCAAATCCTTACCCAAAACATGAAAACTTCACAACACAAAACTCAACAGAAAATCTCATAAGCTCCGTTAGTATAAGAAAATAAATCACCACTTTATGGTACTATTGTGAACTCATTATTTATTTATATTGGTGCATTATCTACTGTATTCCAACTTTTCCATGGTTCATACCCCTAGATACTACCCATAGATTCATAAAAATAAGTAAACAACACAAAGAAAATGGAATCTATCAAAAACAGAACAGTCTGTAGCAATCTGTAACTCTCGTATACTTATGTAACTCCAAAAATTCTGAAATTTAGGATAACCTGGGTAATTTGTGTACCAATCCAGATAAAAAGTAATCAGATCAAAATCATGCTTCTGTGAATTATGAAAATTATTTTCCTGGGCGCAAAAGTTTCTGTTTCCCAGCAAGATCAAAACAACTATCACCGTAAGCCATCCCAAAGGTCTTACTTGGCACAAACACTAATTAAAAAACAAAACCACATCCAACCAGAGGCTAGATGAATTATTCAAAGCAAAACAGGAACAAAAAACAAAGAACAAAAATAAAATTGGGTTGCCTCCCAACAAGCGCTATTGTTTAACGCCCTTTGCTAGGCATAAAACAGGAATAGATCTAGGTATTGTAATCTTTGGTATGCAATCCATAAGTGGCTCTCGTAATAGATTCATATGGCAACTTAATTTTATTTCTAGGAAAGTGTTCCATGCTCTTCCTTAACGGAAATTTAAATCTAATGTTTTCTTCTTTCATATCAATAATTGCACCAATCGTTCTAAGGAAAGGTCTACCAAGAATAATAGGACATGTAGGATTGCAATCTATATCAAGAACAATGAAATTTACGGGCACATAATTCCTATATGCAATAATAAGAACATCATTAATCCTTCCCATAGGTTTCTTAATAGTGGAATCTGCAAGATGCAAATTTAAAGAACAATCATCAAATTCACGGAAACCTAACACATCACATAAAGTTTTTGGAATTGTGGAAACACTAGCACCCTAATCACACAAAGCATGGCACTCATAATCTTTAATCTTAATATTAATAGTAGGTTCCCACTCATCATAAAGTTTTCTAGGGATATAAACTTCTAATTCAAGATTTTCTTCAAAATATTGCATCATAGCATCAATGATATGTTTAGTAAAAGCTTTGTTTTGATTATAAGCATGAGGAGAATTCAACATCGATTGCAACAAGGAAATACAATATATTATAGAACAATTATCATAATTAAATTCCTTGAAATCCAAGAGAGTGGGTTCATTGCTACTTAAAGCCTTGACCTCTCCAATCCCACTTTTATCAATTTTTGCATCAAGATCTAAAAACTCTGAATCATTGGGACGCCTTTTAACTAAAGTTGACTCATCTCCAGTCCCATCTTTATCAAGATTTATATTGGAAAACAAAGATTCAATAGGAGTCATATCAATCACTTTAAGATCTTCATCATTATTTTCACAAAAACTAGAAGAACACGCTTTTACAAACAAAACTCGTTTAGCACGCATCTTAGCAGTTATTTCTTTGCACTCATCAATGGAAATTCTCATGGCTTTTAGAGAATCATTAATATCATGCTTGGGTGGAATAGATCTAAGTTTC
This sequence comes from Triticum aestivum, assembly GCF_018294505.1. Taxonomy (NCBI): domain Eukaryota; kingdom Viridiplantae; phylum Streptophyta; class Magnoliopsida; order Poales; family Poaceae; genus Triticum; species Triticum aestivum. The sequence continues at coordinate 403,744,619 of NC_057795.1, forward strand.
AAAGAATCAACATCAAGAGAAATTCTATCCACGTTCCTAGCCAAATCATGAATCTTGAGAAATTTTTCTTCAATCAAAACATTGAAATTCTTTTGCAAACTCATAAATTCTTTAACACCAATCTCAAAATCAGAGGGCATCTTATTATAATCCATAAGAATTGTTGTAGTAATTACCATAATTATTAGAGGAATTACTAGGAAACAGTCTAGGGTTAAAATTACCTCTATACGCGTTATTACCAAAATTGTTCCTACCAACAAAATTCACATCCATAGATTCATTATTATTCTCAATCAAAGTAGATAAAGGCATATATTTAGGATCAATAGAAGCACTCTTGCTAGCAAATAATTTCGTAAGTTCATCCATCTTTCCACTCAAAACATTAATATCTTCAATCGCATGCACTTTTTTACTAGTGGAAGATCTTTCGGTGTGCCATTGAGAATAATTAACCATAATATTATCAAGGAGTTTAGTAGCTCCTACTAAAGTAATTTCCATAAAAGTGCCTCCCGCGGCCAAATCTAAAAGATTTCTAGAAGCAAAATTCAATCTGGCATATTCTTTTTCTTATAATCATCCACAAATTCAAACCATGAGTAGGGCAATTTCGTATCATCAATTTCATCCTCTCCCAAGATTGTGCAACATGGTCATGATCATGTTGCTTAAAATTCATAATATCATTCCTAAGGGAGATGATCTTAGCAGGAGGAAAATACTTAGAGATAAAAAGCATCTTTACACTTGTTCCATGAATCAATACTCACTACTATAGGATGCTGCTAACGTGACACTACGATCAGAGACCCTTTGATGAAACTGTGTGCCATGCAATAATCACAAACGGTGGTGTAAAAAAACGTCAAAAAAGGTGCAAAACATTTGCGATGGAGGATGCATCAAACACGGTTTAAATTTTAGTTGCGTGTGCGATGCAGGGCATATGGTTCAGTTCAATTAACCATTTTCGATGAGGAGGAACAAAAGAAATGGGCAGCTAGATGAAGGTGTGTGCGATGTACAGCATACGGTTCACTCGGATGAACTGTTTGTGATTAGGCAACACAAAAGAAATGGTCAGCCAGATCAAGGTGTGTGCGATGTACAGCATACAGTTCACTCGGATGAACTGTTTGTGATTAGGCAACACAAAAGAAACGGTCAGCCAGATCAAGGTGTGTGTGATATAAGACATGTGGTTCACTCGGATGAACTGTTTGCGTTGAGACAAGAGAACAGAAATGGTTAAATATAACAAATACCATAAAATATTGCAAGGTTCATTTTCAAAGATTACAATGCCCAAATTCAAACATTGCAAACCGCGTCATTTTTGAAAAGGGATCAGCCGCTGACAAGTCATGTATGGGTTTGACACAATGACTTCCAATTGCTTTGCCATATGCTCTTCCAATACAAAGTTTGGCATTTTTGGAGGCACTTCCATTCTGTAGTACCTGCCAGCTCTGATAATCATACCATTCATCTTTAGTAATTAAATGTGTGTTCAACCTTAGTACCCTCAGCACCTTTGCTCTGGCAAGAAAGAACCTGGCGAGTGTAATCTCCGGTAAGGTCCATCGGTAGGAGTTCAAAGTAATATTTGAGAGATGTAGATCCAGGCATTCGATGTGATTGTCATTATAAACATTATCCACCTTTGGGCCTATTATTATCCGCAAAAGAAGAGAACGTGTTAGTGCCTACATGCAGTTTTGAACACTTCTGCACGCCCATTTGGTTTGCAGGATTTGTAAAATGCACCAACGTGCCATCTTCGATCTGGCATGATTAATATGGGTATTTGATTACAATCTAGAAACATGTAGCCTTCTTCACAAGAGGTTGGATTGGATAAAAAATTCCCTAAGAAAACTAGTACAGATGAATCCAAAGGAGAAATGCTTATGGACGATTGTAACCATATGAATGAAGCAACCAATATGGGGTGGGGGTGTATGTCCTAAAATCCTCCAAAATTCTTTCAGAAATCGTAGTACATTGGCATTGTAAACTTGGGAAAAGGTGCAAAAAATTGAACTCCCTTATGGTTAACATTTAACAGGAAAGGAACATTACCTTGATATACAACTTCTTCAGGCACGGAAAGCATCTCAGGCAACTGACAACTTGGTCCAGGTTGGGGCCGCCAGATTCTAGTGCCAAGACCTTCACTATGCCTAGAGTCTGGGTGAAGCTTCACTGGATGACAGACAAACATACATCTTCAAAACTAGAAATAACGATATCAAGAAGGAGAGGTATAAGGTGACTGTTGTACCTGAAAGTTGTAGTATTTGACACACGAGTAGCCCACCACTTTCAATTTTGGCGCAGAAATGACATTGATTCTTGTTCGACCTTGTTGATCAACTAAAAGTAATCTCTCAAGTGAAGGTGTGTCATGGATGACCATATTGTGATCCACCTTTTGTGATCTCTCGTTGCAGCACTAGCAACACACATAAATAGTCCCGGAGAGTCCTGGAGGTGATGTGCAAGGTACTCGACCAATTCATCACATGAAGACGAAGGAACTCGAGTGTAGTACAGCCACAGAGCAGGCGCTCCATGTCATCCTTTGGGATGCGGATGGCGACGAGATCGAGGTGCGTCAGTCATGGTAGAAAAAGAACAGGTGCGTCATTAAGGGGGGATGGCAGTTCATGAACTTGGCGAGGCGCAGCGTGGGCGCGAAGCGGAGCGCGGATGTTGGTAGCAAGCGCATATGCCCATCATTAAAACTGAGCTTCTCAAGATGATCTATGGCGGGGGATTGGAACCACTCATCAAGCTTGGCTCGCTCCTTGCCATTGGAACGGAACTTGCCCGTGATAACGCCTTTGATTCGGCCATGGTGACTGCCGAGGATCTGGGAGAACGCATCCAAGCTTTGGCGATAGCCATGGCAGAGCTTGTGGGCGTCGAGGAGGTCGACAGGGGTGAGGAGCCATAGGAGGCGCCACCACCGGGAAAGGGCGGATGTCGTCGCCCGATATTTGATTGGGAGGAGGGATATGATGACTATCAACATATCATCGGGGAGGTTGTTGATGAAGTCTAGGCCTGCTGGAGTCGCTTGCGGTTCTTTCTCGACCCGCCTCCGCTTGTTGGCAGCCTCGTTCTCCACCTCGGTGGTGACGGAAACCTCTGTCTCCATATTCATGCCGTGCTCCGGTGCTACAGCAGCCCCGGCATCACCACTCCCTCAGATGGGGCGCTTCGGTGGCATCCTCGTACACTGACGGCTTTAAGGACTCAGAGTGGCATCGAGGATGCGCGCGGAGAGAGAGGAATTGTGTGTGTGGCGAGGATGGGGGGTGCGGACGATCGGCGGCGCCATTAATATAGACAAGTGGGAGCGAGGCGGGCGGCGGTCCAAGGCTGTCTCGCTTCCCGGTGAGAAGGACTGCTTATTCTCTAGTATGAATGAAATCTATGCTTAATTACTGAATTTTAGTTGCAAAAAATAGATAGTTCTATTGATTTTTAGTTGCACATTTTGACAAATCGCAGCGTCTCTTGGCTTAGCGCCGAAGTCTAGCTTTAATTTTCATATCGTAATCTGAACCGTTTGCGTTAAGAGATGCACAGATCCTGCATTGAACAGCTTGTACGCTTCCCGGTGAGCCTGCGCACCGGACTGCGCTCGCACGCCTCCTGTTCAATCAAGCAGTTGTCCACACGGCACCTCCTATAGCCTTTAAAACCAAGACACGTGGCGTCACGTGAATGGTTAACAGAACGCACATGGTTTGAATTATACAAACGTTTGAGATAGTAAAGTGGCAACTATTTTTTCAAAATGCCTTTGTTGGCTGTCATTATTCAAGTGCGCCTTCTTTCAAAATGGACATGAAAAATACCACAACCTGTCGGGTGCCATTCCAAGATAGCATGCCAAGTTTCATGAATTTCAGACGAGTTTTAGATTTACTAGAATTTAAAACCAAAGTATCTCAATGTTTTGCCGGGAATCAACGGTGCCCTGGTGTTTGAAATTCATTCCCATTTCTTGCATGGGACCTAAGCATGCACCCAAGGACACATATTTGATTTTTCAACCAAGTTATATGCACTGGAGCATGTGCATGTAGTTCAAATTTGAATTATGCACATAAATGCATTGAAAACTCAGTTAATGCATAAAAATGTCCAAACGAACCCCAAAAAATCATAAAAATTGACACAACACTCCTGTTGTTCTATGTTGATATGAGAACAAAAATTGAAAGCAATAAGAGGCAATGGATACCGTTTCATCCCCAAAGGTGGGACGTTCCTATCAAAACCATCATGCTTGTTGTGATAAGCTCTGGTTTGTGAGAAGCATATACCCAAACCTACCCCAAATGAGAATTTTTTTTTACCACGACATGTTGATGCCGCTCCATGATACCATGCCAAGTTTCATGAATTTCAGACGAGTTTTGGACTTACTAGAATTCAAAAACAAAGCATCTCAATGTTTTGCCGGGAATCAACGGTGTCGTGGTGTTTGAAATTCATTCCCATTTCTTGCATGGGACCTAAGCATGCACCCAAGGACACAAATTTGATTTTTCAACCAATTTATATGCACTGGAGCATGTGCATGTAGTTCAAATTTGAATTATGCACATAAATGCATTAAAACTCAGTTGATGCATAAAAATGTCAAAACGAACCCCGAAAATCACAAAAATTGACACAAAACTCCTGTTGTTCTATGTTGACACGAGAAAAAATTTGAAAGCAATAAGAGGCAATGGATATCATTTCGTCCCCAAAGGTGGGACGTTCTCTATCGAAACCATCATGCTTGTTGTGATAAGCTCTGGTTTGTGAGAAGGTTATACCCAAACCTGCCCCAAATGGGACAAAAATTTTACCACGACATGTTGATGCTGCTCCATGATACCATGCCAAGTTTCATGAATTTCAGACAAGTTTTGGATTTACTAGAATTTAAAAACGAGGTATCTCAACGTTTTGCCGGCAATCAATGGTGGCAGGGTGTTTGTAATTCATTCCCATTTCTTGCATGGGACCTAAGCATGCACCCAAGGACACAAATTTGATTTTAACCAATTTATATGCACTGGAGCATGTGCATGTAGTTCAAATTTGAATTTTGCACATAAATGCATTGGAAACTCAGTTAATGCATAAAAATGTCCAAACGAACCTCGAAAAATCACAAAAAATAATACAACACTCATGTTGTTCTATGTTGACACGAGAAAAAAATTTGAAAGCAATAAGAGGCAATGGATATTGTTTTGTCCCCAAAGGTGGGGTGTTCCCTACCGAAACCATCATGCTTGTTGTGAGAAGCTCTGGTTTGTGAGAAGCATATACCCAAACCTGCCCCAAATGTGACAAAAAATTTACCATGGCATGTTGATGCCGCTCCATGATAGCAGGATGCTGCTAACGCATTAGTTTTTTTTACCATGGCAAGTTTCATGAAGTTTAGATGAGCTTTGGATTTACTAGAATTTAAAAACCAGGTATATATCTCAAATGTTTGCGGCCGAGTGAAGGTGGCAGGGTGTTTGACATTCATTCTCATTTCTTGCATGTGACCTAATTAAGCATGCAACCAAGGACATGGCTTTGAAGTTTTCAACTAATTTATATGCATTAGAGCATGTGCATGTAGTTCAAATTTGAATTATGCACATGAATGCATAGAAAACTCAGCTAATGTATAAAAATGTCCAAGCGAACCCTGAACAATCTCAAAAATTGACACAACACCCCTGTTATTCTATATTGACACTGGGAAAACAATTTGAAATCGAGAAGATGCAACAGATATTGTTTCGTCCAAAAAGGTGAAACGTTCCCTACTGAAACCACCATGCTTGTTGTGAGAGAAGCTCTGGTTTGCGAGAAGCTTATACCATAACCTGGCTCAAATGGGACAACATTTTTTACCCCAACATCTTGATGTCGTTCCATGATAGCATGCCAAGGTTCATGAATTTCAGATGAGTTTTGTATTTACTAGAATTACAAAAGCAAGCACCTCAACATTTGCCGGAGAGCCACGGTGCCGTGCTATTTGAAATCCATCCCCATTTCTTGAATGTGATGTAAGCATTAATCCATGGATACATATATCATTTTACAACCCATTTTGGTGCACTAAAGCATGTGCATGTGGTTTAATTTTGAATTGTGCACCTAAAATTCTAGAAAACCAAGTTACCGTATAAAAATGTCCAAACGGACCCGAATAATTCCAAATTTTTTGACGACAAACCTATAGTTGCATGTTCACTAAAGATAGAAGTTCTAGCAATTCAAACACCATCCTTTGCAGCTATGACCCCATTATCTAATTCAAATCAAGATGAAAAATCAAGTAGATCCCACGCAATTTATTATCACCAACCGTGTGAGATGCAGTACAAAATATCCTGGAGCACCATCGGTGTATAGTACGCCTATGGCTTACTCGAGAAGGTTCGTCGGCTATAGTCCACAGCCCGCTCTAAATAAGGGACCATGTCTGATGACACTTTGCACGCCTGTTTTTTCGCTGAAGCGATTCCAAATTTTCGGCTTCTGTGGAAATATCTACCTCCCCGACCCCTCCCCCTTACCAAAAGCCACATTTTCCCTATTTCCGCCTTCCTTTGCAAGTTGAAACCTTCACTCCATGCTTCCAGTGCCACCTCCTCACCGGCGACTCTCCTTCACGCTGCTCGGCCTCACCTATCCAGGCAGGTAATCCACACCCGAACCCCGTCCTCCTCCTCCTTCCACATCCCACATGCCCTGACCGTCGGCACGAGCGCGACACCTTCCACCCAAATCACGAACCCCTCCACCAAATAAGCGTCGTCCTAAGCCATGGTGCACGCAATATAGCCAGGATCTCAAGGAGCATTTGGCAGCGGAGAAGCAAATCGCGGCCGCACGCGCGGATGAAGTCGTGATGGCTGCCATTCGTGCTACCATCGCCGTCGAGGCCACCATCGACGCCTCACGCACCGACACCGCAGCGCGGTTGGCCTCTTTAAATGATAGTTTGTGTCATTTTCTTGAGGCCACCGTCGGTGCCTTCGACGAAGACTACGAGGTGTTTTCTCAGTGTGCACATGCTTATTTCATCTCGAGAGCCACCCCAAAGTGGCTCAGGCAACTCACTACTACGATGAGGGCACCCACGATGCGGAGGACTCGCCCTCTTCCATGTCCAAGGAGCCAATCATCATTGATATCTCCGACAATGAGTATCTTGTCTTATTAGCTCATTATAAGGACCCATGTTCAGTTTGCTAGCTACTGCCTTTCCTTAACAAATTATAGTGAATTGTGCTATCTACTTTTACCATGCAATCTTCTAATCTAGTGTATATGTTCTATATGTCGTGCAATGTGGTGTTCAGTTAACTGTTTGGTTCAATCCTGCAAATGTGATGTTCAATTCTTTAGGGTGCAATTTTCCAAGTTGTTAAGCATGCTTGGTTTGGTTAACTGTTCAATCTTCTATTAGGAGTATGTTATATTTGTGCAATGTGGTGCTCAGTTAATGGTTGGTTCATTTGTTGTGGTGTTTAGTTAACTGCTTGGTTCAATTCTGCAATGCGATGTTCAATTGTTGTGGCTGCATTCTGTTACTTGATACCATGTGAGAAATAAATCGAATTTGGCTGTACTAAATACATGAGAAAAAAAATACAATTGTTATATTTCCAAATTGTTAAGCATGCTTAGTTTGGTTAACTATCTGATCTTCTATTAGGAGTATGTTATATTTGTGCAATGTGGTGCTCAGTTAATGGTTGGTTCATTTGTTGTGGTGTTTAGTTAACTGCTTGGTTCAATTCTGCAATGTGATGTTCAATTGTTGTGGCTGCATTATGTTATTGTATACTATTATACATTATCTTTTTTATTCCTTTGCCCCATTTCCAATATAGAGAAAATATTTATGCACATCCTTGTTTTCGGGCCTTTCCAAACACTACAAAAAAAAGATACATCCATGACATTTTGGGTCAAACGAAATTTTTTTCTGTCATACTTATGACACTTCTATGACGATAATTGTGACAAAACCCGGTATCATCATAGATGTGGTGGGCTCCTACTTCTATGACAAAAAATCATGACAAAAAATGGGATTTTCGTCCTGGGCGGGCCGGAGACGCAGCTGCATGACATTCTTTGGGCCGTCCATGATGGAAAAAACCATGGTAGAAGTGAGGGCGAGGAAAATTTCGGCAAGTTCCTGGTTACGGTGGGTGGTCGGGGGCCGAGTGATGCATGTTTCTCTCGTACACGTACGCGCGTGTGTGCGAGGCGTTGGCTCTAACTGAACCCGAGCGAGGTGTTGGGCTCTAACTGAACCTGAGCGATTGCACTGCAGGCTACGCGTTACTGAACCCGAGCAATCGATCGATGGCTGTTAACTGAACCCGATCGAGTGATTCCTTCGCTACTGCTGCTAACTGAAGCCAATCGATGTTGCCTCTGGATGAACAGTGAGCGTTGCAGGGGGGGTTGGATGAACAGTGACCAGTGGGGGTGGATGAACACGACCCCGTGGCGTTGCCTCTGGATGAACAAGACCCCGATCGATCGAGCCGGTTGGGGCTGGATGAACAGGACCCCGTGGAGGGCTGGATGAACAGGATGACCCCGTGGAGGGCTGGATGAACAGTAGACGGTGGAGGGGTGGACGAACAGTATCCCGTAGAGGGGTGGTTGAACAGGAGCCCATGGAGAGGGGTGGTTGAACAGTAGCTGGTGGACTAGCGTGCGGTGGAGGCTAGATGAACAGGAGCCCGTGGATGAACAGTCGCATGTGGAGGCTGGAGGAGGTCGACGGTGGATGAACAGTAGCCCGTGGAGGCTGGAGGAGGTCGACGGTGGAGATGAACTGTATCCCGTGGAGTCTCGTTTTGCGGTACGCCACACCCCTCCCGATGAACAGGACCCCTGTTTCGACCGTAGCGCTCCAACACAAGTCTGTTTCCTCCGTTTTGCGGTACGCCACACCCCTCCCGATCAACAGGACCCCGTTTCGACCGTAGGAGGTCCAACACAAGTTTGTTTCCTCCGTTTTGCGGTACGCCAGACCCCTCCCTCCCGATGAACAGGATCCCGTTTCGAACGTGGCCGGTCGAACACAAGGCCGTTTCCTCTGTTCTGCGGTACGCTAGGCCTCGTTTCCATCATCTGTTCTGTCCAAGCCCTTCTGATGAACACGATGACGCATTCCGTTCCAACCCAGCCGGTTGGCTCCCCATGAACACGATGACGACGTTGTCTCTCCGTTCTAACCCAGCCATGTACACGAGCCCTGGCCGTACGTATGCGCAAGTAGGCGTTCGAGACCCCGCCCGTATGTACGTACGTGGTCGTATTTTCTTTCTTGCACCCTGGCCATTGTACGTACGTGTACATGCTACGTGCGCGCCTCTACTACAACACGTGCGCGCCTCTACATCGACAAGTATGTATGTACACATTCGCGACCAGAATGACAACGCTACATACACTTCGACCAGGTGGGTCCCGACTGTCAGGCACTTGCTTGCGTGCAAAGATGTAGCTGGTGGGTCCCAGCATTCAGGTGGGCGAATCGTTTTTTTTTTTTGCCCGGACACACTTCCTTGCGTGTGAAGATGTAGCTGGTGGGTCCCAGCAGTCAAGGGGGAAACATTTTTTTTGCAAAATACAGTGGCCCGTCCGGTGGGTCCCTGCTGTCAGGTGGAGGTATCATTATTTTCCACGTAATAAGGAGGGACTTCCTTGCTGCGGCCGTGGACCCAACTATCAGCCTCTCCACGTACAGTCCACGTCCGATGGAAGTTGTTCCTTGACCACGTTCACCACGCCGCGCCGAGAGCACCACGGCAGTGGACGATGGCGAGGCCTAGGAAGGGGACGACACGGAGCCAGGGAAGACGCGGTAGTGGATGCCCACGCGGAGAGGAGTATGAGGGTTCACTGGTTCGGCTGCGGTGTGAGGCTGCCATCGCTGCAGAATAACAGGGGGTGTGGGTGAGTAGAGGGATGGCCTGGCCAGCGGTGGGAGTAGTATGGGGGCGGTGAGGCCTCCACGGAAGCACAGCCGGCCACGGGTGGCAGGAGCAGGCGACACGACTGGCGCTGCTTTGGGCAGCTGGAGCAAGAAGACCAGAGGTTGAAGAAGCACTATGGCCGTCGGATGGACATCATACGATCACTTGAGTATTGACTAAGTTGACAAAGCCCTCTGTCCCCATCAACTTACTAGACCCACAAGTCAGCCACCCACTATGGTGGGTCCCAGCTAGGAGGGGGTATTCATTTTTTTGTGCGTAATAAGGAGACACTTCCTTGCGTGCGAAGATATAGCTGGTGGGTCTGACCTATCAGCGGGGGGAATGTTTTTTTGTGAAATACAGAGGCCCTTCCGGTGGGTCCCAGATGTCAGCTGGAGGAATCATTATTTTGCGCGTAATAAGGAGGCATTTCCTTGTGTGCGGCCGTGGAACCAGCTGTCAGCCTCTCCACGTACAGTCCACGTCCGATGGAAGTCGTTCCATGACCACGTTGACCACACCGCGCCGAGAGCACCAGGGCGGTGGATGACAGTGAGGCCTAAGAAGGGGACGATGTGGAGCCGGGGAAGGCACGGCAGTGGATGCCCACACGGAGAGGAGTACGAGGGTTCACTGGTTCGGCTGCAGTGTGAGGCTGCCGTTGCCGCAGGGCCTGGCTAGCGGTGGGAGTAGTAGGGGCGGTGAGGCCTCAACGGCAGCATAGCCAGCCACTGGAGGCAGGAGCAGGCGGTCTCACCAGCGCTGGTTTGGGTGGCTGGCGCAAGAAGAGCAGCACTTGAAGAAGCAGCAGGACCGTTCGATTCAAATCCAACTGTTACTGCTGCTACAATCGTTTGTTGACTAAGTTGACAAGCCCTGCGTACTCGTCAACTTAGTAGGACCACAAGTGAGCCTCCCAACCGGTGCGCCCCAGATGTCAGTGTGATGAATCATTTTTTTGCGTAATAAGGAGGCAGTTGATTGCGTGCGGCCACGCCAGCTAAGGGAGGAGGGTCGGCAGGTGAAGCCTGCACGGCATCACAGCGGGTCACAAGAGGAGGGAGCAGGCAGTCCCGCCGGCGCTAGTTTAGGCAGCTGGAGCAGGAAGATTAGAGATTGAAGAAGCACGTCGGCCGTTGGATGGACATCCAACAGTCACTTCTGCTAGAATTGTGTGTTGACTGACAAAGCCTTGCGTAAACAAGTCAGCCTCGAAATATGTGGCATGTACAACCCATTTTCTATTATTTTTAAAAAAATTACTCATTTTATAATTCATATGGAGTTTATTGCAGCCCGTTTTCCATTTTTAGAATTGCTGCCCATTTTCTGGTCAGTACTGGGGTTAAAAAATTTAACTAAATATGTGCAATATCTTGAAAATTCACAATTTTTTGCTGGGGAACAAAATATTTTTAATCCAAAATTAGTAGCCATACTAAAACAAATTTAAAAATAAATTAGTACTATGTCATGTTAAATCCAATGAAATACTATAAAATATCAATGAAGAACAAAAACAAAAAAAGAAACTAATATCCCATTTGCTATAATTTTTTTGGAAGTTTCAACCCCTTTGATATTACTTTTAACAGACACTGACCATACTCTTTGGCCAAGCCGGAATGCATCCCTCCTCGTCTTGAAAGATTTGTAGCAAAGTAAGTCGAAGAAAACAAATAGGCCTAGCTTGGGTATTCTTCAAAAAGAAATACTGGGCTACCTATTTTCCCAAAGAAAAACCTGCTGGGATGGTCATGTTGTTAGACGGGCCACAGAGACCACACAACCCAGTTTATAGCCCACTCCTCTGAATTACTAATCAAAAAAAAGTTGTGCAATTCTGTCGTTAATTGACTATATGTTAAAAATGATGTGGGTCCCGGATATCAGCGGGGTGGATTAGAGTAAAAAATGAGGGGTGCATCTGAGTAGTAAAAGAGGCGCTTACTTGTGTTCGGGAGTGGACCTAGTGGGTCCGTACTGTCATACTCACAACTACAGTTCTCTCCCGATTAACTATGTTGACAGGGACCGTTTCAAAAAAAACTATGTTGACAGGGCCAGATGGCGACACCGCGGCGAGCGCACCAAGGCGGAGGATAAAGTGATGTCGCCAATGTGCTGGGCTGGGTTGGACATTCTTATTGAAAAATAAAAATGGACCGAAACTATTTACGATGTTGACTACGATTTGCATGGATTTGCTGGTTGCTGGAAGAAAATGCTGGGAGAAAGAAGACTGGTCGCTATCTTTTCCTAAGAATAATATCGACTGAATGTAATGATACTATCATAGGAAATAATATCCTCCTGTTAAATCATGAATTTAAAGAACTGGTGCATGAGCATTTAGCTTTATTTATTTATTTACTTATTTATGTTTAGGGGACCATGAGCATGTACCTAGGCTGGATTCATGTGAGAGCCTCCCTTCCAATTAATTACGGGCTCCTCTATTGGTCCTTCATCAGTGGGTTGCATGTTATCAACAAGTGGAAAATGTGTTCCGTACGAAAATAGTATGCGTTACGTATGGTACAGGGCACTAAGGATCGAACCATGCAACGACTTCCAAAACATTGTGTTTGTCGTTCTAACAACACATTTATTCAACCAACAGACGAAATATACTACTGATTGTACATTGAAAACAACAGCAGCAACAACCAGGGCTGGGGGTGCAACAGAAGCAGTAAGCAGGCCAGAAGAGTGAAGACGCGGCTCTCTCTTCCAAAGCAAACATCAACCATTATTACAAAAGGGCTACCAAAAAAGAACAAGTGTATGCATCAAACTAAATAAAGATCCTACTACACCAAGTGTACGCATCTAACTAACTGGCTCAGTTAGATGTTACTATTTATTAAGCTATGGAGATTGGCTGACGGCTTGAACCAGATGGGTGCCTGACGGGGGAAACTCCAGCCAGCAGGTCAAAGTCTGATACTTGCGACCCTCTCTCCTACTTTGGGCTGTAGAGCGTGGCGGCACATATCAGGGTATGGTGCATGCAGAGATGCATGGTACGCTGTGTACACAAAATTTTGCCTGATGAACGAAACCGCGCTGCCATCATGATCCTTGCCGTCGGTTATCTCCTGGTTAATCGGATAATTCAGTCCGAAAAACAGAGAGTGTGTACCAAGGCTACTTACCAGCCTCCAGTCAAAAATTCCTGAAGGCCCAGAGAAGCTGGGATCCTGCTTAAAGACCTTGCAGTGACTGTGATTGTATTCCGCGAAACAACACGTCCGGTACATGTGAACGATCATCAATCATTCGTCGTTGTCTGATCGAGCCAGGTACCACCTGCAACTGCCATGCCGCTTTTCTTTGAAAGGTTCTGGGGTTAGGAAGGGTAGGGACACCAGGCGGCCTACAACATCATATCAAGTTGGAGTCAAATAAAAAGGGCTCTTGATATAGTCAATCTTAAGAACAACATGTTATGAGCATGAATATTTTTTCAGTAAATGTTGACAGTAATATAAGCAAGCCATCATGATATCATAGGAAAGTAACATACTGCTGTAACAGCCGATTGTAGCGATGACTGGAGTAGATCATCAATACGTCCAACCATAGAAGGAGTTGACAGCGTAAATGAAGCCCTTGTGTTCAATGGCATCAGAGAACCATGGAGGATGTATGATCCTGTGATGGACGTGCAGATTTATCCACTTACCACAGTAACCTGTCAGATAGGCGAGACCGCGGTTGAAGAACACAATTAGCCTGAAGTCTTTATAATTCACAGATCTTGTGGGCACTTGGTAGATTACAACCTTGAGCAAATCAAACTTGGTATCATGTTGGCTACTGTAAGATTCTGGGTATTCTGGGCCGCGGTGCCAAAGCAGTGCAGTGTTAATCGAAGGAAGGGGGATCAATCGCTGGGTGTAGACCTCCACGAGCATCCAGCTGCCGCGGCTGTCGATGAGCACCATCCAAGACGTGTTCATGCCGACCCAGTACATACTGTTAATGTAGTTGAGGGTGATGGGGATCGGATCGCAGTCAAGGGGGTTGATCCTCGCCACCCTACGATCGTTATGCTGCGTGACATGCCGTTTCTGAAGATCAGGCGGCATCAGCAATCAAGGAGATGGCTTAAAAAGCTCCGGCCTGAGGGCTTTGAGTAAATGGTACAACCCCGACGAGCACGTGGCGAGCGGCATGGTACTGAGATTGTCCACACGCGAAACAATGAGCTTGATTACCTCTGTGGGGAGCGAATTCCAGCCACTCTTTCGGCGGACGCTGCTCGTTTCTGCCATTGTTAGTGCTTGGGTTTCGGACAGGGGGGGAGGCGCCTTAGCGGGGATGGAAGATTGGACGAGATTATGTGCGGATAAAGATGGAGAAGCGAATATGTGCTGCGGGAAGTGGACAGGAGATGATGACTACAACACGCCACTTGACTTACGAGACACATATCAACAGCGTAGGGTCATATCGATGCCAGACAACTTGCTTGAGTGATCACAGTACTGGTACTCCCTACAGTACCTACTACTATGCCCTAACTTGCTTGAGTAGAGTAGTAGAGTAGGACTCTGCTCTACTACTAGCACCGGAGGAGTAGTATATTCTAATCTAAAATAGTTACAAACTTCAATGCTCGAGTGTGGAACGACTATGAACCGTGCTAACTCCAATCCCCCACAAATGTTCGTTGGGAGACATGGCAGTTGCAAATGCCCGTGACGCAGTTACAGTACGTGTGTATGGCTTAAAAACAGGCCACCGTCAGATGGAAATCTGACGGTTACGTGGGATTCGCCGGGATTGAGTTCGTGCCGAACAATCGCCAGATATCATTACTAAAAAAAAGGTTAAAAGACCCGGGGCAATAACTTGCACCGGCTGACCACTAACAATGATACTAACATCCCGTCAAAAAAATGGTACTAACATAGTTGTAAAATGGTCAAAGACCGTGTCTACGTGGTGTTTGGAATTATATGCAAAAAATAGCAAGATGCCCGTGCATTGCACGGCACACCATCATCACCAACTCGGTTTTTTCTCTACTCCTACTCCTATAAAAGACTCATTTGGTGATGATGGAGGCGAGAAGGCGTGTTCAGCCGGGCGTGCAGCAGACGGCGTAGTACTATTCGATTTGTTATAAAAACAAAGAAGAGTAGTAGAGATAGAGATAAGAGTAGAGATAGAGACTTAGGGAGGAGCACGAGGTTGTGGGAGATAAGGATGAATGAGGCAAGGCCTTATCTATAAATGTGGAGAGAGGTGCGAGTATCTTTTGTAAAATTGTCATAGTTGTCTTTCTATCCGTCAGATATAGATTGGACGGTCTATATTACAAGATGGCAAGCACACCATCATCACCAACTCGGTTTTCTATAAGAGTAGAGACTAGGGAGTACTAGTAAGGACACCATCTACTGCTTCATGTGCTACTCCTGCGCTCCATTCGGCGGCCGCAAACGTCCCCTACAGCCACTCCCTCCTGCGCTCCATTCGGCTGGCGCTGTTGAAATTTCTGGAGCGCACTTTCGCGACTGCTGGCAGCCACGACTTCACCGACAATGACTTCTTCCCCGACCTCGGCAACCTCTTCCTCAACGACATGGGCGACAACCTCAACGCCAACATTGATGCTCATGTTGCACCATATGTGTTTCTGTCCTTCCTGTTTGAAATCATGGTAGAATTCATGTTTCTACTCTGTATCCTACTACTATGCTAGTCCACATGATTAGTTTCATCTCTGTTATAGCCGTCATGATTTATTTTGTGCTTATTCAGATTAAATCTCGTAGTAACTTGCTGATATATTCAACTGGCACAACGGCCCCTACAGCCACTCCCGTTTCATGGACGGCCTGGTCGATGCCTCCAAGGAGCCCTTCATCTACTGCTATGAATGCCCGATGCCATTTTGGGGCTCGCCGGCAGACATGGTGCGTTACCTCACGGATGCGTGCAGCGGTCACTACTGGCCCTTGGCGGAGAACATCAAGTACGAGACGTGTTACCCATTCATCATGCCGGAGTCGTTGGAGGATCACCGCCGCCTGCTAGTCTCGGAGTAGGACGGCAGCATCTTCCTCTTGATCGTGGGCACTGGCGAGGCCCACGCAGGCCGCCGCCCCGTCTCTGTAGTGTGCGTCAGGGGCGACGCCACTGACGCTGACACTAACACAAGGCCGATGTACAGGTGCGTGCTTAGTGTTACTACCCCTCCGGGTCACGTGGGCGGCGACACCGGCTACATCGAACTGACTTGGACTCTGCGGAGCTGGGACCTTCCCGCCGATGTGCACTTGGAAAACCCATGGTCTTATTTACCCGCCAATGCGGTGCACGGGGACTCCAAGGAGGTTCACCTGGACATACGCATTATCAAGTTAAATGTTGATCATTAGTCTTAGCTCAATGTAATCTGTTGTTTAAGCATGTGGAGACTTCCATGCATGATCTTGATCTATTGGGGTATTGCGCATGAATAAAGTGTATCCGTTTATGGTTTAGTCTAGAATCTTCCATGTATGAACTTTTACTACAGTACTAGTGAAAGACTTACTACGAACCATTTCTTACATCTCCTCTGCCCCTTCCAAGTCATCCTGATTTAATCCCTCCGTCTATGTGTATAAGGGCATGGTTAATACTTAATATTATAGCCAACGGTTGACTACAAGAAAGTGACATGTCATATGTAGCCAACATGTATAACAATCGATACTCAAAAACTAATTCTTAAAGATCATTTCTTGCAAAGCACAATAAGTGTTATTTCTTCACAAGTTTTGGATGCAGCTTGAACAGTTGAACGCTTTTGTTTGCAAAAGATACCTTTTTATCTATTTCACCCGGATGTTTGTGAGCTCTAGAGATGAAATAATATCCGAAGAAACCTATCGATACCCGTTACACATGAGATGACCCCCACATCCTTTGTCAAAATAAACAACTCCCCGATCAATGCATTTCACTCTTCCGTGCAACACACGGGCACCTTACTACTATAGATTAGGACGACCAAAAATTGAACTAACATTATATATAGTACGATAAATGCTGATGCATGTCACCTAAAATTATATCATTCAAAACTATGTTCAAATACGAATCCAACGATCTAGTTTTCGTTGACATGCACTAACATTTTGTCAATTAAATCTTCAATCAAATTCAATGGGGGACTAATAAACCACGACTGATGTAGTACAAGTGTCAAGGGCAGCGCTGCACGGGAGTCTCACCCCGCTCGTGGCGCGGCAGTAAAGCCGTCATATCACAAAACCCAATCACTGTCAGTAATAAGTGGCCTGGTAAAATAAACGGACAAGAAACCATCACATCCCTTCGTCTTTTTTGCATTTCATCTCTCTGTATTTACTTTCTCCGGTTCATCTCGCACACTCGATCCCTAGCTACTACTCCTAGTATCCATAGCTACTACTCCTAGGGCCAGTTCTTTTGGCGGCTTAAAAAATAAGCCGTCTCTTCCCCAGCTTTTCCCATAAGACTAGTCACAGTGGAGAGTAACATTAAGGCGCCTCACTCATTTATTTGGGCTTCTAAACTACTACTAGTACTCCCTTCATTCTTATATACAAGGCCACAAACTCAAATTACAGGTACCAAGATAAAAATCAATGTGTGCTTTACAAGTCAATTTATTTTCTCGTTTATCGGGTTAATTAATAGGGTGCATGCACATTAGAAGAAATTGAGTGGCCATGAGAGAGGAAGTAGATGAGTTTGTCATTATCATCCACTACATGCATGCTAGTAATTAAGCCATGGGTTACTAGTACGAGGAAACATCATTAATATTTGTCTAGATTACTGTTGGTGGCCTTGTATAGATGCAAAATGTATTTTTCATAGTGGCCTTGTATACAAAAATGGAGGGAGTACCTCCGTCCTGGTTTATTCGTCACCATTGTAATTTGTGGTAAATTTTAAACTAAGATTTAACTGATAAAATGTTAGTGCATGTGACATCACAAACATTTCATTAGTTAAATTTAAGATCAAAATTTGACATGGATTACAATGGGGACCAATAAACTAGGATGGAGCTAGTAGTAATGGGAAGTAATGGGATTACTACTAATCTAGAAGCCTAAACGAACTGACCCCTGGTACTCCTACTAGTAGTACTAGTACTCAAGTTGGAATTCCAATTGCACGGCACAACTTGATAGGCAAAAAATTCGATACAGGGTGTAGGAAGCGGTTTGGCAATTTGCATGCCTTTCCAACCAGTGAGATACTCCGTACAAAGTACAACAGAGAAATAACCACAGAGAAGGAAGCTAAAAGTAAACAATCAAACGAGCATTTTTGCATTTGTTTTGCATTGAATCATTTCACAAGCTTCACTAGTGTTGTTTTCTACTTTTACAAAAACCGCATCGTAATGTTAAAACGTGCATTTGCCCGTACATAAGTAATAGTAGTACTCCCTCTGTCTAGGTGTATAAAGTCTTCCCTCCTTGTTGGTCACGGTGCACAACCAAAGATGACTTATTCACCTGGACGGATGGAGTAGCATAGTCTGCAAGCATATATAGAGAGACGTGTAGTGCGATAGTATATAGTACTAAAGTTTGTGTTGTATGCACCTACTTACAAAATGCATACGGATACACAAGGTTTCCAAACTTTCCCTCTTACATACTTAATTAAGGATGCTAATAATTCCCGAACGTTCGGGATTTATCATTTGCGTCCCAAAACTAATGAGATCACCTTACGAAACTAAATTATACTCCTACTAAAAGCCACGGCGCTCGCAGGAGTGCTTGCGGCGCGCCACGAGTGCCCTGGTGCACGGTCGTTTCCCAGCGCACCGACACAATGCCTCTTCCTCAGCCTCACAACTAGTGAGGTGCTGATTGGCGGCTTGCCGGCGGGCGAGCGCGATCTCACCGGTGTGGTGAACCGGCGCCAGCAGGAACTCCGCCTCGCTGGAAGCGTGCACCCAGTCCACGTACCACCAACCGTAGATGAGGCACTTGGGCCCAACTGCACTCAAGGCTTTGGCACGGGTGTCCTCCACCACCCTCACAACCCTTGCACGAGCCTTCTGCCAAAGTGCCAATTGCTTGACTCTCTCGGACGCGACATAAACCTGCCAGGCAGCTTGCCCCATGGTGCGCTTCTCTTCCTCGGCCTTCTTCTCCACCTCTATTTTGGCGTGCTCTGCCGGCGGCAAAGCCTCCCACATGGCGACATCCATTTCTTTCCAAAGCTCCTCAAGGCTGGGGGGCTCAGCGGGCGGCGCGGTGTTCTCCTCGTAGCGGGGAGCTGATGCGTCCTCCGACGCGCATGCTGGCGAGATTGGGAATGACGACGCGTCCACCTCGACGCGTCGCAGCGAGGAGTGGAACGCCGACGCGTCCTCCTCGACTAGTGGCGGCGAGGAACGGAACGGCGACCCGTGACCATCCGGGCGGTGCAGCGAGGGGCGCTTAGGGCTTGGGAGGGGCGATGCCATGGGGGTCGACGTGAGAGGGAGGGGGAGGAGATAGCGATGAACGTGAGCGTTCTTCCGAATGCCATGGGAGGCGCAGTATTTATAGCGAGCAATGGCACACCTACGTAAGATATGGACTGAGCTACACTAACTTAACAGCAGGTCCAGTTGCGTCACTGACATGTGGGCGAGACCCTTGTTGGGCCCATATGTCAGTGACCCAATGCACCTACAGTTAAGTAACTGAAGCAGCATCCCGGAAGATATGTTGCGTGATTAACGTAACAGCTACGTGGGCATATTTGTTGGAGTAAATTACGGGGGAGGGAAGGGATGGAAATATTGCTGGTCACAACGGATTGGACGAGCGTGGGGGGAGGAGAGTCATACATGCAGATTTTTTCCACACGGGGTGGAGTGGTGGGACCGCCAGAGGGAGAAGGAGAGTCTGGCAGGCATATTATTTCCACACATGGAGAGGAAAAGATTTGGAGACGAACGGGCTTCCTGCAGGTATGGGGAACGGTGCATAATAAGTCATCTTGCATGTCGGGCTAGGTATAGTCTCAAGTCATTAAAAACATACACGCCCCACACATGTTCATATTTCAAGGTGCACTAAATTATTGCATGTGATTATTAAGGCTGGCCATAATGGTGGTATCTTAGCTGGTATCATGCACACGGGAATAGCA
This sequence comes from Triticum aestivum, assembly GCF_018294505.1. Taxonomy (NCBI): domain Eukaryota; kingdom Viridiplantae; phylum Streptophyta; class Magnoliopsida; order Poales; family Poaceae; genus Triticum; species Triticum aestivum. Next base: position 403,764,811 of record NC_057795.1, read on the forward strand.
AACATGCTGATGTGGCAAAGAAGAGGGGGGTTAGAGTAACTAGTGTTCATGCATGCATTGGTAAACACATTTTTTTGTGAAGAACGACATCATTAGATGAGTACTTTTGCAGACTACAAAAACTATTCCACCACCTCTACCCCTCTTGCTAAGAGTAGGTGAAATTTTTGAATCGAGCCCTTTAAACTAGAAGGGAGGTAGTAGTACTCTAATAGCTAACCTTGTTATGATGACAAGATAGGACATGGCACGCACCTGGACGGAGGAACTAGTCTGCATTGTGCATTTAAGTTTTTTCTGAAGTCAATGTACCTCTACTTTGACCAAACTTATAGAAAAATGTATCAACATTCACAATGTCAAATCAATATTTTTACACTCATTATAAAACGTAGTTCTTATACTCATTATAATCAGTATTGTAGATATTAATATTTTTAGTATAAATTTGGTCAAACACTTTGCAAAAAGGGAGTAAAAAGGACTAGAGAGAGTACCATGCATGCGGAGTAGGCAAAAAAATTGCTCATTTATAGCCGGTCGAAGTCTCAAAGCGCGCGACCGCGCGAGGGAGGCGAAGGTCGTGGGAGGCGCGACAGTTGACAGTATTAAGTGAAGTTACATCCATGCGCCGGCATGGCGTGCGAACAGGCAGAAGCTATACCGTCAGGCCTACGATATGGGTCTAGTAGACATGACATCTAGTGGGTCCCGCATAGTTCTCGAGAACTCTTTGGGGGGCTTGCAGCCGTTTATCCACCGGGCAAGCCAGCAACCCCACGCCATCCGCACGCCCTACTCGTCCCCATCTTCTACCTTACAACAGTTCGCTCCCAGTCATCCCGTCCTTTCACATTAGTTCGCTCCCAGTTTTTTTTGCGGGGTACAACAGTTCAACTTCTCCTAACCCTCCTCCAAAATCCATGGCCTCCCAAATCTCCATGGTCGCTGCTGAGTACCAGGTTAGAGCCATCACCGGCGATGAGTTCATCGTCATCTACACACATGGATCCGCGACGGTGAAAGCATGGCTTGCTCGCTTCCTATGCATGTTCAACAGTTCAGCGGATGAGTGGGTCGCTGGGCTAGATGTTGAGTACACCACAGTCCTGGAAAGAGGGAAGATTCTAAAGGAGGTAGAGAGGAAGAAGCCCGTCATGATCCAGGTTTGCGTACATAACATTTGCTTGGTCTAGCACATATGCCATGCCGATGTTGAGTGCCAGGATTTTAAGAACTTCCTCAAGGACAAAATAGTGAAATTCGTTACTGTAGACTTTAGGAATGACAGGGATGTCCTGCGTCGGATAGGTCTCGTTGTAGGCCAGCCCTTCAATCTCTAGAAGGCAAGCCTGGTGTCCTCCTCTCATCCTTCAATGCTGACCCTAGCAGCAGCCATGATTGATCCTTCGTACGCTAAACTGAAGAAACCTCATCACGAGTTTCATCATGCATGGGAGTCGAAGACATTAGATGAAGATCACATCCTGTACGCAGCAATGGATGCCTACCTTTGCTTAAATATCTACAAGGGTTGGATGAAGAAGCAGAGCCCAGTGTTCGGTTCAAGCAAAGAAGTGTCGGCGAAGAGGAAGAGGAAGGGGGACGAGGACGAAGTCGAGGACGTGGACTCGGACTCTGAGTAGGTGGCAGTGTCATCGCTCATGCTGGTTCTACTGCAGTGTCAAGCGACTAGTTGCTTAGTTTATTTTCAAGGGTGTGTTGTGCTGAGGCCCCAGCAGAACTATGTTTATGTTCTTCTTGTTATTTGAACTCTTTAGTACATACAGTAGTACTAGTACTATGTCTTACTAGTGTTCTTCTTGCAGTTGGTACTACTGCTCGTATCTTCGTGTTCCTACTGTACTTAATACGTTCATACTAGTAGTATAATTTGGGTCAGTTGATTTGTGAAAGAAGTTTGACGGAGCGAAGGAAGAAGACGACAGAAGAGGTGGAATAAGCCCTTCTAGCCATCCATGTTGCATCAAACGGCTCACAAGAGTCGACTGACCCAAATTGCTCCTTCAGATTGCAGGATCCACATGGCATTCAAGGTCACGAAGGTAGATTCCGCGTCCGCACCTGGTTTTGCGGGCTCGACGCGCGCGCGACCGGCTTCCACCGCGACAGCCACCATGCGTGCCTCCTCCACACGGGCGGAGACGACAATGACACACTAGTTCCTCCTCGCCGGTGTGCTGGAGCACGCGCTCGTCCTCCTCTTTGTATGTTGCATGCATAGACGCGGCTCCACCAGCTACTTGCGTGCTTGGCAGCATGGCGGCATCGCGAGGAGGGACTGCAGACGACGTGAGCGGGCGAGCCTTCGGCTTCATGGCACAGGGATGGCGGCGACACGGCGGTGATGGGCGAGAAATTGTTGGCCGGAGTAGGCGGGCGCCGGCATGCGCAATGGCGGCGGCGGCATATTGATGAGTGCGTGTATGGGAGCTTACTTTAGTTTTATATAGGGTTGGTCAAACTTAAAAGAAAACCGTACTAGTACACGTAAACATTAGACTTAGGCAGCGCTTTTATTAGTTAGTACCACAGCCACGATACGTAATCCCGTGCAAGCGCGTGAACCGCGGCCGCGCGGTCGATCGAACGGTGCGTCACCGTGTCACGCTCAAAGGACATCCACCGAACCTTTTTGTGTGTGTGAAAACAATCCTTGAATATTACTCAACTTTTTTTCCTGGAAAAGTTCATGACGCTACAATATTTCCATATATTTGAATTTAGCTCCAGTTCATGTTTATTTGGATTTAGACGTTTTAGGTGTGCCCTAGTTTTTTCTAATACTGATTTTGTGTGTGTGACTGAGAGAGAACGTGTGTATGTGTCCATATGTGTGTTGTGACGGAAGGGCAATGTGGAGACGGTGTGCATGTGATACAGACATAGATAGGTGTGAATGTGCAAATAATCATGCATGAGTGAGACATAGACAGATGCCGATACATTGTGTATACATGAGAGAACGGTCTTCTAGTTTACTTGTGTGTGTGTGTGAGAGAGAGAGAGAGAGAGGAGCATCCGTAACACAACAACCATCTCTCTCGATCCGTCCGTCCCTCACACGGTTGCATGTAACACATGCATCAACGTGCACATTTTCACACCCTCACCCTGCCCCTGCCCACCTCAAGGCCCGCACAATCTCTTCGTGAATACCCATTTCTCTCCTTAGATTTGTTTTCTCTCAATATATGACACACACACACACACACACAACACACAACACACACACACACACCCTCCCCCAAGCACACAATTCATCCCATCCAAGGATATATGGCGACCACTCTCGCTTGTGCTTCTTTGCACCCCAACATGCACAACACCTCAATCTTCAAAGAGGTCATCGAGGAGATCGAAGACAGCGACCACACCGCACTAGAGAATGCGGGGCCATTTGGAAGCAGGATGATGTGACGACGGCTGACTGACTCCTCCCCCCCCACCCTCTCTCTCTCGCGCACAAAATTACCAATCCCTCTCTCCCCTGCACAAAATTATCAATCCCTCAACCCACGAGATCCTTCCCCTCTCGTCCATATTTTTCCAGCTCTCTCATCAAACATGTTGTCTCTTCTCCTTCCACGTATACATAATTTGGATGCACACGCATCTCACGTATATTACATATCTCCATCTTTCTCACAGACCTAACTTCTTCCTCTCTCTTTCTCTCTCTATCTCTCTCTGTCTCGTTAGTTTTGTCTCCTACTCCCTCGTCCACATACATACAATCTTTCCCGCCCTATCTGCTCCATCTTCGCAAGCTCTCACTGCATGTTTCATTCACACATTGGGATATGTTCAAAATGTTGCTTCTATAATGGCTGATGTAGAGTTATGGTTGGTTTTGTTGCATCCTACAAAGTAATAACTATGAAATGCATTTAGATTCTCATTTGATTGGGATTATTTGAGTTTGAGCATGTTATGAAATACTATAGACCTTGTATACATCTTGGGATTCGACAATGATTGTAACTATTGAATTGTATAGACCATTACATTCGAAATCAATAGCCCAATATATTTATTTCACAATTTCAACAAATGATTAGTTCACTACAAACTAAGAAAACAAATGTGTACTCCCTCCGTTTTTATTTAAGCCCTCGTATTAGCATTGGTCAAAGTCAAGTTTTGTAAACTCTCTGAAAGCTTGTAACAAAAAATATTAACATATACAATAACAAATAAATACCATTAGATTCATTATTGAATGTACTATCACATCATACGTATTTGTTATGGTAAATGTTTATATTTTTCTATAAACTTGGTCAAACTTTAGGAAGTTTGACTTCGGTCAAACCTAATATGCATAGTTTACTAGTACTACTCGCTAGTTGCTTAGCCGAATCAATCAACACGCCACACGGGGAGTTCAGTGTCACAAAATTTTGAGGTCGGCGGGAAAATCTTCCGCGACCCTGATTCGAGCAGTGGGAATTTACCATCATAGCCTTTGGAACAGGCCTACGGATGACGCTTGGTAGGGGGCTGTTTCCATAACTTCAGGTTCACCCTACCCAGCCAACCCCACCCCGGCACCCAGAGTAGTACACCTGAATACTCCCCATTTTCTATCCCCACCGCAAAATAGACTTCTCCATGGTGTCGCAGCCTTCGTGTTCCTCCCCTTCTACATCGGCGCACTCGTCCACCGCAGCACATCTGCCTCATCGATGACCTCGTACGCCGCACTAGAGCCGGTCCACCGTCATTGTCGTACACGGAGCCTCCTCCCCGGCACCATCTTCCACGGTCTCAGATCTGCTTCCAGGAAGCCGATGCCAAGGGCAGAAGCACCACCGTCGTGGACAATGAACTGACTCCCGTCACCGACCATGACTCACAGAGGCCGCCGCGACCATTGTTCTCCTCCTCGATTGGTAATGTGTGTATTGAATCACTTAGCAGTACATGTGCAGTTCCAATTTTGTTCATACCTACCTTTCAAATTTCCTCGGTGTTATTGTTCCCGTAAAAGTAATTGGTTATAGCCTCCATTATCCAACAGAATATCAGCTTGTAATTGTGCATCGCTCCTGTATTGTGTTGTGCTTGGGTAGGTTTTTCATCTGCAACCAGTAGTGTGGCAAATGATGGAAAGTTTTTTAGAACTAGCAAGATGCCCATGCGTTGCACGCATCAAGATGCATTTGTATGAGTAGTTTATCTTGTGGGAGAAAAGGATGAACAAGGGAAGGCCTTATTTGCAAATATGGAGAGGGGTATGGGTATATTTTTGCAAAATTCCCATAGTTTCCTTCCTATCTGACAGATATAAATCGGACGGCCTATATTGCAGGATGGCAGGCACACCATCATCACCAACTCTGTTTTTTTATAATAAGAAAAAAAGTATAGAGAAAAAAAAGTAGACAGTAGAGAAGTAGAGATAAATATTAAATATAAAATAAATATAATAGTAGAGAAGAGAGTAGAGATAGCAGAGACGTCGGGAAAGGATCACGCACGCGCAGGAAAAAGCGGCCGGGCGTGCGCTAGTTTTGGCCCGCGGCATCCGGTGCGCTTTATAAAATCAAACGCCCTCCCACCGCTCTGTGCCTGGCCACCGCTATCTCCCTGCTCTGTGCCTCGCCACCGCTCTCTCCCTGCTCTTTCTTGCCTCGCCTCCGCCGCGCCACCATGCCGCCACATCGCTGGGAAACTTGGGGATACCGCGGCGTCCGCGCGCGCCCCTCCGGCGGCTTCTCCGCCGAGATCCGGTTCCGCAGGATGTGCCTCGGCCTCGGCAATTTCGACACCGCCAGCGAGGCCGCCCGCACATACAACGCGGCGGCGTGGCACCTTCGGTGGCCTCATAGAACATTGAACTTCCCCAACATGCCGAAGCGGGAGCGGGCGCAGGAGCTCGCGCCTCTGCCGCGGCTTAGCACCGACGAGGATCGTCACGATAGTCGGAGGCGGGAGCACCGTCTCGGCATCGCCGAGATGGACGAGGAAGCCATGGCGCTGTGGCACCAACGCTTCCCGCAGGACATCATCAACGAGCGCGAGTTCTACGCGCAAAGGAGGGCGGAGAGGGATAAGAGGAGGGCGGAGCGAGCCGCCTATTGCGAGGAAAAGCGTAGGCGAAAAGCGGACGCTCAATTCAAGATAAGGCTAGGAGCAGTGTCGCCCTGGGAATCCAACGATGATCGGAATCTTCACGCCTACAGTCAGACGTCGGAGGAGGACATCACCGAAGAGGAGTCGGACGACGAGGAGTAGTTGAATTATCTATTTTTTTATCTATCAATGCTGAGAACTATCCTCTACTCTCTAGTCTCTCTACTTCTCGATCTCAGCACTGTAAATGCTTTTTTAAAGCGCCACGCGTTGCGATTCTATTGGAGATGCTCTAAGATGGCAGACGAGTGCTTTAATGTTGCCCACAAGATGCGTGAGTATTACTAGGAGTATATTTTTCTTATCATGTTGAGATTTTAAAACCACGAGTGCGAACATGCAGAGTAGCAATGAAGACCAAACACAGGATATTGGGGACATCTTCAAGGAGCGTGGCAAGTTAAAGAGGAGCTGCACCGAACCTGTAAAACGAACTTTGGTAAGTAACACCCTTTCAATTACTTTCATTTAGCCTCGTGTTCTTCGATGTGTATATGTTGTAGTTTCTGTTTCTCTTAAACCTCGTGTTCTTTGATGTGTAATAAGAAGAGTCTTAATCGTCCTAATGCTTTCGTTTTTAGCTTGATGTAGGAAGTGGCTGTTCTCACCTTGTAGTCTGTTTTTATAATTTTTTTCCTTTTGAGTTCAGTTCTCCGAGTTCTGTTTATCTGGCTTCTACTAAATGGATCTGGGTTGCTCTGAGTATTGATCTAAAAAAGAAGTAACTTCATGTCAGGATGCAGTTCCTGCGAGGAGGGAAGTATGGTCAACCTCGAGATCATGTCTCCAAAATGAGGTTGGATTACACACAAGGTGCCAGTTCCCTAATGATGCTGGATTAGACACAAGGTGCAAATTCCCAGATGGTGCTGGATTACACACAAGCGAGGTGGAGTCGTCAGTTGTTTGTGTCCTCGTGGCTCTAGTAAAGGCTGAAAGAAAGCGTGCATCAGCCATTGACAATGTAGCTAAGTTCCCGAAGAAGCGAAAAGAGCAATCAGATGCTCTCTTCACCCAAGCCAAAGAAGAGATGGAAGAAGCCAGAAATAAGCTAGCAGAGGCAGAGTAGGCTAGGCGTCTCCTGCTATCTAAAACTGTTGTCAATACAAAATTTCCTTCATAATAGCTAGATTCAAATGTTTATCCAGTCAGCATGCCTGTTGTGATGTCCGTGCATCTACTGATGTGGCACAAAATATATATTTTTGGGTCATGTAATAATAGCAATTACTTTCCAAACAATATCAGACGAAGCATTGGACATGGTATAGTTCACACGCAAGCCCGACATTCCAAGTTCAACTTCCACATCAAAATCATGTTCACGGATATGTGCACATTTATACATAATGTCCATAACCACGATTCACTTTAAAGCCAAAAAAATGTGAGGAGAGTTATAAATAAAGAAAAACCTCTACTAGTTCCTACTACCAGTGCAAACACAACAAGTCAAGACCATGTATAAATTAATTATATTTTAGTCATTTTTTTGTGTTCTAAAATGCCGGCCGGCTCGCGGAAGGATGTGTTGCCGGCACACGCGCGGATTCAATGAAGGCAGGCATAGCAGTCTGAAGCTGGTTGCACGCGGCGAGGAGGCGTGCTCAGCCAGGCCTGCAGCAAGTGGGGCCCTCTTGGCCGGCACGCCGGTTCAATGCCTACGCTATGAGAGGTCGCGTCCGTGTCAGAGCAATCACTCCCTTCGGTCCTTTTTTGTTTGGGTATAACAAAATCTCGTTTTCCATTCACATTTTACAAGTAAAATTCGTGGGCAAACTTTGACCCAAAATACGATGGGGACTAGTAAACTAGAATGGAAGTAATAGTTTTTTTAATCAAAGAAGGGTTTCCCCGTTCCGATTTTCATTACTGAAAACCAGCATCTAAATCTAAACCATAGTATTTGCCCTAGAACTGCCAGGTTCAACATCTGGCAACATAAACCCATACAACCATATGCCAAGGAGGTACGTAGTACTATGAATTCCATTTTTGCTCCATACCAATCGTTCTAAAAACTACTTAGTACTTATAATGCGCCATTGAAAATTGGAACTCTTAACCCCGCTAAAAAATGATATTTTAAACATGGCTACTCGATCTGTGGCAACTGGCGAGCCACCGCCTCCAAGTCGTTCACCTGTGGTCCCGACCATAAACTCCTACGGGTCAACCCCTCAAAAAACAAAAACTCCTACGGATCAAATTATCAGGCGAGCTGACTATTCCTACAAAGGTGCTCCACCACGTACCCGGTACCCGCTAATGCAGCAATCATGCACCTAGGGTTTTAGGGTTTATTTGTTAACGTCGCCTTTACGTAACACTCATGTGCGCGAGACAGCGAGAGACCGGCTGTGTGCGTGCGCCTCTTCTCTTCATATATGTACTCCACCGTTTGTCTGGTGTCCAAAAAATTATAATAACTACTATCAATGTGCCAATGCGTTGCCACACGATCAAAGTAGATTAATACATATTCACCGATTTGATAGAAAAAAAGTCTAGTTTTGAAATACGTATATCACTAAAAATATGTTATGTTTCACTCAAAATATATTCCTTTGGCGGTTTTGATGAGATAAGGGAGGAATGTTGTTGGTTTCAAGATTCGAGAAGTGGTATATGTCTAATTTCTACTCTTACTAGCAAGATGCCCATGCGTTGCACGGAACATCAAGATCTTGTGGGATAAAAGGATGAACGAGGGAAGGCCTTATCTACAAATGTGGTGAGGAGTGCGGGTAAATTGCCATATTTTCCTTCCTATCCGTTAGATATAAATCGGACGACCTACATTGCAGGATGGCAGGCCCACCATCATCACCAACTCTGTTTTTTTATCCCTACTCTTATAAAAAGCATTGTCGGTGATGATTGTGTGCCTGCCATCCTGCAATATAGGCCGTCCGATCTATATCTGACGGATAGGAAGGAAACTATGGCAATTTTGCAAAAAGATACCCACACCCCTCTCCACATTTGCAAATAAGGCCTTCCCTCGTTCATCCTTTTCGCCCACAAGATAAACTACTCATACAAATGCATCTTGATGTTCCGTGCAACGCATGGGCATCTTGCTAGTTGTTGCAAAAAGCCCATGTGTGTGAGAGAGGGAGGGAGAGTGTAGGAGGACAAAGTGCATGTATGACAAAGACACAAAGAGTGTGTGTGCGAGAGGTATCAGCTCAAAATGAGGCGATAGTGTGCGTGTGTGCACGATCAAGAGGGTGTGTCTCAAGAAGGGAAGAAAAATCTACATAGATACAAGGAGCGGGAGAGAGACATGTATGCGGTAGTGGAAGCACGAGTATGCAGGTGTATATACCTATCTAGAGGCTAGTCGATAAATGTTTGTGAGAGAAATATGAGTCGGGGTGCGAAAGCGAGAGTTTTGTGTGTGTGAGAGAGAGACAGTAGTCGGGTCGGGGAGTGGAACCAGGAGTTGTGTGTGTGTGTGAGAGAGAGAGAGGGGGGGGGTTGTCTGATTGGTAAACAAATGAATAATGTCAGTCTGGGATGGAGATGAAAAGGAGACCGCAACAAATGTTGTGTCTACAGGAAAAAGAGAGAGTAATTTTAGTGGTATGAGTCATCTAGAGACATATAGGGTGTGTGAGAGAATCCCATAAAGATAAAGACAAAGTGAAAGAAGAGTGGAGACTATGTGTGTGGCGGTGAAAAAGAAAGCTTAGGTACCGAGTGATACCAGTGAACAATAGAGACGTGAGAGATAATGGAAACCGTGTAATGTATAATGATAGGGAGAGTGTGACACTTCTCAAGGGATACGTCGAGAGACCATGTTTGCGAGGATAGGAGAAACATGAAGTGAGTGTGCGGGTGAGCTGGAGAAAAGAGAGTGATAGCTACATGAAGGAGCATGCATGCGAGAGAGATGGGCGTGAAAGGAGTGAACATAAAGGGATTCAAATATTTGAATTCGAGATGATGATACATGTAATCCATACTTGAACCAAAATTGATCTATCAAACATGCATACTCATATGAATTCACGCGCATCTATGTTATTTAATATGTAGATATTACTGATCCATACATTTTAGTAGGACATAATTTGGTTTAAATTTTTTGAATTCAACCTTAAGATTTTGAGATCATTGTATTTGTAAATCATATTATACATATAAAGGAGCAGAATTCTTTGTTGTGCTTTTGAAAGTATATAAAAAAAGATGTATATAGAATTTAATTCCAATTGAAAATGGACCCCGCCCGAAAAAAAAATAGAATACAAATGGGATTCGAATTGAGTTGGCACGGTAAACATGCACTCTGCAAAATTTGAGCGAAGCGGGGAAAGTCGCAGTAACCGCCCGAAACCAAAATCTGCGAGATGGAAATTACTACTGCCTATCCCTGCCACGCAAAGCCTATCTGCTGGATTTCTATAGATTTCGATAGGGGTAGGTTTGTAATTTCACCCAAACGTGACGTAACCGCCTCTCACCCGGATTCATACACTGTGGGCGCCAAAACACAGTGTGTCCTCGGCCGAAATTGACTCCCTCCCCGATTCATATTCATACACGATGGGCGCCAAAAACAAACTCTCATCGGCAAATATTCGGTGTATGCGAGATTACCGTCCTATCCCCAACCGACTAATATTGCTGTGATGTAGGAAATTTGAAACGGGGGCTAAGTTTGTAAATTTCCTCGCATTTGAGACAAGCGCGTCCTGAATACATGGTTCACCCTTCCTCTCTACCTCCCTTTTCCCCATTCATACTCCGTGGGCGCCAAAACACCCTCTCCACCCCAGCCTCCTCCGTCCGCCGCCATCCGCCACCCCATCCACCGCCGTCCTCCTCCACCATGCCGGAGCTGATACCCCGATGCCGCCGTCCATTACAAGAGATTGACCTCTCTCATCCACGGCTTCAAACCGGGATCCTTGTGTCCCGTCCTCTCGCTTCATCCCCGCCGTCGTCCACCTTGCCGGCGCCGCTCCTACAACCATCTCATCCACCGCGCCCCGCCGCCACCGTCTACCCTCCTAAATCTGCTTCCACGTCGCCGACAGCCATTGCTACTGCAGCACGATCAAATTCTCAGCAGATGCATACATGGCGCCGCACCAGAGGCGGTACTCTTTCGTATCTGCTCAACTTATTTATCACAGCAAGAAAATAGATCGCCACTGCTTTACTCTGATTTCTTGTATTGGTTGAGAAGTTGCCTTTGTCCGGTTTGCACCTTCAGATCCGCCATGGCACGCTCAACACTATACTCCCAATGCTTATGGTTTTCCCCTTTTATATTCCACACTAGTTAAATCACAGTAGACTAAATTTCAAAATTGGGCCAGTCGATTTTTCAGAGCTCGCCGGAGTTCGCCGGTGTGAACGAAGGGGCTCGGGTGGTTGTGGGGCCTTGCCGAATGAAGAAAACTTGACGCGGGTGGGGGTGGGGGTGGGGGTGGCGGAGGAACACAGGCAGTGGGGGCCGGTGGTCCGGCCGGCGGCCCGTGCGGTGTTCTGTATGGGAAGAATCAGAGACGTGGAAGAAGAAGGGTTAGGAGACGTAGGATCTTCATCCAACCGCCTGAAATGGTCGAGAGACACCTAGGAGTTGCATTCTTAATGCGCTCTGGTTCATCATGTGTGGGCACTGCGCAACCAACATTTTATTATCCAAAATCTGTTTGCTCTTCTTTACCATGTTCCTCTTCCGTTCTTCTTTAATATGTACTCTCTCCATTCCTAAATACAAGTCTTTGTATAGATTCCACCATGGACTACATATGGAGCAAAATGAGTGAATCTACACTCTGGATACATCTGTATGTGATCCATAGTGGAAATCTCTACCAAGACTTGTATTTTGGAATGGAGGGAGTATGATAGTAGTACAATATGTTCCTTATACTGAAGATGAGCAGGGACATTTGCAGTGTAGAGGTCTATACGGTCGGTTGTGATGGACACTTTGAGCCTCTTTGATTCGTAGGATTTTGTAAACATAGGAATAGGATTTGTAGTGGCCTGCCCACTTGAATCCTATAAGAATAGCAAGGAAATGCGGGGAGCTATGTCGCCTTTGAGAGTTACACTGATATTAACAGTACCGCACCTTCACTTGAAGAGAGCTGGTATCCGAAGCCTTTCTAGTCATACCGGCAATACTAGCACATATATTCCAGCAAGTTCCACTTTGCTGATTTTACTCTGATGCTTAAGGTTTTCCCATTATATCTACACTATGATCTGTGTAGCTGCTTTGTGTTGCACTAGTAGCAGTCCACTCTTGAAGCTAAACACTGCAATGACTTACAAAATTGGCACCAAGGCATTGAGTGCCATTCTGAATGCAATGAAACTCATGCGTTCCCCACCTGTTGACTCTTGTTCAGAATATGATCCTAATGACTCTTGTTCAAAATTGCCACATATAGAGAGACAACATGGAATTGTATTTCTTTGGGCGCTGTGATTCATCATGAGTGGGCAACCAACATTCTATGCAATGAAGCGGAACCTCAAGAATATGCTTCTTATTCTGTTCTTTAACATGTTCCTCTTTGTTTATTCTGTATTTAGTACGTATAGTATGTCCTTGTCAGGAAGGGGCGCAGGGACATCTGCAGTCAACAGCTGATAGAGCTGGCATGTACGTGATCGATAGGCTTTCAATTACTAGCGGCAATACAACACTGTATTTTCAATCCAGTTCCACTTTCCCGATTATATATCGTGGTTATGGTGTACCCTTGTTATGTACACTATGATCTGCCTAGTTGTTGTGTGCTCTTGTTATCATGGTTTGGCAATAAACTATCTATATAGTATATTATGAACCTATCATCTGCCAACTATCCTTACTTATGGAGCCTAGTTTTTGTGTACTTGTGCCAGATTATATAAATGCACGCACCATATTACAGCACACATGAGCTCTCTCATCAGAATCCAGTGATAGCACACAAGTGTTTACAGGGGCGCCCCTATGTTAGAATATCATCTGCATTACAAAGATAAGCTCACAACTATTTATGTTTTCATGGTTCTCAGATATTATACGTAATTACACTGAATATCAGAATCCACGCATCAGAAGAATATTGTGGAACACTGCAATGACTTACAAAATTGGCACCAACGCATTGAGTGTCATTCTGGATGCAATGAAACTCATACGCTCCCCATCTGTAGATTCTTCTTCAGAATATGATCCTAATGACTATTCTAACCTCGAGGAGTCAAAGGTAGATGGCCTGTCATATTCACCCATCAAGGTGCCTGTTATAATTTGGCAAGGTTTTATTGATTGCGCGTATCTTGCATATGTTGTCTTGCATTTCTTCTACTTTGTTGCACCGCCATCTGCTTAGTTTACTCATCATATATGTCGAGATGCCATGCCCATCCATTATCAATACATATTCCATCTGTTATCATACCATGTTTTTCCACTCAAATGTTGTTCTTGTGCATCAGACATCAAAAAGGAAGAGGGTGATTGCCGAACCTGAAGGAGCACCAGCAAAGTCCTTGAAAAATATGGTTGTGCCGGAGAACTTAGACAGCACCCCACTTATATTGGATGTACAACCAGTAACACAAAACATAGTGAAAGATCGTGGATGTCGCCTAGAGGGGGGGTGAATAGGCGTTTTAAAATAAATACGGTAGAGGCTTGAACAAATGCGGAATAAACCTAGCGGTTAATTTGTCAAGCACAAAACCTACAACAACTAGGCTCACCTATGTGCACCAACAACTTATGCTAAGCAAGATAAGCAACTATGTGATAGCAAGATATATGACAAAGAACAATATGGCTATCACAAAGTAAAGTGCATAAGTAAAGGGGCTCGGGTAAGAGATAACCGAGGCACGCGGAGACGATGATGTATCCCGAAGTTCACACCCTTGCGGATGCTAATCTCCGTTTGGAGCGGTGTGGAGGCACAATGCTCCCCAAGATGCCACTAGGGCCACCGTAATCTCCTCACGCCCTTGCACAATGCAAGATGTCGTGATTCCACTAAGGGACCCTTGAGGGTGGTCACCGAACCCGTACAAATGGCGACCCTTGGGGGCGGTCACCGAACCCGTACACTTTGGTAACCCTTGGGGGCGGTCACCGGTACCCGTCAAATTGCTCGGGGCGATCTTCACAACCTAATTGGAGACCCCGGCGCTTGCCCGGACCTTTACACCATAATGGTTGAGCTCCGAACATCACCAACCGTCTAGGGCGCCCAAGCACCCTAGATGAACAAGCTCAAGGGCACCAAGCACCCAAGAGTAATAAGCTTCTCAACTTGTAACTTCCACGTATCACGTGGAGAACTCAAACCGATGCACCAAATGCAATGGCAAGGGCACACGGAGTGCCCAAGTCCTTCTCTCCCAAATCCCGCCGAAGCAACTAATGCTAGGGAGGAAAATGAGAGGAAGAACAAGAAGGAGAACACCAAGAACTAGATCCAAGGGGTTCCCCTCATATAAAGGAGAAAGTGATTGGTGGAAGTGTGAATCTAGATCTCCTCTCTCTTTTCCCTCAAAAACTAGCAAGAATCCATGGAGGGATTGAGAGTTAGCAAGCTCGAAGAAGGTCAACAATGGGGGAAGAACACGAGCTCAAAGGATAAGGTTGAATGGGGAAGAAGACCCCCTTTTATAGGAGCTCCCGAATCCAACCGTTATGCTCACGGCCCGCACAGAGCGGTACTACCGCTCCAAGGAGCGGTACTACCGCTAGGACGGTAGTACCCCTTCGAAACACAACAGCGAGGAGGCAAAAAGGCCAAAAGAACCTTCGGAGCGGTAGTACCGCTCGTCCTCACGGTACTACCGCTCGACCTCACGGTACCACCGCAAATGGTAGCGGTACTACTGCTTGCGAGCGGTACTAAAAAAATACTTCTGTGCCTACTTCCGCTGAGTAAAACACGAGATTTTGGTACGGAGCGGTACTACCGCTTAGGAGCCGCGGTAGTACTGCTCTGGGGCGGTACTACCGCTTAGGAGCCGCGGTAGTATTGCTCTGGAGCGGTAGTAAAAAATTACATCCGCTCTAGTCGCGGTAGTACCGCTGCAGCCTTTACCAAAACAGCCACAACTTTTGCAAACGGACTCCGAATTCAACGAAACCAAGTTTGTTGGAAAGCTAACGACATGGGCTAACACAATCTTGATAGAAATATCAAGAATAAGCAAATGAGAAAAGTCCCAAAGGAAAATGGTGAGAATCCTTCCTCGGAAAAGACCGGTAAAACCTCCAACACTGAAAACATCATAGAAGACGCATGTGAACTCCGTTTTCGATGAACTCAAGCTTGTCATCAAGATGACCATAAGCTCTAAGACTCACAAAGAGAACCAAACAAGAACCAAGAAACATGATGCAAGGATGCAAGGGTTTGAGCTCTCTACGAACGATACGATCAAGCAACTCGTCGAGAGCCCCCCTTGATAGTATGGCAATCGATCCTATAACCCGGTCTCCCATAACTACCATGAGACCGGTAAAATAGAAAACCTATCAAGGGCAAACCTTTGCCTTGCACAAAGTCCACTTGAGCTAGATGATGATGATCTCCTCCTCCTCAAGATGGACCACCTTTCTTGATTGCGTTGGCTCGATGAAGACTAGTTGATTGCTCCCCCATACTCCACTATGGGTGAGCCACTCTTCCGTTCATCTTCACAAGTCCATTGTCACCTCAATGGACGACAAGCTTCAAGCACTTGATCTCTTCGTGATGCATCACTTGAACTTGCACACCGCAACCTAACCCCACAAAGAACTCTCACGAAGACCATGGGTTAGCACACAAAGCGTAATGGACAATGCTTACCATACCATGGGATCACTTGATCCCTCGGTACATCTTGTGCGCTTTGTGTGTTGAATCTTTTCAACTCTCTTCATTTGGATGATGTCTTGAAGGTGGACATGAATGATCACACAATCTTCTTCTTCAAGACATGCTTGCAATAAGCTCAACACTCACATGACCAATCTTTGGATAATTCCTTAATAGCACCTTGGTCAACTCATAAACTCCTTGAAACCAACACATGGACTTCAAGAAAAGCCTATGGACAAATCCTTAAAATATAACTCAAGACAACCATTAGTCAATAGAGATTGTCATCAATTACCAAAACCAAACATGGGGGCACCGCATGTTCTTTCAATCTCCCCCATTTTGGTAATTGATGACAATCATTTTCAAGAGAGTTTATATAAAGAATTATGCATCACAATGCAACGCAACAACCAATGATGCAGGAGAATGAGATGCAAATGCTTAGGAACAAAACCAAAGCAAGGAGAAAACTTTGAAACCTTCTCCACAAAACTCTCTGAAACTTCTCCCTCATTGGCATCGATTGCCAAAATGGGCGAAAAGCTTAGAAGGCCAAAATAAATTGTGGTCCTCCATAAATTGTGTATTTCTCAACAAGAGAGTGGAATGCAATACACATACCCAACTGCCAATACTTGGAGGAAGACAAACTATATTGATGCCCACAGATTGCAACAAAAAGATATGCCACAAAGACATAACAAAGAGAGACACAAGCAATCAGAAGATACCAATTGAAGCAAGCAATCAACGGATATCAATTGAACCAACTAGACCAATGATCCTACATGCCACAAGAATAAAGATATTATGAAAAGCGCAAAGGAGTGTTCTAAAGAAACTAGAGAAGCTCCCCATGATTTGTGCACACATAAGAATTTTTGTATTTGAATACAAAGTGCACAAAATAGGATCATAGCTCCCCCAAAATCAATAGAAACTCACATCCAGTGCAAGTGAGCATATAGGAAACAAAGCCTAGCGCTTGCAACAAGCACATGGTTGAGCAACATGTAAAAGAGGCAACTTAAGAATAGGCTCAACCAAAATGATGTGTGTGAGTCATGGCAAAGCACTTGAGAAGACTAAGATTAGGATGAGCATTAAGCATCAACATAGTCTTGAAAGAATGAGGCACACGGTGCAAGGCCTATCATTCCCACACACAACTGGCAAATGGGTTCACAAGCTTACTAATAAGCAAAAGAGAACCTATGCTTGTGACAACCCGTGGTGAAGATAGACGAGGGGAGGCTCATCAAGACGAGGGATACCAATTAAGATGGCAAAAACCTCGTAAAGATAAGCAAGAGGAAAATAATCTTCACCACACAAGAGTGCAACAAGATGCAACGATAGAGGACACGCACTCAAGGCAAAAGCTTTCACGGAGCCACCAAAGAAATAACATAAGAAAGACAAGGTGGACGTGAAAGAAAGGATATCAACTAGAGATGTAAGTTCTCTCAAGTGTATAGGGTTCTAGGTAGACGAAATCATGATGATATATATCTACAAAGAAGGATGTACACCCGAAATAGTTACAGCACGAAGGAACAAGATATCCAAAAGGAAGTCATACATATACAAATAAGATATTTGCCTGGAAGCATAGCACATGGCTAGATATGGTCTTATTGTATATAAATGAATTCCTATCGCACGAACATCAAAGACATCACAACTAGCAACAAGAGATCATCGTTGGGATGCTTTGAGAAAGGAAACAAGTATCACAAGATATGAAATGAATATCATGCCAAGATGCAACCTACACAAGGTTGAATGCAAGAGGAAAGCATGGATAGATACTTGTTACCGAGATATCATTGGAAGGATGTAGTAGATACCAATTGAAGGTAGATAGTAGTTCATTGATCATCCTAGCTTGACTCCAATGAGCACATGGTGACAACACCTTCCTTGTGAGTGAGCCAAGCATCCAATGCATCTCCAAATGTTCCTAGAAGAACAACACAAACTAAACGGTACCCAAACTCATCGGGACCAAAAAGTTAGAAACACCAATACATAGGACAAACTCCACATAAATATGTGCATATAGATATGAAAATGAATTTCATGCACATCTCATCCAAATTGAGACTAGGTGGAGTTTCCCCTATATATTGAGTCAAAGAAAGAAAGCATGCCAAATGAAATACATGAAGTAAACATGCATGCTCAAGACTTTCAAAACCCAAAACCAAAAGACAAAGAAATGCCAAGTGAAAAGGATACCAAATGGATAAATCATCACTTGGAAGATATCATTAAAGATATATCAAGGAATGAGATATCCATTGATACACACTAAACT
This sequence comes from Triticum aestivum, assembly GCF_018294505.1. Lineage (NCBI taxonomy): Eukaryota > Viridiplantae > Streptophyta > Magnoliopsida > Poales > Poaceae > Triticum > Triticum aestivum. The sequence continues at coordinate 403,783,138 of NC_057795.1, forward strand.
AAAGATGTCAAACTCCCAAAGAGAGGATGGTTCCAAACAAACCAAGCTCTCAACAAAGTTTCATGATGGCACAAAGTACCAAAAAGAAATGGCTTGCCTTCCACCAAAGCACACTTGATAAGGATCACAAGAAGAGTGTTCTAAAGAAAATAGGATAGCTCCCCCACGAGTTGTGCATTATATAGGATTTGCATTTGAATACAAAATACACAAGGTGGGATCACTACTTTCACTATATCTAGAAAACACTAGACAAGAACAAGAAATAAACAAGATCCACAAGTGGTAGGGAAGACACTGGGAGTTGACACAAACCTTGGCAAGAGAAAAGGAAAAACAAAAGCCAAAGTAAAGATGATCAACAAATTCTACCACACATAAGTGACTACCAATTGTCAAAAGACAAGAAGTATATGGAAATAATTCCCGGTGGTAGATAACAAGGACATCCAACATCATCTTCACAACAAACACAAGCAAATTGCAACTTGTAGAGCTAACATGCCACCTAGGAACAAGATAATCTACAATATCAATTCTAGGTGACAATATCTCAAATGTACACATTTTCTAGGCTTGTAATATGCACTTAGCATATTACTCCCCCATAATGTGATACCAATAAGAACTTAACAAGAGGCAATAAGAGGAACAAACAAGAGATAATTAATGTACTATTTAGAATTTGAATTTCTCATGAGAGATATACCACCTAGCGACGAGATAATCTTGTAATATCAATACTAGATGGTATTCCTCATGTACACACATTTATAGGATTGTGAGGTGCACAAAGCACATGACTCCCCCAAAATGGGATGTTCCATTAATCTCTCACACGAGCCAACTAGGATACAAACAAGAAGCATAAAGGCTCAACGCACGACACACACGTACATGGTGTGCAAACGAACACACACATACTTGATTGCTCAAGATAAGCAAGTTGGAATCACAACATATACAAACACATGCAAGGAACAAAACCAAAACATGCAAGGGGGAAAGTAACTTTCAATGTAAGCAATTTTAAGTACAAGTTACCGCAAGGAGGCACATTGGATATAAGATATAAACTTGATGATTCAATTGACTTGGCTTGAGACAATAAGAGTGATGAAGTCCCCTTAATTCTTCATAATGTAGCCAAGTCTCCAATGCCATTCAAAAACACCTATTGATCAAGTTTGAGCTTGTTGGTCCCCAACCAAGTTGGGTCCTAAGAGGTTAGTCACAATAGGCTTGGCTACCCAAATGGTTCTTTTCTTGACACCACTTTGAGTACCAACAAACTTGGCAAACACATTGCCAACCTTATCCTTCCCAAGAGAATAGATATCATCAATAATAATTGGGTTGGATAAGTTACCACTAGTGCATGAAGAAGCGACGTGACCTTTCTCACGACATAAGTAGCAACGTCTACTCTTGACTTTCTTCTCACTTGATTTTTCCACAAGAGAAGCCTTAGCTTGAGTCTTCTTGGGAAGTGGCCTTTCTTCAACTTGAGGTTGAGCATGAGATTGAACTTGTGCCCTCTTCCCTTGTTGCTTGACACTAATGGCCTTCTTCTTCAATGGGCAAGATCTAACATGATGCCCTTCTACTTTGCACTTGAAGCAAACAATCTTGGCCGAATTCTTGACTTGTTCTTGGCCCTTCTTTTTGTTCATCTTGGACTCCTTCTTCTTATTGGAGTTGAATCCAAGTCCACCTTTGTCATTGGGGGATTTTTGCACACTCAAGATATTGTTGAGTGTGAATTTCCCTTCATGACACTTTTCCAAGTCTTTCTTGAAAGAAGTGACTTGGGCCTTGAGCTCTTTGATTTCCTCTACATGGTTAGTCTCAACACAAGTACTAGAGGAAGTATAAGCTTCATCGTTAGAGAAACAAGGCAAGGAAAGCAATTCATCACAAGATGTACCAACATTGTGAGTAGATGAATTACAAGGACTAGCACATGGCAATATACTATTTTGACTAGAAGTAGTGCTAGTATCCACATGAGGCTCACTAGATGTTACCTTAGAAATCATGGCCTCATGAGCTATCTTTAGCACACTATGGGATACTAGAAGATCATCATGAGAGCTTGAGAGCTTTTCATGACTTTCTTCCAATTTCCCATAATTGCAAGATAGCACCTCAAGTTGAGCCCGTAGCTCAACATTCTCCTTCAAAATGGATGCTTCACAAGTAATAGAATTAGTAGCACAAGCATCATCATTAACAACAAGAGGAGAAGGTAACTTGGCAAGCTCTTTTAAATAAGAAGCTTCAAGTTGAGCATGAGACCTGGTGAGTTTGATGAGCTCACCCTTGATGACCCTTGAGCCATTTTCGAGGTGCTCAAAATCCTCAAGGAGTCTAGCATGAGCAACTTCAAGCTTAGCATTTTTAGTTTCAAAAACATTGGCCACCTCAAGAGCTCTATCAGTAGATTCCTTCACTCTAGACAATTCTAGAGCAAAAGTCTCCTCAAGAGATTCCTTGGTGGTTTGTTCAAGTTCAAGAGCTTGAGAGAGGTCCGCAATCTCATTAGCGTAATCACGCCCATGACCTTCCATTTTGTCAATGGTGACCTCATGCTCCTCAAGACGAGATTCCAACTCATCAATATATTTCTTGCTCTCAATAGCAATGGACATAATTTCCATGAAGTTGGAACGAGCAATTTTATTTTTATGAAGAGCTTTAAAAACCATTTCCCCCTTAATTTTTAAGGAGGCAACATTATAATTCTCTTCATCATTATCCTCATCATCATTAGCATCAACATCATCATCAAGAGACATATTGGGGTACAAAGTAGGAGATACCTTTGATGCCTTAGCCATAAGGCAAAAAGAAATAGATGATGATGTAGGATCCCTTGAGGCACCATTAAACACCACATCTTGTTCCATGGAGTGTTCGGTTTCCTCTACATTGTTAGCACAATAATTCGAGGAAATAGATGCATTTTTATCATGGCAACAAGACATAGCAAGCATATCATCATGCGATTTAGTCAAGCAATTTCTACATGATATGCAAGGACTATCAACACAAGCATGTGAAACATTTGGAGTGCTCAAAGTGTTAAAGCCCAAAGAAGGAGCATTGCAATAATATAGTGATGAAGGATCATCCACAATAAGCATACTATCACCACTGCAATGACCAACACTACTCACCATATCATTATGTTGTGGCAAACCACATCTAGGTGAAGTAGAAGAAGTTGAGAAGACTATACGACCGGAGGTGGAGGGGGAACAAACATCCCCACAAATATTGGACACACCATATTTATCTTGAAGCTTTGTCCACAACTCATGAGCATCCCGGAATGGCATGAGTTGAAAAATAACTACATTGCTCAAAGCATCAAAAAGCACATTAGAAGCTTGAGCATTGAGATAAGAGTTTTTCTCATCCTCTAAAGATAATCTTTGAGGATCCTTTGGAGGAGAAAAACCCATATCTACAATTCGCTCTATATTAGGGTCCATGACCCTAAAGAGATTAAGCATGCGAATTACCCAAACATCAAAATTTGTGCCCTCGAAACTAAGAGTGTCAGAGAATCCTAATCCCCTAGTCGACATCTTTACTCTCTAGGTGGTTAAGCCTAACAAAGAGAGACGAGGCTCTGATACCAATTGAAAGATCGTGGATGTCGCCTAGAGGGGGGGTGAATAGGCGTTTTAAAATAAATACGGTAGAGGCTTGAACAAATGCGGAATAAACCTAGCGGTTAATTTGTCAAGCACAAAACCTACAACAACTAGGCTCACCTATGTGCACCAACAACTTATGCTAAGCAAGATAAGCAACTATGTGATAGCAAGATATATGACAAAGAACAATATGGCTATCACAAAGTAAAGTGCATAAGTAAAGGGGCTCGGGTAAGAGATAACCGAGGCACGCGGAGACGATGATGTATCCCGAAGTTCACACCCTTGCGGATGCTAATCTCCGTTTGGAGCGGTGTGGAGGCACAATGCTCCCCAAGATGCCACTAGGGCCACCGTAATCTCCTCACGCCCTTGCACAATGCAAGATGCCGTGATTCCACTAAGGGACCCTTGAGGGCGGTCACCGAACCCGTACAAATGGCGACCCTTGGGGGCGGTCACCGAACCCGTACACTTTGGTAACCCTTGGGGGCGGTCACCGGTACCCGTCAAATTGCTCGGGGCGATCTTCACAACCTAATTGGAGACCCCGGCGCTTGCCCGGACCTTTACACCATAATGGTTGAGCTCCGAACATCACCAACCGTCTAGGGCGCCCAAGCACCCTAGATGAACAAGCTCAAGGGCACCAAGCACCCAAGAGTAATAAGCTTCTCAACTTGTAACTTCCACGTATCACGTGGAGAACTCAAACCGATGCACCAAATGCAATGGCAAGGGCACACGGAGTGCCCAAGTCCTTCTCTCCCAAATCCCGCCGAAGCAACTAATGCTAGGGAGGAAAATGAGAGGAAGAACAAGAAGGAGAACACCAAGAACTAGATCCAAGGGGTTCCCCTCATATAAAGGAGAAAGTGATTGGTGGAAGTGTGGATCTAGATCTCCTCTCTCTTTTCCCTCAAAAACTAGCAAGAATCCATGGAGGGATTGAGAGTTAGCAAGCTCGAAGAAGGTCAACAATGGGGGAAGAACACGAGCTCAAAGGATAAGGTTGAATGGGGAAGAAGACCCCCTTTTATAGGAGCTCCCGAATCCAACCGTTATGCTCACGGCCCGCACAGAGCGGTACTACCGCTCCAAGCAGCGGTACTACCGCTAGGACGGTATTACCCCTTCGAAACACAACAGCGAGGAGGCAAAAAGGCCAAAAGAACCTTCGGAGCGGTAGTACCGCTCGTCCTCACGGTACTACCGCTCGACCTCACGGTACCACCGCAAATGGTAGCGGTACTACTGCTTGCGAGCGGTACTAAAAAATACTTCTGTGCCTACTTCCGCTGAGTAAAACACGAGATTTTGGTCCGGAGCGGTACTACCGCTTAGGAGCCGCGGTAGTACTGCTCTGGGGCGGTACTACCGCTCAGGAGCCGCGGTAGTACTGCTCTGGAGCGGTAGTAAAAAATTACATCCGCTCTAGTCGCGGTAGTACCGCTGCAGCCTTTACCAAAACAGCCACAACTTTTGCAAACGGACTCCGAATTCAACGAAACCAAGTTTGTTGGAAAGCTAACGACATGGGCTAACACAATCTTGATAGAAATATCAAGAATAAGCAAATGAGAAAAGTCCCAAAGGAAAATGGTGAGAATCCTTCCTCGGAAAAGACCGGTAAAACCTCCAACACCGAAAACATCATAGAAGACGCATGTGAACTCCGTTTTCGATGAACTCAAGCTTGTCATCAAGATGACCATAAGCTCTAAGACTCACAAAGAGAACCAAACAAGAACCAAGAAACATGATGCAAGGATGCAAGGGTTTGAGCTCTCTACGAACGATACGATCAAGCAACTCGTCGAGAGCCCCCCTTGATAGTATGGCAATCGATCCTATAACCCGGTCTCCCACAACTACCATGAGACCGGTAAAATAGAAAACCTATCAAGGGCAAACCTTTGCCTTGCACAAAGTCCACTTGAGCTAGATGATGATGATCTCCTCCTCCTCAAGATGACCACCTTTCTTGATTGCGTTGGCTCGATGAAGACTAGTTGATTGCTCCCCCATACTCCACTATGGGTGAGCCACTCTTCCGTTCATCTTCACAAGTCCATTGTCACCTCAATGGACGACAAGCTTCAAGCACTTGATCTCTTTGTGATGCATCACTTGAACTTGCACACCGCAACCTAACCCCACAAAGAACTCTCACGAAGACCATGGGTTAGCACACAAAGCGTAATGGACAATGCTTACCATACCATGGGATCACTTGATCCCTCGGTACATCTTGTGCGCTTTGTGTGTTGAATCTTTTCAACTCTCTTCATTTGGATGATGTCTTGAAGGTGGACATGAATGATCACACAATCTTCTTCTTCAAGACATGCTTGCAATAAGCTCAACACTCACATGACCAATCTTTGGATAATTCCTTAATAGCACCTTGGTCAACTCATAAACTCCTTGAAACCAACACATGGACTTCAAGAAAAGCCTATGGATAAATCCTTAAAATATAACTCAAGACAACCATTAGTCCATAGAGATTGTCATCAATTATCAAAACCAAACATGGGGGCATCGCATGTTCTTTCACATAGGACCGACTCCAGCAGACTGTACCCATACTTCACTGGCCACACCACTAGCCCCACCACACAGGACCTGCACTCCAGCAAAAGGTATGCCGATTTCAGTTGCCATAGCACCAGCCGTACCATAGAAAAATCCCACTCGAGCAAAAAGTATAGCAAGTCCACCGGCCGAAGACCTATCCTAACTGCAGAGACGGCCAATTCCTACAGATTGTGACCCCATTCCAGTTATTCCTAGTTTAAAAGAAAATGCTTTCAATGTTGTTAGGGACTACGTGCATATATTCCCATCATGGGAAGATTATAGTGAAGACAAACACCATTTTCACATCTTCCTGTCCCACTTACGTGTAAGTGCTATTATTTATGGTGATTATTTTTCTGTTTTCTGCTGATTGAACACATCAATGATTTACATTACATTGTTGTTACTGGGCGAGGGTCAATATGGATAGTCATAACGAGCAAAGCTTGCTTGTGCTTTTCAAGGAAGCATTGCAGCAGTATCGGTGTTACCTGAGGAAATCACACTTTGATGGCAAGTCTATAAACGAATTTCCGGTGAAGTCTCATGTGCTAAATTTAGAAGACATTGAATGGAAAAACCTTGTTATGCACTCGTCTCGTTCCCAGGATGAGGTATTGTCTATGGAATGACATGACAATTTGAACTTCTACTTTTTCGCATGTGCCTTACGGATCTTTTTTGCAGGAAATATGCTCGAAGAAGAATTCGGGTATGAAAAGAACAACAGGATATCGCAAATATGTTGCCCGCTGCTTTGCTCTTGTTAGTACCTGTTGTCCTGTATCACTGTACTTGCGTACATACCTGGTTCATTATGTGACAGCAGTATGCATGATAGCTTGCTTATCAATTGTTCGCTCCAAATTATCTGATCTGTATGAATGGTTACATTAGTGTAGAATATATCCAATGCCAATGAATTTTTTTAGCTCTGCATTGTTCTTGTAAGTACATGCTGTCCTTTATTAGTGTACTTATATTGACATGTAGTTGCTCATGTACCATCACTCTGCAGCTTATTTTCCTTTGCCCTTCATTTTCTACACATCAGATCTATATTTACTCTTACCATAAGGTTGGATAACACCGATGGTACTGAAGAAGTTTAGCTCTGCATTACTCTTGGCTGTACCTTTTGCCTGTATCGCTGTACTTACATTTATAGCTACTTGGTTATGTAGCATCACTCTTCATCTTCTCTTAAATATTCTCCATTTTTTCTTATATTGTCACATGTATATTTACTCTTAACAAAATGTAGAATAAAGGCAATGCTTATGAAGAAGATTTTGTGGTAAACTTCTTGAATTGCCTCCCCCCCCATCAGAATGGACAAGGGCTTTATAGAGCCTGTCTTCACCAATAATGTAAGTTTGTCCTTCTCAAGCCTTCAAACTTTGTTGTGTATATTTGGTTAGGCATGACTGCAACAGCTGTTTATTTTTGGTGTTTGCATCAAATTGCATGTTTAAAGTTTATTATGTAGTTCATAAACAAAAGTTTGTCCTTCTCAATTTAAGTTTTCAGTTGTACAACCAAGTTCCTTCTTCATACCATGTAAATTAAACTATACAGAGCAAGTGATCTTCTTTTGCACTGCATGTATGCTTCTGTTCTTCATCCGTAATCCAGTGGTGTGGTGAACCTATCCACTATAGCTCAATGTCATATTCTGCAATGTCTTAACTATGAACAATGTTGTATCATTCTACTATTATTTAAACTGTCTCTTTATTTGCTAATCTGAAATGGGATAAACTGATAGCACACTAACCATTGATACTTATGAGTTCTTGATCTGTAATCCAGTAGTGTCGTGAAGCTGCCAACTCCTTCACAATGTCATTTCCTGCCATGTCTTGACCTGAACAATACCATATTGTGTTAATGCAATTTTAAACGGTGTCACTTTATTCGTCAGTAAGAAATGTGATGAATTGTCAGCATTGATACTTTTATGTGCAAAACATGTCATCTATCTGCTTGTTTATCTTTCAGAGAAGGAAGATATCAGTGTTGAACAAGCGCAATCTCATCAGCTTGCTCACCTACTTGCGCTGCAGCTCCCCAGCAGGGCTAACCTTTCTTGAACTCTATTGAAGTGTTGTCGGTTTTGTATATTATTTTGCCGGCGTGTTTATTTGCAATGGTGGCGATCTTTGTTGCCCAGTGTATGTAATCCGTTATCTGCTTGTGCTTTATTATCATAGTGGCGAACTTTGATGCCCAGTGGATGTAATATGCCGTAATTTGTTTATTGTATAGTCTATGTTTTTTCTTATTCATGATGCTGCAGTTATTTTACTGTATATATATCCTGTCTTTACAGTAAACCGGCCAAACCGTAAAATTACGATACATAATCGGGTCGTCATGCAATCATGATGTATGGTCCGCATCATGGGCCCCGTCATCTTGGTCCGTAAAAGGCCAAAAGTAAACTGGCCCACTAGTAGGTTCGGGCCTTTAATAGGCCGAGTAACCGCCGGCCCTCTTTTCACAAAAAAACTCAATGGGCTTTTAGGAGGCTGAGAAGTAGGTTGGGCCTGAAACGTGCCGAACAGCTCATGGGTCGGCAGCAGCCCGAAATGAACCCCGACCCATGATTTTGTGAATCAAATCACGGGCTTTTAACAGGCCAAAATTGTCTCGGTCCTTGTTTGGCCCAATCAGATATCGGTTGCGAGCAGGCCGGATGCAAACTGGGCCGTAGTTAGGCCCAATTATATGACGGGCTTTTAACATGACGAAATAAATATAAGGCTGAATGTTGAACGGGCCCTTAACAGGACGAAACTAATGTCAGGCTGAATTACTAAATGGGCCTTTAGCAAGTGGGCCCAAAAGCATAGCGTCAAGTTGACGGGCCAAATCTGATATGGGCCATAATTTAGCCCAAAGCCTCTTAAAGGGTCGGACCTAACCTGGGCCGTAATTTGGCCCAGAATGTGGTAGGCTTTTAATGGGCCGGATCTCATATGGGCCATTATTAGGCCCGGAACGTGGCAGGCCATTAATGGACCGGATCAAATATGGGCCGACATTTGGCCCAAAACATGGCAGCCAGTTAATGGGCCGACCTACTAGGGTCCTCAAAATCTTTTGGGCCTATAGTTGGGCCGACCCATTAATGTCAGCGAAATCTCGTGGGCCTTTAGCTGGGCCGGCCTATTATGATCCGCAAGAATCTTGTGGGCCTTTACCTGGGTCGGCCCATTATGGCACACAAAAATCTTGTGGGCCTTTACCTGGGCCGGCCCATTATGGCCCGCAAAATCTTGTGGGCCTTTAGCTGGGCCAGCCCATTATGGTCCGCAAAATCTCGTGGGACTTTAGCTGGGCCGGCCCATTATGGTCTGCAAAATCTTGTGGGCCTGTAGTTGGGCCGACCCATTTAAATTTTATGGGCCAGTCCACGTGTCAACATATCATAGGCGCATCTTGCCCATTGGATGAGTGACACCTGTGCCAACGCGGAGCTGACACGTGTTTCCTCCAGACATTGATGATTTTACACATGGAAAATCCCCATTGGTCTGGGCTGTTAACGGGTTATCGGATCCAAAATCAGACCCGATAGCTTAACATCGTTCCGTTACGGTGGATGCCACGTGTCGGTCACCCTTGACGAAAGCACTTCTGTGACGCGCGATTTATCGTCATGGAAGTGGACACTTCTGTGATGATAATTTTGGTAATGTCATGGAACACTTCTACGACAGCACAAGTATGACTATCTTGATTCTGTCATAAAATCGTCATGGATGTACATGCATGACAAAAAACGCGACCTACTGTGACAAACACGTATCATCACGGAAGTGTATTTTTTGTAGTGAAAACAGTTCACTGATGATTACCTCTCAAACCACATGTATGGACAGGAGGCGAGGAAAGTTTTCATACAACACCCATAGTTCAATAATGAAGTGTTCCTGAAGAGGATGAAGGATGGATGGTCAATCATCCACAAGCACTGGCCTAAAGTTACAAAGACCTTCGACATCAATGAATGCTCAATATTCGCCTTCCACTTCAGCAGTTTTCCCAATGAGATGCATCTGTCTATGTATCGTCTATGATGCTAATTTCAAAAGGTTCTAAATGTTGCACATGAAACTTGGTGTTGGTGCAGTTGTGTAATGGGGTAGCTGAGTGATGAAGCCATATCATGTTGTACTCTGATGTATTTCAATTATGAAATCCTGCTTCCTTAATATGGGAATGAAATATATTATGTGTTTAATATGAATGTCAATTAGATTAATAAATGGATTATTAATAATAGCGCAATTAGCCTGCTAATTGGTTTTTGCTATTGCAAACGGTTATTGAGAAAATACCGTGGGCGATGACCTAAGGCAACGCACACAGTTTCTTCTACGCACCGTGTGCAATGCATTCAATAATGAAAATGATAAAATTATTAATGTTGTGTGCGATGGGAAGGCCATCACAAATGATTTAACGAGGAAAATTGTGTGTGATGTACCTACGAACAGAAACATTTTCCTTGGAGCGACTGTGTGGGATGTATGTACGAACGGAAATGTTTTGCGGGGACTGACTGTGTGGGATGAACTTACGACCGGAAATGATTTCACATGTATAATTGTATTTTTTAGCACTACTATACGTATAACCGTATTTGGTCGCTCGTCGGTCGCACACGACCCCATTTTGCCGAGCGTGTGTGCCAGGAGGGCATATCCCTGACGGTTTCTGGGTCGTGTGGGAAGGACCCCCTAATCACCCACACTCACTAGGCGACTATTCCGAATGCCGTCGCGGAAAGGGGTTTTAAACCGTTTGTATAGCACCGATGCGTACCAGTGATTATTTTTAAGCAAAGATGAAAACCAAGTTTTAGCACGATCTCTAAGTGAAAATGGAAATAGCTTCAATTAACAATATCATTATCCACATCTTTATTCCTTTGCATATCACACAAATCAACGAAATTGTTTAGATGGGATGTAACATCTTCACTAGGAAGGCTAGAAAATTGATCTTTCATAACAAGATTCAGCAAAGCGGCATTAATTTCACAAGATTCTGCACTAGTGGCGGGAGCAATCGGAGTACTAATAAAATCATTGTTATTGGTGTTGGAAAAGTCACACAATTTGGTATTCTCTTGAGCCATCGTGATAAAGCAAGCAATCCAACACACAAGCACACAAAAAGCAAGCGGAGAAGATGAACTGAAGAGGGGCAAAGAAAAGGCAAATCTTCTCAAAAATCATTTTGGAAGTGGGGGAGAGGAAAACGAGAGGCGAATGGTGAATAATGTAATGCAAGAGATAAGAGTTTATGATGGGTACTTGGTATGTCTTGACTTGGCATAGATCTCCCTGACAACGGTGCCAGAAATTCTTCCCGCTACTTCTTGAGCTTGCATTGGTTTTTCCCTTGAAGAGGAAAGGATGATGCAGCAAAGTAGAGATAGGTATTTCCCTTAGTTTGAGAACCAAGGTATCAATCCAGTAGGAGACAACACACAAATCACCGAATACTTGCACAAACAATCAAACAACTTGCACCCAACGTGATAAAGGGGTTGTCAATCCCTTCAAGGTTACTTGCAAAACTGAGATCTGATAGAGATAGATAAATGATAAAGTAAATATTTTTGGTATTTTTGGTTTATAGATCGGAAAGTAAAAGATTGCAAGAATAGTAGATCGGAAACTAATATTGTAGATCGGAAACTTGTATGATGGAAAATAGACCCGGGGGGCATAGGTTTCACTAGAGGCTTCTCTCAAGATAGCAAATAATATGGTGAGTGGACAAATTACTACCGAGCAATTGATAGAAAAGCGCAAGTTATGATGATATCTAAAGCAAGGATCATGAATATAGGCATCACGTACGTGTCAAGTAGACCGAAACGGTTCTGCATCTACTACTATTACTCCACACATCGACCGCTATCCATCATGCATCTAGAGTATTAAGTTCATAAAGAACGAAGTAATGCATTAAGTAAGAGGACATGATGTAGAGGAATTAACTCAAGCAATATGATGAAAACCCCATCTTTTTATCCTCGATGACAAAAATACAATACGTGCCTTGCTGCCCCTACTATCACTGGGAAAGGACATCGCAAGATTGAACCCAAAGCTAAGAACTTATCCCATTGCAAGAAAAACCAATCTAGTTGGCCAAACCAAATAGATAGTTCGAAGAGAATTACAAAGATATCAAATCATGCATATAAGAATTCAGAGAAGATTCAAATAATATTCATAGATAAGTTGATCATAAATCCACAATTCATCGAATCTCGGCAAACACACCGCAAAAAAGTATTACATCGAATAGATCTCCAAGAACATCGAGGAGGACATGGTATTGAGAATAAAAGAGAGAGAAGAAGCCATCTAGCTACTAGCTTTGGACCCGTAGGTCTATAGTAAACTACTCACGCTTCATTGGAAGGGAAATAGAGTTGATGTAGAAGCCCTCCATGGTCGAATCCCCCTCCGGCAGGACGCCAGAAAAGGTCCCTAGATGGGATCTCGCGGGTATAGAAGGTTGCGGCGGCGGAAAAAAGTTTTCGTGGATGCCCCTGTTGGTTTGGGGATATATGGGAATATATAGGCGAAAGAATTAGGCCAGGAGGGTCACGATGGGCCCACAAGGGTAGGGGGCGCACCCTACCCCCTGGGCGCACCCTCTGTCCTTGTGGCCGCCTCGTGGCTCCTCCGACTTCATCTCCAAGTCTCGTGGTTGTCTTCTGTCCAAGAAAAATCATCGCGAAGGTTTCATTTCGTTTGGACTCCATTTGGTATTCCTTTTCCGCGAAACTCAAAAACAAGGAAAAAACAGGAACTGACACTTGGCTCTAGGTTAATAGGTTAGTCCCAATATAATATAAAATAGCATATTAATGCATATAAAACATCCAAAACAGATAATATAATAGCACGGAACAATAAAAAATTATAGATACATTGGAGACGTATCACTTGCCCTCCCCCTTTCCTTTCCCTAGGGCTGGCCAGCCTGGTTGAGGGGTGCACCAACCCTTTGTGGGCTGGTCTGTCCCTCCCTTGGCCCATTAAGCCCATATCTTTTCCGGGGGTGCCCGGAACCCCTTCCGGTGACCCTATATGTGCCTGATACCCTCCGGAACACTTCCGGTGTCCGAATACCATCGTCCTATATATCAATCTTTACCTCTCGACCATTTCGAGACTCCTAGTCATGTCCGTGATCTCATCCGGACCCCTAACAACATTTGGTCACCAAATCACATAACTCATATAATTCTATATCGTCATCGAACGTTAAGCGTGCGGACCCTACGTGTTCGAGAACTATGTAGACATGACCGAGACACCTCTCTGGTCAATAACTAATAGCGGAACCTGGATGCTCATATTGGCTCCTACATATTCTACGAAGATCTTTATCGGTCAAATCTTTATGACAACATACATAATTCCCTTTGTCCATTGGTATGTTACTTACCTGAGATTCGATCGTCGGTATCTTCATACCTAGTTCAATCTCGTTACTGGCAAGTATCTTTACTCGTTCCGTAATACATCACCTCGTGACTAACTCCTTAGTTTTTTGCTTGCAAGCTTGTGCTGTGTATTACCGAGAGACCAGAGATACATGTCCGATACTCGGAGTGACAAATCCTAATCTCAATCTATGCCAACTCAACAAACACCTTTGGAGATACCTGTAGAGCATCTTTATAATCACCCAGTTACGTTGTGACGTTTGATAGCACAAAAGGCATTCCTCCGGTATCCGGGAGTTGCATAATCTAATAGTCGAAGGAATATGTATTTGACATGAAGAAAGCAATAGCAATAAAACTGAACAATCATTATGCTAAGCTAACGAATGGGTCTTGTCCATCACATCATTTTCCTAATGATGTGATCCCGTTGTGAAATGGCAAACCATGTCCATGGTTAGGAAACCTTAACCATCTTTGATCAACGAGCTAGTCTAGCAGAGGCTCACTAGGGACATGTTGTTTGTTTATGTATTCACACATGTATTAAGGTTTCCGATCAATACAATTCTAGCATGAATAATAAACGTTTATCATGAATAAGGAAGTATAAAATAACAACTTTATTATTGCCTCTAGGGCATATTCCCTTCATTTCCTTGTATGCTTGTTGGCTTTGTTAATTGTATTATTGCCTAGCATACCTTGTTTTGAGTTTGCTTGCCATATAGGCTGTGTTTACGTAGTTGCATATCTAGAGAACCTAATTTATCTGCATTGACCTAATTTGAAAGTTAATGTTAAAATTTGTAGTCTCCTATTCACCACCCTCTAGTCGACCTCTCAATCCTTTCAATTAGCCATTTCATGGACCAATCCCTCTCATTCCTCCACCTTTGGTGGGATTCTATGACTGGGCACTAAAGCTTCACTAGGGCTTCTTTTATTTTCCTTCCCTTTTCACCTCGTCTTCTTATCTTTTTTTCTCCTTGTTGACTTATTGACCATGACAGTAGCTTGACTTGTGTTGACTCATTCTTGCCTTGATAATTAGCTTTGACTGTGCTTAGCTGGGAGATGGAATCTCGTGGTATTAATATTTACCCCCCGAACATTAGTGGTCTTAAAACTTTGTGTTCTAACCTCCACCATTCAGGATGTAGGATTGTCCCAACAATTTGAATCTCTAGATACACCTTTCCTTGATCCTTTATTTATTGCAAGTTTTGCTTGCACATACTTTTCTTAGATCTTGCATGCTTTAGGGTGTTTAGGCAACCATAGCTTAAAGTTTAAAGCTGGTCATCTAAAGCATGACTACAACTTTAGAATTGCCCATTAAATCCCTCTCTAGAAACATAAATGACCCTATAATTGCCACTAGTGACATGCTATTGATGGACCCAACGCCTATCACTGAAGAACATTTCTGCCACTGGTGACTATGGTTTCTTAACAGTGTGTGTGAAAGGAATGGAATATAAGGTTAGGCAAATCATTTTTATTTGGGGGCAAGAGAGGGCTTGATACAAATCCGGAGGCCAAAGAGGGAAATGAGATAGGAGCAGTAGTGTGCATTTTCACTTTGTTTAGGTGGTAGTTAGTTTGTTGCTTGTTTGTTAAAAAATGGAGAATTTTTATATTTTCCACAAATTTGTTGCCAGGAGGTGTTAGAAGACATCTGTGTATATTCTTGTATGTGGTGGGACTTGAGGTGAATTGAGTCCATTGACATTTATGGATTTATGCCAGGTGGTCCAAATTCATTTTTATCAAAAGAACTGCCCATTTCTTTCCAGTTTCAAGGAGCACCCAACTTTTCCCTACAACCAATGATGATTAACTAGATATGCAAAACGTACATTACAAAATTCTCAATGGCAACCGTACATAATTTAAGCACTACATTATGTCAACTACTAAACCTTCATCGGAACACATGTTCCTGTAAAATGCCAACCTGGTAAGTTTATTATTGTCTAAGTTACTGTAAAACATCTCAAATATCAACCATCCTTCAGCATGAGAACCAACGACTCCCATGATCCCATCCTGCCTTCAGTGGAGAAAATCACTAGCCGCCACAAGCAACAATCTTGTCTAACACCGTCGATGATTTCACAACTTATGTTTTCAAGCTCAAAGAAAATGACAAACTACTTGAAACTACACTGCCATGATATAGGGGAATCACCCCCTTAGAGAAATCTTCAATAGATGGTGAAAAATCGGTGATGTAAAAACCATTATAGGATAGAAGAGAGAAAAATTCCTTGCAACACCGTGGCTGCTGCTTTAACAAATGATGTAAAATGGTGTCCAATATTTTGCCCTTCTTTCATTTTACTCCACAATTGCAATAAAAGATAAATCATTTTTTACCTTGGTGGATTTTCTCAAACACCTAGTGGGCACGAACACGAAATCTGACCGCCGTAGCATGCCAGGGTAGAGGCAGTTGCCGGGCTGGCTAGGCATGTAGTCGTGGTGCTCCTCTACCACCAAGAAGCTGTGGATTTCGGGCAGAGCCATCGTCGTTGTGCCGACCGACAACCAAGAACTTGGAAGAGCAGCGGCTCAATGGTGGCCACGACAACCACTTGAGGAAAGGGGCGACGACTATTCGACCTCAAGGCATGCCCGGGTGCTGCGGAAGGGAGAGAAGCTACGAGAAATCGATGCAAATCGATTGATGACAGAAGAACTCAGCGCCAACGATGAGAATGGGCGACAGGGGCGGGTTGGGCCGGGGGTGGATGACGGGCTCGCCTGGCGACGAGATCCAGATGGATCGACGTCGGGCAGAGGCGGGGAAACTTCCGCGGGACAGCTTGCTTTCATGCGGTTGCAGTTTCATCTTGTGGCAGCAGGTAGTGGTGCCGCAAATATGCAGCAGTGGGGGTCATTTTGTGGGGAGGAATCCTATTTTGCATTTAGGTCGCTCCGTAGCAACCTAGCGCATGCCCTCCCCTTCGTGCGCGTGGTCCTCTTCTGGGCCATCCCATTATGGGTTCCACCCCATACTAGTTTTGGGAAGGTTCTAGAAGCTCCCCTGAATATATTTTTCCTTTTTTCAATTTTTTCTCTCTTTTTCTTTTCTTTTTTCTTTTTCTTTTTCGTGTTGTGAACAACTTTTCAAATTGCTGGCATTTTTTTGAATTCACGAACATATTTTTGAAGTCATGAACAATTTTCAAATTCACGACATTTTTTTAAATCATGCACATTTTTTGAACTCGCGGACATTTGTTATGAATATGTGACCATTTTTGAAATTGACAAACATCTTTTGAAATCACGAACATATTATATCTTTTGCGACTTTTTTTTGAATTGCGAACATGTTTTAGAAATTTGTGAACATTTTTTTAATCGATGACATTTTTTTGAGTTCAATTTCTTTTAATTGGTGAACTTTTTCTGAATTGATGAGCATTTTCCGAAATTCATGATCTGAACATTTTTTGAATCCGCATTTTTTTTCAAATTCACAAACTTTTTTTCAATACCTTGTTTTTTCAATATCATGTCATTTTTTTAATCCACAAAACATTTTATGATTTCCGAAACATTTTACCAATGTTCATATTTTTCTGAAACATTCCGGCCGCTCATGGGCCATATGCATATGCTCCGTTATTTTTGCGGAGAATATGCATCACCCGTTGAAACAGCGTTTTTTCCAAGGTGGCCTAAACTGCCGTTTTCTACATCACTTTAGCATCAGTTCTGCACATTTGAAAAAAAACATCATTTCTGGCACGTGAAAATCGCTCATAAAATGCATCATCCAACCAACATAATATTTATTCTAAAGAAAAACCAACATAATATTTCTCAATTTTTTTTATTTTGCGAGAATTATATTTCTCAACTTTACAGAGAGCTAGCTAGCTAGCTAAGAAATATGAATAGACCCGCAAAAAAAAAGAATAAAATATATTTTTGAGAGGCTCTATATTTGAAGATGTGGAGCGTGGAACTTGACGGGCCGTTGGAGATGGATTTGCTCTCACAGTCTCACGATGATACCGTGCGCCCCCGCTCACCAGCGGGTTCCACCTCATCCTCTTGCTCTTCTCTCTTCTCTCTTCTCTCTGTCACACACCTTCACTACTGCTCTCACCCAAATCCAACCCAAATTAACAGTAGCCCGCGGCGGCCTGCGCGTGCGCGATGCCCGCCGCGGCATTGGCCTCCGCGTTCGCGTCTCCTCCTCCGCCGTGGGCCCCACGACCGCCTCCTCGCCACGCAAGCCTCCGCCTGCCCCCGCCAAGGAGCAGCGACAGCGGCGGCGGAGGAGGGGACAAGCCCACCACCTCGTGGGTCAGCCCCGACTGGCTCACGTCGCTGTCTCGCTCGGTGCTCGGCCGGGGGAACGACGACTCGGGGATCCCCGTCGCCTCCGCCAAGCTCGACGACGTGCAGGACCTCCTCGGGGGCGCGCTCTTCCTCCCGCTCTTCAAGTGGTTCCGCGAGGAAGGGCCCGTCTACCGCCTCGCCGCGGGGCCGCGCGACTTCGTCATCGTCAGCGACCCCGCCGTGGCCAAGCACGTCCTCCGCGGGTACGGCACGCGTTACGAGAAGGGGCTCGTCGCCGAGGTCTCCGAGTTCCTCTTTGGCTCTGGGTTCGCCATCGCCGAGGGAGCGCTCTGGACGGTGTGCTCTCTCTCTAGCTTTGAAAAATGAAGAATTAAATAGGGTATTTCTGACAAATGAAGAATCACTTCCACACCAGTACAAAAGTTTATACTCCTTCCCAAAATATAAGGCATACTAATTTTTGTCCTAAGATACACTTCTATCAGTTTGAAGGTTTATAGCAAAAAGTATCAACATCTATAATACCAAAGAAATAGACCATGTAAACATAGTTCATGATGGATCAATTGATTTTGGTTTGGTATTGTGGACGTAACAGTTTTTTCTTTTTATAAACTTGGTCAACCTTACACAAGTTTAACTTAAGACAACAGTTATACACCTTACTTGCTGATATACTATCTGGTAGATGGTGTCAGTGTAGCCCCTTCCAATATGACTTCACAGACTATAGGTGCTGGACTGGACATGCGTCAAAATACTCAAAAAAGACAATCTATACTTGGATTAAAGTTTACTTAGTGTGTGTAGAACAAGACTCAGAACTAGAGTAGATCTTTTGATAACCGGACCACGACCCTCCTTGTATTTGTGAAATACACTCTATTACTCTATTAGACTTCTTCGGAAATTGGAACTCAGGGGGACACTCACTAGGTCCTATTTTCTAGCAAGGAGTGATGCTTGTACAATTTGAAAGCTTCCTGCCTGTAATTCACATGAATTTGATTTTGAGTTTTCATGCCCTCCCTATCTTGTTCGTCTATTAATCCTCTCTTTAACTTATTATTAATCTGCTATTTTAGGTGAGACGTAGAGCAGTTGTACCATCTCTACACAAAAGATTTCTCTCAGTAATGGTTGATAAAGTGTTCTGTAAATGTGCTGAGAGATTGGTGGAAAAGCTCGAGACTTATGCTTTGAGCGGTGAACCTGTTAATATGGAAGCGAGGTTTTCTCAAATGACGTTAGATGTGATTGGTTTATCCTTGTTCAACTACAACTTTGATTCCCTCACATCAGATAGTCCTGTTATTGATGCTGTTTACACTGCACTCAAAGAAGCAGAGGCTCGTTCTACAGATCTTTTACCATACTGGCAGGTAGGTTCTTTCATCATGTTACATTTCTTATTTTGGACCTCTGATTGACTTCGGTCTTGCTAACTTGCAGAAGGGGAAAATTGCACGACTGATGTTTGATGTGATCCTTGTTTATTTTCTACAGATCGATTTGCTGTGCAAGATTGTTCCTAGACAGATAAAAGCAGAAAAAGCAGTTAACACAATAAGGAGTACCGTTGAGGAGCTAATCATAAAATGCAAGGCCATCGTAGATGCTGAAAATGAACAGATTGAGGGTGAAGAATATGTAAATGAGGCAGATCCTAGCATCCTGCGGTTTTTACTTGCTAGCCGTGAAGAGGTAGTTTAGTTTATCTCGAGCTAAAACAATGTTTGATGTCAATTTCCTATTGTTCCTATTGATGTTTCTACTATCTAGGAAGCTACCTTTCCTCGTTTCATATAATCTTGGAGATTAGTCTTATTGTTGTTATTAACTCAGGGGTTTTCGTCTTTCCCTTATGATGGCTTATTTTATTATCCATTTAGTTTCGCAATATTTGATAATCATTAACCGGGCATTGAACCATCATGCATTTGAGTGCTCAGCTGATCAATGTTGCTAGTGTCAGTTCAACTGAATGTTTGAATAGAGAAAGCCTGTTTGATTCTGCAGCAATTATTAACATCCTATTACTATTGCAGCGTAAAAAATTTACACATACAAATGATTATATTTAGCATAGACCATATTATGGTTACCTTTGAATCCTAATTTTACTGCAAGGACTCCACTACTGTTTCCTGATAAAAACAGCAATTTAGCCTGTAGGTATAAACTACCGTGGTCTTGACATTACAGAGTATTTTGGAGTATTGACAGTACAGAGGACCTATTTGGCGCAGCGACGTAAAATTAACTGTAGTCGTTAGCACTTTTACTTGTACAAATGATAATATTCAGCATAGACCATATTATTGATTGCCTTCGAATAATAATTTTACTGTAAGGGCTCTTCTACTGTTTCCTGGTAAAAGAATAGTAATTTAGCCTGTATGTATAAAATACCGTGGTGTTGACATAACAGAGTATTTTGGAGTATTGACAGTACAGAGGACCTGTTTGGCGCAGCAACGTAAAATCCTATTTCGAACACAGTATATTCTTTTGGTGCTAACTCAGCTGTGCCGTTTTGGCATGCAAATGTTGGCTATTTGTTTTGTATGTTTCACTATTTATGTTACAAGCACTTTGCTCAATTGCTTATTGCTTTAACTAACATGCTTTCTTTGTATGACCCAGGTCAGCAGTTTGCAGTTACGTGATGATCTATTGTCAATGTTAGTTGCTGGTCATGAAACGACAGGCTCTGTACTGACATGGACTATTTATCTTCTCAGTAAGGTACTCCTTTCTACCTTGGCCAAATGTTATATCAAGTAAAGTCCCAAATGAGAAGCAACACATTACTTAAATTATCTCTTTAATATCTATTGACTGCTCAGTGTTACACTGCTGAAGGATCCAGTAGCACTAAGGAAAGCTCAAGAAGAGGTAGATCGTGTTCTACAAGGTAGACTCCCCAGATATGAAGATGTAAAAGAGCTGAAGTACTTGATGCGCTGTATCAATGAGTCCATGCGGCTATACCCACATCCTCCTGTAATTCCTTGTGCTTCAGACAAGCCACTTCAGAGTTAGTGTTGGTTACTCAAGGACACTGTATTAACAGGTGCTGATACGGCGTGCACTAGTTGATGATGTGCTTCCTGGAAACTACAAGGTTAAGACTGGTCAAGATATTATGATTTCTGTGTACAATATACACAGATCACCCGAGGTATCCTTTTTCATCTGAATATTACATCTTGTGATCTTGGCTGATATTTTTTAAAGCTATTTTTCAACTATTTTGCATAGTGAAATATAGCATATCTATGTCTAGTCTATTGATGAACAATAGAGTTAATTACCAGAAATGTGTATGGTTACTCAAAGATTCGCAAAACCATGAGCTACCAGTTAAATAGCTTATGTATGTGTATGACCTTGATGCTGCTTACACTGATGATATTATGGATTTATGATACCAAACTACCAATTTACACAATATAATGATAACATGAACTAAGAAAAATTCTTATCACGCTAAATTTCAGAGGTTGAAAACTTGGAAGTATTCTGTTTACTGCATATCGTCATCCTCGGGCAGTGTCCAGGCATGAATAAATGGACAGCATTCCAATATTTTATCATTGCAATAATTATTCTTTTGTTCCTATTGAAGGTATGGGACAGAGCAGATGAATTCATTCCAGAGAGATTTGATTTGGAGGGTCCCATTCCAAATGAGTCAAACACCGATTTCAGGTCAGAAAGTAACCTTGAGATACATTCTTTTATGCTGTTATTTTGGTGTTGCAAAATGGTTACATTATTTTGTGCTCCCATTACCACCTCTTTTTGCCAGGTTTATCCCTTTCAGTGGAGGCCCTCGAAAATGTGTTGGAGATCAGTTTGCTCTTTTAGAAGCAATTGTGGCACTTGCAATTGTCATACAAAAGATGGACATTCAGCTTGTGGCAGATCAAAAAATCAGCATGACCACTGGGGCCACTATCCATACAACCAATGTAAGGAAGCACTATCCAATTACTTCAGTGTCCTGTGCATGATCAGGTTGCTTTCAATTTATGATAGAGGTATAAACTCTAAAACACTGTAGCACTCACGGGTAGACTATGCAAGATACCATAGTAGGTGATTATGTTCATGTTGGTCTTAGTGCCTGTTCGGTACCTCTCCAGTTTCAAAACTCCGCTCCGTGCGAGGAGCTGGGTCTGAGCCGCTCTGTGCGATTGCGCTGCCGCTCCCTCCGCTCCGGGAGTTGCAGCTGGAGCGGAGTGGATCCGAACAGGGCTTTATTATAAGTTTGTTTAGATCAGTTGTAAGCTCCCAGGTTATGCCTGTCCCACCATCAACAAGATGGCTGAAAATAATTAGTTTTAAACACTAAATGAAATGCGGAAAGTGCAGTGAAATTGCAATTTGGAGCTTTAGTCACCTTTCCCTGACAAAGAGAAGGATAAAAGCACTACACGTTTCGAAATCACTCGACTAAAACCATAGCTGCTGTAGACCTGTAGTCATCCATGCCGTCTTGTGATTACTTGAATGGGTAGGCATGGCGCTGATACTAAAAAGAATGCAGGTCTCAAATCAATTGAGACCAAGCTTCACTTCGTTCCTTTCACTGTGTTACACTTGTGATTTTGGGTCTAAAATGACACTCAACAAATATTCTCTTCTGCAGGGATTGTATATGAATGTAAGTCTGCGTAAAGTTGAGCAAGAAGCTGACTTAGCACTGAGGTAAACACATTAATATGTTTATATGTTTATCATCTTTATATAAGCTAACAGATGTTACAAAACTACAGATTGCCAAGAAGACCTCTCACTAGTTTTCTTTAGTGCCGTTGACATTTTGGCAGAATGATCCAACATATGCATTCAATGATTACTTTTCTTCTCCTGATTATCCACTCCTCTCGTGCAGTCCATCGGGCTAGACAAAATCAAAGCAAAACAGGGTGAGACTAGCAGTCATCGGCAACAGAATTGTCAATACGTGAGATGCCTCTGCAATTAAATTTGGACATGTTTGGAACATTTCCTTGTCCAGAAATTTTGACCCGACTAAATGTCCCCTTCTTGTATCTTTTCAGCAGGTTCCAGCTATCATTGGCTAATAGGTTGCGTAAACTGTAAAGAAATGAATCATCGACTTGCTGATTTTGACAGTTAATGTAGTAAATCGGTAGTACCTTGTCTGTTTGTATGGTTTCCTTTTCCAGCAGAGTATGCGTGGGCTGGGAAAAACTTGTTGAGTTGTTCTTCGTCGAAGGTCCATTAGTGCTCGGATAGGAGCTAGTGCAGGTAATATACCCTGCCGAGGCTTAGAGCATCTCAAGAGCAGGTACCAAATTTGAGCCTCCATTTGTTCTGTGGACAACAGAGCTTGATCCTCATTTGTCCGCCCTGGCAATGGCGCCCCCATTTCCCCTTCTCAAATGTAGCACAAATCAATTCAACAGTTCAATCAAGCCAATATGATCCATGACGAATAAGTTCCAATAATTCATGCATAGCTGCTAAAACAGATGAATCAAGTTTTTCTTTTACGTGTGTCGATGTCTTTGTGTGCGTTGATAGCCCACTCTGACATTGGCATCCATGATGCTTGTGTCGGGAGTAAATAGCATAAAACTACTACTTTACAGGCTATGGTTTCAAAAAACTACCGGTTTTTATTTTTTCTCAGATAACTACCAAGTCAATGGTTGGCTGTTTCAAAAAACCCCAAATTCTCTTTGTTAAAAAATTAAACATGTTTATGACGGGTCGGACCCGCCGCTAAACACACCGTTTGGTTGACCGTTTGTTTGACCGTTAACTGACTTGTGGGGGCCACATGTCAGCGCCTCATCAATAGATTTTTTACAGATTAGCCCCTACAAATATTTTTAAAAAGCAATCGGGTCCCTGGAATCATTTAAAAAAAGCAATCGGGTCCTTGGGCTGTCGCCGCCGCGCCTCTAAAGGGCTCTGCCCGTGGTCGCCGTTGCACCATGGGGCTTTGCCCTTGGTCGCCGCGCTCGCAGCTTGGGTGGCCGGGGTGGTCGCCGGGCGCGCCGCCATGGGGCTCCGGCTCAGGTCGCCGCGCCACAGCGCCGCCGCGCGCCATCGGGATCTGCCTGGAGCGCCGCCAGCCATGGGGCTCCGGCTCGGGTCGCCGCGCCACTGCACGCCATCAGGAGCCGCCTGGGGCTCCGCCGGCCATGGGGCTCCGCTCAGGTCTCCACGCCACCCCCACGCCGTACCTCGCCCGCGGCCGCCGCCATCCCCTGGCCCGAGCTCCTCAAGCTCGATGCAGATGGCCTGCGCCACTGCTGGAGTGTCGCGGACGAGACCGGCCTCGTTGCAACCGTCACCACCAGGAGCTCCAGCTTGGAGGGAGGTTCGCCGGCTTGGGAGGGGGAGGGGGTCACCGGCTCGGGAGAGGAAAGGTCTGGCACAGGAGGCAGAGAAAGAAGAAAGAGAGAAGGAAGAAGAAACTTACATGTGGGCCCCACATGTAAGTTAACGATCAAACTAAGGTCAAACTAACGGTTTGTTTAGCTGTGGGACCAACCTGTCATAATCGTGATCAACTGATAAAGACTCGATGATTTGGGTTTTTTGAAACAGCCGACCGCCCATTTGGTAGTTATCTGAGAAAAATTAAAAACCGGTAGTTTTTTGGAACCATAGCCTGTAAAGTAGTAGTTTTATGCTATTTACTCTTGTGTCGGTTAACATGATCTTTGACTAACTCTCCGGTGAACCTCGTGATCCTCACCTTCTCCCTCCCAATCTATTCAAACAAGCCAACATGATCCATGACGAATAAAATCCAGCAATTCATACGTAGCCAATAATACAAATGAATCAAGTGGTTTTTATGTGCGTCGTTGTCTTTACGTGTGTTGATAGTTCACTCTTTGGTATCGGTATATACATAGCCAATAAAGCAGATGAATCAAGTGTTTTTTATGTGCATCGATGTCTCTGTGTGCGTTGATATTCTACTCTCTGGCATTGACATCCATGAGGCTTGTGTCGATCAACATTATCTTTTGACTCTTTGGTGAACCTCCCGGTCCTCACCTTCTCTCTCCCAATCTAAATGCTCTCCATCGTCTTTGTCTTCTCAAGCTTCATATGCTCACATGCCTACATCTTCTTTATCTTCATCCTCTCCGTCTCAACTACCAACTTCTCCCACACCCTGTCGGCCTCTCCCCCTTGAAATCCAAGTAAAGCTTGTATCTCTTCCTCCTCTTTCATGTCCTTCCTTTTTTTCAATTCCAAGTCTTTTTTTGAAAAGCAACTTCGTCCATGTGGCTGACATTTTGCTCGTTGCTCCGATTTTCTCCAACTTTTTCCCCCTCATGCTCCTACTTATCTTCGGCTCGGCCCCAAGTCCACTTGTCTCATCCTCTTCATCCAATCCAATAGTTTGGTGGAAGCTTGAGCCATCATTGTTCTTCTTCTTCTTGTTGGGGTTCTTGAGATCTTCAAAGAGGGTTGCCCACTTAGGTTTCCCGCTCAACTCCAACCAGAAATGCATTTGCGTCCCGGGTGAAGCCCTCCTGGATGTTATACTGTTGCAAAGCCATGCCGGAGTCATCCACATGCATGGACGTGATCGAGGAAGACACCAACATGGATGCGGTCATGTCCATGTCCAGGTTGGCGACCTCCTTCTCGACCACCTTGCGCGTGCGCTCGCAGACACAATGGTCCTAGTGGGTGTGACTCTACACATTTAGCAATGGCGTCGTGAATAGCCCCACATATTTTGTCGAGCCAAAATCCATGCAGGCGGGCAGAGGGTGGTGTGGGCCCAACATCTAGGAGGGAGACAGGCGGAAGGTGTTATGGGCCCAGGGGGCTAGGAGGGAGGTGCACGTGGTGACTGGGAGGAGGTGGACGCAGCTAGGACAAGAGAGGAGAGATTGCACAATGGGGAGGGGGCGATTTGGGGTGATGTCGGATTGTAAGGGCATTTTCATCCCTAAGGTGTTTTGGTGATTGATGACAATGCTTCTGCGGTCTAATCGTGTGCGTTGAGCTTTTCAGAGATTCATCCTTTGGCACGAGACGATTCCCTCCCCTCGGTGTTTTATTCAAGACGGTGCAGCTCTTTCATTTCTATGTTGGTGGACTAGTTTCGTAGGAGTCACCGTACTATCAAGAGGGGATCCGCTTTGGTAAGGCTAGGGTGGAATCAACACATACACATCCGTATCGCACCCGCTGAACCTTTCTGCTTCAATGGAGGTCTCATTCCCCTTCCCGTTGGCCTTGTCTGGTCCCACGGTAGTACTGCGGGCCACAATGGTAGTACCGCCCAAGTGCAACAAGCGGTAGTACCGCTCCTCAGCGGTAGTACCGCTTGGAGCCTTCCACCGTAGTACCGTTGCGGCTCCGAGCTCCTACCGCCTCGACTCGAGGACCCCTTTTCTCATGTCGGGTTTTGCGGCACTAGCTGCGGCAATAGAGACGGTAGTACCGCTCCTAAGCGGTAGTACCGTCCTTACCACCGCGGTAGTACCGCTCAGGGTCCAGGACCTCGCTCCCCTCCTTTGCGCGGCAGTACCGCTGGCTCAGCGGTAGTACCGCCCTCCCCAGCGGTAGTACCGCTCTCTGCGGGGCTGCTCGGGGGGGGGGGGGTAACGGTTGGATTGTTCCCCCCACTATATAAGGGGGTCTTCTTCCCCAAAGTTGACCTACCTCTTCCCCAAAAGCTCCATTGTGGCTCCAAGCTCCATTTTCGCCCGATCTCTCTCCCTAGCCAATCAAACTTGTTGATTTGCTTGGGATAGGTTGAGAAGGCCCCGATCTACACTTCCACCAAGAGAAATTTGATTCCCCCCACTAATCCCTAGCAGATCTTGTTACTCTTGGGTGTTTGAGCACCCTAGACAGTTGAGGTCACCGCGAAGCCATAGTCCATTGTGGTGAAGCTTCGTGGTGTCGTTGAGAGCCTCCAATTAAGTTGTGGAGATAGCCCCAACCTTGTTTGTAAAGGTTCGGTCGCCACCTTCAAGGGAACCAATAGTGGAATCACGGCATCTCGCATTATGTGAGGGCGTGAGGAGAATACGGTGGCCCTAGTGGCTTCTTGGGGAGCATTATGCCTCCACACCGCTCTAACGGAGACGTACTTCCCCTCAAAAGGAAGGAACTTTGGTAACACATCCTCGTCTCCATCGGTTCCACTCTTGGTATCTCGTGCCTTTACTTGTGCAAGCTTACTTGTATTGTATCCCTTGCTTGCGTGTGTACTTATTGTTGTTGTATCATATAGGTTGCTCACCTAGTTTCATATTTAGACAACCTACTTTGATGCAAAGTTTAATTTGTTAAAGAAAAGCTAAAAATTGTTAGTTGTCTATTCACCCCCCCCCTCTAGTCAACTATATCGATCCTTTCAATTGGTATCAGAGCCTCGTCTCTTTATTAAGGACTTTGTCGTCCGAAGAGTATGGTTGACACCGTAGACGGTAGGGAGGAGCACTCCGGTGTGAATCCAGGCTCGTCTATGGGTGATGGGGGAACCACGGTGTCCCGTGAGGAATTCAATGTGGCTTTAGACACATTGAAAACCTCCATGACAACCGAGGTTGAAAGCATGTTTAATAAATTCTTAGAAAGACTTAAACTATCTACCTCGCCGTTGAAAGTGGGTGATCCCACTGACAAGGTGACGGATGCTAACTCCGATAAGGGGGAAGCTACGAGTGAAAAGGATCCTTCTACTAGTGGTAGAAATGGCACCGGCATCTTTGCCCATGTGGCACCTCCAGTTTATGGAGGACCGATTCCTTCTACTCATTTAAATCATGTCGGGCCTCCTCCTAAGATTGTGAAAAATGAGGACTTTGATTCTTGCGTGTATCGCTTCAAGCGTCATTTAAATCATGTGAATACTAACCTTTGGAGAATCATTGAAGAAAGTTTTCATCCACATGACCGAAGCAACTTCACCCCTAGAGAAGTCGTGGACCATCAATTCGATGAGAATGCTCTCTTCATCATTCAAGATGCAGTTCTTCCTGAAGATCTCCCTCATCTTCGACCCTTCGCCATGGATAAAGACGCATGGCATTGTGTTGTTTCCCTCTATAAGGGAAGTGCAAGCATTCAACGCTCTAATTATGAAATGGTTCAAGATGAAGTCGATGAGTTTGCAATGAAAGAAGATGAAGAACC
The DNA here is from genome assembly GCF_018294505.1 of Triticum aestivum. Taxonomy (NCBI): domain Eukaryota; kingdom Viridiplantae; phylum Streptophyta; class Magnoliopsida; order Poales; family Poaceae; genus Triticum; species Triticum aestivum. Next base: position 403,811,359 of record NC_057795.1, read on the forward strand.
TCGTGAGCTCTTCCGGAGAGTCACCAAACTTGCGGTCTCACTCCGAGATCATGGGAGCAAGGACACGGATGACAATTGGATCAAGTGCAAGTTTCTTAGAGCAATGATGCCTTACCACAAGGCCTTGTCCTCCGTCATCCGTCAAAGACCGGACTTCCACTCCTTGACCTCAAACGAAGTGTTGGATGAGTTTGTGGCAATGAGGATCTTGACAAGACCGCCGACAACACGGTGTTGCACTCACAAAGGATAAATAAGCCCAACCTTGCCTTGAAGGCCAAGGTTATTGTGGAAGAAGAGGAAGAAGAGAAAGATGAGGAGAGCAACACCGAAGATACAAAATATGATTATCATGAACACATGGCTCTTGCTTCAAGGCAATTTTGGAGCAAGAAGAACACAAGGCCCAACTTCAACAAGAACAACTCAAATGGGTTCAAGGGCAAGCAACGTGTGAGAACATGTTACAATTGTGGAAATGTGAGCCATTTTGTTGTGGATTGCCCTTACGAGAAGCGGGAAGACAATGGTGGCAAGCTCATCCGAAAGGACAAAGCCAAGTCCTTCCCCAACAAGAACAACTTCACCAAAAAGACTCCTACTCGAGGGTTGGTGGTTCAAGAAGAATACCATGAGGATGACGATGATGATGAAGATAATGAAGCCGGCGAGGAGTCAGGCACCTCGGAGTCACGAGCTTCACAAGGGACAGGGTCGGTATTCGGCTCTATCGCCGTAGAGGTAGCAGCCCCCGAGGCGGTGTCTAAGCACCCATCCTCGATCGTAGCAGTCGGCTCCGAGTTAAGGGTCGGAGCGGACTCTTGTGCGGCCTCCAGGGCACTGTCCGGCGGCAGAGCTAGGTCATGCCCATCGTGACAGTGCGGCGCGCTCGGCTGTGGCTCGAATCCGTCGAAGATCAAGTCTCCGCGGATGTCGGCTATGAAGTTCAAACTTCCAAATCTGACCTGATGGCCAGGGGCGTAGCTTTCGATCTGCTCCAGACGGCCAAGCGAATTGGTCCGCAGTGCGAAGCCGCCGAATACAAAGATCTGTCCGGGGAGAAAAGTCTCACCCTGGACCGCATTGTTGTTGATGATCGAAGGAGCCATCGGGCCTATGAGCAACGACACAGAGGAACTCTCAATGAAAGCACCAATGTCGGTGTCAAAACCGGCGGATCTCGGGTAGGGGGTCCCGAACTGTGCGTCTAGGCGGATGGTAACAGGAGACAAGGGACACGATGTTTTTACCCAGGTTCGGGCCCTCTCAATGGAGGTAAAACCCTACTCCTGCTTGATTGATATTGATGATATGGGTAGTACAAGAGTGGATCTACCACGAGATCAAGGAGGCTAAACCCTAGAAGTTAGCCTATGGTATGATTGTTGTTCGTCCTATGGACTAAAACCCTCTGGTTTATATAGACACTGGAGAGGGCTAGGGTTACACAGAGTCGGTTACAATGGTAGGAGATCTACATATCCATATCGCCAAGCTTGCCTTCCATGCCAAGGAAAGTCCCATCCGGACACAGGACGAAGTCTTCAATCTTGTATCTTCATAGTCTTGGAGTCTGGCCAATGATGATAGTTTGGCTATCCGGACACCCCCTAGTCCAGGACTCCCTCACTACCCATTGAGGAACCCCTTGTGGCCGAAGGAGAAGGACAATACTCCACTCAAGTGGAGCCATCACCAACCCAAGACCCACACGCTTCCGAAGAACAAAGTGAAGGCCCTCAACCTCGTGAACAAGACCAAGGGAAAGATCAACCGCAAGACGGTGGTGAGTCACCAAATGATGCCCAAGGTCAAGTTCTCTCCCTCGAGCAAGTTCAAGATCAAGAGCAAGCTCAAGATTTAGAACAAGCTCAAGACGACGCTCAAGATAATCAAGTTAACCCTCCTCCTTCCACATCCGAGGAGGAATTAGAGCGTCGTGTCGCGAAGATTGATTCCGAGCTCACCACCCAAGGTCATCTCATGGAGAACGTGGTTGGAAGCCTAAGAAAGGGGGTAAGCACTCGTAGACAATTAGCAAACTATTGTGAACATCACGCGTTTGTCTCTTGTGTTGAACCCCAAAAGGTCTATGAGGCACTCGAAGATTCAGATTGGCTCAATGCCATGCATGAAGAACTCAACAACTTCGAGTACAACAAGGTGTGGAGATTGGTGCCAAGGCCGTCGGGGAACCACAACGTCATTGGAACCAAGTGGATTTTCAAGAACAAGCAAGATGCTCATGGGAACATCATTCGCAACAAGGCAAGATTGGTAGCATAAGGCTACTCCCAAGTCGAGGGTATTGACTACGGTGAAACCTTTGCTCCCGTTGCTCGCCTCGAATCCATCGGTTGTTGATTGCTTATGCTTCCCATCACAACTTTAAGTTACAACAAATGGATGTGAAGAGTGCTTTTCTTAATGGTCCTATTAATGAGTTGGTTTATGTCAAGCAACCCCCCGGGTTCGAGGATCCCTACTTCCCGGATCATGTGTATCAACTCGATAAGGCACTCTATGGCCTTAAGCAAGCCCCACGTGCATGGTATGACCACCTTACCGAGTTGTTACAAGATCGTGGATTTGAGGTTAGGAAAATCGATCCCACTCTTTTTACTAAGAAGGTCAAAGGGGAGTTGTTTGTATGTCAACTATATATTGATGATATTATCTTTGGTTCTCCTAACAAAGCCTTCAATGAGGAATTTGCCGCTCTCATGACCTCCAAGTTCAAGATGTCTTCGATGGGAGAGTTGAAGTTCTTCCTTGGTTTCGATATCAAGTAAAGAAGAGAAGGTACCTTCATCAACCAAGCCAAATACACCCAAACATGCTAAAAAGATTTAAGTTAAGTGATGTCAAGCCGGCTTCTACTCCAATGCCTACCAAGTGCCAACTTGACATTGATCCCAATGATAAAGCAGTGGATCAAAAGGTATATCGCTCCATGATTGGCTCCTTGCTTTACCTTTGTGCATCTAGACCGGATATCATGTTGAGTGTGGGAATATGTGCATGGTTTCAAGCCGCACCGAAGGAAAGCCACTATGTGGCGGTCAAGCGAATCTTTCGATATTTGGCTCATACCCCAAACTTTGGCTTATGGTACCAAGAGGAGCAAACTTCAAGCTTGAAGGATATACGGATTCTGATTGGGCGGGAGATAAAGTGGATAGGAAGTCCACTTCCGGAGGGTGCCAATTCCTTGGTTGCTCTTTGGTGAGTTGGTCTTCCAAGAAGCAAAGTTCTGTGTATCTCTCGTACACCGAAGTGGAATATGTGGCGGCCGGTAGTTGTTGTGCACAACTCTTATGGATGAGGCAAACTTTAAAGGAGTACGGTGTCATTTGTGACAAAGTGCCTCTTTGGTGTGACAATGAAAGTGCCATCAAGATTTCTCTCAACCCAATGCAACATTTCAAGACGAATCATATTGAGATTTGGTATCACTTCATCCGGGATCACATTAGGCGAGGAGAGATTGAGCTCAAGTATGTCAACACTCATGATAACCTTGCAGATATTTTCACGAAACCCTTGGATGAAGCAAGATTTCGCGAGTTAAGGCATGAGCTAAATATCATTGATTCGAGCAATTTATCTTGAACCCATGCACATTCCACCACATTCAACTTGTTGTCTAGTTTAGGTGTAGGCATGGACATAGGGGGAGTGTTGTTCTCTCAATGAACTCTCCCTCCCCCCATTATGCATAAATTGATCAAGTCTTTTACATTAACCATTTCCGATGGTACTTGTGCTTCAAGGATGAGTTTTGGTCATGCCCAAGGTTAAAATCTTCACGGCGCCATACCTCTTGACTCAAACATAGGTGGCCTCGGCCACCGCCCTCTCTTGAAGAGGTGTTTCTTGTCCCCTTGCTAGTGTGTTTGCTGCCGAGTTCTTTTTCCTCCTCTTCTTGTCGTTGGTTTTCTCTCCTTTTTGAGCAAAGTCGTTGTTGTCTAGTTGATGTAGCTTGCTGGGCGATACTACCGCTGGTGGTGCGCGGTACTACCGCTTATAAGCGGTACTACCGCCCACCAGCGCGGTACTACCGCTGAGGGGCGGGACCAGGGGGTTATATCGGGGCAGGGGGAGGTTTCTTATCCCCCATACCCATTCGCTCCGCCCCCTCGTTCCTCTTCATCTCTCTAGCAATGCCTCGCCACGAGAGGGCTCCGGCGGGCCTTCTTCTCCGGGCCGTCCCTCTCCATGTCCTTCGGTGGAGTCGATCCCCACCTCGTCCTCTTGCCATGGATGTCGGTATTGCCCCCGTTCCTCCTCTCTTTTTGTCTATATTTCAGATCTAGCGTCTTAGGGACAATAGTGGTTGCATCTCTCAATTTTTGGCTAAATCTAGGCTTGAGTAGGATGGAGAAGGCAACTAGACTATGTGGATTAGTGTTTGGTAGGAGTATGTTTGAATTTGGCAAGCCGGTAGTGCCGGAGTTGACCATGGCAGTAGGGAACCGCTGTTTCCCCATTTCGAGCGGTACTACCGCTCCCTTTGGCGCGGTACTACCGCTCGGGCGATATTGCCGCCTCTAGGTTGCGGTACTACCGCTGCTTGCCCAGTTCCACCATGTTCCTACCATTTCCTGGTCTCTTTTGTTGTGTTTGTTGGCTTATGCTCGTTCTTTCTGGTTGTTTCGTGTGTTCGTGTGTTTGGTTCCAGGTGATGAACATCCTGAGCAGCAAGCCCGATGTGTCAACCCCGATCGTGCAACGTCGAAGCGCTACCGCACATCTGAGTCAACAGGTGGTTCCTCTAGTGCTCCATAGCCGCCAGTAGGTGCTTCCTCAAGTGCTCCAACTCCACCTCAACTCAAGAAGAAGTCTGCCATCAAGCCGAAGTCGAAGGGCAAAACTGTGCCTGAAATGACGCCAAGGAGTTCTGGGCAAGGCATCGCCGTAACCCCTATGTGGAAGACCAAGAACCCACTTTGGTCAACCGGCCTTTCTGGAACCGCTTTCAGTTTGCCATCTTCTTTGATGTGATCAAGGCCAAGAAGAATCTCTATGTTGATGTGCACTCCATCGACACGGACTTTATGGAGAAGGATCCTGAGTACTTTGGTGAAGCTCTTCAGATGTGCTCTCAGCTGAACATTCTCAGTATCATGCAGTTCAACAAGGACTTTGATGCAGATATAGTGGCTCAATTCTAAGCCACTGTCCATCTAGGGACTGATGAGGACAGGACTCTGACTTGGATGACAAATGACAAGTTGCTTTCTGTCAAGTGGAAGGCCTTCATGGAGTTAGTTGGGGTGGAAGATCACGGGCTTGAGACTCCTATTGGCTTTCGCCCTCACCGAAATGCAACCTCCACTCACAAGCAAGCCCTATGGCCCTACTGCACTATGAAGATCAACCCCGACACTAAGAAGGAAACCTATGAGCTGCCCGCCTTTCTGGACATTCTTCATCGTGTCTTCCGTGAGACTCTCTTCCCTCGTATCAAGAATCTGGATATGGTTCACTCCTATCTCGTGGACATGCTTCTCTTCTGCCAGCATGAGAAGGAAGCAAACACTGGCGAGTCCCTGGACATTTTTCATGTTATGTGGTCTGAGCTCTTATCTGCTATCTCTGAGCGTAAGTGCCCGATCTATGGACCGTTTATCATGTTGCTCATTGAGAAGGCCTGGGATCAGGTCTATCCCAAAGTTATGCTGGAGACTGGAGAGTTGGTGTCTCATGAGATCAAGCGTCTGAGGAAGAAGGACAACTGGGGCACCCCAGTCCCTAAAATTGGGGGTACATCTTCTGCTGCTGCCATGGAGACCGAGGAGGAGGCTGAGGCTGATGATGATGATGACTATGAGCCTTCTGGGGCAGAGCCCTCTTGGGAAAAGAAGCTCAAGCTCAAGATGAAGAAGCTTTTCCGCATGGAGTCTCATGGTCAGTACATGACTCATGTGGCTGAGAAGAAGGCTAGGGGACATCACAAGGAGCTCATGCGTCAGTTGGGTGTGACCGTTAATAGTGGTTCTGAGGGCCAGATAACTGAGGAGGAGGAGTGGATTGAGCAGCACTGCCCGTGGACAGATTCAGACGCCGAGTAGTTTCCGACCGATGACGGCGGTGCAGATGATCCCGCTGGGATATGATGTTTGAGACCCTCCCTTGCTATCACCTGGAGCTGTAGCAACACTCCCTCCCTTTTTGGTGTCTCGATGCCAAAGGGGGAGAGAGTTTAGGGATTTGTGTCGTTGTCTGATTTGCGAGTGTGTCTTTGTGGTGTCGTGTGTCTTTGTGGTGTCATTGTGTTTTATCGCCGTTTTCTTTGTTTGGTTTTGTGCCAATGAGACCTAAGTTCCAGACATGTGCTACCTTATCTTTATATTATCATTATCTATGTCTATCTAGTCCTTTGGTATCTTATGAGTTGCATGCTTATCCTGATATATACTCTGCTCTCATATATCCTGCTTAGGTTGTTGGTTTCTAAAATGTAGGGGGAGCGTTGATCCTAGTATGTGTGCCGTGTAGTCCAAAGCACTTATCTAGATAGCACACATCTAGGGGGAGCCCATCTATATTTTAGAGTTGTGGGGTTTGCGCATGTCCTATGTCTTTTCCCGTTTGTGCAAATCCCGTATTGTCATAATCCACCAAAAAGGGGGAGATTGTAAGGGCATTTTCATCCCTAAGGTGTTTTGGTGATTGATGACAATGCTTTTGCAGTCTAATCGTGTGCGTTGAGATTTTCAGAGATTCATCCTTTGGCACAAGACAATTCCCTCCCCTCGGTGTTTTATTCAAGACGGTGCAGCTCTTTCGTTTCTATGTTGGTGGACTAGTTTCGTAGGAGTCACCGTACTATCAAGAGGGGATATGCTTTGATAAGGCTAGGGTGGAATCAACACGTACGCATCTGTATCGCACCCGCTGAACCTTTCCGCTTCAATGGAGATCTCATTCCCCTTCCTGTTGGCCTTGTCTGGTCCCAGCGTAGTACCGCGGGCCACGACGGTAGTACCGCCCAAGTGCAACAAGCGGTAGTACCGCTCCTCAGCGGTAGTACCGCTTGGAGCCTTCCACCATAGTACCGCTGCGGTTCCGAGCTCCTACCGCCTCGACTCGAGGGCCCTTTTTCTTGTGTCGGGTTTTGAGGCACTAGCTGCGGCAGTAGAGGCGGTAGTACCGCTCCTAAGCGGTAGTACCGCCCTTACCATCGCGGTAGTACCGCTCAGGGTCCAGGACCTTGCTCCCCTCCTTTGCGCGGCAGTACCGCTAGGCGAGACGGCAGTACCACTGGCTCAGCGGTAGTACCGCCCTCCCCAGCGATAGTACCGCTCTCTGCGTGGCTGCTTGGGGGGTAACGGTTGGATTGTTCCCCCCACTATATAAGGGGGTCTTCTTCCCCAAAGTTGACCTACCTCTTCCCAAAAAGCTCCATTGTTGCTCCATGCTCCATTTTTGCCCGATCTCTCTCCCTAGCCAATCAAACTTGTTGATTTGCTCGGGATAGATTGAGAAGGCCCCGATCTACACTTCCACCAAGAGAAATTTGATTCCCCCCACTAATCCCTAGCGGATCTTGTTACTCTTGGGTGTTTGAGCACCCTAGACAGTTGAGGTCACCGCGGAGCCATAGTCCATTGTGGTGAAGCTTCGTGGTGTCGTTGGGAGCCTCCAATTAAGTTGTGGAGATAGCCCCAACCTTGTTTGTAAAGGTTCGGTCGCCGGCTTCAAGGGCACCAATAGTGGAATCACGGCATCTCGCATTGTGTGAGGGCGTGAGGAGAATACGGTGGCCCTAGTGGCTTCTTGGGGAGCATTGTGCCTCCACACCGCTCTAATGGAGACGTACTTCCCCTCAAAAGGAAGGAACTTCGGTAACACATCCTCGTCTCCATCGGTTCCACTCTTGGTTATCTCGTGCCTTTACTTGTGCAAGCTTACTTGTATTGTATCCCTTGCTTGCGTGTGTACTTATTGTTGTTGCATCATATAGGTTGCTCACTTAGTTGCATATTTAGACAACCTACTTTGATGCAAAGTTTAATTTGTTAAAGAAAAGCTAAAAATTGTTAGTTGCCTATTCACCCCCCCCCCCCCCTCTAGTCAACTATATCGATCCTTTCAGTCGGGTCCGGTGTGGAGGACATGTCTGTACAACCCCATTTTCCCCCACATATGGGTTGGGTTTGGAGTGACAATTCATCACACCACAACAAACACACCGAGAATTACATCAATGGATCAAAATCATGTAGGGTTGCTCATGTGATTTTTGTATTGAAGAACAAGGGAGATATGACGCCACATAACTGTTATTATGGACTCATAGTCCGAGGAGGACTACTCACGCATGATCTTTTTATACAAAGTCCTATCTTGTGCCTATTGACATTTCTGAGGAGAGTGTTAATGAACTAGCCAATCAAATGGGATGCATTACAGAGGGTGTGCCCTTTACATATCTTGGACTTCCTATGGAAGCTACCATGCCCAAAATTGATAATATTATGGCTAGAGTGAGTAGACTTGGTAAGAAGCTATCTTGCATTGCATTCATGTAGTCATATGTTGGAAGACTTGTACATCAGAGAGTTGTCATCCTAGTGTCAATACCATGGACTTGGCTTCATCACCAAGGGACATGCACATCACATATACTAAGGTGAATACTATCATTTATGTGTGTATACTTGGTTCTCTCTTGGATGGTACACTATTTGACCCCCCTCATGCATGTATAGATTTGAGAGGAGCTTCATGCGCAATGAGGAGTGCAAGCACAAGAAGACGACAACACCATCCAAGAGGGGGTCGTGAAAGCAGCGATAGATGAAGTGGTGCAAAAGCTGCACCACCGGACAATCCGGCCAACGTCTGCACGAGGCTCCAAACCTTCTGTTGCCACCGGACTGTCCGGTCAGAAGGGTCGGATTGTCCAGTCGACTGTACTGTCCGGTAGCGCGTCTGCATGCGGAATTTGGGCAAAGTCCATGTATCTTTACCCTTTTGCCCCTCACTTACCCCTTCATGCCTTGGACCTACATATATCCCTCATCCTTCTCCTCCATTTTAGGGTTAGCAAAGACTGGAACTAAAATCATAGAGCTTTGCTCATGTATCTCCCTCTGTGGGATCTATCTTCTCTAGTGGAACCAAAGCCTCCTAATGCGAGAAGGATTCCCCAAGTAAATTATCAAGGCCTTCTATTGGGAGAATGATTCCCAAGTGAATCATTAAAATCTCCATTGGTGGTGAAGAATGGCTTCATAGAAGCATCAAGCCCTCCTTGAGGATATGCATGCCTCTTCCCATGGCCGGTGGCCACTACTGCAAAGGGACGGTTGGCGCCACGACGAGCTAGGGGGGCGGCGTTGCGAACATGCACCACCCGCACTGTGAGCGGTCATCTAGTGATGATATGAGCACTGTGGCTGGTGTTGCAGCGAGACCGGCCACAACTTGCGCCTGGTGCTACAAGGCCGACACTTGATGGTCACCCTGTGCGTTCGGTTTATTCGGTTTACATGGTTTGGTTTATACGATTTTTCGGTTTATAATACTTCGGTAAATACGGTATGAAATTAAAATACAGTTTGGTTTCGGTATATACCAAATTATTTCGGTATGGTTTCGGTATATACCATAAAAACCAAAGTTGACGTGAATTTGAAAATGACATAATAATAATTTGCAAATTTATGACTCAAAACACATACTATTTTACACAAATAGTATATAACTATATATATAAGTATATATGCATGCATTGATTCATCTGTTGATGGTTATGGACGTGCTTAGCATTTCAACAAGAGAAAAATGACTATGTTACAAGAAAATTTTACATGTTTAGTAATGAATTTGACTCATGTACAAGAAAAATGACAATTTGTATGGTTGTTCATCTCAAGAAATATAAATTTATTTTTTACTTCGGTTTATTCGGTTAACCGTTCGGTATTTTGGTATGTATATAAAAATCAAAGTTTAAATCGGTATGAAACGTTCATACTATACCGAAACCAGAAACCATAAAAACCATAAAATCGGTTCGGTTCGGTTTATTTTCGGTATAGTTTTTTGGTTCGGTTTTTAAATGCACAGAGTGACTCAATGGGGCGTGGCGCTGCAAAGCCAGCCCCGAGCTCTCAGAAAAGCTGACCATCAGAGCTTTCAAGGTTCCTCGATGGTGGTGCGATGATTGTGTCGATGCTTTAGGGGCACAGCCGGCACTGCAACATCGGTTGGCGCGACGACCGCAGATGACTCGCGATCCAGTAGGCCACAGGATGCTACGGCGACATGGGTGGGTGTTACAAGCCCACATTGAATGTTGCAAGTTGATCGCCGCACTACCGCAAGAACGACGAGCGACGCTGCAGGAGGGTCACTGTTGCAAGCCCGTGCCAGCTGCCGCGAGGTGCCACACAGAGGTGCAGTGAGGCTGATCACGGACTTCCTGTGAGCTCAACGCCCACGTACTACGAGGCTGCACCTCTGTGTGGGTTGTAAGTTGTAACCGCCGGGGGAGATGGGTGGGAAGGATGACCCGAGCATGGTTTTCCATGGATGGCTGTCGAGTCGACTGATTTCCTAAAAAAAATGGGCTGACCCACATAGATCAAAACCTAGCATCTCATCACAAAACTAAACTCGCGTCCAATTACACGGAAAAAAAGGGCCACCTGTAAGGCCGTGTGGAACTCCCTCTCCCGGCCTGTGGCCTCCGGACAACCAGTCAACCAGAGAGGAGAGCGCGTCTCGTCGCGCGCACGAGCAGGCGCCGGAAACATGGCCATGGCGGCGCACGCGAGACGGCTGGCGGCCTCGCGCGACGACCCGTCGGCCGCCCCGACGTCGGGGAGGTCTCAGTTCGACCTCTCGTCGGGGGCGGCCACCGCCGTGGTGTTCCTCTCCATCATCCTCTGCTTCATCCTGCTCTGCACCTACTGCCGCTGCGCTCGGCAGCGCGCCATGGCGGCCGCGCGCGGCGGCCGTGCCATGCGCCACGGCTTCCCGAGCGCCCTCCTCCGCCCAGCCGACGGCGCGGCGCTCCCCGTGGTGCGCTACGCCGACGCCGGCGCCGGCGCCAAGAAGGGGCAGCAGCCCGAGGGGGACTGCCCCGTCTGCCTCGAGGCCTTCGGCGACGACGACGGCGTCAAGGTCGTCCCGGCGTGCGGCCACGTCTTCCACGCCCCCTGCATCGACCGGTGGCTCGACGTGCGCAACTCATGCCCCGTCTGCCGGTGCGTCGTGGTCTGCCACTACGCCGGCCGCGCAGGCCCTGGTGCCGGCGACGACGGTGACGACCAGGAGATCGTGCTGGAGCGCGTGGTCGCCATGATCGAAGCGATAAGAGAAGAGGAGGCCGCGGCGAGGCGCGCGCCGGCGACCGCGAGGGCCCGGGGGTGATGACGCGTACATGCCTGAGGGTGTACAGGCACAGCTAACCTAACTGGGTAAGTTTATGTTTTAGCTTTGGTGTGATAGTACAGAGTGGTAATAACTTCACAATTGTGCAAATTCTCTTAAGAACACTGAGTTGTGTATGATCAAAGCATTATACATATAGAATGTGATGATTGTCAGTTTCATTGTTCAATAAAAATAGCTATGAACCCTATTTCTCTAAATTCGGCGAATAGCATTCCTAAGTTTGCTGGTCTGTTTCACCGTGGTAGGCTCCGAAGAGGCAAAACTAATGCAAACAAGGTATTATTAATCAAATGTTAGTTGATGTAAAAATATATATTGATTATGTTAGCATTTGTTAGGATATTTGTTAAATGTATACTCCCTCCGTTCCGAATTAGTTGTCGCGGGTATGGATGTATCTAGATGTATTTTAGTTCTAGATACATCCATCTATGCGACGAGTAACTTGAAACGGAGGAAGTACTTGTTAATCATTTTGAATATATATAACCAACGACCACCTTAGTCGCAGACATTATAAACCAGGTAAGCTGTATTCTCAAGGCTATCAATTATACATGCATAGACAGCCAGCCAGAAATTGAGAAAGAAGTCTCCTCCTTGTTGGCTAAAGGAGCACAAATCATTGACCCCTTCCTCGCCTGATCCTCCATTTTCAGAATAAATAAATGTAAATGGGGCCAAGCCAACTAGGAGACATTTTGTTCTATATTGCTTATATTATTGGATAGGTATTAGGTGGTTGCTTTCCAAATCCAATTGTAGCCTGCGCCAATTTGTCACTTGGCAAAACTACAGCCCGCTAGATAGCGACACGTCGAATACCCAATTCGAGCTTTCGCTAATAATAAATAAATAAATATAAAATAAATTGAGCTATCTTATCCCAGTTCCTATCAGATAGGATTTTTTAGGTAGAGTAGCATACTAGTTTGTATGTAGATATGAAGCCTCGCAACCCATATGGCTTAATAATTACTCTCTCCGGTCCGTTTGAACTAAAACCTTGTCACTTATTATGAATTGGAGGGAGTAATATTATTTTAGGTACTATAATTATTTGTCTAAAATACATGCAGCAGATTCGGAGCGCCCACCGCATGTTTCAAGATCAGTTCAGTTCAGAAGCCATGCTTCAAGTTTCAACAAAGAGGAGCATGTCCTTGGCTTTGAACACAGGATCCTATCAGCTGATCCATACTTTCACCGAAGCTGGTGAGTGCAAAGGACATTCGAAAGGCCGCTGTCTAAACACAAGCTATTATTTCTTGATCAGCATGCAAGCCAAGAGTTCTCCAGGCACCAATGCATGAACATCATCAACATGTGGACTGAACCCAACTGTTTTCTTCAATGATGACCTGACTGCCAACAGTTTCAGATTGTCCAATCATCCCGAGTACCCAATCATCCCCCATTTCTTTCTTTGCTACTAAAGACCTCTTGTAACCATTGCTCTGTTGGGTCCCATTGTCACATTCAATCAAAGAAGCTATATGCCAAATTGTGTTTGACAGAATACTGTCCTCAACAAGCGAATAACAAAGTAATCGACAGACTATGTGCATATACTCCCTCCGTCTCAAAATAAGTGTCTCAACTTTGTACTAAAGTTAAGACACTTATTTTGGGACGGAGTGAGTACTATATTACATGTGAAAGAACATTAGCCTACAAAAGGATATCACATGAGCAACTATACAATTCAGCAAGAGAAACTACACTTATCAGCAGTTGATTAATTTACAAAGATGAACTAACCAACGGTTATGTTGGCTCTGTGTAAAGGGAAGAGTGGTCTGTGTGGTTATATGAACCGATGAATTTTAGGCTATCCCCTAGCACCACATATGCTTGCGACAACTAATAATCGGTTGAGACTAAGTGCAGTAGGGCCTCCCAACTGCTAACTGTGAATGGTTGTTGTTGCCATGTGATTGCTTCATCACTGAGACCTGAGAAGTGAGAACCATGAGCATTTTATTCTTTGGGGGGCACAGCTTCCGGTGCAGCTCAGAGCACATATCCAGTTCTGCACTTGCTTGGAATTACTCAGCTCTTGCACGGTGGTTGTCTGGGAATGCCGGTACCCTCCGATGTCAACAAAATATGTCCTGATAATTAGACAACCATGTCGTTATGAGGACACAAATACTGATTGATGTACTCACGCTCACGCTCGCGCATTTACAATATCAGGAAAGTATAAAGAGTTATCAGTGATTTCCTCATTGATAGAGGGTTTACTGCCATAAGCTTCTTCAATGAATGAGTTTACTGCCATAATTTTCTTCAATGAAAGAGGGTTTCTTACCATTGATAAGTGTAGTTTAGCCCAATTTTATGACACATTATCTGCTATCAAACCATGCAGTCCATGTGCCGCCAATGTTACACATTCATGTTACTGTTACTTTTTTGAGTTTCATCACAACAAATCAACTTTTTATGGTGGGAATTCCCAGTACTACATTAGCTAGTATCTACTGCATCTGTCATGGTGTGTCTGAGTATTCGATAGCAGGTAAAGTTTTATCGAAGTAGCAGCCTTGAATTTAACCCAAATTTTTTTCGTGCTCCACATCTAACAAATCAAGTTGCAATTGCATGTAATCGAAGGAGCAGGAGAATACATGAAGTACCTGTACTGTGGACTGTGGGCCTTACGGTTATGGCACACAGTTGCTCGTCATCCCCTAGAACCATCGTCCCTTCCTTGCAGTTGCACTTTTCAACTCCATAACTAGTTCTTCTCGTTGAGCCTCCACTTCTGCATATTGCATGCTCACGTTGAGTAACCGATCCTGCATGTCTTTTAGCTCTGACTCCAGTTGTGCTATCCTGTTCCCATCCTTGTTATCCTTTTCATCCCTGCTACCGAGTTGTCCCTCTCCCGTTGGACTGTACAGGGTAAAAAGAGAGTATGATCTTCTGAAAGGTACCCCGATATCATCGATTGATGCCTTACAGTAGTAAAAACCGCATGAAACGAAAACCATTCTAATGTGCACAATATTTTGATCATGATAATGGTACGATAAAGGTTATATATTAGAAGTTGTCCATTTACGGACGCACAAATCAAATGTCTCACTGTTTCTTTTCTCTCAATCAATAGAAACATTTTGACTGCACGCATTCTAGGATGTCATCTATTTCCAAATGGATGTATTCTGCACAAGGAGACCATCTGGGGGCGGCAATGTTGCACCCTTATATTAGATGCACTGGTGACAGCAGCAAGTAAAGGCTGAAAAGCAGCTGGGAGCATGCATCCAAACTATCTTTTTGTATAGAATAGTTTTTTATTTTTGAACATTTTTTGTATAGAATAGTTAATACCACACGGATAATTTTACATGAATGTTGTTTCTTATTATGGGGATGTTAAAAATCTGACGTCGATTTTTAACCATGGCAAATCAACCGTTTTTTATGGCAAATTGTGTTGTCGCCAGGATGGCAATTTCCTTTAGCAAGCATGGCAAATCCTGGCAAAAAACTAAACATGGCAAGAATTTGCCATTGCTTGCTAAAGGAAATTGCCATCCTCGCGACGATATAATTTGCCATCTCAGGCTTTCAATTTGCCATGCTAAAAAATCTGACATTCGATTTGTAGCGAAATACTTCTTTTTAATGCTTAATGGAGTGGCATAGATGGTCTGCAGCCTTCAGAACATGGGAGTTTAATTAAGACTCCCATATGCATGGTATAGCAAAGGAAATCTAGTGAAAAATGTGTTTTGCTAGTAACAGATGTCAGAGGGAGGAGGGATGCGATAAATCACTAAACCTTTGCAGCTGCGCCCTATATGATTTATTTTCCTCCAATGCATCAGCAAGTCTAGTCTCCAGTAATTCTAGCTTTGAGTGAATGTCTAGATCTTCATTAACATGAGTACCTCCATTGTCATTAGCAGCGTCGTCATTACCCTAAAGTAGCAAGGAAATAGTTAAGTGAAAATAGTGCACATGGCCATCACATTTAAATCTACGTAACCCTGATCTAGAACAAGTTGAGGTATAATTCTAAATGGCTCACCTTATTTACTACAAGCTTTGCTTGAGTGGATTTATGACGATTTTCTTCATCAGCATCATGCAAAGTACTCTGGATACAAGAGACTTTGTCTGTTAACATGGCATTCTGCACCTTTAGTTCTTCACATTCTTCAGATAGTGACTGCAGACGCTCTTCTAATTTTGTCTTTTCAAACTTAGCCTGATCAAGAGAACTTTGTAGTTTGAAAACTTCATCTTGGATGCTTGCCATTTTGCTAACCTGGATTTTTAGTCCAGAAATTTCCTCCATTACTTCCTGTTTCTCATAATCACTGGATTTATACTTCAACTCTAGTTCGTCTGAAGTTTTCCTTAAGTTTTCTTCATTGGATCTAGCAGCTTCCATCAATCTTGTCATATGCTCAACATCTGTTGTCAGCGTTTCCTCATTATGTTTGGATGCGTTAAGCGAATCAATCAGGCCTTTAATTTTGGTTTTAGACTCTGTACGAAGATCTTCCAACTGAGACTGATAATGTCTCATTTGTGCACTGACATCTTCAAGGTTAGCCTCAAGTTTAGCCTTGTCTGCTCGCAGGATGGAGACCTCATGTATGCTATCCAAGGCAGCACTTTCTTTCTCCCCATCTGTGGAGGACAGCTGTGCAGTAAGGCTCATGACCTCCCTCTCAAGATTCTTCACTTCACCAATCTTTTCGTTCTCTATCTTGTGTAAAAGGAAATGTGCACTATTTATCCTTTCTTCGTGTTCCTTGTGCTCCTGGAATATATTCTCCAGCTCTGAAAGCAAAGATTGCTCTTTTAAAGTTACCTCTTTTTGAAGTGTAGAGAGTTTTGCCTCTAGGAACTCTGCTGTTTCGAACAAATCCATTGTCTTCCTTTTTGATTGATCTAATTGCTGCTCCAGCTGTGCACAATGGTCATGTAATTCCAGCTTCTGCTTCTTTAGGTCAGTTGTTAGAGTCTGAAGAGAACTGCATTCTTCAGCAACACTATCAATTGTGGCCTGTAGTTTTGCATTTGATCTTCTTAGAGCCTCCGAATCCTCTTGTACTTCTGACAATCTAGTTTGGGACTCCAAATGCTTTTGCTTCATTTCCAGCTTTTGAGCTTCCATCTCTGCTTGCTGCTGTTCTACTAAATCCTTAAGATTTGCGATAAGTGCTATAGAATAATCCATTTCTAGCCTGGTTGACTCCTCTTCACTTGTGAGAGAAGTCAACTGAGCCTCTAGTTCAGATATGAACTCGGAAAACTCAATATTCTCTTGTTCCAGCTTTGTTACAAGCAACTCTAGTTCAACTTTGCGGCTTTCAAGCTCGCTAATCTTTGTTTCGAGAACCTTATTGGCAGAAGCATGAGAATCTACGCTACTGGTAAGCACAAGGAGATCTTCTCGCGCTTCATCCAAGCATTTTGATGTCATGCTACTTTCTTCAAGTGATGCTGCCAGACGTTCCTCTAGCTGATCCTTCTCCTTCTGAATATCAGAAATAGTGTTCTCCATTTCTGTCGTACAATGTTGCAGACCATTGATCTCCTGTTCTTTCAGGATAACTGTACGCACAAGCTCATTGATCTTTGTTTCGAGAACCCCATTGGCAGAAACATGCGAATCTACACTGCTGCTAAGCACAAGGAGATCTTCCCGCACTTCATCCAACAATTTTGAAGTCGTGCTACTTTCTTCAAGTGATGCTGCCAAACGTTCCTCTAACTGACTCTTCTCCTTCTGAATATCAGCAACGGTGTTCTCCATTTCTCTAGTACAAAGCTGCAAACCATCGATCTCCTGTTCTTTCAGCATAACTGTACGCACAAGCTCACTGATCTTTGTTTCGTGAACCTCATTGGCAGAAACATGGGATTCTACACTGCTGGTAAGCACAAGGAGTTCTTCTCGCGCTTCATCCAACCATTTTGAAGTCATGCTAGTTTCTTCAAGTGATGCTGCCAAACGTTCCTCTAACTGACTCTTCTCCTTCTGAATATCAGCAATGGTGTTCTCCATTTCTCCCCTACAATGTTGCAAACTATCGATCTCCTGTTCTTTCAGCATAACTGTGCGCACAAGCTCACTGATCTTTGTTTCGAGAACCTCATTGGCAGAAACATGGGAATCTACACTGCTGGTAAGCACAAGGAGATTTTCACGCGCTTCATCCAAGCATTTTGAATTCATGCTACTTTCTTCAAGTGATGCTGCCAAACGTTCCTCTAACTGACTCTTCTTCTGAATATCAGCAATGGTGTTCTCCATTTCTCTCGCACAATGTTGCGAACCATCGATCTCCTGTTCTTTCAGCATAACTGCACGCTCACTGATCTTTGTTTCGAGAACCTCATTGGCAGAAACATGGGAATCTACACTGCTGGTAAGCACGAGATCTTCATGCGCTTCAACCAAGCATTTTGAAGTCATGCTACTTTCTTGAAGTGATGCTGCCAAACGTTCCTCTAACTGACTCTTCTCTTTCTGAATATCAGCAATGGTGTTCTCCATTTCTCTCATACAGTGTTGCAAACCATCGATCTCTTGTTCTTTCAGCTGAACTGTATGCACAAGCTCACTGATCTTTGTTTCGAGAACCTCATTGGCAGAAGCATGGGAATCTACACTGCTGGTAAGCATGAGATCTTCATGCGCTTCAACCAAGCATTTTGAAGTCATGCTACTTTCTTGAAGTGATGCTGCCAAACGTTCCTCTAACTGACTCTTCTCTTTCTGAATATCAGCAATGGTGTTCTCCATTTCTCTCATACAGTGTTGCAAACCATCGATCTCTTGTTCTTTCAGCTGAACTGTATGCACAAGCTCACTGATCTTTGTTTCGAGAACCTCATTGGCAGAAACATGGGAATCTACACTGCTGGTAAGCATGAGATCTTCATGCGCTTCAACCAAGCATTTTGAAGTCATGCTACTTTCTTGAAGTGATGCTGCCAAACGTTCCTCTAACTGACTCTTCTCTTTCTGAATATCAGCAATGGTGTTCTCCATTTCTCTCGTATAGTGTTGCAAACCATCGATCTCTTGTTCTTTCAGCTGAACTGTACGCTTCAACACATCTAAGTCAGTTTCAGTATCATCAGGTTCTTCACTTCTCAGTCTGTAATGTTTTGAACTACCAGTGTCAGCCCCCTCCAGTTCAGTGGCATGGGAGAGCTTTTCCCTCAGCTCAGATAATTCAAGTGTTCTCTCTTTTAACTCCTCTTGGCTTTTCTGGAACTTCTCTTCTAGCCCACTGAACTCGGACCTAAAATTCTCCAGATTCAACTCAAGGTCAGCACATTTTCTCTCTAGGTGTTTTATCTTATATGTTGGGCTCCCCACATTGGGCATTTCTTCACTATTAGAAATGCAGGGATCCTCTTCTTTCGCCACCCCACTCGCTTCTTTCAACTTGTATATAAGCCTGAAATTTTCCTCCGTTAATTCAGAACAGTCATTCTCAAGCTCCTGCATTTTGACCTTCAAAAAATCATTTTCTTTTTCCAATTCAAGATAAATAGCATCTGGGCCTGCACCATCTGCATTCTCCATTTTGAGAACACGGTTCAGTTTCTCCCTCAACACTGTGATTTCATCTTCTTTTTGTGACAGTATTCTAGCCCATTCTGCAGCTTCTTGAACTGTCGATTCACTTTTGGAGACCTCGTGGTCAGCCACATCACTCACTTGGGGAAGTTTGGACATTTCCACTCTCTGCAGTTCTATCGTTTCTTCCAGTTCTTGGAGAATGGAAACAAGCTCTATATTGGTCTCTTGGGTCTTGTTCAGTTGGGCTGTTACTTGTTCAATTTCTTGCCTCAAGGAATCCTGTTCAGAAAGTGAAGCAGAAAGTTGCCGTTCTAGCTCAGCCTGTTGCTTGGATTTGTCAGCACACTCATTCTTCAATGTCTTCCGTTCAATTTTCAACTTGCGAGAATGTCTCTCCCACATTTTTGCCGCGTTACGTAATTCCTCAAGTTGTTCTTCGGCGGTGTCAAGGTGATTTTTGGATGAATCATCACCATGAGACTTTGATGCTGACAAACTTGCATCCTGAAATTACAGATGCAGTCTGCAGTTATACATAGTACACTGAAAAATCGCATGTGCATTCGACTAATGCATGGACTGGGAGTTATCTCCATTGCATACAAAAGAAATAGTGTGCTGATTGCTGAAAAAGGAGGTTATTTTCCTTCGTTCGCTGTTATCCATATTCAGATATCTAGTTATCTATAATGCCAGTCTCCTCATATAAAGGATAAATGAACGAGACAAGTTCAGTAGAACCACGGGACCGGGGCTCCACGTCTCTTTGCCGTTACTTCCTTCATTCCTAAATATAAGCTTTTTTAGAGATTCCAATACAAACTACGTACGGAGCAAAATGAGTGAAACTACACTCTAAAATACGTCTATATATATCCGTATGTGGTCCGCACTGAAATCTCTAGAAAGGCTTATACTTAGAAACGGAGGGAGTAGATGGCAACTCGAGATCTGCACTGTGCAGAGTCATTTGGCCAAGGACCGCTAATCAAGTACAGTAATTTCTTAACCTATGGCGTTGCATAGTCTTCTTTGCTGCTCCTTGTCAGAACAGTGAATTATTAAACAATAGTTTCTCTCTCGGCCGAGTATTGCTGTTGTGGCAGAAGGCTGTGTCAGCCCAAGCATTGTGCAGCACAACAATTTAAAATATCTGTCCCATGCGTTAAGCCATTCTAGCTAAACAGCCCGCAAATCACACATATTGGCACACATCTCCAGGCCGTTCTTTTTAAAATTAATGACATCTAGAGGTGGAGCCGGGCTCCATGGTTCTAAAAGATGGCCCTCACTGAATGGACATCAACAAGTAGATAATATTAGGCAAATAATTGCAAGAGGTGTGGCAACCATAGGTTAGATAAGAAAAATAATCTTTTGTTTGCTTGTTCACTTAGAACAGACATTGACCAGTGGGTTAGAAAAGGAGCTGAAATACGAATGTTGATTGGATCTATCTCAGACAGAAGAACACAAAACAAACACCCTCTATTGAACATACATCGGTAGGTACATAATAAAACGGATATGCATTCCCAGAATACACATGTTTAATATAAAAAAACATATCAGTCCAAGTGAAAAATTCTGACTGCAGACATTGAGATCTAAGAACAAGATAACTAACAACCCAAGATCATCAATATGAAAGTGTTCTTTGAAAATGGAAGAAGTTTATAAATGTAAATTGTGACTTGGTCGTCCTTGTGCACATTGGGCATATAACTGCCGGGGAGTTTGTTTCAAAGATTTCGAGTGCAGGGGGATTAAAATGAGAAGCAATAGATAGCTTCAACAAGCCAAACTATACTTTTCAGCTAATTTTTCGCCTACTTTAACTCAAACTCGCAACTCATCAGTGGACAAAACTGTTCAAGCAGGAACTAATATAACATATGAAGGCATTCAAAATGTTTTATGTTGGGCTGCGTATGTGTATGTTTATGCGTGAGAGTCTAGCCCAAGTGGCCCATGTGTACTTGTACATATTTATGTGTACCAATGGAAGAGAAAGAAGAGATTCCACAAACTTCCCCAAAATCCACCTTTTATTTCATTTGATATACCTGTCATTTATGAGGACCAGCAAAATATTTTCGAAATAAAAGAAAACTTGGACACATATGAATTTTAGCCAAGGCATCATACCCTATTTCCAGATTCATCTGCATTATCAGCTTCTAAATTATTTTCTGATAAAGATTGAGCACCCTTGTTCAACTTCAACAGAATGTCAAAGACGTCTGGCTTTTTGTCCATCTCATCATTGGTTGGACTCTCCTTAAGATTAGAAGATAGCTCTTTCCATGATTTCCCACTGCGCATAATGCCAACATGACAACAGAAAATAAGTCCTA
The DNA here is from genome assembly GCF_018294505.1 of Triticum aestivum. Lineage (NCBI taxonomy): Eukaryota > Viridiplantae > Streptophyta > Magnoliopsida > Poales > Poaceae > Triticum > Triticum aestivum. Next base: position 403,832,695 of record NC_057795.1, read on the forward strand.
TGAGCAGTCAAGATACAACAAATGGTAGAAGTTTTGGTAGTCAAATAGGTTGCCATCAAAGATTAAAGATACAAATGTTTGCAACCACCAGAGTGAAAATAGGAAATATGGACATGTCAATGTAAAACATGGTCAGGTTACCTTGATTTAGATTTTGCGCCAAGACATTGAATCTTAAGCTGCAATTAAGAGACACCAGAGATCATCATAAACATAATAAACGGAGATTTAGTCAGAGTTTATCAAGAATTTTAGTTGACAGCTAGAGATAACTTTCATCTAGAAATTACCTTAAACCCACCCCGGCAATGCGAATCAAAACTTGTGAACAGTAACAAAAATAGGTCTAAATAACATCATTACCCCATGAGCGTCTTGAAACATTACGATTTGGCATTAACTATTATTTTATCTGAGACCTGCTGTTTAGTTGATGAAAAACAAAAATATCATACAGAGAAATAATAATTTGGAAAATTTATTTATGAGTTCATCTGTAAGAGCTAAAATTATTAAATCTAATGCTTCCTGCTGGGCTATACAAGTGCATACTGCTAGTAATACTAGGTTACAAACAGAGGCTCGCAACCATTAACCAACATGCATATGATAGTCTAGACTCTAGAGAAAGTTAAGCATTTATTGTACATGCAAGAATCAACTAATATAGATGGCACATGGCAGGTCAACAGAATATGAGCAAAATCCTAGAGAAAGTTAATCACTTCAGGGAACTAACAGTATAACTAGATGGACCAAAGCTGTTGTTAAATTTGAAGATCATATGGGATCCAATAAACCATCAGAAATTCTCTGGGTAAAAACAAGTACAGCTAAATGAAATCTACCTGTAAAACTGTGCCAGAATTGCACTTCTTCAATGGCAAAGAGATGTCAGTGGAGTCTGATGAACTGAGATAGTTCGTCAGATTTAGGTACGCTTCCCCAAGAACAGCAGTTCTTGTTGATCCCTGTAACAGGAGATATGTTGTTAGTAAGCCAACGGAATAATAAAGGAATGGAAATTTGATAGGCAAGTGAATGAGGTGGAAAAACATGCTGGCAATAGCCATACCATGGAAACAACAATCTTGCACTGGCACTCCTGAAATTCTTGTGACACTTCATCTTTAGGAAACCGAATTGCTTGCAGGATGGAGTCATGCCATTGACAGGCTCCATTAATAGCAGCCGCTTTACTTGACTTGGCAATTGTTTTTCCACTGTCTACTGATGTGATTGTAATGAGCAGCCTGTCTGATACTACTGGTACCTGTTGAGCAAGCACCAATAAGAAATTCATCAACAAACCTGTGTCATCCATTTGTATCGGTATGTTCTTTCCTTTGAATGATCTGCCGCACTGCCATGTGTTTCCATATCATACCAACCAAAATAACTACAGCTATTCAAACAATTACTATTAGATCTTGCAAATCGTCAAGTGTCACCGAATGAAGTAGCAAAAATCCTCAATTTGTTCTATCAGCCCATCTCCAATCGAACTACTTTAAAATGCATGTGTGCTGCTAGGATTGCGATCGAAGCATGTCCTGCCTAGTATAAATGGGAAACTCACAACCTTCAGATGCCTCAACAGCCGAATGTTGACGGCATGATCGCAGCGAAGCTTAAATATGTCTACTTTGCTAATAACTCTAAATAAATTGATCTCCGAACACATGAGCAGATCAGCATTCTCTGTGCGACCGGCATCGCCTTTCTCTGACAGCGACGAAAACACACAAAACGTGGCTAAGGACGAAGCTTCTCCCGGTGTAGGACCAGAATAGGCATGTACATTTATCGATCTTCCTGAACACGCACGTTTCAATCACACGTCCATGCTGCTCAACCCATCACCAATGAATTTCCGGATCCACCCCACTAGTACAAATTACCATTCGAAATCTATCGATGCGATAGGAAATTAATTTAAGATTCAACCCATCATGCGAAGCTTTCTCTAACCCAGAGACGGGAAACGCATTGAGATTCCCGGGGTAACGATACACCCTAGCAACCCCCGAACCAGCAATCCCAAATCGGTCGAAATGCAGCGGTGCGTGAAGAGGATGCGTTCCCGATCAACATCACCTGAACGGCGTGGAAGCTGGAGAACCTGAACTCCATCCGCACGCCGAGCCGAACCGACGAGCGGCCCCCATTCTGCCTCGACCTCCCGCCGCCCCTCCCTCCCCTGCCGGCATCTCCGGACTCGTCCATTGGCGCCGCCCGATCACCCCACGTCGCTCAGGCGCGGCCCGGCCGGTCGCGCCCTCTTCCCCGTCGCCCCTGCCGCGGCATGGCACGGACCGCTCTGTTCGTCGACGGGGCGGAAGAGGAGCGAAATGGATTGGGGAGGAAATCGCGGGAGGCGGCGAGGAGTTGGCGCCTAGTTTAGCAAATGGGCCGGGAGCTTAACAAGGGTGGGGAACTTCTCGTCTCGCCTTTTTTGCTTTTCTTTTCCAGTTTTTTCTTTTAAAAGAAACTTTTCCTTTCCGAATTTAATTTCTTGCTCGCTTTCTGCAATCCAAGAACGGCGATAAAACATTTCCTGAAAAATTATAGAAAGACAATACCCCCTCCATTCTATATTCCTTTTCATGCAACCGTGGCACATCATCAAGTCATGCATATTACGCATAAATGACGATCTTTTTTCATTTATACATCCACAGTCATGTCAAAACAGCAAGCCACTGCATTTCACTCCTAAGTTAAGTTATACTAGTTTTTAGTTAACATTTGTGTTGTCATGTACGATATATATGTTGGACGCTCGGAGCATATCTATGTAGTTCAATGCTTTACGCTTTTTGTTACAAATTGCATCAAATGTTCTTCCCTTTTTATCACCATTTTATTACATCTTCCTATGTTTTATTGTTTCAAAACTGAAAATAGAGAACACTCTTAAATATGTGTTTGCATTAGTTTTAATTATTCTTGTGGCGCTGATATATGTATTTCATGCAGCGTCGGGGCTTTGATGACCGTTGGTGCTCCTGGATCATGCAGCTAGTTCGATCTGGTATCACGGCGATCTATATTAACAGCGAGGTGGGACCATTCTTTAAGTCGTCTGCAGGAGTAAAACAGGGAGACCCGATATCCCCACTCCACTTCAACCTCGCCATTGATGCATTAGCGGGGATTCTGGATAAGGCTAGGAGGGTCGGCCACCTCTCGGGTGTAGTTGGACACTTGATCCCTGGCGGAGGGGTCACCCACCTACATATGCCGATGACACAATGATTATGGTGGAGGGGACTAACCTCGACATCGTGAATCTTAAGTTCCCACTCTTGTGTTTTGAGGCTATGTCTTGGACTAAAGATTAACTTTCATAAGAGCGAGGTCATCATCTTGGGCTTCTTGGGGAAAGAGCAACATAGGATTGCATTCAACCTCAACTGTCGACTGGCCACATTCCCCATCACATACTTGGGGATGCCAATGGCCGACTCGAAGATCCTGGTAAGTGCGTTCGGCCCTCTGTGGGACGAGTGGCATCTAGGACTGAACCCTGGCGTGGATAGTTTACCTCCAGGGGGCAAATCGATCCTCATTGGTGCAAACCCAGCGAGCCTTCCCATGTACATGATAGGGTTGTATATCCTACCGGAGGGCGTCCATAGCTCCTTCGATAAGGACCTTCCTAGATTCTTTTGGCAGGCTGCTGATGGCCGCCAAAAGTACCACATGGTTAAGTGGACAGACATTTGCCTGCCCAAAGACCAAGGTGGCTTGGGCATTGTGGCCTCCCGGCGTATGAACGTCACATTAATGTTGCGATGAGAGTTTGGAGAATCTTGCGCGGGGATGGAGGGCTATGGCTTCAGCTCATTCAGACAAAATACCTTAGGGGTGAGCCTCTCTTGGCATGATCACAGTTTTGGCAAGCCATTCAGAATATCAAGGAGGAAAATGGATTTCCTTCTCCATAGGAAATGGAGACACGACCCAATTTTGGTTGGACCCCTGGTTGGGTACCGAACCGCTACGTGTGAGGTTCCCTGGTCTCTTCTCGATCTGTGTGGATTCGTCCGCACTTTTCTCATCGACGGTACGCGATGGACAGTGGAATGTTCGGTTTCGCCACACCTTTGGACAAGCGGAGAGTGATGATTGGTCTAGTCTGCGGGCTGCTCTACCACAAATGATGTTGGATTATCCGGACACTATGTTGTGGAGGCTCGCCCCGATGATGGAATTTTCGGTGCGCTCGGCATATCATGCTCTCTGCCAGTCACCTTCCACACCTTGGTTAGCTCCAATGTGGAAAGCTCCCATCCCCCTAAAGATTAAGATATTCGTGTGGCAGCTACTGCAAAATCACCTTCCCTCAGGGACAGAGGTACTTAAGCGGCACGGCCCGGGGAACAGCTTGTGCCCCCTCTACGCGGTACCGGAGACGAGGACGCATATCCTATTCTCTTGTACGGCGGCAAGGGTGATGTGGACGTTTGTCTACGAGGCACTGGGGCCCGATTGGGAGGCCCTGGACCTTGTGGGCTTTCTCCAGTATATGGCTACCCACCCGTCGCAACATCACCGCCTCTTTTGGCTAGTTTTTGCAGCGTTGTCTTGGACACTTTGGACGACTCATAATAAATGGTGATTGAGAAGGCCTTCTCGAGAAAGGCATATGACTCCTTCTTTAAATTCCTTACCTTTCTGCAGCGCTGGCGCCGATGGATGCGCTACTAGCTACAGCGCGTCGGCTCTCGGCATCTTAGTGTCGCTTGGTGACTGCCACTAGGTGGCTTTTTTCCTTTTTCTGTTATGTTTTCTTGGGCATCTCTATGTTGTGGCCCCAGCGGCCGGTTTTTGTTTGAGGTCCAGATGCTTGTTGTATGGACCATTGATTTATCTATAAAGCGGGGCGAGAGCCTATTTCGAGGATCTATGTATTTATTTTAACAAGTTTCTCGCCACAACGCGCGTGGTATCGTCTAGTCCGTATATGTGGGACGTATCATATGTCTCTGAGACAAGATTTTGAGCGAGAATTATACGTCGTTTGCATGACATAAAATCAAATATAATTCAATTCCTTTTGCAATGCCCTATTTGTGTAGCTATCAAATCCACGGTGGTCTGAAAAAATCCCAACCGTCGCTTGGGATTCTCAAGGTGACTTAGGACTAAGGGTCTACAACAGTCGAATCCGTCAATCTCCTAGCTTTGGGCACTAGTAGGCGGGAAGACTATGGATATTCACACCTGCAGGGAGATTCATTATAGGTTGTTAGGTTTTGGTGTCCTCTATCGCTCGTCCTGGTAATAGAGGTGAATGCCCAATGAATTGTAGCGTCGCTTGGTCATGCATGGCATCGAGGTGGGTGAGGGTTGGGTTCCCCATATGTGAACTCTCGAGATTTGGGGAAGATTCTTCAACCATGTTGCTTGTGCCTAAGTTCATGGTTGTGCTGATGGTCTCTTCAATAAGTTTTGCGACAACACTTTAGTGTGACATGGGGTTGGTCTCCTCCTTTGGCCTTAGTTTACTTCTCCAAGTCAACTGTTCATGCCTGCGGTCATCATCGCTCGCGTCTCTTGGCAACATCCAGTTACTTCCCGACCACAGTTACAACTCTCTAGTTTTCGGCAAGATGCACTAAGTATGAGATCGAGGCAGACCATATGCTTGTACAGTTCGGAGACAACGACGAATTCTCCATGGGCCTCGTCCTATTTTGTTCTATATGTGTGTTTGTGTAAGACACATGAATGTTTAATGTATGGCCTCTAGGCTTATGAAAAAAGAACATTGCTACTCTTGATTTGACAGGAAAAGCGAACACTCCTTCGACCTTTACTTCTTTTGAATTGGGGAAAAGGATTTGTCTTCAATGTTTGATATAGATGGAGCACAAATAGAGGTGGTTGGTGGCTAAACGAAAATGTTGCAAAGAATTAGGAAGATATTCTAGTTAGATGTTTTGCTCCAGCTGAATCCCAGTTTTTCCCCTTCAAGTATGGGTTAGGAGTTTCCACATCACAAATTTGTTGCCAGAAATGTGACAGTTGCGCTCCTCCAAATTTACTAATTCACGAGGATGATGGTTGGTCTAATGCCATTTCTAGGGTTTCTCGAGAAAGTTTGCAATGGCCTCACAATATTCTGCATGGAGATTTGGCTAGCCAAGGGAATAGAGTGAGGCGTTCAAGATGAGGACGAGAAGGAGGCCTTCATGCCATTTCTGATGGCGTTCCTTTTGTTTCAGTGCTGAAAATGTCCGTGTCCAACTTGTCATAGGGATTCTAGGGCCACCAAGAACTTGTTTAGCCTAGACTACTCGTACCACATCCATCGAAGTTGGAACGCCCCTACAAATCTTTCCATGTTATCTAGAGACAACTAATGTTTTTGGGTTGCACACCCTCTACCAATTAATCTTCTATTGATGAGCATGAAAATGAAGTTATCATACAAGAATCTTGTCATGATAAAGAATTTTTTGGGGGAGAGGTGATGTCATTCATCTTGGGACATAGTCTGAGCACCACTACCTCGGAGATGATCTTCACAAATGTAGGTATGAGGCTAATACGGTAGGCCAAGATCAATTCAACAATGTCTCTTTTCAGACAAGGACGGTGTTAGCAAAGTTGATAATGTGGAAGTTGTCACATTCAATGGACCATAAGCGCTTACCCACACACATATATGTTCTCTTTGATAATCAATCAACACCTCCTGGAAAAAAGGCCCATGATAAGCCATCAGTGTCAGGGGCTTTGTCTTTGGTGATTCCTTGATAGCCATGAGCATCTCGACTATTTAGAACAATAGTACAAAGCTTCAAGGGTGTCACGTACCTAGGTAACTGCTGCCCAATTGAAGTTCAAGAATCAGGGGAGGGAGGGGGCAACACACCCCTGAATTGCAAGAAGTGGCCCATCACCACCTTTCCCTTCTCTTCATGTGTAGCCACCTAGCCTTGATCCATTTTGAGACTCTGAATGTGATTTTTCTTCCAGCGAAGAGAGTTCATCCTAAGACGGGGTAATTTTGTGTTCATGTCTCGATTCTTTAGACAACTGATTACGGAGGCTCGCTTATTTGGGGAGCGTTCAAGAACTGTAAGAGCCAACACCATCTACTTCCAAATCTGCATGCAAAGCGCAATTCCTCCGTCATAAGCGCCCCCTTCCCTCAGAGGAGAATCACATCCATGGCATAATGAGTTGAAGAATTTGGTACTATATAAAAGAGTCTTGATTTAGTCTCAAAGACGCTTAAAACTTAACCTCGTCATGTGATTAATTGAATGGACTGACATGGTGTGGGTAGTAGGCTTGTTCCAAACTTGTGCCACTACTTGATGCATGCCATCTTAATCTATAAATTTCCAAATTCGCAAGAGCAAGGACGCTAGATGTCACACTGATTTGAGGATGGTACATACATATATAATCAATTTAAGGCGTGTCTATTACCTAACTAGCCATATAGTCAATATCGAAACCCGGTATGTCATGGCATGTCATTTTATCCATGTGCAGAAAGACCATATTGATTTGTTGTCGAGGTCTACTTTCTAGTATTTTCTATATCATATCGATGCCTCATTTCTTCTCAACCTTGAAGAATTTTTTGTCTTTGAGACAATGGTCAGCAACCTCTTCGGCGTACCAAACAAGAGGGGAGACATTCATGTGACAGAGGCACTAGTCACAACAAACATTTTGGGTGCCGGTGATTCAAGAAATTCTCAATCAACAAAGAGTTAGCAAAAGTGGTTATCTATAATTTTAGGTAGGTGAAATATGTTATGTTGTGCTATGGCATGAGTGAGTATTAACTAGCTAGTACTAGGAGGGGAGCAATATACTATTAGTAACTCCTTTTATTTCAAATTAATTGATGTTCTAGCTTTGTTGTACATCAAACTTCTCTATATTTGACTAAATCTATAAAAAATATGTGCAAATATCTACAACATTCAATATGTATATAGTGAGAAAAATATTTTATGATAAATCTATTGATGGTGTTGTTGTTGGGAAACGTTGCATGGAAAACAAAAAAAATTATACGCACACGCAATGATCTATCCATGGAGATGCATAGAAATGAGGGGGAGGGTGTGTCTACGTACCCTCGTAGACCGTAAGCGGAAGCATTTCACAACGTGGTTGATGTAGTCGAACTTTCTTTACGCTCCAACCGATCTAGTACCAAACGCATGGCACCTCCGTGTTCTGCACACGTTTAGCTCGTTGACGTCCTCCGCCTTCTTGATCCAGCAAGACGGCGAGGTAGTAGATGAGTTCCGGCAGCATGGTGGCGTGGTGACGGTGATGGTGACGTGATCTCCTCAGGGCTTCGCCTAAGTACTACAAAAATATGACCGAGGGAGTAAACGGTGGACGGGGGCGCCGCACACGGCTAAGACAATGTTGTGTCCTTGTGTGGCGCCCCATACCCATGTATATATAGGTGGGAGGGGAGGAGGCAGCCCCTAGGGTGCCCCAAGAGACCTGGCGGCAGCCCTAGGGCTGCTGCCTTGCCCTGCGCCCCCCTTTTCTTGTAAGAAGAAGGGGGAGGAAAGAGGGGGGAGAGGGAAGGAAGGGGGAGTCTTACTCCACACTTTCCTTTCCCTCCCCTCTTCCCTTCTCCTCCTCATAGGGCCAGACACTATAGGGGTGCACCAGCCCCTTGTGGGCTGGTGTGTTCCCTCTCTTGGCCCATACGACCCATATCTTTGCCGGCGGTGCCCGAAACTCCTTTCTGGTGACCTGATAAGTACCAGGTACCCTCCGAAACACTTTCGATGTCCGAATACCAACGTCCTATATATAAATCTTTACCTCTCGACCATTTCGAGACTCCTCATCATGTACGTGATCCCATCCGGGACTCCAAACAACATTCGATCACCAAATCACATAACTCATATAATACTATATCGTCAATGAACGTTAAACCTTCGGACCCTACGGGTTCGAGAACTATGTAGACATGACCGAGACACCTCTTCGGTCAATAACCAATAGCGGAACCTAGATGCCCATATTGGATCCTACATATTCTACGAAGATCTTTATCGGTCGAACCATTATGACAATATACGTATTTCCCTTTACCTATCGGTATGTTACTTGCCCGAGATTCGATCGTCGGTATCTTCATACCTAGTTCAATATCGTTACCGGCAAGTCTCTTTAATCGTTTTGTAATACATAACCTCGTGACCAACTCCTTAGTCGTTTGCTTGAAAGCTTATGATGTGTATTACCGAGAGGGCCCAGAGATACCTCTCCGATACTCGGAGTGACAAATCCTAATCTCGATCTATGCCAACTCTACAAACACATTCGAAGATACCCGTAGAGCATCTTTATAATCACTCGGTTACGTTGTGACATTTTATAGCACACAAGGCATTCCTCCGGTATTCGGGAGTTGCATAATCTCATAGTCGAAGGAATATGTATTTGACATGAAGAAAGCAATAGCAATAAAACTGAACGATCATTATGCTAAGCTAACGGATAGGTCTTGTCCATCACATCATTCTCTTAATGATGTGATCCCGTTATTAAATGATAACTCATATCAATGGTTAGGAAACCTTAACCATGTTTGATCAATGAGCTAGTCTAGTAGAGGCTCACTAGGGACACATTGTTTGTTTATGTATTCACACATGTATTAAGGTTCCCGATCAATACAATTCTAGCATGAATAATAAACCTTTATAGTGAACAAGTGCCTCTAGGGCATATTTCCTTCAGTTGTAAATGCAGATTTTTGTTCTTCTTCTATAGACTTGTCTAATTTAAGAATTGATTTAAGATAAAACTAGAACTCTAATTATTTTAGAATGAAGAAAATATTTTACATCAATCAATGCAATTAACATAGCGAAATCACACACCAGTCTAGCTCAAGGTGATTGTGTTAGTCGATTTGGTGCGGCATGACCACACGAGTAGAAAGACCACATATGTAGCTATAGCAGTAAGAAAGAAAAAGTATATCATGTGAATATCCCATGGAACATTGTGCTAAAGTTGACGGTATGGTTGCGAATTAAATGGAGCGTGAAAGGATCGAGAAGAGGTGTCTAGAGGGGGGGTGAATAGACTCTAAGTAAGAAAAGTTGCAGTTTTTAATCTCTTTAAGTTGAAGTGGAGTTTGGCACAAGTTTTAACATTCACAATACATATCAAGCAAGCACAACAAGAGTATATGAGCAGCTAAAAGTAAAGCATGCAAATTGCAAGAATGTAAAGGGATGGGATTGGAGTGTGCAAACACAATTTGGTGACAATGAGATTTTTTATCCGTGGTTCCGAAAGGTGGTGCTATTGTACATCCACGTTGATGGAGACTTCAACCCACGAAGGGTAACGGTTGCGCGAGTCCACGGAGGGCTCTCCACCCACGAAGGGTCCACGAAGTAGCAACCTTGTCTATCCCACCATGGTCGTCGCCCACGAAGGACTTGCCTCACTCGGGTAGATCTTCACGAAGTAGGCGATCTCCTTGCCCTTACAAACTCCTTGGTTCAACTCCACAATCTTGACGGAGGCTCCCAAGTGACACCTAACCAATCTAGGAGACACCACTCTCCAAAAGGTAACAAATGGTGTGTTGATGATGAACTCCTTGCTCTTGTGCTTCAAATGATAGTCTCCCCAACACTCAACTCTCTCTCACAGGATTTGGATTTGGTGGAAAGAATATTTGAGTGGAAAGCAACTTGGGGAAGGCTAGAGATCAAGATTTATGTGGTAGGAATAGAATATCTTTACCTCAACACAAGTGTAGGTGGTTCTCTCGCAGAAAATGTATGTTGGAAGTGTAGGCATGTTCTGATGGCTCTCTCCATGAATGAAGAGTGGGTGGAGGGGTATATATAGCCTCCACACAAAATCTAACCGTTACACACAACTTACCAAACTCGGTGGGACCGAATCGTGAAACTCGGTCAGACCGATTTAGTTCATAATGTGACCGTTAGGCATTTCGGTGGGACCGATATGATCGACTCGGTAGGACCGATGTGCTAGGGTTAGGGTAAAGCCTCAACTCGGTTTGACCGATTACACAAACTCAGTGGGACCGATTTGGGTAATAAGCAAAACAGAGAGTTGGTAGGCAAACTCGATGGGACCGATTGCATATCTCGGTGGGACCGAAATTATTGCAATAGGCAACAGAGAGTTTGCAAGCCCATCTCGGTGAGACCGAGATCCCATTGGTGAGACCGACTTGATTAGGGTTTCTGGCAGTGGCTATGTCAAGAGAACTCGGTGGCGCCGGATAGAAAGATTTGGTAGGGCCGAGTTTGACTTTTGGTTTGGGACATATGTGGATGTGAGAAAGTGGTTGAGGGCTTTGGAGCATATCACTAAGCACTTTGAGCAAGCAAGCCATTAAGCAACATCTCATCCCCTCTTAATAGTATTGGCTTTCCTATGGACTCAATGTGATCTTGGATCACTAAAAGTAAAATGTAGAGTTTGTGCTTTGAGCTTGAGCCAATCCTTTATCCTTAGCATATTGAAGGGGTTCCACATCCTCTAGTCCATGCCACTCCATTGTTGAACTTATCTGAAACATACTAGGTAAGAGTATTAGTCCAACAAGAGATATGTTGACATTAATTACCAAAATCACCCAGGGAGCACTTGTGCTTTCAGAGCGGTGAGAACCAACCTGTGGTTGGATGATTAGAGGGGCAGTGGTATCCCCAGCCCACCAGGGTTCAAGTCCTGGTGCTCGCATTATTCCTGGATTTATTTCAGGATTTCTGGCGATGCGCATTCAGTGGGAGGAGATGTTCTCGTCGACGACGAGGCGCCTACGGTGACTTCATAAATCTCAAGATGATATACCGGCTAAGTCTCTCGAAGGTGCTCATAGGAGTAGGGTGTGCATGTGTGCATTCATAGGGATGAGTGTATGCGCGTATATATGAGCGCTTGTGTCTGTACTGTGTTCAAAAGAAAACATGGAGCGGTCACAAAAAATAACCCCCCTGGTTCCCGCGATGTGCCCCACGAGCGCATCATGGGAGCCCTTGCTCCGCCGCCCTCCTTCTCCTCGATGTTGCCGGAGGGCGTCCATTGGGTGAAGCTCGTGCAATGCTGGCGGCGGCCGGGCGCTCTTCTCCCCATCCCCTCTCCGGGATCTCGGCAGTGCGGGCTCGTTGCTCGTGGGGGCACAGGATCCAACGGAGCGCATGGATCCAACGACTGTTGGCCTAGGAGGTGGTAGTGTGGCATGTGGTGGTCATGACGGGGGCTTTAGAGCATATCACTAAGCACTTTGAGCAAGCAAGCCATTAAGCAACACCTCATCCCCTCTTAATAGTATTGGCTTTCCTATGGACTCAATGTGATCTTGGATCACTAAAAGTAAAATGTAGAGTTTGTGCTTTGAGCTTGAGCCAATCCTTTGTCCTTAGCATCTTGAAGGGGTTCCACATCCTCTAGTCCATGCCACTCCATTGTTGAACTTATTTGAAACATACTAGGTAAGAGTATTAGTCCAACAAGAGATATGTTGACATTAATTAACAAAATCACCCAGGGAGCACTTGTGCTTTCAGTCTCCCCCTTTTTGGTAATTAATGACAACATACATCAAAGCTTTAGATAAAGATATAGAAAATAACAAGTAAAGCTTTGCAAAGACATGTAACATGCATAGGCTCCCCCTACATGTATGCAATTATGTAAATATGGAATATAGGAGCATGTGAATGCATAAGCATGACAGAGTAAGCAATGTGTTACATGTATCTTGGCTATATGCATCAGAGCAAATGATGTGAATATAGGAAATGTACCTTCATGCTCATGAGTCCTTCTTGCAAAAAGTATGTACATCAGCAAGAAATCCTCATACACATGACTGTGATGCATATACTTACCTTGTGGTCTTGAGTTGGCTTAGGAAGGAATGAACATGCGTAAACAAGGTTAGATAACACAGATACACCTACTAGCCAGAGCCAACAAAAGAAACCACAAGAGTGCCAAGACTGGGATGACATGTAGAGAGTGAGTACTGAGTACCCCATTAGATATAGACATGTCCCCAAAGGTAAAGATGTGCAATGAATTCAAGGATTTCCTTCCCTTAGATGTCTTGCTCCCCCTGCATCTAGCGTGGGATACTGGGAGAAGATAGGGAACAGAAAATCAGAGCAAAGAAAAGAAACAGAACTAATGCAAACAATCAAATATGAACATGTCTTTCCCCTCTTAAAGACATGTGACTTCTCTCCTCTTGAACACCAAGCATCTGGGGTCTCTCTCTCCCTGAGTATTCTCTCCCCCTATAGAAATGATTAAGCTTTGATGTGATCTCTCTCTCCCCCTTTGACATCAATTTCCAAGAAGGGTTTTTCTGGATTTTTGTTACAAATGGGTTTGGTCCTTGAGTCACAAAACAAAGCAGCAAGTCGAATGTGATGCTGGTATAGGACAAGAATCATTGAGTGGAGCTGGATCAAAAAGAATGTAGGAACAAGTGGCAAGCTGTCTTTCCTGCTGTGAAATTGGTGGCACCGAGTTGTGTGCTTCAGTTGCGCCGAAAGATTTCGGTTGGACCAAAGGCAATAGACCGGTGTGACCGAGTTTATCACAGAGAAAACACTTGTCACCTCAGCTCACTAGTCAAGTAAGATCTCACAAGGATTTGCAAGGAATTAACTGAAAGATTTGCAAAGAATTTGATGCAGGGAATGCAGAACAAAAAGAAACAGAAAAGAAATCTAGATGAAGTGTTTTTTAAAGGGGAAACAAATATGCATGAGACAAATGCAAGAGCACAGAAAAGAACACAAGAGAACTTCATCTAGAATTGGTCGGCGATAATGTCACCTATGTTAGAGTATATTGACTTAGGAGTCAAGTGAGATCACTTGATCATAGGTCATACTCATCGTTTAAGCTCAAAATGGGGTTACAATTTTTCGTTTAAGCATTTTGATGTATTCACATCTTGTTGAGTTGCTTTGACTCATGACTTGGAGTAAAGCTTCTCTAAGATGGAATATCATACCTTGGGTGGTGGTGTTGATCGTGATCATGTAGTTGAACTTGTGTGGGTTGCTCAAGGTTGATGTAGCTCATCAAGAGTTCGGAGCTCCACTTGGAATTTGAGTTCATCTACCTACATGGGTTAGTATTGCAAGGAAGAGCACTTGTGTATCCAAAATGACAATCATAAAACTCAATATAGAATTTGTCAAAGGATATGTTTGAAGGGTTTCGTGCTTCCTTGTCTTCAACCACCATTGTGTAGAGACTTGGTGATGTAGAAATTTGCTCAAGATGTGAGCGGGTTGCAATCTCATAAATTTAGATTCATCCAAGTACCTACAAGGGTTAGATGGCATGCAAGGGTGCAAATATATCCAAGACATATGAATAGCAACATGAAAGAAAATATCAAGGATTAGTCAAAGGCTCATGCCTTGCATGTATCCAAAAGGAGTTCCTACTCCAAGTTTGAAGCATCAATGATGTTCAATTCACCTCTCAAACGGAAAAAGACTTTCTCATCAAGCAGTTTGGTGAATATATCCGCTAATTGCTTATCGGTGCAAACATGCTTAAGATTAATGTCCCCTTTGGCAACGTGATCTCGAATGAAATGATGATGAACTTCAATATGCTTAGTTCGAGAGTGTTGCACGAGATTGTGAGCAATCTTGATAGTACTTTCATTGTCACAAAGCAATGGAACATGTTTCACATATATCCCATAATCCTTGAGAGTTTGGGTCATTCAAAGTAATTGAGCACAACATGAACCAGCGGCAATGTATTCCGCTTCGGTAGTGGATAGGGATACCGTTCGGTGCTAGGATCATCGGTGATTTGGATCACGACGAGTACGACTCCATCAACTCCGTTCTCTTGAACGCTTCCACTCGCGATCTACAAGGGTATGTAGATGCACTCATCTCTCTCGTTGCTAGATGACTCCATAGATTGATCTTGGTGATGCGTAGAAAAAATTTATTTTCTGCTACGTTCCCCAACAGTGGCATCAGAGCTAGGTCTATGCGTAGTTTCTATGCACGAGTAGAACGCAAGATTGTTGTGGGTGTTGGTTTTGTCAGTTTTCTTGCCACTACTAGTCTTATCTTGTTTCGGCGGCATCGTGGGATGAAGCCGCCCAGATCGACCTTACATGTACGCTTACGTGAGACAGGTTCCACCGACTGACATGCACTAGTTGCATAAGGTGGCTAGCGGGTGTCTGTCTCTCCCACTTTAGTCGGATCAGATTCGATGAAAAGGGTCCTTATGAAGGGTAAATAGAAATTGGCATATCACGTTGTGGTTTTGGCATAGGTAAGAAACGTTCTTGCTAGAAACCTATAGCAGCCACGTAAAAACATGCAGCAACAATTAGAGGATGTCTAACTTGTTTTTGCAGCATATGCCTTGTGATGTGATATGGCCAAAAGGATGTGATGAATGAAATATATGTGATGTATGAGATTGATCATGTTCTTGTAATAGGAATCACAACTTGCATGTTGATGAGTATGACAACCGGCAGGAGCCATAGGAGTTGTCTTTATTTTTTGTATGACCTGCGTGTCATTGAATAACGCTATGTAATTACTTTACTTCATTGCTAAACACGTTAGCCATAGAAGTAGAAGTAATCGTTGGCATGACAACTTCATGAAGACACGATGATGGAGATCATGATGATGGAGATCATGGTTTCATGCCGGTGACGATGATGATCATGGCGCCCCGAAGATGGAGATCAAAAGGAGCAAAATGATATTGGCCATATCATGTCACTATTTGATTGCATGTGATGTTTATCATGTTTTGCTTCTTATTTGCTTAGTACGACGGTAGTAAATAAGACGATCCCTCATAATAATTTCAAGAAAGTGTTCCCCCTAACTGTGCACCATTGTGAAAGTTTGTTGTCTCGAAGCACCACGTGATGATCGGGTGTGATAGATTCTAACGTTCACATACAACGGGTGTAAGCCAGATTTACACATGCAAAACACTTAGGTTGACTTGATGGGCCTAGCATGTACAGACATGGCCTCGGAACACAAGAGACCGAAAGGTCGAACATGAGTCGTATAGAAGATACGATCAACATGAAGATGTTCACCGATGATGACTAGTCCGTCTCACGTGATGATCGGGCACGGCCTAGTTGACTCGGATCATGGATCACTTAGATGACTAGAGGGATGTCTATCTGAGTGGGAGTTCATTATATAATTTGATTAGATGAACTTAATTATCATGAACTTAGTCTAAAATCTTTACAATATGTCTTGTAGATCAAATGGCCCACGCTAATGTTGCCCTCAACTTCAACGCGTTCCTAGAGAAAACCAAGGTGAAAGATGATGGCAACAACTATATGAACTGGGTCCGGAACTTGAGGATCATCCTCATAGCTGCCAAGAAAGCATATGGCCTAGATGCACCCCTAGGTGAAGCTTCCGTTTTTCCAGCAACTCAAGACGTTATGAACGCTTGGCAGTCGCGTAGTGATGATTACTCCCTGGTTCAGTGCGGCATGCTTTACAGCTTAGAACCGGGGCTCCAGAAGCGTTTTGAGCAGCACAGAGCATATGAGATGTTCCAAGAGCTGAAAATGGTTTTCCAAACTCACGCCCGGGTCGAGAGGTATGAAGTCTCCGACAAGTTCTACAGTTGTAAGATGGAGGAGAATGGTTCTGTCAGCGAGCACATACTCAAAATGTCTGGGTTGCACAACCGCTTATCTCAACTGGGAATTAATCTCCCAGATGACGCGGTGGTCGACAGAATCCTCCAGTCGCTCCCACCTAGCTACAAGAGCTTTGTGATGAACTTCTATATGCAGGGGATGGTGAAAACCATTCCTGAGGTATATTCAATGCTGAAATCAGCGGAGGTGGAGATCAAAAAGGAACATCAAGTGTTGATGGTCAATAAAACCACTAGTTTCAAGAAAGGCAAGGGTAAGAAGAACTTCAAGAAGGACGGCAAGGGAGTTGCCGCGCCCGGTAAACCAGTTGCTGGGAAGAAGCCAAAGCATGGACCCAAACCTGAGACTGAGTGCTTTTATTGCAAGGGAAGCGGACACTGGAAGCGGAACTGCCCCAAGTACTTAGCAGACAAGAAGGCCGGCAACACCAAAGGTATATGTGATATACATGTAATTGACGTGTACCTTACCAGTACTCGTAGTAGCTCCTGGGTATTTGATACCGGTGCGGTTGCTCATATTTGTAACTCAAAACAGGAGCTGCGGAATAAGCGGAGACTGGTGAAGGACGATGTGATGATGCGCGTCGGGAATGGTTCCAAGGTCGATGTGATCACCGTCGGCACGCTACCTCTACATTTACCTATGAAATTAGTATTAAACCTCAATAATTGTTATTTAGTGCCAGCTTTGAGCATGAACATTGTATCTGGATCTCGTTTAATACGAGATGGCTACTCATTTAAATCCGAGAATAATGGTTGTTCTATTTATATGAGAGATATGTTTTATGGTCATGCCCCGCTGGTCAATGGTTTATTCTTAATGAATCTCGAACGCGATGTTACACATATTCATAGTGTGAATACCAAAAGATGTAAGGTTGATAACAATAGTCCCACATACTTGTGGCACTGCCGCCTTGGTCACATTGGTGTCAAACGCATGAAGAAGCTCCATGCTGATGGACTTTTGGAGTCTCTTGATTACGAATCATTTGACACATGCAAACCATGCCTCATGGGCAAAATGACCAAGACTCCATTCTCCAGAACAATGGAGTGAGCAACCAACTTATTGGAAATCATACATACTGATGTGTGCGGTCCAATAAGCGTTGAGGCTCGCAGAGGCTATCATTATGTTCTCACTCTCACTGACGACTTGAGTAGATATGAGTATGTCTACTTGATGAAACACAAGTCTGAGACCTTTGAAAAGTTCAAGGAATTTCAAAGTGAGGTAGAGAATCAATGTGATCGAAAGATAAAGTTCTTACGATCAGATCGTGGGGGAGAATATTTAAGTCACGAATTTGGTACGCACTTAAGGAAATGTGGAATCGTTTCACAACTCACACCGCCTAGAACACCTCAGCGTAACGGTGTGTCCGAACGTTGTAATCTCACTCTATTGGATATGGTGCGATCTATGATGTCACTCACCGATTTACCGCTATCATTTTGGGGATACGCTCTAGATACAGCTAAATTCACTTTAAATAGGGCACCGTATAAATCCGTTGAGACGACACCGTATGAATTATGGTTTGGGAAGAAACCTAAATTGTCGTTTCTAAAAGTTTGGAGATGCGATGCTTATGTCAAGAAACTTCAACCTGAAAAGCTCGATCCCAAGTCAGAAAAATGCGTCTTCATAGGATACCCTAAGGAAACCATTGAGTATACCTTCTACCTCAAATCCGAAGGCAAGATCTTTGTTGCCAAGAACGGCTCCTTTCTGGAGAAAGAGTTTCTCTCGAGAGAAGTAAGTGGGAGGAAAGTAGAACTCGATGAAGTACTACCTCTTGAACCGCAAAGTATCGCAGCTCAGGAAGATGTTCCTATGGTGCCTGCACCGACTAGAGAGGAAGTTAATGATGATGATCAAGGTACTTTGGATCAAGTTGCTACTGAACTTCGAAGGTCCACAAGGACATGTTCCACACCATAATGGTATGGCAACCCTGTCCTGGAAATCATGATGTTAGACAACGGTGAACCTTCGAACTATGAAGAAGCGATAGCGGGCCCAGATTCCAACAAATGGCTTGAAGCCATGCAATCCGAGATAGGATCCATGTATGAAAACAAAGTATGGACTTTGACAGACTTGCCCAATGATCGGCAAGCGATAGAAAATAAATGGATCTTTAAGAAGAAGACGGACGCGGATGGTAATGTTACCATCTATAAGGCTTGACTTGTCGCTAAGGGTTATCGACAAGTTCAAGGGGTTGACTACGATGAGACCTTCTCACCCGTAGCGAAGCTGAAGTCCGTCCGAATCATGTTAGCAATTGCCGCATACTATGATTATGAGATATGGCAAATGGACGTCAAAACGACATTCCTTAATGGCTTTCTTAAGGAAGAATTGTATATGATGCATACGTAAGGTTTTGTCATCCTAAGAATGCTAACAAGGTATGCAAGCTCCAGCGCTCCATCTATGGGCTGGTGCAAGCATCTCAGAGTTGGAACATTCGCTTTAATGAAATGATCAAAGCGTTTGGGTTTATGCAGACTTATGCAGAAGCATGCATTTACAAGAAAGTGAGTGGGATCTCTGTAGCATTTCTCATATTATATGTGGATGACATACTTTTGATGGGAAATGATATAGAACTTTTGGACAGCATTAAGGCCTACTTGAATAAGTGTTTTTCAATGAAGGACCTTGGAGAAGCTGCTTACATATTAGGCATCAAGATCTATAGAGATAGATCGAGATGCCTCATAGGTCTTTCACAAAGCACATACCTTGATAAGATATTGAAGAAGTTCAATATGGATCAGTCCAAGAAGGGATTGTTGCCTGTGTTGCAAGGTGTGAAATTGAGCTCGGCTCAATGCCCGACCATGGCAGAAGATAGAGAAAAGATGAGTGTCGTCCCCTATGCCTCGGCCATAGGGTCTATCATGTATGCCATGCTGTGTACCAGACCTGATGTAAACCTTGTCGTAAGTTTGGTAGGAAGGTACCAAAGTAATCCTGGCATGGAACACTAGACAACGGTCAAGAATATCCTGAAGTACCTGAAAAGGACTAAGGATATGTTTCTCGTGTATGGAGATGACGAAGAGCTCGTCATAAAGGGTTACGTCGACGCTAGCTTCGACACTGATCTGGATGACTCTAAGTCACAAACCGGATACGTGTATATTTTGAATGGTGGGGCAGTAAGCTGGTGCAGTTGCAAGCAAAGTGTCGTGGCGGGATCTACATGTGAAGCAGAGTACATGGCAGCCTCGGAGGCAGCACATGAAGCAATCTGGATGAAGGAGTTCATTACCGACCTAGGAGTTATTCCCAATGCGTCGGGGCCGATGACTCTCTTTTGTGACAACACTGGAGCCATTGCCCTTGCCAAGGAGCCCAGGTTTCACAAGAAGACCAGGCACATAGCGTCGCTTCAACTCCATTCGTGAAAATGTTCAAGATGGAGACATCGATATTTGTAAAGTGCACACAGATCTGAATGTCACAGATCTGTTGACTAAACCTCTTCCGCGAGCAAAACATGATCAACACCAGAACTCTATGGGTGTTCGATTCATCACAATGTAACTAGATTATTGACTCTAGTGCAAGTGGGAGACTGTTGGAAATATGCCCTAAAGGCAATAATAAAATGGTTATTATTATATTTCCTTGTTCATGATAATTTTCTATTGTTCATGCTATAATTGTGTTATCCGGAAATTGTAATACATGTGTGAATACATAGGCCACAACATGTCCCTAGTGAGCCTCTAGTTGACTAGCTCATTTATCAATAGATGGTTACGGTTTCCTGACCATGGACATTTGGATGTCATTGATAACGAGATCGCATCATTGGGAGAATGATGTGATGGACAAGACCCGATCCTAAGCATAGCACAAGATCGTATAGTTAGTTTGCTGGAGCTTTTCTAATGTCAAGTATCATTTCCTTAGACCATGAGATCGTGTAACTCCCAGATACCGTAAGAGTGCTTTGGGTGTACCAAACGTCACAACGTAACTGGGTGGCTATAAAGGTATAGTATAGGTATCTCTGAAAGTGTCTGTTGGGTTGACTTGAATCGAGACTGGGATTTGTCACTCCGTATGACGGAGAGGTATCTCTGGGCCCACTCGGTAATGCATCATCATAATGAGCTCAATGTGACCAAGTGGTTGGTCACGGGATCATGCATTATGGTACAAGTAAAGTGACTTGCCGGTAACGAGATTGAACGAGGTATTGGGATACTGACGATTGAATCTCGGGCAAGTAACGTCGTGGTTCATTCGACGAGATCATCGTGGAACATGTGGGAGCCAACATGGGTATCCATATCCCGTTGTTGGTTATTGGCCGGAGAGTCGTCTTGGTCATGTATGCGTGTCTCCCGAACCCGTAGGGTCTACACACTTAAGGTTCGGTGATGCTGGGGTTGTAGAGATATTAGTATGCGGTAACCCGAAAGTTATTCGGAGTCTCGGATGAGATCCCGGACGCCACGAGGAGTTCCGGAATAGTCCGGAGGTAAATATTTGTATATAGGAAGTCCAGTTTCGGCCATCGGGAAAGTTTCGGGGGTCACCTGTATTGTACCGGGACCACCGGAAGGGTCCCAGGGGTCCACCGGGTGGGGCCACCTATCCCGGAGGGCCCCATGGGCTGAAGTGGGAAGGGAACCAGCCCCTGGTGGGCTGGTGCGCCCCCTTTGGGCCTCCCCCTGTGCCTAGGGTTGGAAACCCTAGGGGTGGGGGGTGCCCCATCTGACTTGGGGGGCAAGTCTGTAACATCCCAAAATTATAAATTTTGGAATGTTATAATAATTAAAATATATGATTGTTGATTGATTGTTGAGTGATTGATTGAGTGAAATTTATTAGAATTTTAAACTTTTGAAGTTTTGTTGAGAGGGAATAAAAGGACTTTCCAAAAAATGTTTCTGTTTGAAAATATTGAATTTGGAAATATTTCAAACTTCATGCCACTCAATGATCCTCATGATTTCTTCAATGAAAGAGAGTGGGAAGTAAAGAAAAATTTCATTTTGAAGTTGTCATTAAATTTATTTATTTTAACTCAAAGTGGCATTTGAATTTTATTCAAAAAAAAAACTTTTCTGACAAAGAACACTTGAACAAAAGTGTTGAGAGGGAGTAACATGACACCCCAAAATGTTGGAATATTTTTTCATAGAGTTTTGAAAGTCATTTGGATTTTTGTTTGAATTTAAAAAAAAATGATTTTTCAAAAAGTATTTTATTTGCCCCTGGAAATTATCCCATTAAATTGTGCTTAATTTTATGATCGTTTTGATATATAATACTCCTATATTTTGTTTTCATTTTATTTTCTAAAATGATTTTTATTCGCGGAATCTTTTTAAAAAGGAAAGGTATTTTTTTGTTTTGGGCCAAATCCGGCTCGGTAGTGCCAGATCATCTCCTTCCTCACGAACGGGATTTCGTTCCCGAGCACAGCCGCGTCGGCCATCGCCGGAGATCGCGGGATTCGTGAAATCCTTTGCCCCCTCCTCCAAGTCTACCCCCCCTATATATATACTCCTCCCCTCGACCCGTTCCCAAGCTTTCCCCTCGCCGAAACCCTTTGCCTCGCCCGCCATTTCTCGCCGGAGTCCGAGACACCCGCCGCCGCCATTGATGCCCTAGAGCCCGCCCTCGACCACCTCACCCGTCGCCGAGTCCGCCAACCGCTCCCGCAAGCTCACCCGCACCTCCCCAACCCCTCGCCCGAGCTCCATAGCCACCAAAACGCCGCCGCCATCTCCACCACCGACGCCACCGCTGGAGCCGAAGCCCGCCAAGCTCGCCTCGCTCGCCTCGGACCTCCCTGGAGACGAACTCCACCACCATCGAGACCGCAGCGATGCGCCGCGTCCGCCCGTCTCCTTCGCCGTTGCCGAGGACCACCGGAGGCCTCGCCTGCGTCATCCCCAAGCCACCACCGCCGACGGCAACCTCGCCGGAGCTCTTCCGTTGCCGCGGTAAGCCCTCGACCGCCCGATCTCCCTTCGACGGTGTAGATTAGATGTAATGAACGGGTAGTTTTTTTTAGATTAGATCGGTTTAATTCCGGTTTTTATTCGGTTTAGATCGGTTCATGTATAGTCGGTTTAGCCGATCGGTCTTTCTCTTTTAGCCCATGCGCGTTTCGGTAATTTTCCGCCCGAGCACTGTTTAGTTTCAGCTCGCACACCCCGTAGCGCCCGTTAGTTTTTTTTTTGGTTAATTTCGTTTCTGTTTTAAGAACAGAATAGTTCTGATTTTATATTGCCTATAACTTTTATGTTTTAGATCCAAATTGAGTGATTCTTTTTGCTTTGTGTCACAAATTTGTTGAAGTTTCTGTTTGCGTACTTAGTTTTACAATTTGAGTAGTTTAAATTTGAGTTGGATAAAATTTGTTGAAATCACTATTTTGGCCATAACTTGAGTTTTACAAAATATTTTGGATTGATTCTTTTTGCTAATGTTTCATTATGGTTTTGTCTATCCAGTAGAATATAGTTATTTATTTTTAGTTCATTTTAAATTAAGTTTTTAGCAAAACAGTACTGTTTTAGTTATAGTTTTGTTTTAGTCTTTTCTTTATTGTTTTTATTAGTTTTAAATTATTTCGTTTTCTCACTCTTGAAAATTTAGTTTTGTTTCTGTTAGTCAACAAAAGAAAAATTTGTTTTTATTTTAAAAATTTATTTTACTTAGTTTTGTATGAGAACTTGTTTAGGTCATAGTTAGTGTTTCATAAAAGCTTTTTATTTGTTTCTTTTTGCAAATAAAATTTTGTGAAAAATACCTTCTGTTAACTTAGTTGTTTTACTTTGTATTTTCTGTTAGTTTGTTAGTTTAGTGTTATAATTGTTGTTAAGTTTTTACTTAGGACAAACTATGTCTTAGAGTTTTCTTTAGTAGTTTTGTTGTGAAGTTTTTCTTTGTTCTTATTTGGTGTCCCTTGTTGTTTTGCAATTTATTTGTTGGTTTTATTATGAGTGTTAGAATTGCTTGCTAGTATGTTTGCTTATATGAATGCTATGTTTGACTATATAGATTTTCAACGGAGTAATGAATTGTTCCACCAAGTCTTTATTTGAGTGCGGTTATCTTCATCAACGTACCAGGCAAGTTCACTTTGACCATGCTTTCATACCTATGTTTTATTGCATTTAGTGTCATCTTCGCAACAATCCCTCCAGTAGTGATATTGAATTCTTGTAGTTGATTAGTATGCATGAGGTAGGAACCCATCACCCTGTTACCAAGCCCGGGACGTTATTTATTTTAATGCTACGCTATAGTAGACGGGGTTTGGTATGAGTGCTCGAGAGTGGTGTGAAGAAGGAGGACTCTACGTCAATGACGACAACTCCATGATGGCATCTGCAAGGACTGCATTTTCAAGGCCTCAAGACTTCAAGACTCGAGACAAGAATTCAATACACACTACTGGGTGAAGGATGGTTGATGGGCACCCTGGAGAAACCAGTGGTTGGCCGGGATGCATGGAGAAGCGCCATGACATCTTGCGGAAAGCTTCACCCAGACTCAAAGAGACGGAAGAATACTTCATGCCCGGAAGCTTACCTGTGCAACCGCAAGTCACTATGGGCTCTGGCTTGGTTGACCTTAGTTGTGACTCTGGCTGGGATGGTGCTAGCA
Source organism: Triticum aestivum (assembly GCF_018294505.1). Lineage (NCBI taxonomy): Eukaryota > Viridiplantae > Streptophyta > Magnoliopsida > Poales > Poaceae > Triticum > Triticum aestivum. The sequence continues at coordinate 403,857,080 of NC_057795.1, forward strand.
GATGTAGAACTACGGTAGGATTGGATGAGCACCGGACAGTGGTCAGAGGAACTCTTCGGAAGACCATGTTTCGGTCATCTTGTTCTCAAACACCCTGAAGTGCGAGAACGTAAAGAGAGGGATCGAATCTTGCGGGTAAAGTGTACAAACCTCTGCAGAGGGTTTAAACCTAATCGATTAGCCGTGTCCCCGGTTACGGACAATTTGAGCCTCTGGACTTGGATCTATCTCAGAACTCTCAACACTGGACTGATAACTTAATTGTGGGCAACCTATGATGATTTTGGGCTATGAGACATCGGTTGGCGGAACCATGTCATGATAGAAAACTCCATAATACAGACTTCACTTTTGCCTTTGATGTAGGTAAAATAAAACCAGCTTTTACGCAAACAAAATTCAGATACAGAGCCACAAAGCCATAATGCATATAGTATAGTTTTATCATCTGTTCTTTTTGTTGTGATCTTGCCGGTACATTCAATGTACTGACCTACACGGCTGCAACGTATCATGTTGCAGATTTTTCCTCGACGAGTAAGAATTACGATACAGGGTTACGGTCTACACTCAACCTGCCGATGGCGTTGATGGGACTCCACACCCGTTTGATTGTTTCCGCTGAGTATTATGAGGTATATATCATTTTACGTTATTTATACATGTGATTGCACTTTGATATATACATTGATGTACTGTGTGTGCCAGCATACTGATCCAGGGATGGCACAGTAACACAGAGGCTTGACCGTCTGAGGTCGGGTCGCTACAGATATGGTATCAGAGCACATGTTGACTGTAGGACGTGACCCTAGAAATCAAAAAGCTCCTAGGACAGGAAATCTCTAAAACTTTATTTTCAAAAGAACCCATTACTTCTCATCTTTTATGATTTTATCAAATATCTTCTCTTACCTCAAATAGTTAGAGTATATCCCTTTCCCTTTTGACCACACGGAGGATCAACTGAAGCCGCTCTAAGAAGGAGAAGATATCGGACAACCTATGACCATTTCAGAGTAAATAGGATTTCACCATGCATTAAAAGAATTGAAGCTACACCAGTTGAAGACTCCGACGACTTGAAGAATCAGAAGAATTATTCAACCGTTAGAGGACCAAACCCCTATTATACACTTACGTTAGATGCGACGATTTGTGAGCTGTCATTTGTTTGATGTTTTTCCGACAGCCATAAAATAAAACTCATTTTTTCAAAACTATTGCTTGTATTGTGTGTATCCCTCCCCACCCCTCTCTTATCTCACCCTAAAACCCTTGAACCCAGTAGATGATGAATGAAGTTGGACTGGTATTCTCTGGACCAAAAAAACCCAGCCGGAAGCAGAGCTATGGATTCAGAACATGGAGAATCACTTCGGGAGCAATTGATTTCAAGGAAGAATGAAGTATCGTACGCTCTTCAGTACTTTGAAGGAAGTGCTGCAACATGGTGGCAGATGCATCAAGCTATACAGGGATGTAATGGAGCAAGGACTTGGGAAGAATTCAAGAAGACTCTGACAAGATCCTGTCTTATCCGGAAGCACCATGATATCCCAAGAAATAAACCTTGTGCCTGCAAGATTTGCGGAGAAATAGGACACACCCAGGAGGAACACAAGGAGGGATGCCCTCATTGTAAGGAGAAACACCCAGCTGAGGAATGCCCAACTAGTCAGGTGACTTGTTTCTTGTGTGAAGGAACCACCCACTACCCAGCTCAGTGTCACATTTACCCCATGGTGCAACAAACTATTCAGAAGCAGGAAGAAGGAATGACAGAAGCCCTCCGAGAAGTTATGAAAGAACCTGTGATTAAGGAAAGTGTTGAAGACCTTGATGGAGAAAGCCTCAATAGATTTTACTCCAATGCCTGTTATTCATGTGGAGAAGAAGGACATTTTTCACAGTATTGCACCAAGAAAAGAAAAGAGTATCTGGGATACTTCCCGACAGAAGCAGTGGGTTTGATCCACAGGGAATAGAACGTTCGATCAGAACGAAGAAAACCCAGAAGAGAAAACAAAGACACCCTCAGAACAACCCAATTTCTACAAAGAGGGACAGGAGTCATATTACCTGTTTTGAATGTAAGGATGTCGGGCATTATGCCAATGATTGTCTCGAAAGGAAGCAAGGAACTCAAGGAGCAGGCACCATCACCAAGAAGCCTCGAGACATGCTGGAAGTTATTTGTTTTCGCTACAAGGAAGCAGGACATTTTGCTAAGGATTGTACAAGTCATGAGAAAGCTGGAGCTGAGTAGTGGAGATGTTGATATCAGAAATAAGGGTAGCATGGAAAACACTTTTTCATGAGAATGCGGGGTTGAGTTATGTAATAAATTACTTAGAGATTGTAATAATTCATGACTCAATAAAGTTTGATATGTCATATGCTGAAAGGCTTTAAGGAGTTGTTATGTTTTATCTTGGAAATTAATATTCTGGGTGAACATGGAAGAAAATGAGTTGTGATACATAAACTGGATGTTGGAAATTGAGTTTGAAGTTCTTTTTGGATGATATGAATGTGTACCCAAGGAGATATGTACCTTATTTTGAGCACCATTTTTGTTTTACAACTGCAGATGACGACCCTTTATGAGTCTTTCCTCAAGGGACCGGAGACGATCATGACCCTGACAAGTGATCATGATTACCCAAAAATCCTAAAGGATATGATGAAGCATATTCACCTTGAAGGAGATGCAGTCTACAAGGGCTACCCCTTCATGCAAAAGGGAGTGGAACTTTGGTATGTGGAGGTACACCTCCACTGTATGAAAGGAGTTTGCCCGAAGATGATGGGGCAGTACTTTTTCATCTCACGTGTACCACAAGCAACTTTCTTCGACGCTGTTCGTGAAGCAGCCATGGAAGCCATACGCCAGATCGGAGAAATACTTGAAGCAAGACTCTGTTATACTAAGGAATACCTAAGAGAAGTGCATGCAAAGATGATGGAAATGAAGCTCAAGGCCACCACGATGAAACAGAAGATTGATGATTTCAAGGAGCATGTCGCCCAATTCCAGTGGGATTGAAGAATCCTCAAGGAGGAAAAATGAATAAAGTAGGAAGTAATGCCTGACCATACCAAAGCATGTGGGTGGCAGCATTTGTAACAAAGTACTTTTTGGAATTTGGATTTACGAAAAATGGTTAAGGATGTAATAAAAGATTTGATATGAAAATAATATGATTTATGGATAAACTAGTGCTTTTTGGTGTGGTAGTACTCCGTAAAGCCACAAGATCGATGAAGAAAGAAATGTGTTATTCATGACGGTCCATAGAAGGGAGTGGGACCAAATAAGTTGGAGTTTTGTATGATCGTTACCCCAAGAGTATGACAAAATGAAGTGCTATTGGATTTAAAGGAGGTTTAATGTCGGAATATGGAACAACTGTAACTCCACGGATGAGTTAACACTATGCAAGCACTGAAGTGGACCCATAACCCACATGCCCAGGATTTGACAAAGGCACAAGCACAACCTTGTTGAAGGAAGAATTCTGGAAGAAGTTGTGAATTGATCAGCAGACGTTACATAGGATGTTATGTAAACCCCGAGATTGTGAAGAACGATAGATGTTTTGTTCAGCTTGCAGAATCAATGGGTTTACCCGAACCCAGTTTGAGGACAAGAGAAATTTCTGCAAAGCTTGTGAGGATGCCCGACTGTTAGAAATACGAGATTCACTAAACCTTATACAGGGTAATGATCTGGGTGCGGAATGAATTGATCACCATACCGACTTACTCTTATCATTCACTCTTGATATTTGGAATGGTAAATCTGAGAGACTTATCCATAGTAAAGTGACGACGCTCGTTGAAGCCTTTCTTAAGCCTTAGAATGGTATGATGATAAATCCATGTACATGGCAGCTGTTGCCAATCGTAGATTATACGGTGAGAATGAAGCCAATGCCCTTTTTCTGCAGAAACCATTAATGGTAGGCCACCATGAGTATTTTGATAGTTGTCTAGAATGGACGCAGACCTATCAGCTAAGATCCAGTCTCGGACGAACTCCATATTTGACGAAGCGACCAAAGATTTTGAGGAAAACGCTATGCTTCTGACAGAAGAGCATTTATGAAGGAGCTATTGTAAGATATGTGAAGAGATAGATATTGTCGGCACTCCGGAGGAAGTATCTGAGTTTATTGGAACTGTAACCTTGCTTTTAAGTGTGGTAGCACCCCTGACCCTTCCGGCCAAAATATTTGCTAGAAGACCCCCAATCCCTAACCTTTTCTTGCTAGCCTCTTCGAATCTCGAGGACGAGATTCATTTTAAGTGTGGTAGTTTGTAACATCCCAAAATTATAAATTTTGGAATGTTATAATAATTAAAATATATGATTGTTGATTGATTGTTGAGTGATTGATTGAGTGAAATTTATTAGAATTTTAAACTTTTGAAGTTTTGTTGAGAGGGAATAAAAGGACTTTCCAAAAAATGTTTCTGTTTGAAAATATTGAATTTGGAAATATTTCAAACTTCATGCCACTCAATGATCCTCATGATTTCTTCAATGAAAGAGAGTGGGAAGTAAAGAAAAATTTCATTTTGAAGTTGTCATTAAATTTATTTATTTTAACTCAAAGTGGCATTTGAATTTTATTCAAAAAAAAAAACTTTTCTGACAAAGAACACTTGAACAAAAGTGTTGAGAGGGAGTAACATGACACCCCAAAATGTTGGAATATTTTTTTCATAGAGTTTTGAAAGTCATTTGGATTTTTGTTTGAATTTAAAAAAAATGATTTTTCAAAAAGTATTTTATTTGCCCCTGGAAATTATCCCATTAAATTGTGCTTAATTTTATGATCGTTTTGATATATAATACTCCTATATTTTGTTTTCATTTTATTTTCTAAAATGATTTTTATTCGCGGAATCTTTTTAAAAAGGAAAGGTATTTTTTTGTTTTGGGCCAAATCCGGCTCGGTAGTGCCAGATCATCTCCTTCCTCACGAACGGGATTTCGTTCCCGAGCACAGCCGCGTCGGCCATCGCCGGAGATCGCGGGATTCGTGAAATCCTTTGCCCCCTCCTCCAAGTCTACCCCCCTATATATATACTCCTCCCCTCGACCCGTTCCCAAGCTTTCCCCTCGCCGAAACCCTTTGCCTCGCCCGCCATTTCTCGCCGGAGTCCGAGACACCCGCCGCCGCCATTGATGCCCTAGAGCCCGCCCTCGACCACCTCACCCGTCGCCGAGTCCGCCAACCGCTCCCGCAAGCTCACCCGCACCTCCCCAACCCCTCGCCCGAGCTCCATAGCCACCAAAACGCCGCCGCCATCTCCACCACCGACGCCACCGCTGGAGCCGAAGCCCGCCAAGCTCGCCTCGCTCGCCTCGGACCTCCCTGGAGACGAACTCCACCACCATCGAGACCGCAGCGACGCGCCGCGTCCGCCCGTCTCCTTCGCCGTTGCCGAGGACCACCGGAGGCCTCGCCTGCGTCATCCCCAAGCCACCACCGCCGACGGCAACCTCGCCGGAGCTCTTCCGTCGCCGCGGTAAGCCCTCGACCGCCCGATCTCCCTTCGACGGTGTAGATTAGATGTAATGAACGGGTAGTTTTTTTTTTAGATTAGATCGGTTTAATTCCGGTTTTTATTCGGTTTAGATCGGTTCATGTATAGTCGGTTTAGCCGATCGGTCTTTCTCTTTTAGCCCATGCGCGTTTCGGTAATTTTCCGCCCGAGCACTGTTTAGTTTCAGCTCGCACACCCCGTAGCGCCCGTTAGTTTTTTTTTTGGTTAATTTCGTTTCTGTTTTAAGAACAGAATAGTTCTGATTTTATATTGCCTATAACTTTTATGTTTTAGATCCAAATTGAGTGATTCTTTTTGCTTTGTGTCACAAATTTGTTGAAGTTTCTGTTTGCATACTTAGTTTTACAATTTGAGTAGTTTAAATTTGAGTTGGATAAAATTTGTTGAAATCACTATTTTGGCCATAACTTGAGTTTTACAAAATATTTTGGATTGATTCTTTTTGCTAATGTTTCATTATGGTTTTGTCTATCCAGTAGAATATAGTTATTTATTTTTAGTTCATTTTAAATTAAGTTTTTAGCAAAACAGTACTGTTTTAGTTATAGTTTTGTTTTAGTCTTTTCTTTATTGTTTTTATTAGTTTTAAATTATTTCTTTTTCTCACTCTTGAAAATTTAGTTTTGTTTCTGTTAGTCAACAAAAGAAAAATTTGTTTTTATTTTAAAAATTTATTTTACTTAGTTTTGTATGAGAACTTGTTTAGGTCATAGTTAGTGTTTCATAAAAGCTTTTTATTTGTTTCTTTTTGCAAATAAAATTTTGTGAAAAATACCTTCTGTTAACTTAGTTGTTTTACTTTGTATTTTCTGTTAGTTTATTAGTTTAGTGTTATAATTGTTGTTAAGTTTTTACTTAGGACAAACTATGTCTTAGAGTTTTCTTTAGTAGTTTTGTTGTGAAGTTTTTCTTTGTTCTTATTTGGTGTCCCTTGTTGTTTTGCAATTTATTTGTTGGTTTTATTATGAGTGTTAGAATTGCTTGCTAGTATGTTTTCTTATATGAATGCTATGTTTGACTATATAGATTTTCAACGGAGTAATGAATTGTTCCACCAAGTCTTTATTTGAGTGCGGTTATCTTCATCAACGTACCAGGCAAGTTCACTTTGACCATGCTTTCATACCTATGTTTTATTGCATTTAGTGTCATCTTCGCAACAATCCCTCCAGTAGTGATATTGAATTCTTGTAGTTGATTAGTATGCATGAGGTAGGAACCCATCACCCTGTTACCAAGCCCGTGACGTTATTTATTTTAATGCTATGCTATAGTAGACGGGGTTTGGTATGAGTGCTCGAGAGTGGTGTGAAGAAGGAGGACTCTACGTCAATGACGACAACTCCATGATGGCATCTGCAAGGACTGCATTTTCAAGGCCTCAAGACTTCAAGACTTGAGACAAGAATTCAATACACACTACTGGGTGAAGGATGGTTGACGGGCACCCTAGAGAAACCAGTGGTTGGCCGGGATGCATGGAGAAGCGCCATGACATCTTGCGGAAAGCTTCACCCAGACTCAAAGAGACGGAAGAATACTTCATGCCCGGAAGCTTACCTGTGCAACCGCAAGTCACTATGGGCTCTGGCTTGGTTGACCTTAGTTGTGACTCTGGCTGGGACGGTGCTAGCAGATGTAGAACTACGGTAGGATTGGATGAGCACCGGACAGTGGTCAGAGGAACTCTTCGGAAGACCATGTTTCGGTCATCTTGTTCTCAAACACCCTGAAGTGCGAGAACGTAAAGAGAGGGATCGAATCTTGCAGGTAAAGTGTACAAACCTCTGCAGAGGGTTTAAACCTAATCGATTAGCCGTGTCCCCGGTTACGGACAATTTGAGCCTCTGGACTTGGATCTATCTCAGAACTCTCAACACTGGACTGATAACTTAATTGTGGGCAACCTATGATGATTTTGGGCTATGAGACATCGGTTGGCGGAACCATGTCATGATAGAAAACTCCATAATACAGACTTCACTTTTGCCTTTGATGTAGGTAAAATAAAACCAGCTTTTACGCAAACAAAATTCAGATACAGAGCCACAAAGCCATAATGCATATAGTATAGTTTTATCATCTGTTCTTTTTGTTGTGATCTTGCCGGTACATTCAATGTACTGACCTACACGGCTGCAACGTATCATGTTGCAGATTTTTCCTCGACGAGTAAGAATTACGATACAGGGTTACGGTCTACACTCAACCTGCCGATGGCGTTGATGGGACTCCACACCCGTTTGATTGTTTCCGCTGAGTATTATGAGGTATATATCATTTTACGTTATTTATACATGTGATTGCACTTTGATATATACATTGATGTACTGTGTGTGCCAGCATACTGATCCAGGGATGGCACAGTAACACAGAGGCTTGACCGTCTGAGGTCGGGTCGCTACAAAGTCCCCCCCCCCTTGGTCGCCGCCCCCCTTGAGATAGGATCTCTAGGGGGCCGGTGCCCCCCAGGGCCCCTATATAAAGAGGGGGGAGGGAGGGCTGCGCAACCTAGCCCCTGGCGCCTCCCTCTCCCCTCGTAACACCTCTTCCTCTCGCTGAGCTTGGCGAAGCCCTGCCAAGATCACCGCTGCTTCCACCACCACGCCGTCATGCTGCTGGATCTCCATCAACCTCTCCTTCCCCCTTGATGGATCAAGAAGGAGGAGACGTCTTCCCCAACCGTACGTGTGTTGAACGCGGAGGTGCCGTCCGTTCGGCGCTAGGATCATCGATGATTTGGATCACGACGAGTACGACTCCATCAACCCCGTTCTCTTGAACGCTTCCGCTCACGATCTACAAGGGTATGTAGATGCACTCATCCCTCTCGTTGCTAGATGACTCCATAGGTTGATCTTGGTGATGCGTATAATTTTTTTGTTTTCTGCTACGTTCCCCAACAGTTAACGCCGAGGATATGATTACCTTTAATAAGCTTGTCAAGGTTTCGCATGCCCACATGACCTAACTGTCTATGCCACAACCAACCGTTAGAGGATTTAGCAATAAAGCAAGTTCTAGGTTGGGCCTTTTTAGTGAAATCAACAATGTAAAGATCACCTCTGCGTATACAAGTAAAGACCATTTTATGGTTATCTCTACGAAACACTTGGCAATCTACTTCGATAAATAGGACATTGAAACCAAAGTCGACTAGTCTAGAAATAGAAAGCAGATTATAGCCAAGAGATTCAACGAGCATGACATTTTGTATGGAGCTATCATGTGAGATGGCCACCTTACCAAGGCCAACCACCTTACCCTTTGAGTTATCACCAAAGGTGACATACTTTCGAGGGCCGTCATTTTCAGCAAGCTCACGAAACATATCTTTATCTCCGGTCATGTGATCGGTACATCCACTATCAAGAACCCATTCCTTTCCTCCTACCATGTATCCCCGAAGATTTGCCATAAGACCAAAGTGTCTCATTGCATCATCAAGATCAAAGTCACTATCATCATCCTCATCATAGTATCCATGTACAACATCATCATGTGATGGATCAATTCCTAGAGAGGGTGATTCATTAGAATGAGTTTGACAATGATCTTCTTTATGAATTCTAATAGCTTCAGAATAATATTGCCAATAATTCCAACATCTCCTTTGGCACGCATAAGATTTGTAAGCTCAAATGGACAATCACCAAACTTAGGATCATTGGAGTTCATCTTACTCAAGGCAATAGAGTTATGGAGAATTTCATCTAGATTTTGCAAGGAATAATTTGGAAAACGTCCCTCAAGAAATTTCCATATGGTGTAGGCACACTTAAGAGTAGGCAAGCAACCTATCACGTTTTTAGGCAAACCTCTAGTGATAAAATCAACAGTTCTAAGATTGCGAATCATGTCAATTGACTCATCAAGGGTAGGATGCATAGGATAAACATGAGGTGCACAAGGGCTAGTAATGTACTTGTTCAAATGATGTTCATTGAAAATCACAAGCATCTCATTTTTTCACTCATGAAAATACTCTCCATCAAGTATAGGCACTCTATGTCTAAGACTCCCCAAAGTAGACTCATCCATCTACCTCCAATGGTGTTTAAACCAAAGCAATGGAGACCAAAGCTCTGATACCAATTGAAAGGATTGATAAGAGGTGTCTAGAGGGGGGGGGGGTGAATAGACTCTAAGTAAGAAAAGTTGCAGTTTTTAATCTCTTTAAGTTGAAGTGGAGTTTGGCACAAGTTTTAACATTCACAATACATATCAAGCAAGCATGACAAGAGTATATGAGCAGCGGAAAGTAAAGCATGCAAATTGCAAGAATGTAAAGGGATGGGATTGGAGTGTGCAAACGCAATTTGGACGCACAGAGATTTTTTATCCGTGGTTCCGATAGGTGGTGCTATCGTACATCCACGTTGATGGAGACTTCAACCCACGAAGGGTAACGGTTGCACGAGTCCACGGAGGGCTCCACCCACGAAGGGTCCACGAAGTAGCAACCTTGTCTATCCCACCATGGTCGTCGCCCATGAAGGACTTGCCTCACTCGGGTAGATCTTCATGAAGTAGGCGATCTCCTTGCCCTTACAAACTCCTTGGTTCAACTCCTCAATCTTGACGGAGGCTCCCAAGTGACACCTAACCAATCTAGGAGACACCACTCTCCAAAAGGTAACAAAAGGTGTGTTGATGATGAACTCCTTGCTCTTGTGCTTCAAATGATAGTCTCCCCAACACTCAACTCTCTCTCACAGGATTTGGATTTGGTGGAAAGAAGATTTGAGTGGAAAACAACTTGGGGAAGGCTGGAGATCAAGATTTATGTGGTAGGAATGGAATATCTTTACCTCAACACAAGTGTAGGTGGTTCTCTCTCAGAAAATGTATGTTGGAAGTGTAGGCATGTTCTGATGGCTCTCTCCACGAATGAAGAGTGGGTGGAGGGGTATATATAGCCTCCACACAAAATCTAACCGTTACACACAACTTACCAAACTCGGTGGGACCGAATCGTGAAACTCGGTCAGACCGATTTAGTTCATAATGTGACCTTTAGGCATTTCGGTGGGACCGATATGATCAACTCGGTAGGACCGATGTGCTAGGGTTAGGGTAAAGCCTCAACTCGGTTTGACCGATTACACAAACTCGGTGGGACTGATTTGGGTAATAAGCAAAACAGAGAGTTGGCTAGGCAAACTCGGTGGGACCGATTGCATATCTCGGTGGGACCAAAATTATTACAATAGGCAACAGAGAGTTTGCAAGCCCATCTCGGTGAGACCGAGATCCCATCGGTGAGACCGACTTGATTAGGGTTTCTGGTAGTGGCTATGTCAAGAGAACTCGGTGGTGCCGGAGAGAAAGATTCGGTAGGGCCGAGTTTGACTTTTGGTTTGGGACATATGTGGATGTGAGAAAGTGGTTGAGGGCTTTGGAGCATATCACTAAGCACTTTGAGCAAGCAAGCCATTAAGCAACACATCATCCCCTCTTAATAGTATTGGCTTTCCTATGGACTCAATGTGATCTTGGATCACTAAAAGTAAAATGTAGAGTTTGTGCTTTGAGCTTGAGCCAATCCTTTGTCCTTAGCATCTTGAAGGGGTTCCACATCGTCTAGTCCATGCCACTCCATTGTTGAACTTATCTAAAACATATTAGGTAAGAGTATTAGTCCAACAAGAGATATGTTGACATTAATTACCAAAATCACCCAGGGAGCACTTGTGCTTTCAGAGCGGTGCGAACCAACCTGTGGTTGGATGATTAGAGGGGCAGTGGTATCCCCAGCCCACCAGGGTTCAAGTCCTGGTGCTCGCATTATTCCTGGATTTATTTCAGGATTTCTGGCGATGCGCATTCAGTGGGAGGATATGTTCTCGTGGACGACGAGGCGCCTACAGTGACTTCATAAATCTTAAGATGATATACCGGCTAAGTCTCTCGGAGGTGCTCATAGGGGTTGGGTGTGCATGTGTGCATTCATAGGGATGAGTGTATGTGCGTATATATGAGCGCCTGTGTCTGTATTGTGTTCAAAAGAAAACATGGAGCGGTCACAAAAAATAATCCCCCTGGTTCCCGCAATGTGCCCCACGAGTGCATCATGGGAGCCCTTGCTCCGCCGCCCTCCTTCTCCTCGACATTGCCGGAGGGCGTCCATTGGGTGAAGCCCGTGCGACACTGGCGGTGGCCGGGCGCTCTTCTCCTCCTCCCCTCTTCGGGAACTCAGCAGCGCGGGCTCGTTGCTCGTGGGGGTGTAGGATCCAACGGGGATCCCGACAACGGGGCGCGTGGATCCAGCGACTGTTGGCCTAGGAGGTGGTAGTGTGGCATGTGGTAGTCATGGCGGGGGCTAGGTCGGAACTAGAGCACGCCTGGCGACAGGTTGTTCCTGTGGCGTGCTGCAAGTACTGGCCTGGTGTGGCTTGGGTGCCTTAGCCCGGTCAGACCATCTCAGTTATGGCTTCGATTGCACTAATGTGTCGCATCAGTCTATGGAGTTTCTCTCTTGGATATCGCCATCTCAGTGTATGCTATGTGCTCCGTCAGAATATCGCTGAAGATCCTAGCCCACTTGGATAAATTGTGTCGAACCTGTCTCTGGCGCAAGAAAACAGAAAATGGGGAATCAGCAAACTCACTGACGGCCTGGGATATGGTATGTAAACCAAAGATGAGGGTCCTAGACACCAAATTCCTCAATACTACCCTGCCGCTGAAGTTCTTGGACAAGTTTTACAATCACCATGATGTGTCGTGGGTCGAGTTAGTATGGGGGACATACTATACTGACATCACACCTTATCGTATTGGGTGCACGGCAGATGCCAAGGGATGGCTAAAGAGAGGAGGAGGCTCGAGGGCATTGGTGGGCTCCAGAGGCGAGGTCGGCATGAGGGAGCACGGGAAGCAAGACATACCCAGGTTTGGGGCTCTCCGGAGAGATAACACCCCTAGTCCTGTCGAGTGTAGTTTATTTGTAATAGTACAGAGTTGCTCCTAGAGCTATATCGAGGAGGGAGAAGGGGGCAGGCCAAGGATTAGGCTTCTCCCTCTCTAGTGTGTGGCTAGTCTAGCTGGCCTGGTGTTGCTTGCTCGAGTGTGTGTGCGTGAGTGAGTCGATTGCCCGTATGCATGAGAGCTCCTAGGGGTTTTTATAGGGCAACCTCCCAGGGGTACAATGGTAATGTTACGAGGCCGTGGCGCTGGGTTGTCATCGTCCGGGAAGCCAGTGCTGGGACCCGTCGGGTGTCAGGGCTCGCCGGGTTCTTCGGCGCGGGACCCTCGAGCCTAGGGGCACTGTTTGCCGTCTTGTCGATCGTCAGGGAGTGGCCAGGTTGAGTCTGCTACAGTGGCGCTCCGTCAGGTCGCCACTTGCTGGAGTCCGCAGTGACGATGGGTGCACTGTAGCCACGCCAACCCTGGTCAGCGGGTAGGTGGGGCACTGTTGCCACGCCCCGGCTGACCAGAGGCATGGGTGGGTCACTGTTGCCTTGCTCAACTCTAAATGAAGACTCATCCCATTGTACGACCAGGATGGGACGAGAGCTGACCCATGGCCGGGTTGGGGAACACACCAAAGGGGAGCTGGCTTGTTGGAGAAGTCTTGGTGCGCCGGCCGTCAGGGCCGGGTTGAGGAATTTGGCCGGGTCGAGCAACCCGGCCAAGCGTGAGCCAGCTTGAGGGGCGTTGCTGGCCCCGTTGTTTTTGAAAAGGATTCGGGTTCTGTTGCCTGCCCGGGGTTCATATGCCCGACAGTAGTCCCCGAAGCTGTGAAGGTCCGCAGTCTTCGGGTGGGAGGGCCTTCGCAGTTTCCCTCCTAAGGAGGCGAATTTTGTGACCGCCGGGTCTGGCAACACCCACTGTGTGCTGGCTTCCGGAAGCCGGATCGCGGCATCCCGGCAGGGACGGGAAACCAAAGAGTCCATCGAATCTTGAGGCAATATTTTGGGCTTCATGTGGGCGCCACGTGGCGCCTGGGAGCCAGAAGGGCCTGACAGGCCACGCGCGCGACAGGATGGGTTGACGTGCTGGGGCCCGCCACTGCGCGCCCTCGGACCACGCTCGTGGATTTATTGCGGCGTCCGTGAGTCAGTTGCCATTCTCTAGGCAGTTATTGCATGCGTACATGCGCAGTTATTGCGGGGAAGTGGGAGGGGCGAGCGCAAATGATCCCACTTCCCCACGTTCGAAGAACCGTGGGTTATAAATTGGGGGGAGGGGAGCGGCGGAAATCATTCTCGCTCGCACTCCCCTGCCTCTTCATCCTCTCTCTTCTTCTTGCGACTGTCGCCCGCTGCAACACCTGCCACTTCGAGCAGAGCTTCACCACTGTTCTTTTTTCTTCTTTCTCTTCCTCTTTGTTGATGGCGCTCCCGTCGGGATCGTGGATGGGCTCGATCGTCACCATGGACGACATCACCTATATATCTCTGCACCACTGATACGTCTCCAACGTATCTATAATTTTTGATTGTTCCATGCTATTATATTACCCGTTTTGGATGTTTATGGTCTTTACTTTACACTTTTATATCATTTTTGGGACTAACCTACTAACCAGAGGCCCAACCCGAATTGCTGTTTTTTTTGCCTATTTCAGTGTTTCGAAGAAAAGGAATATCAAACGGAGTCCAAACAGAATGAAACCTTCGGAAGCGATCTTTTGGAACAAACGTGATCCAGGGGACTTGGAGTGGACGTCAAGCAACAGAGGAGGCGGCCGCGAGGGTGCCCGACGCGCCCCCTACAAGTGGGCGCGCCCCCACCCTCGTGGGCCCCTCGAGCATCCACCGACCTACTTCTTCCTCCTATATATACCCATGTACCCTGAAAACATCATAAGCGACCACGAAAACCTAATTCCACCGCCATAACCTTATGTATCCGCGAGATCCCATCTTGGAGCCTTCGTCGGCGCTCCACTGGAGGGGGAATCGACCATGGAGGGCCTCTACATCATCTCCAAGGCCACTCCTATGAGTTGTGAGTAGTTTACCACACACCTTTGGGTCCATAGTTATTAGCTAGATGGTTTCTTCTCTCTCTTTGAATTTCAATACCAAGTTCTCCTCGATCTTCTTGGAGATCTATTCGATGTAACTCTTTTGGCGGTGTGTTTGTCGAGATCCGACGAGAAATATTTGAATCTCCTCTGAATTCTTTTATGTGTGATTAAGTTATCTTTACAAGTCTCTTTGAATTACTCAGTTTGGTTTGGCCTACTAGATTGATCTTTCTTGCAATGGGAGAAGTGCTTAGCTTTGGGTTCAATCTTGCGGTGTCCTTTCCCAGTGACAGCAGGGGCAGCAAGGCATGTATTGTATTGTTGCCATCGAGGATAAAAAGATGGGGTTTATATCATATTGCATGAGCTTATCCCTCTACATCATGTCATCTTTCTTCACGCGTTACTCCGTTCTTTATGAACCTAATACTCTAGATGCATGCTGGATAGCGGTCGATGTGTGGAGTAATAGTAGTAGATGCAGGCAGGAGTCGGTCTACTTGTCAGGGACATGATGCCTATATACATGATCATGCCTAGATAATCACATAATTATTCGCTTTTCTATCAATTGCTCGACAGTAATTTGTTCACCCACCGTAATACTTATGCTATCTTGAGAGAAGCCACTAGTGAAACCTATGGCCCCCGGGTCTATCTTTTATCATATAAGTTTACCATCTACTTTTATTTGCATCTTTACTTTTCCAATATATATCATAAAATACAAAAAATATATTTATCTTATCATATTATCTCTATGAGATCTCACTTTCGCAAGTGGCCGTTAAGGGATTAACAACCCCTTTATTGCGTTGGTTGCGAGGTTCTTGTTTGTTTGTGTAGGTGTGTGGGACTTTTGAGGAGCCTCCTATTGGATTGATACCTTGGTTCTCAAAAATTGAGGGAAATACTTACGCTACTTTGCTGCATCACCCTTTCCTCTTCAAGGAAAACCAATGCACGCTCAAGACGTAGCAAGAAGGATTTCTGGCGCCGTTGCCGGGGAGGTCTTCGCTCAAGTCAAGGCATACCAAGTACCCATCACAAACTCATCTCCCTCACATTACATTGTTTGCCATTTGCCTCTCGTTCTCCTCTCCCCCACTTCACCCTTGCCGTTTTATTCACCCTCTCTTTCCCAATCTCCTCTCTCTTTCGCTTGCCTTTATGTTTGCTTGTGTGTTGGATTGCTTGTCGCGATGGCGCAAGATAATACCAAATTGTGTGAATTTTGCAATACAATAATAATGATTTCCTTAGTACTCCGATTGCTCCTCTTAATGATGTTGAGTCTTGTGAAATCAATGCTGCTTTGCTGAATCTTGTTATGAAAGATCAATTCTCCGGCCTTCCTAGTGAAGATGCCGCTACCCATCTAAACAACTTTGTTGATTTGTGTGAGATGCAAAAGAAGAAAGATACGGATAATGATATTTTTAAATTGAAGTTATTTCCGTTTTCATTTAGAGATCGTGCTAAAGTTTGGTTTTCGTCTTTGCCTAACAATAGTATTGATTCATGGAACAAGTGCAAAGATGCTTTTATCTCTAAGTATTTTCCTCCCGCTAAGATCATCTCTCTTAGGAAAGATATTATGAATTTTAAACAACTTGATCATGAGCATGTTGCCCAATCTTGGGAAAGAATGAAATTGATGATTCACAATTGCCCTACTCATGGTTTGAATTTATGGATGATCATACAAAATTTTTATGCCGGATTGAATTTTGCTTCTAGAAATCTTTTAGATTCGGCCGTGGGAGGCACGTTTATGGAAATCACCTTAGGAGAAACTACTAAACTCCTTGATAATATTATGGCTAATTATTCTCAATGGCACACCGAAAGATCTACTAGTAAGAAAGTGCATGCTATAGAAGAAATTAATGTTTTGAGTGGAAAGATGGATGAACTTATGAAATTGTTTGCTACGAAGAGTGCTCCTATTGACCCCAATGATATGCCTTTGTCTACTTTGATTGAGAATAATAATGAATCTATGGATGTGAATTTTGTTGGTAGGAATAATTTTGGTAACAATGCTTATAGAGGAAACTTTAATCCTAGACCGTTCCCTAGTAATTCCTCTAATAATTATGGAATATTCCTACAATAATTCTTATGGTAATTTTAATAAGATTCCCTCTGATTTTGAGAATAGTGTTAAAGAATTTATGATCTCTCAAAAGAATTTTAATGCCTTGCTTGAAGAAAAATTGCTTAAAGTTGATGATTTGGCTAGGAACGTTGATAGACTTTCGCTTGATGTTGATTCTTTGAAACTTAGATCTACTCCTCCTAAGCATGATATCAATGAGTCTCTCAAAGCTATGAGAATTTCCATTGATGAGTGCAAAGAAAGAACCGCTAGGTTGCGTGCTAAGAAAGATTGCTTTGTAAAAGCGTGTTCTTCTAGTTTCCATGAAAATAATGATGAAGATCTAAAAGTTATTGATGTGTCCCCTATTAAATCTTTGTTTTGCAATATGAATCTTAATAATGATGGGACTGGAGATGAGTCAACTTTAGTTAAAAGGCGTCTAATTGATTCGGAGTTTTTAGATCTTGATGCTTGGATTTCAAGGAATTTAATTATGATAATTGTTCTTTAGCAGATTGTATTTCCTTGTTGCAATCCATGTTGAATTCTCCTCATGCTTATAGTCAAAATAACGCTTTTACCAAACATATTGTTGATGCCTTGATGCAATCTTATGATGAAAAACTTAATTTGGAAGTTTCTATACCTAGAAAACTTTATGATGAGTGGGAACCTACTATAAAGATTAAAATTAAAGATCATGAGTGTTATGCTTTGTGTGATTTGGGTGCTAGTGTTTCCACGATTCCGAAAACTTTATGTGATATTCTAGGTTTCCATGATCTTGATGATTGCTCTTTAAGTTTGCACCTTGCGGATTCCACCATTAAGAAACCTATGGGAAGGATCAATGATGTTCTTATTGTTGCAAATAGGAATTATGTGCCCGTAGATTTTATCGTTCTTGATATAGATTGCAATCTTTCATGTCCTATTATTCTTGGTAGACCTTTCCTTAAAACGATTGGTGCAATTATTGATATGAAGGAAGGGAATATTAGATTCCAATTTCCATTAAGGAAAGGAATGGAGCACTTTCCAAGAAAGAAAGTCAAATTACCTTACGAATCTATCATGCGATCTACTTATGAATTGAGTGCCAAAGATGGCACTACTTAGATCTATCCTCGCTTTTATGCCTAGCTTGGGGCGTTAAACAATAGCGCTAGTTGGGAGGCAACCCAATTTTATCTTTGTTTTTTGTTTTTGATTCTGTTTAGTAATAAAATTTTCATTTAGCTTCTGTTTAGATGTGTTTTCATGTTTTAATTAGTGTTTGTGCCAAGTAGAACCTATAGGATAACCTATGGTAATAGTTAATTTGATTCTGCTGAAAAACAGAAACTTTGCGCGCACAAAAATAATTTTAGTAATTCACAGAAATGTGCTTTTGCGTTGATTCTTTTTGCTGTATATCAATAGACAAATTTCCCAGGACTTCCTATTTTGGTATAATTTGTAAAATTCCAGAAGTAATCGAGAGTTACAGATTGCTACAGACTGTTCTGTTTTTGACAGATTCTGTTTTTCGTGTGTTGTTTGCTTATTTTGATGCATCTATGGCTAGTATTTAGGGTATGAACCATAGAGAAGTTGGAATACAGTAGGTTTAACACCAATATAAATAAAGAATGAGTTCATTATAGTACCTTATGTGGTGGTTTTTCTTTTTTGCACTAACGAAGCTTATGAGATTTCCTGTTGAGTTTTGTGTTGTGAAGTTTTCAAGTTTTGGGTAAAGATTTGATGGACTATGGAATAAGGAGTGGCAAGAGCCTAAGCTTGGGGATGCCCTTGGAACCCCAAGATATTCAAGGATAACCAAAAGCCTAAGCTTGGGGATGCCCCGGAAGGCATCCCCTCTTTTGTCTTCGTCTATCGGTAACTTTACTTGGAGCTATATTTTTATTCGCCACATGATATGTGTTTTGCTTGGAGCGTCTTGTATTATATGAGTCTTTGCTTTTTAGATTACCACAATCATCCTTGCTGTACACACCTTTTTGGAGAAGCGCACTTGATTTAGAATTTATTAGAATACTCTATGAGCTTCACTTATACCATTTGAGCTAGATAATTTTTGATCTAGTGCTTCACTTCTATCTTTTAGAGCACGGCGGTGGCTTAAATTTGTAGAAATTGTTGATCTCTCATGATTCACTTATATTATTTTGAGAGTCTCTTAGAACATCATGGTATTTGCTATGGTTATAAAATTGGTCCTAGAATGATGGGCATCCAAGTTGGGTATAATAAAAACTATCATAGGATGTGAATTGGATGCTATGATCAATTTGATACTTGATCATTGTTTTGAGATATAGAGGTGGTAATATTAGAGTCGTGCTAGTTGGGTGATTATGAATTTAAAGAATACTTGCGTTGAAGTTTGTGATTCCCGTAGCATACACGTATGGTGTTGAGGATATAACTACTGAGTATAAACCGCCCAGGAGGGGACGGTTCACGCTCAACCATACTGAAGCCCATGAAGATAAGAAGATGGCGCTTTACTGATGAAGCTTAGAGGCTCAAGCCCGGAGGCGGATTAGGGCCCATAGTGGTAAACCACCATAGTTGTATACTTTTATTGTAAGTTAGGGAAAGGGAGAGACCAAGCCGAACACTTGTATGAGTCGGCCTCGGGACTCTGTAAACTGGCCGGGCGTCAACCTGTGTATATAAAGGGACGACCTGGCGGCGGTTTAGGGACAGCAGACAACAACTCGAGACTCGGGAAAAGCGTATTTGCTTCCTGATCATCGAAACCCCAATAATCCCATCACAACTAGATGTAGGCTTTTACCTTCATCGAAGGGGCCGAACTAGTATAAACTCTCGTGTCCCTTGTCCGGTTTAACCCCTTCAGGCTAACCTCGTTGCGATGGCTCCATGACTAAGTCCTTCTGTTAGGACATCTGACGTGATATTTCCACGACAGTTGGTGCCCACCGTGGGGCTATCGCACGATGGTTTCGAGTTCTTGAAGGGCAGCTTTGAAGGACTCAAGGGGTACATGGTTGGCCGGATGACCAAGAGTCGTCGCGGCAAGCTCTACATCGACGACGTAGGATGGGGCCCCGAGGCCGGCTCAATCGAGTACGGGTACCGGGTCCCCTTTGGTGGAATTCACGTTTTCATCGGCAAGATCGGCGAACTGGCCCTAAGCCGGACATCTCCACCGACCTCGTCGAGACGGCTCAGCGTGCAAGTCCTGCCCGGGTTCGGCCTGCCGTGAAGCGTGCATTCGTAGGATTCATCCATGGAGCGGAATCTGAACCGGTTTCTGATGGTGAGATGGCTGTCTACTTAGATGGTGAATCGTCCACTGGTGAAACTGAGTCGCTATACCAACTGCACGATGGCCGGTTTGAGGGATACTCTGATGGTGACAGTATTCCGGGTCCCCTTGAACCGCCAAACCGGGTTGCGATCTTCATGGCCGGTACACAGCCCACCATGCAATCTTCGTCTATAGCAGCAATGGTCTCCGCGCAGCCGCGGCAGGAGGCCCGGCGCGCCGACCGGCTCAAGTTCTGGCCGGTTTACTGGACGCCTGGACGACATTCTTGACCATAGTGGTGACTCCAGAGACTCAAGATCAGCATAATGCGGATGTTGCAAAGTTAAAGGATCAGATAGTTCAGGCCAAAGCGGACTTGGCAGCTGAGGAGGCCAGGATGGATGAAGAACGGGCCGCTTTAGATGCCCGATCGCAAGAAATCCAAGCACAAAATTACCGGCTTACGTTGGACCAGAACGCGTCAAACAAAGTTGTGAGAAGGAAGTACCAGTCTCGACTGCTGCAAATTTACGAGGGTTTAAATCTCTTCAGCACACCAGGAGCTGGGCCTAGCAATCCGGCAGGAGTAAACCGGACCGAGGCACCTGGGGCGGCGCCGGATCAGCCACGGGCGATGGACCCGCCTCGACGGACGGATAACCCGCCACAGTATGTAGCAACACCGCCGGGTCACTTTTCCAGCCCCTTGGATAATATGATTGCAGCAGCGTCACGTTTGGCAGCTATTCCAATGGAGGGTGATTCCTTAGCAGCGATTGAGACTCGACGAGCCAGGGATCTTCTTCAAACCGCCGTTGTACAGCAGCAGGCGTATTCTTACAGCCGAGACAGAATACATTCAACCCCTCGCCCGAGCAAGAGTTATAGCAGGCACATAGACGAGCCGGCCGTGTCAAGCAGCGTGCGGCGTCGTGATGCGCCTTGAGGGGCTAATCCGGCAAACGGCGGTCGGAATGCTCAGGACGTGGTGGATAATGGCAAATCACGAAGGTAGGCCGCTTTAGCGGCACAGTACGCGGGTCATCATCAACCCGCCCCGGTTCAGCCAGTAGCATCAGTAGAACGAGGGGCCGGGCTTGCCTTCAGCTCCTAGGGAGTACCGTGTCTCATCCCGGCTCTCTAGAATGTGCGGTTGCCCAAAGATTTCAAAGGTCCGTGCAAGGTGCCTAACTATACTACTGATCAGCCCCCCGAGGCGTGGGTTGAGAGCTATGAAATGGCAATGGAGATGCTAGATGTGGATGAAGCGGCGTGTGCAAAATAATTCACCATGATGCTAGAAGGAACAACTCGCACTTGGCTAAAGAGCCTGCCTGCTAATTCGATTAATTCATGGGATGAGTTGAAGGCCAAGTTCATAGCAAACTTCAAGGATACGTGCAAACAACCTATGTCTATTGTGGATCTAGATGCCTGTGTCCAAGGAGAGAACGAATCAACAACTCATTGGGTGCGCTAGGTTTCAGAAGTTTTGCATTCGTCGGACCGCATCAATGCTGACGGCGATCGTAAGATTGGAGCGCAATTGCCGGTTTAAGTCATTGAAAATGAAGTTGGGACGGCTCAAGCGTCATTGCAATGATATGGGAACACTCATGGCGGCTCTGGTTAAATATGTTGATTCTGATAATACCAAAGACACTGATTCTGATGAAGAGAAGCAGGAGAAGGGAAAGAAGAATGCCGGTTCAAAGGGACAACATAACCAGGCGGGCCACGGAAATAATGGTAAGCGTAAAGCGGACAATTCTGATTTTGTGGCTAACACCAATGTGCAGGGTAATATGCAGCGCCGTAAGGGTAAACCGCCCCAGCGCGGTGGAGGAATGAATCTGGAAAGCCTGTTAAACCAGCCTTGCCCAAAGCACGGGACGAAGGAAGCTCCGGCCACGCATCTTTGGAAGGATTGCCACATAATGAGGGAATTGAAAAACTCTGATCTCTTTTCGGTATGATCAGGGTCCGTCTGGTGGTTCCGGTCCAGGATTCCATGGGCCGGGTTACAGTGGTGGTGGTTCAAGCTCAGGGTTTTAGAATAATCAGGGCAATCAGAACAACCAAGGCGGTAACCATCAAGAGGGTAATCAGGGGAATCAACAGCAGTCGGGTTATTAGAGCAACCCAAAGCAGTTAAATGGTGGACAGTATCACGTCTTTACTACTAGCTTGTGCAAGCGTGATCAGAAGCTCCATAAAAGGGTTGTGAACTCTGTTGAACCGGCGGTGCCCCGTTATCTACACTGGTCTGAGCAGCCTATTGTCTGGACCAGGGAGGACCACCCGCCCTGGGTTGACAATCCGGGTCACCTAGCTCTGGTGGTTGCACCTCAGGTGGGAGGTTATAAATTTACCAAGGTACTCATGGACGGAGGGAGCAGTATAATTATCTTGTACTATGAAACCTTCCAACGTATGGGGTTGACAGATAAGAATCTTAGACTGTCAAACACCATTTTTCACGGAGTAGTGCCTAGTAAATCGGCTTACCCAATTGGTAAGATAACTCTGGAGGTGGTTTTTGGAGATGATCATGATTCAAGGTCCGAGACGCTGACCTTTGAAGTGGTCAAAATCAAAAGTCCGTACCATGCTTTATTTGGACGGTCGGTTTATGCTAAATTCATGGCAAGGCTGTGTTATATTTATCTGCAGCTCAAGATGCCGGGTCACAAAGGGACCATTACGGTTCATGGCAGCCGTAAGATTGCTCTGGAGTGTGAGGAAGGTGATGCGACATATGCTGAATCGGTTTGTGCAACGGAGGAGTTAAAGTTTTATAAGGACAATGTTGATCCGGCAGACATGACTTCCCTGAAGAAACCCTCCACAGAACATGATCCGACCCTGAAGTTCAAACCGGCTGATGAAACTAAACTTGTTGATTTCGTTCCTGGCGATTCATCCAAACAGTTTAGTATCAGCACAAATCTGGATCCAAAATAGGAAAGCGCGCTCATCGAGTTAATCCGTGAGAACCGGGAAATTTTTGCATGGAAGCCTTCTAACATGCCAGGTGTACCGAGGGAACTCGCTGATCACATTCTCAATATTGTTCCCAAGTTTAAACTGGTCAAATAGTTCCTTCGCCGCTTCAACGAGGAACGACGCAAGGCCATTGGAGAAGAGGTGGCCCGGTTGTTGGCTACTGGTTTTATCATTGAAGTGTTTCACCCAGAGTGGTTGGCTAATCCGGTGCTGGTACTTAAGAAAAATGGCACTTGGCGTATGTGTGTGGATTACACATATTTGAATAAAGCTTGCCCAGCTGATCCCTTCGCCCTCCCTTGTATTGATCAAATCATTGATGCTACGACGGGTTGTGAGCGTTTGAGTTTTCTGGATGCTTATTCTGGTTATCATCAGATCAAGATGGCAGTTAAGGACCAGGAGAAGACAGCTTTCATTACTCCCTTTGGAGCCTTCTGCTATGTATCCATGCCCTTTGGGCTCAAGAGTGCCCATGCAACTTATCAACGTTGCGTGCAGAATTGTCTTCATACTCAGATTGGGCACAATGTTCATGCTTATGTGGATGATATTGTGGTCAAGTCCAGGAAAGCAGAGACACTCATATGAAACCTTTGATTATCTGAGAGTTTATAAAATGATGCTCAATCCAGCTAAGTGTGTTTTTGGTGTTCCGGCAGGCAAGCTCTTAGGCTTTCTGGTGTCTAACAGAGGCATTGAGGCTAATCAGAAAAGATCAAGGCCATTACATCCTTGGCTAAACCGGCGTGTATCAATGATGTTCAGCGACTGGCAGGTCGTATTGCGGCTTTGAGCCGGTTTATCAGCCGTTTGGGAGAGAAGGCAATTCCTCTGTATCAGATGTTGAAGAAAACAGACAATTTTGTTTGGAGTGATGCAGCTGATGCGGCGTTTGAGGACTTGAAGCGGCAGTTAGCTGAACCGCCAGTTCTTGTTGCTCCCGTTGATAAGGAGCCACTACTGTTGTATGTGGCTGCTAATGCCTGGGCTGTCAGTGTTACCATCGTGGTGGAGCGCAAGGAGGCTGGGAAGGAGTACCTGGTTCAAAGGCCGGTTTACTATATCAGCGAAGTGCTCATTGAGTCAAAGCAAAGATATTCGCACTGGCAGAAGCTGGTGTATGGGGTGTTTATGGCAAGTCGAAAGCTTAAACAGTACTTTCAAGATCATCCCATCATAGTGGTCAGTTCTGCTCCTTTGGGGGATATTAATCCAGAACAGGGAGGCAACTGGCCGGGTTGCTAAGTGGGCTATTGAGCTTGGATCACACGGTTTGAAGTATATGCCTCGCACAACCATCAAGTCCCAGGCTCTTGTGGATTTCATCAATGACTGGACCGAGTTGCAGGCACCGGAAGACAAACCGGACAGTACATACTAGACTATTCACTTTGACGGGTCCAGGCAGTTGGAGGGCTCGGGGGCTGGAGTTGTCCTTACTTCTCCTCGAGGTGATAAAATTCATTATGTTCTTCGCTTAATGTTCCCTTGTACTAACAATGCAGCTGAATATGAGGCTTTACTCCATGGTCTTCGAGTGGCTAAGGAGATGAACTTAAGCCGTGTACGATGCTTTGGAGACTCGGACTTGGTAGCCCAGCAAGTTTCAGGTACTTGGGATTCCAAGGATCCACTCATGGCAGCTTACCGATGAGAGGTGGATATTGTGGCTGGTCACTTTAAGGGTTATCAAGTGGAGCATATTGATCGGTGCAAAAATGAAGCAGCCAATGCTTTAAGCCGGCTGGGGTCTCAGCGTAAACCGGTGCCACCCAATACCTTTTTGGATGTCTTGCATAACCCGTCAGTTCAACTACATACAGAGGAGGACCTCGCTATTCCTGATCCGGAGGCACAGTTGGTGGCCGCTTTACATATCATTCCGGATTGGATGGTTCCATACTTGGCATATATGAACCGGGGAGAGTTACCAGATGATGAAATTTTGGCCAGACAGATAGTCCAGCGGTCCAAGTCCATGATGGTTCACAACGGCGAGTTACACCACTGCAGTGTTTCTGGTGCGTTCCAGCGCTGTGTTTCTCCTGAAGAAGGCCGTGAGATTTTACGTGAGATCCACGAAGGAGACTGTGGTCATCATGCCGGTTCAAAATCCTTGGTTGCCAAAGCTTTTTGTCATGGTTTTCTATTGGTTGACGGCTCATGCTGATGTTGAGGACTTGGTCAGATGGTGTGACGGCTGTCAGAAATTCTCAAGGCGAGCTCACGTTCCGGCTCAGGAGCTACGAATGATTCCTATCACCTGGCCGTTTGCAACTTGGGGGCTTGACATGGTAGGGCCTTTCAAGCGATCAAAAAAATAAGAAGACCCACATGTTGGTGGTGGTTGACAAGTTCACTAAATGGGTTGAAGCAGAGCCAGTAAGCAAGTGTGACACAGCCACGGCGGTTCAGTTCATCAAAAAGGTGATCTTCCGTTTCGGTTTTCCACACAACATTATCACAGATAATGGCACCAACCTCTTTAAAGGCGAGATGGAGGATTTTTTTCAACGAGAGCACATCCGGCTTGATGTAGCGTCTGTGGCTCATCCGCAATCCAATGGTCAAGCTGAGCGAGCTAATCAGGAAATTCTAAAGGGTATCAAGCCCTGGCTTATGGTCCCTTTGAAGAGGACGCCGGGTTGCTGGGTGGAAGAACTACCATCTGTGTTATTGTCGGGGGGATGAACCCCAGGAAGGCAACGGAACCCGGATCAATTTCGAAAACAGCAGGGCCCACATCGCCCCGCAAACCGGCGTGCACCAGGCCGGGTCGCTCGTCCCGGCAAGGCGCACATCCCGGCCAAGACCCTCGACTTGGCAAGGTACGTCGACCCGGCCACAGCGGTTGGCGCAAGGCAACTCAACCCGGTGCAACCTTGGCTTCCCCAGCAAGCCAACCCACTCATGGCGTCCACGGCAACCCAGCCACGGGTCAGCTCCCGTCCCATCCAGGCCGTACGATGGGACGAGACCTCAATCACTGATAACCAAGACTACAGTGCCCCCGCCCATGCCTGTGGTCAGCCAGAGCATGGCAACAGTGCCCCTTACCTACCCGCTGACCAGGGCTGGCACGGCAACAGTGTTCCCGCCCTCACCGCTGACGACAGCAAGCGGCGGCCTGACAGGGAACACTGTGCGCGACTCAACTCGGCCACGCCATGACGATCGACAAGACGGCGCACAGTCCCCCTAGGCACGCAGGGCCCGCACCTAGGGGAACCCGGCGAACCACAAGCCCCCAAGCGGGACCCAGCCCGGTACCCCGGACGCCGACAATACGGACCCACCGACTCGGCATATTACCATTGTAACCCTGGGTGGGTTGGTCTATAAAACCCCCCAGGAGTCCACGCCTAGAGAGGAGATCGAGATATTCAACAGAGACATACGACACACACGGCATGCAAAGCCACACAAGATAGAGCAAGCAAGATAGGACTAGCCACTACATAGCAACACCAAGGAGAAGGAGCAGCCGGAGCCTTGGCCAGCCTCCTTCCTCCTCCAAACAGCTCCAGGAGCGACATTGTACTATCAGCCATCCAACTAAACTCGGCAGGACTAGGGGTGTTATCTCTCCGGAGAGCCCCGAACCTGGGTATGTCCGGTGTCCCGCGCCCGCGCATATCAACCTCGCCTCCGAAGCCCACCAGCGCCCTCGAGCCTCCTCCTCTCTTTAGCCATCCCTTGGCATCTGCCGTGCGCCCACCACGACAGTTGGCGCCCACCATGGGGCAGTTCGAGGAGCTGGCCGGAAGCATGCTTCGGACGGGGCCCCTCTCCTACTCCGACGAGTCCGTCGCTCTGGCGGACGACGTCATCGGCGCGCTCGCCGCCTCCTTCACCGTGCTGCGCATCTCCGACGCGCTCGCGGCCGACGAGTACCCCAGCGGGGTGCTCAGCTACTCCGACTCCCCACTTTCTCTCAGCGGCGGATTCACTGCCGGGGCAATGGACGCCCATGTAGAGGTCTTCGTCACCGGCGATGGCGCCTCTTCCTCATCGAGCAAGGCGAGAAGAGCCGCCGAAGCCGCGGCCGCCACGGCACGGACGGAGCCGTCCGACCCGCTGCGCGCCGCGATGCAGAGCCTCCGCATCCCCATCGGCACCGACGTCGACGCCACCAATGTTGCTGAAGCCCGAACCTAGCTCGAGGACAGGCGCCAGCAAATGCTGGACCTGTCCGAGACGTTGGCCGCCACGAGACGCCGCCTGGAAGCTGCTCAGATGGAGCACGACGCCGCTCATGGAGTCACGCCCGCCGCGACCGAGTTGAGCCGGGCCGCCGATACTCGCGCCCGGGGAGGAGCGATCGGCCGGGCCTTCGGCGCCGGCCGGACCATCTACGAGACCCCAGTCAAGAACATGCACGCTGTGGAGGCAGCCGCGGTCGACCTCGACCGACTCGCGGGCGAGGAGCTCAAGGAGCGCATCGTGCGGATGCGTGAGCTCCTCCACACTGCCAACACCCAGCAGGATCGCCTCAACCAGCTCGCCAAGCCGGCAGGGTCCGGCTCCGCCCGCCTTGGCGGACCCGGCGAACTCCTACACACGGCCTCTTCGCCGCCCGGCGAGGCGCACTCCGGCCAAGGCCGGACCCGGCACAACCCGGCCGGCACCGCCGCCGACGCTCTGGGCAACGAGCCCACCCCAGAGACCCAGCGCGGACCCGGCCAGCTTGGCCGGCGTCTAGCTCTAGCCAACACGGCCCCTCGGGGCCTGGACGCTAGTCAACTCGGCCCGCACGCCATCGACGACGCCGACGCGCGCCACCACCTCGATCAGCTCGCTCGCTCCATGGAGGTGGAGGAGAGCGGTGCTATCGGGCTGGCGTGTTTCGGCCCACACATCCGGGAGGAGCCCTTCCCCAAGGGGTTCGTGCTTCCCCGCGACACCCCCAAGTACAATGGGACCGTGAAGCCAGAAGACTGGCTCACCGACTACACCACGGCCATTGGCATCACCGGTGCCAATCGTCGTCTCGCCATGCGCTACGCACCGCTCATGCTCCAAGGATCGGCTCGCACATGGTTGAACAGCCTGCCGATGGGCAGCATCAACGCATGGGTCGATTTCGAGGAAGCATTTGTCCGCAACTTCATGGGGACGTACAAGCGACCCGGTCACCCCAGTCAGCTCGCCATGTGCGTGCAGGGGCCGACGGAGACCGGCCGCGAGTACCTTGCACGCTGGACCGAGCTCCGGAACAGCTGTGAGGGCGTCCATGAAGTCCAGGCGATCCAATACTTCGTCAGCGGGTGCCGAGACGACACCCTCCTCAAGCACAAGCTTCTACGCTCCGAGCCGGCCACCATGGCCGCGCTCATGGTGACGGCGGACAAGTACGCCAACGCCGACTCCGCCATGAAGATCCAGGTGGCGCTGGACGAGGCCGGCAAGGCGAAGCCGGTCCCTCCACAGAAGCCGGCCGGCGAAGGCAGCCGACAGCAGCACCACCAGAACAACAAGCGCAAGGCCGAGCAGCCGGCGCAACGTCACGACAACCGGCTCGTCGCGGCCGCCGAGCCCGCGGCGGACCCGGCAGCAAAGCGCCGGCAGACCGGCAAGATGGCATGGCAACCCGCCATGAGCTTTGAAGAGATGCTCGACGCCCCATGCAAGCACCACAGTGACGCAAGTCCCTCCACGCACACGCTTTGACAGTGCGCCATCACCAAGCGCATCATGAGGGGCGACGTCCCGCCTCCTCCGGTTTCGGCTCCGGCTGCGGGTGCGGGACAGCCGCCTCCGCCTGCACCGCCGTCCCCCGCCGGCGGCGCGATGTGGAACGACACCTACCCGGACCAGAACGCGGCCTACGTTGTCTCCACCAGCCTCGGCAATGACAAGCGCAGCGAGCGCCTCCTCCGGCAGGAGGTGAACACCGTCGTCCCGGCCAAGACGGATT
The DNA here is from genome assembly GCF_018294505.1 of Triticum aestivum. Taxonomy (NCBI): domain Eukaryota; kingdom Viridiplantae; phylum Streptophyta; class Magnoliopsida; order Poales; family Poaceae; genus Triticum; species Triticum aestivum. Next base: position 403,885,950 of record NC_057795.1, read on the forward strand.
TCATGCATTGGTCGGAGCGCCCGATCACCTGGACCCGGGAGGATCACCCGGCAGTCATGCCGAGTCCGGGTGGATACGCCCTCGTCCTCAACCCTACAATCGTCGCACGACGCACCTGCAAGTTTCTCCTGAGTCCTCATCAACGGCGGCAGCAGCATCAACATCCTCTACCGCGACACAATGACTAAGCTCGGCCTCAAGGCCGAGGACCTGGAGCCAACCCGGACCGTCTTCCACGGCATCGTACCCGGCCTCTCCTGTTCACCCATTGGCCGGGTCCGGCTCGACGTCCTGTTCGGCGACAGCAGCCACTTCCGACGCGAACCGATCTGGTTCGAGGTGGTGGACCTGTCCAGCGCGTACCATGCGCTGCTGGGCCGGCCCGCGCTCGCCAAATTCATGGCGGTTCCCCACTACGTGTACCTGAAGATGAAGATGCCGGGTCCCAAGGGCCTCATTACCGTCACCGGCGACTACCGCAAGTCTCTGGAGTGCGCCCGAGACGGCGCCAAGCTGGCCGAGTCGCTGGTCATTGCCGAGGAGCGGCGCCAGCTCGACCGGATCGTTTCCCTGGCCGGCGAGGCCTCCGACGCGTCGATCCCGACCCTGGACCCGGCCGATGAGGCCGCCTTCAAGCCCTCCAAGGAAACCAAGAAAGTGAAGCTGAACCCGGAAGACCCCAGCTGCAGCAAGTACGTTGTCGTAGGCGCCCGCCTCGACAGCAAATAGGAAGGCGAGCTCGTCGACTTCCTCCGTGAGAATCGGGATATCTTCGCATGGACCCCCAAAGACATGCCGGGTATCCCGAGGAAGTACGCCGAGCACAAACTCCACGTCCGCAAGGACGCCAAGCCTGTCCGTCAACCCCTCCGTCGATTTTCCGAAGAGAAGAGAAGAACCATTGGTGAAGAGGTCGCCAAGCTCTTGGCGGCCGGCTTCATAATGGAAGTGTTTCACCCCGAGTGGCTGGCCAACCCAGTCCTCGTCCTGAAGAAGAACAAGACCTGGCGCATGTGTATCGACTACACCAGCCTCAACAAGGCCTGTCCCAAGGATCCGTTCGCCCTCCCGCGGATCGACCAAGTCATCGACTCGACCGCCGGGTGCGAGCTGCTGTCCTTCCTGGACGCCTACTCCGGCTATCACCAGATCAAGCTGGACCCGGCCGATGCCCTGAAGACGTCCTTCATCACGCCCTTCGGAGCGTACTGCTACATCACCATGTCGTTCGGGTTGAAGAACGCCGGCGCCACCTTCCAACGCTGCATGCAGAAGTGCCTGCTACCGCAACTCGGCAAGAACATCCACGTGTACGTGGACGATATCGTGGTGAAGACCAAGCAGCACCTCACGCTCCTCGATGATCTGAAGGAAACATTCGCCAACCTCCGCGAATACAAGGTCAAGCTCAACCCGGAAAAGTGCGTCTTCGGTGTCCAAGCCGGAAAGCTGCTCGGTTTCCTCGTCTCGGAACGCGGCATCGAGGCGAACCCGGAGAAGATCAAGGCCATCGAGCGCATGCGCAAGCCAACCCGGCTGCGCGATGTCCAGAAGTTCACAGGCTGCCTGGCCTCGGTCAGCCGGTTTCTAAGCCGGCTGGGCGAGAAGGCACTGCCCCTGTACCAGCTAATGAAGAAAACAAGCCCGTTCGAGTGGAACGGCAAGGCGGACGAAGCTTTCCAAGACCTCAAGCGCATGCTCTCCACCGCACCCGTCCTGGCCGCGCCGACCGACAAGGAGCCGCTGTTGCTCTACATAGCCGCGACCTCGCGGGCGGTCAGCACGGTGCTGGTGGTCGAGCGACCGGAGAAGGGCAAGATCCAGGCCGTCCAGCGTCCGGTCTACTACCTGAGCGAAGTGCTCTCCACCTCCAAGCAGAACTACCCGCACTACCAGAAGATGTGTTACGGCGTGTACCTCACCGCCAAGAAGCTGAAGCAGTACTTTCAAGAACATGTCGTCACCGTCGTCAGCACGGCGCCTATCGGAGAAATCATCGGGTGCCGGGACGCCTCCGGCCGGGTCGCCAAGTGGGCGATCCAGCTAGCCGGCCACACCATCCTCTACGAGCCCCGCACCACGATCAAGTCTCAGGCCCTGGCCGATTTCCTCGTCGACTGGACCGAGACCCAGTACCTGCCGCCGCCTCCCGACTCGACGCATTGGCGCATGCACTTCGACGGGTCCAAGATGCGACTCGGCTTAGGGGCCGGCATCGTACTGTCATCTCCGAAGGGTGACCGACTCCGCTACGCACTCCAGATCCACTTCGCCGCCTCCAACAACGTCGCCGAATACGAAGCCCTTGTGCACGGCCTCCGGCTTGCCAAGGAACTCGGCATCCGGCGCATCCTGTGCTACGGCGACTCGGACTTGGTGGTACAGCAGTGCTCCGGCGAGTGGGACGCCCGCGACTCCAACATGGCAAGCTATCGCTTCCTCATCCAGAAGCTGTCCGGATCCTTCGATGGCTGCGAGTTCCTCCACGTCCCGCGCGCGGAGAACGAGGCAGCCGACACGCTCGCCAAGATCGCCTCATCACGTCAAGCCATCCCGTCCGGCGTCTCCCTCGAGCACCTGCGCAAGCCATCCGTCAAGCCGTCGCCGGACTCCGAGTCCATCCACGTCCCAGAAGACCCGGCCGCGCCGCAAGCCGGCCCGGGGACCGCTCAACCCAGCCCGGGGATTGCTGAACCCGACCCGGGGGCTGCTCAACCCAGCCCGGGGGCTGCTCAACCCAGCCTGGCCACCATCACCCCAGACCCGGCCGTCACCGTCACCAACCCAGGGGCTGCTCAACCCGGCCCAGGAGCCGCCGACTCGGAACCCACCCAGGTGGCCGTCTTCACCGCCATCACGGCCCCATCTTGGGCCTTGCCGATATCAGAATGGCTGGAGAACGGGGTTCTCCCCATGGACGAGACCGAGGCTTGACAAGTTCAGCGCCGGGCATCCGCCTACAGCATCATCAACAACGAGCTCGTCAAGCGCAGCTCTACCAGCGTGTTCCAGTGCTGCGTCGAGCAGGACCGCGGCATCGACATCCTCCTCGACATTCACCAGGGCGAGTGCGGGCACCACGCCGCATCTCGATCCCTCGTGGCCAAGGCGTTCCGCCATGGCTTCTACTGGCCAACGGCCCTCGAAGACGCCGAGTCGCTCGTCCTCAAGTGCGAAGGATGCCAGCGCTTCAGCAAACGCAGCCACCAGCCGGCGTCAGCACTCCGCACCATCCCAATTGCCTGGCCCTTCACGGTCTGGGGACTCGACATGGTGGGACCCTTCAAAACCGCTCGAGGCGGCATGACGCACTTGCTGGTGGCAGTGGACAAGTTCACCAAATGGATCGAGGCAAGACCAATCAAGAAACTGGACGGGCCAACAGCCGTCCGGTTCATCAAGGACATAGCGGTGCGCTACGGCATGCCGAACAGCATCATCACCGACAACGGCACCAACTTCGCCAAGGGCGCGCTCGAGCAATACTGCTCCGTCTCTGGCATCCGCCTCGACCTGGCCTCCGTGGCACATCCGCAGTCCAATGGGCAGGTCGAGCGGGCCAACGGACTCATCCTGTCCGGCATCAAGCCGCGACTCGTCGAGCCACTTGTCTGCTCACCCGACAGTTGGCTCGACAAGCTGCCCGCGGTTCTCTGGAGTCAGCGCACGACATCAAACCAGTCGACCGGGTTCACCCTGTTCTTCCTCGTCTATGGATCCGAAGCCATCATCCCGACCGACGTCGAGTTCGACTCGCCGCGCGTCATGATGTACACCGAAGCAGAAGCAAGAGAAGCACGCGAAGACGGTGTCGACCTGCTCGAAGAGGCGCGCCTTCTGGCACTTAGCCGCTCGGCTATCTACCAGCAAGGCCTGAGGCACTACCACAGCAAGAAGATCAAGCCTCTTGCATTCCGCAAAGGCGACCTCGTCCTCCGACTCGTCCAAGAGCAGGCAGGCCAGCACAAGCTGTCCTCTCCATGGGAAGGCCCGTTCATTGTGAGCAGGGCTTTGCGCGACCGCAATGCCTACTACCTCATCGACGCACGCAAATCGAAGAAGCGCAAGAGGGACACCGCCGGCGAAGAAACGACCCGGCCGTGGAACGCGGAACTCCTCCGTCCGTTTTACAGTTAGCCGAACGAATGTATGTATCAACGCCTTTTGTAAGCATATGAAACTATGGGGTCCCCGAACGAGACTCGGGGGCTGCCTTTTGCCGACCAATTTATTGCGTCCATATTTCACACCACTTTACTACCGAACCCGGCCGCCGGCTCGACAAGCTCGACCCGGGGGCTCGGGGGCTGGCCGGCTTGATCATCACCCCGCCGCTTCACTTAGTGATTCCTGATAAGTTAGGATGCCGCGGCCCCCCACTTCACCCTAAAACCGCAGATCCAGCTCTGGCTGACGGCGGGCAAGCACAACGGGCTAAAGCTCCCCTACGATTCATACACTAAGTTAAAGCCGCCGGGTCGACCAACCCGGCCCGACGCTCGTCAACTAAGTTAGCCGCACGACCGGCTGCTCACCAACCGGCCAAGCCGGATTGCCGCCAGCCGGCCCAGTGGGTGTTTCGCTCGCGCTCAACGTTTTTAAGGACCCAACTCCTGCGGCCGCCTCTCGAAGAGCCGAACTCCTTGTCACGGACCGGAGCCTCGGCCGTCTGACTCGCGGGGGGGAAGTTTCAGAGAGGAGCAACACACGAAATAAGTTCAAAAAAAGCGGAAGGCAAAAAGCAAATAAACACTCACAACATTTACACATAAATGTTTCAAGCAAAGGCCCACGACCCGAGTTCATTACACCCTGAAAACCCCCAGTGGGTGGGTGGACCTGCTACTTAACAGAATTTTCTACAAAAGATTCTCAGGCATTCCTAGCGCCGCGTCCCGACGTTGACGGCTCCCCCCGGCCGGCCTCCGGGTCTAGTGAAGCACCGGTGTCCTCTTCGGCTTCCGCGTCGCCATAGACGCCCGTCTCCTCCGAGCTGCCCTTCGGGTCACGAAGAAGCAAGCCATAGTCATCACCATCCACGACCGCACCATCTTCCGTCCGTTTCGGATGGAACTCGTCGTGGAAGGCGAACTCAGCGATATAGCTGGCCTGGGAGGCGATCCAGCCGGCCTGCTCCTGCAGAAACTGCTCCGAGCTAGCGTGCTGACCCATCAGCGTGTCTAGCTGAAGATCCGGATGCCAAGACAGTGCGATCCAGAGTGCCATCTCAGCACCGGCCCGGGCAGCGGAAACACGCCAGTCACTAAGGCGATCCGGGCCCATCTCCAACCAACGCGCCAAACTCGAGAAGCTGCACGGATGGACAGAATCTGGCCACAAGGCCGCCGTCATCGCGGTACCGGCTCGGGACAGCCGCTCCATCTGCGTCCCCAAGGCCCGCAGCCGGGCCTCAGCAGCGGCAATGATCTCCGGGAAGGTCCAGGCCATCAGCAGATCCGTCCCAGACCAAACAATGCCGGTCGGGTCACACTGATAGCGGACGACTTCCTCCGCCAGCCGTTGCGTCTCCGGAAAGGCCCCTGTAGCCAAAGAAGAAGCAAGTCAGGAGAGCAACAAAGAAGAAAGGGCCGGGTCCTGACCCAGCAAACAACGAAGAAGCAGCACTTACTAGAGAAAGACTCTTTCAGGTGCTGCGCCTCGAGCAATGTACCACGTCGCTCCCGCTCCAAGACACGGTCCCGCTCCCCGAGCGCCTTCTCTAGGTCGGCCGCCTTAGCAAGGGCCGCCTTTAGCTCGGCGTCCTTGTCTTCGGTCGCCTTCTCGGCCGCCTCACGGTGGCGACCCTCGGCCTGGCGGGCCTCCTCAGCTGCGGTGGCCTGCTCCCGCAGATGCTCCACCTTGGCCTGGAGCCGGCCCTTGTTGTCGGCCAGCTATCCGCGCTGCTGGTCTGCCTCGACCAGGGCCTGCTGCGCCTCCACTGCCTTGGCGGCCTCCGCCTTAAGAAGCTCCACCTCGTCCTCGAGGCGGCTCCTGTGACCCGCCAGCTGCTCGTGCAGCCGGTTGGCCTTGTCAAGAGACCGCCGGGCCGCGGCCACCTCCGCCCTCGCCTGCGCCGCCTCAACGCCGAGACGGCCGGAATCAGCAACGAGCCGGTCATAGTGATGACCAGCCCGGATTATCCGGGTCCGCCAAGACAGCACCTGGCTGCACAGAAGAAGAACTCAACATGAAGAAAAAATAAGACAAGGCCTAAGATTTGGCCCAACTGTTACACAGTTGGCCCGAATCTCGGGGGCTACACCCAGTGGGTGCGCTGGCGCGCCCCCACTGGAAGTAAAGAACTCAACAAAGTACCTGCGGCGACGCAAAGCTCCTCCTCCTTGGCAGCAAGCTGCTCCTTGAGCTCCCGATGCTTGCCCAGGAGCCGGTTGAAGGCGGCAACCCGGAAGGCGTCAAGGTGCTGAAGAGAAGAGCAAAGTCAACACAAGGCCAACGCTCCTAAGGTTCGACCCAACTACTACATAGTTGGCCCGAACCTCGGGGGCTACACCCAGTGGGTGTGCTGGCGCGCCCCCACGGAGACAAAATCACAAGAAAACAAAAAGAAGAAGGGCTTACCAGGACGACACGCTCCAGGTCGCGCGTCCACTCCATCTCGGCCTGGGCGAAGGCCTCAAGGCGCTCTGTCCGGGCTCGCAGACGGAGGCTGACGGCATCCAGCACTGCCTCCTCCTGGGTCTGGGGCCCGAAGACGGCCGCACCCCCACTCTACGCGGGCTGCGGCACGGCATCTCGGTGCCCACCCTGCCGGGGCACCGAGGCATGCCCCCGCTGGCCGCTTGCGACGCGACCAACACCTCTTCTGACGCCGGGGCGCCCTGCGTCGCCACATCAGGCACCGCCACTTGCGGTGCCTCCTCCATAGCCGATGACGCATCCGGCGCCGCCGCCTGTGGCGCCCCCTCCGGGACACCGCCTCCACCACCATCAGCCCCCGCGCGCTCGACAATGTCGGTGCGCGGCGGGGTACCGCCCCCACCTCCATGACCTCCTAGTCGAGGAGCACCACCTCGGGCCGGCCCCCACAACCACGCTCCCTCACTGACGACGGTTCAAAAACCGTCGCCTCCACCACCATGCCCTCTGGCATCTCGCGCCAGGCCGGCTCCGCGCCGTCTCGCGCCCATGCCGCCGCCGCGTCTGTCCAAGCCCGGACCGACGTCGCCTCCAGCTCCGCCTCGGCCTGGTTCCTGTCATGCCAGGCCAAGGCCTCGGCGTCGTCCGGGTCCAGGCTGAGGTCCGAGTCGCCTCGTCCCTCCTCCCCGGCCAGGCCGACGAGGTTGGACCGGCTCCTGTGGAACACGGTCCCTTCAGTGGCCGCGGCCTTCGCCGCTGCCCTCGCCAGCGCGATCGGCAACCTGAAGAAGAAGGCAAAATAAGCAAAAGAGACAAGAAATTAGGGCGCAGACAAGAAACAAGACTTACCCCGTCAAGGCTGGGGCCGGAGTCGGCTTTGCGCGCTTCTTCTTGGCCGGCCTTCCGGGCTCGGCGGGGTCTGCTGCACGCTTCGATCCACGGGGTCGCGGCGTGACGCTGTCCTTGCCATGCGGGCGGCTCGGCGCCGCCCCATGCGAGGACCCGGCTCCGCCCGCATCACCGCCTCCCCCGCACAACGCCGCTACACCAAGCAACCGGAGTCAGCGTCGCCTTCACCGCGACACGAGCAACAATTCAAGACAAAACGAAGAAGAGAAAGACTCGAAGCTTACCGGCTCGGCGCACAGCGCCGGCGTCGTACTCGGCCACCTCCTTGCCGCCTTGGGCCGCGGGCTCCTCTGGTGCCACCGGCGCCACCTGAAGCGGAGCCCGGGCATAAGGATGCTGACTCGCATTCAGAAGGACCTCCCGTGACGCGTCGGGACGAACAAGAAGATGCGCGGCGGCAAAGTAAGGAGACCAGATGCTCACCTGCGGCGCCGGGTTCGCCTGGCTATACGCGCCTTGCCGAATCGCCAATCCTCTCCAAGATTGGCCCGGGAGATGATGTTGACGGCGCGCGCAGCTATTCCCCAGATAGTCGCGTTGACCCCATTTGGTTGGGGTCCTGCAGGCTGATCATCTCGCCGATGAGGCAGCAGCGCCTCTGAAGCGGGAGGACTCGGCGGGTGATGAACGCGGCAAGAAGGTCCGTGCCGGTGAGCCCCTCCCGCGTCCTCATCACCGTCACCCGCTCGCAGAGGTTGACGATCTCCTGCTACGGGCGCCGGGGCGAGTAGCCCCAGTTCGTCTTCGCCCGCGGCGGCGCGATGGCGAAAGGGGAAAGATTGATGTGGTCCACGCCATGATTGTGGACGTAGAAGAAGGAATTCTGCCACTTCTTGGCAGAATCCTCGAGCGGAATCTTGGGGAAATCTGCCCCGACTGCTTGGAGATGATGGCGGCGCCGCAGTCAGCGAACTCCCCGGCCAACGGGCCCTGCTGCTTCAAGGAGAAGAAGTGCGCCCAGAGGTCGATCGTCGGCTCGACCCCCAGGTACCCCTCACACAGGGTCATGAAGCCGGAGAGTTGGACGATGGCGCTGGCGCCGAGATGGTGCGGTTGAATCCTGGAGAACTCCAGGAAGGCGCGGAAGAAGGTGCTCGCCGGCAGCCCGAGCCCGCGCTCGAAGTGAGTAAGGAAGACGACGCACTCTTGCCCCTCGGGTCGGGGCCTTTGCTCGCCGCGTGACAGGCGAACGCCAACATCCGTCTCCCGCGGCAAGCGCCGCAAAGCTCGAAGCTGCGTGATGTCGTCGTTGGTGACGTTGGAGCCCATCCAAGAGCCCGATGGCAGCGCCATGGATGGAAGCGGAAGGAAGAAGGACGACGGAGAAGAGCTCTGCTCGGGGCTGCGGGCGCAGCTGTGCGTCGGTGGCAAGGAGCAGAGCGAGAGTAGAGGGACAGGAGGGCGCGAGCGAGAATAATGCCGGCCGCCCCCTTGCCCCCCTCAATTTATAAGCCCCGGTTCAAACATGGGGAAGTGGGATCGTCTGCACGCGCCCGTTCGACTACCCCGCAATAAGTGCGCACGTACACACGCACTAACTGCACGGGGAAGTGCAACCGGCCCCCAGACGCCGCAATAAATCCGCACGCGTGGCCAAGGGCGCGCGGCGGCGGGCCCCCGGCCTGTCGCCCAGTCCCGTCACGCGCGTGGCCTGTCAGGCCCCTCCAGTTTCCGGGCATCACATGGCGCTAGCGCGAAGCCCGAGGGATCGCCTCAAGATTCGACGGACTCCTCGGTTCCCGCCACGGTCGAGATTCCACGATCCGGTTTCTGAGAAAACCGGCACACAGTGGGTGTTGCCGGACCCGGCGTTCGCAGATTCCGCCTTGATCAAGGGGGAAGCTGCGAAGGCCCACTCATCCGAAGACGGTGGACCTTCACAGCTTCGGGGACTACTGTCGGGGGGATGAACCCCAGGCAGGCAACGGAACCCGGATCAATTTCGAAAATAGCAGGGCCCGCATCGCCCCGCAAACCAGCGTGCGCCAGGCCGGGTTGCTCGACCCGGCAAGGCGCGCAACCCGGCCAAGACCCTCGACTCGGCAAGGTACATCGACCCGGCCACAGTGGCTGGCGCAAGGCAACTTAACCCGGCGCAACCTTGGCTTCCCCAGCAAGCCAACCCACTCGTGGCGTCCACGGCAACCCAGCCACGGGTCAGCTCCCGTCCCATCCAGGCCGTACGATGGGACGAGACCTCAATCACTGATGACCAAGACTACAGTGCCCCCGCCCATGCCCGTGGTCAGCCAGAGCGTGGCAACAGTGCCCCTTACCTACCCGCTGACCAGGGCTGGCACGACAACAGTGTTCCCGCCCTCACCACTGACGACAGCAAGCGGCGGCCTGACGGAGAACACTATGCACGGCTCGACTCGGCCACGCCATGACGATCGACAAGACGGCGCACAGTCCCCCTAGGCACGCGGGGCCCGCACCTAGGGGAACCCGGCGAACCACAAGCCCCCAAGCGGGACCCAGCCCGGTACCCCGGACGCCGACAATACGAACCCACCGACTCGGCATATTACCATTGTAACCCTGGGTGGGTTGATCTATAAAACCCCCCAGGAGTCCACGCCTACAAGGGGGGAGGCGAGATATTCAACAGAGACATACGACACACACGGCATGCAAAGCCACACAAGATAGAGCAAGCAAGATAGGACTAGCCACTACATAGCAACACCAAGGAGAAGGAGCAGCCGGAGCCTCGACCAGCCTCCTCCCTCCTCCAAACAGCTCCAGGAGCGACATTGTACTATCAACCATCCAACTAAACTCGCCAGGACTAGGGGTGTTATATCTCCGGAGAGCCCCGAACCTGGATATGTCCGGCGTCCCGCGCCCGCGCATATCAACCTCGCCTCCGAAGCCCACCAGCGCCCTCAAGCCTCCTCCTCTCTTTAGCCATCCCTTGGCATCTGCCGTGCGCCCACCACGACAGTTATGGAGCATAAACACCACCCCAAACCGGTCTACAGGTTATACGCCTTTCTTCATGGTTTACGGAGCAGATACGGTGCTCCCAGTGATATCCGTCATGACTCGCCTCGGGTTGCCAATTATGTTGAAGCGGACAACGAGCAAGCACGTCGAGAAGCACTAGACCTATTAGATGAGAAGCGGGATATGGCTTTAGCTTGTTCGGCGGTTTACCAGCAAGACCTGCGGTGTTATCACAGCCACCGGGTTAAAACAAGAACCTTTCAAGAAGGCGATTTAGTGCTCCGACTCATCCAGGATCAGACCGACATGCATAAGTTATCCCCACCTTAGGAAGGGCCCTTTGTGGTCAGAAAGAATTTGCACAACGGATCATAATACCTCATTGACGTTCGAGAAGACTCACGCACTTCCGAGGAGGAGACCCGGCGGCCGTGGAACATAGCTCTCCTTCGGCCTTACTACACTTGAGTTACAGGCTCTTCTTATGTACATATTATGACGATGTATATATTATGATCAATATAATAAACCGGTATCCTTGCAACAAGTAGGGCCTCTGCCGTTCTTCAAATATTTCTTGGTTACAAGGGGGCTTCTGCTTCCAGAGTGATGACCCGTTTTGTCCATTAAACTGGCTATTATGCCATCATACAGCTTGGGAGCTTCACACCCAAGGGGCCAAAGAGAGATCTGTTGCTATAAGCACGACTCAAACATAGGCACCCATTGAGCACAGCTTGCAAAGTTACTTGGGGGCTCTTTGTGTAAAGTAACAAAGAGTTTGAAAGGACCCTTGTAACCGGGTATTGACCCACGGCTTGGAAGCCTGGTGTATTCACCTAAAACCCCAGGTTAATCTGCCTTCATCAAGTAAGCCACTCCTATCCAGGTAATCCTGGCATGACCCGCCGAACGTTTGACAGTTACTCTCATTGAGACCCTGAACTTGTCAAAGTTAAAATGATGATTGGTTAGTTGGAGGCCCATCTTAAAAGGCTTTGTCAAATGGTTTAACTCAGCGGCCTGGCAGCCCACGAAAAGCCTCGAATTTGGGCCTGGCAGCCCTCGAAAAGCCTCGACTACAAGTTTTTATTTGTTTCTTGTATTTGCAAATTTTATCCTTATTTGGTCACCTTTTAAGGTAAACTGGCATCTCTTGATCCGGCCAGGCTATATGTCTTCATCTCAACCCGGTGTTTCTTAACCCGGTGTGGCTTACAGTTATCATCTGTTAAAGCACATAATCAATGGTGAACCGGCATCTTTTAATCAGGTCTGGCTTTGACTACCTATCACCAGTATGATCATCCGATGTTCATTACAACCCGGTTTTACTTCTTACATACCAGCATTGCATGGTGGAAGTTGGGTATACACCCTTACTATGAATAAGTTGGTAAACCAACAGCATAATTTCATATCATAGGTATGATTTATTGTTTGCTATTTTTACAACCTTGGTTACCTATCAGGTTGTGTATTGGGCATTATGACCCGTCCGGCGGTAAACCGCCCGGACACATCTTTTTATGCATATATAAGGACAACATAATATTATGAAGGTATATAAGCCAGCACTGCAATTATCATGGCGGATCAAACAAAGTCGTATCTCAGTGCATGATGACAGCAGATCAAAGTATTTCCACTAGCCTATTACATGGCGCTTTAAAGCCCAAAATAAGGGATTGTTCTTTACACAGAACACAGTTTGTGAAACATCAACCCGATTGCTTGATCAAGACTCATCACCAGGTTGACGTGAAGTTGATGGATCATCTGGCATCGGTTCAGCCTCCTCCTCCCCATCTAGTGGCTGGAAGTCAATGGTGGTCCAGTCAATCCGGGTTAAAGCTTGAAAGATAGTCTATTCACTTATAAGTTCGGACAGATCAACGTCAGGGGCGTAAGTGTGCTTACGGATTGGCAGGATAAGATTTTGCACTTCCTTCACAGCAGTGTCAATCCGCTGGTTGTTGGCATCATAGAAGGACCGGTGAACAGTCAAGTTAGCCTCTTCCGCCAATTGACTTGCCAGAGGATGCATCTCCTTTGTCAGGACTTTGAGGGCTTCATTATCAAATTCTGCCCCTTTTTCTTGTTCACCAGGAAAGCCCTTGGCAATATCAACCGGATCCAGGTCAGCTATCCATTCTTTGGCTCGGGTAAGTGCCGACAAAGCGCCAGCCCTGGCAGCGGATCGCTTCATCTCTTCTATTTGCGCCAGCGTCATGGATAACCTTGCCAGAGTGTCCTTGATCATTGTTGGGGCCGGTTTGTTGTATGAGACTGAACAGATAACCCGTTGGGCATCGGTATACAGTTGCTCTATCAATGTATATGCTGCCTTCAGCTTCATCCGCATGTCAAAGCCCAGATGAGCAACACGGCCCCCTACAATGGTTTAAGATTTTGATGTTAAACTGGCAAATTTCAAAGATGGTTATTCAAGAAATCTTGGCAAGAGTATTTACCAAATATTGCAGAGGTCATGGCATTCACTTGGCGCTTCAACCCAATTAGCTCTTCCGCCACCGGTTTAAGAGCTGACTCGGCGTCCTCAGCCCGCTTCAACAATGTTGTCTTTTCAGTTTCCCAGCTGGCACGATCATTCTTGAACCCTTCCTTAAGTTGTTCCATGGCTGCCAAAGTGGTTTTAAGCTCATCCTTGGGCTTGGAAGTGTCTGATTGCTGGGATTTGATATTCTCTTGAAGATCGGCAATTTTAGAGTCTTTGTTGTTTATATTGGCCTGCAAAGATCAGATGATGATGATATTATTATCAAAGTCCCAAGCATATAACCAGTAATACATTTGGCACTTGGGGGCTAATGCGAATGCTTTTCTCTTTCTGCTTATTTAGAAAGTCCCAAGGCTCAATACAAGTATGAATCTTGGCACTTGGGGGCTAATGCATGTTTGATCAAAACGTATACAGGTAAAAGGAGATGGCAAAATGAATATTAGGTCATGAAGTCCTGGTTCACCTTGATAAGATTAAACCGACCCTTGGGGGCTACAATGGAGATATACAAAACAAAGCAAGATTAAAGTGTGGAGAGTTACCTCATAGCGTTCCTTCATCATATTCACCAAACCGGCCTCATAATCTCAGCTTGTGTATAGGCGGTTCAGGAATACGGAATGAAGCTCCTCGGCAGAAAGGTTGACATAACTGGACAAATCTGTTTTCCCTTTCCCCTTGCCCATAGCAGCAAATTCTTCCTTGGCAGTATGCTTTGATAGGGCAACCGGATTGCCTGGGGCGGTATAACCAGTGCCGGTGATAATAACATCATCGCCACCTTTTGACGGGCTCGACGGATTGACAATGTCTCTAACTGGGCTCGGCGGATTGACAGTTGGGCTTGGCGGATGAGCAGCTGGACTTGGCGGATCAGCAGATGGGCTTGGAGGTGTAGCATGTGGACTTGATGGATCAACATGCGTAGCCGGGTCAGCTTCCGGCGGATTAGCATTAGTGGCTGGATCTTGTGGGGCAGAGTCATCCATAACAACATTAGTGTCTCTACCGGCATCTTCTAGAGTCTTCTCCGGTTCAACTTCATCAGTGGGTCCACTGGTCTTGGCTTTCTTGCTCAACCGACCCTTGGCACTATAATATCAAAACAGAAGGTTAGTATGGTAAACCAATGCACGAAGGAAAAAAAATTAAAAGGTAGTATACTTACCCAGGGACGGTTTTAAGGGGAGGCAGCTGAGTGGTCGATGAACCGCCAGATGAGGAATTGTAGGACACCTGATAATTCGAGTCAGACGGATTAAGTGGGTTCCGGAAGCAACCCGCCAAGGGACAAGGCTTATTAAAAGAGGAAGAGACCTCCAGATGATGCTTCTGGGGTGGAGTGTCTGGTAAACCAGAGGAAGTGACCTGTTGACCACTGTGCCGGGTTGTGCGATGACCTTCTTGTTGCTGTGTCTTCAAGGAAAATTGTGGATCCAAATGAGCAAGTGGGTGAGAGCATTTTACTTTCTAAACTGCACGACGAAATTTCTGAACCGGCACATGGTCTGAACCGGAGGAAAGGGAGATTACCTCAACATGATCAGCGCGGCTGGCTTCCGCATCATCCTGGTAATAGTCATTGTTAATAAGGTGTATGAAAAAGGATCCAAGGGAGTCAAGTTCTACCTCTTGATCCGAATCTTCAATATCTTCGGGCGGATCAGCAGTTTCGCCGGTCTTCTTCTTGGCTGCTCTCTTTATAACTTTGCTCTTGGCACGAGGAGCCCTTGACGGTTTGTTTGAAGCTTTCTTTTTCCAGAAGTAGCTATTGGACTGTAAAATTAAACAAAGGTTTATTAGCGCAATGTTAAAGCGGAGGCGGATCAAGAAAGCACAAGGTTAAAATCTTTACCGCAGGTGGTTTGTTGGAGGAGTAAAAAGGGGCCAGCCCAGTTTGACGCATGCAGCGATCAGTTCATCTAGCATCTTCTTCATAGATTCTGTGACTTCATCATCAGTCATTTCTATCTCATTAAATCGTTGAGGATCCTGGGCATTGCCGGTATACTCGTGCATCAATCCGGAGTGGCGGCTTAAAGGAAGAACATGCCACACAACCCAGCAGCGAACGAGGTCAACACCAGTCAAACCGTTGGTTAGGAGAGCCCGGAGCTTGGCGAGTTGAGGTGCATAAGCCTGACGTTCCTTGGCAGTGAGCCGTTGAGGTAGTGGATGGCCATTGCTAAGACGGTGAGCGCGTTAACCCGGCAAAGGATTTTCTCCGGCAGGGGCAGTGTTCTTACAATAAAACCATGTTTGGTTCCAGTCTTTAGGATGGCTGTGGTGCTTTGCATGAGGGAAATTAACTTCCTTTCTCTTTTGGATTGAAACCCCACCAAGTTCAGTATTGGGGCCGTCAGAGAACTCAGTCCGGCGATTTAAATGGAAGAAATCCCGGAAGAGCTCAACACTTGGTTCCTCTTAAAGGTAAACTTCGCAGAACACTTGGAAATTGCATATGTTGGACACATAATTTGGTCCAATGTCCTGAGGATGGAGTTGAAAGCTAGCAAGGACATCCCGGAAGAACTTTGATCCGGGAGGGCTGAATCCCCGGTCTAAGTGTTGCATAAACACAATTACTTCGCCATCTTGAGGCTTAGGAGGGCACTCAGGGCCAGGAACTCGCCAATGAAGGATATTTTTTGAGGCTAAGGGAAAAATGAAGGCCGGTTTACGATAGATGGTTGATATGTACTAATCGGTGTTAAACCAGGGAATTTGATGAAGGCATATATGTGAGTTAAAACGGAGTTTACTACTCAAGACAAGACGGCGGTTTAAGTGAGGGCTAATGGAATATGGTGGATTATCAACTATTAAAGGTTAAACCGCCCTTAAACAGAAGAGGCAGAGCTGAAATCTACCAAGTGTTTACAGAAACATGTTTCACAATATAACAGTATAATTTTGGATCTACCGTGGTTCTATAAAGAAAATTTATCTGAAGCTCTACAATGGCGCTAAGAGGAACAAACAAGGTCCAGATGTAGTTTTTCTAGGAACAGCAAGGCGCTATTGTGCGACAGACTAAAGTTACGGGTCTAGCCGCAAAAGAAACAATCAGGCATAAGCTAGATTCAGTAAAGAGGCTAAGGGAAAGATGGAGAATCACTGATGAATATCAATGAACATAGATGAACTCGAAGCCCTAATGGAGATCCAGGGTTACGAGAAGAAAAGTTACCAGGGCTGCGCAGCAGCGGAGGAGTATTGCAGGAGCTCTGGTACGAACAGGGTGATGCAACGGCCTAAGTCGGTGCAGATTCGAGGACCGACGGTGGCGGCATCGACGCTGGAGTTCTTCGGGTCGCGAGGAGGAAGACGAGAGGCAAGGAAAAAAAGGAAAGACCCCCCGACCCTATTTATAAAGAAAAGGGGACAAACGGCAGGCATGAAAATCGAGGGGCCTGAAGCGGCGAAAGGGGGCGCAGCTGTCGCCTCAATCTTCAGGATGTAATTAATGAAGGGTATCTTTTTATGCAGAAGATGACATCATGATGATTTACTGCAGTGACAGAAGATGACGTCACGATGGTTCACCAAAATTTACAGGGAAACGGCAACATGGCGGTTTACAAGAATCATCAGAAGATGCCCGTGGAATTTTTCTAAGTGTTG
The DNA here is from genome assembly GCF_018294505.1 of Triticum aestivum. NCBI lineage: Eukaryota > Viridiplantae > Streptophyta > Magnoliopsida > Poales > Poaceae > Triticum > Triticum aestivum. Next base: position 403,902,553 of record NC_057795.1, read on the forward strand.
AAGATTGACATGAACAGGTTCAAATCAATCTGGGGCCTAATGTTGAGGATATAACTACTGAGTATAAACCGCCCAGGAGGGTCCGGTTCACGCTCAACCATACTAAAGCCCATGAAGATAAGAAGATGGCGCTTTACTGATGAAGCATAGAGGCCCAAGCCCAGAGGCGGATTAGGGCCCATAGTGGTAAACCGCCATAGTTGTATACTTGTATTGTAAGTTAGGGAAAGGGAGAGACTGAGCCGAACACTTGTATGAGTTGGCCTCGGGACTCTGTAAACTGGCCGGGTGTCAACCTGTGTATATAAAGGGACGACCCGGCGGCGGTTCAGGGACAACAGACAACAACTCGAGACTCAGGAAAAGCGTATTTGCTTCCTGATCATCGAAACCCCAATAGTCCCATCACAACTAGACGTAGGATTTTACCTCATCGAAGGGGCCGAACTAGTATAAACTCTCGTGTCCCTTGTCCGGTTTAACCCCTTCAGGCTAACCTCGTTGCAATGGCTCCACGACTAAGTCCTTCTGTTAGGACATGTGACGTGATATTTCCATGACATATGGTGAATCGCTTTGTGATGAAGTTGGAGCACAATTTTATTTATTGATTGTCTTCCTTATGAGTGGTGGTCGGGGACGAGCGATGGTCTTTTCCTACCAATCTATCCCCCTAGGAGCATGCGCGTAGTGCTTTGTTTTCAATGACTTCTAGATTTTTGCAATAAGTATATGAGTTCTTTATGACTAATGTGAGTCCATGGATTATATGCACTCTCTCGCCTTTCACCATTGCTAGCCTCTCTTGTGCCACACAACTTTGGCCGGTACCATACACCCACCATATACCTTCCTCAAAACAGCCACCATACCTACCTATTATGGCATTTCCATAGCCATTCTGAGATATATTGCCATGCAACTTTCCACTGTTCCGTTTATATGACACGCATCATCATTGTCATATTGCTCTTTGCATGATCATGTAGTTGACATCGTATTTGTGGCAAGGCCACCTTCATAATTTTCATACATGTCACTCTTGATTCATTGCATATCCCAGTACACCGCCGGAGGCATTTCATATAGAGTCATATCTTATTCTAAGTATTGAGTTGTAATCTTGAGTTGTAAGTAAATAAAATTCTGATGATCTTCATTATTAGAGCATTGTCCCAGTGAGGAAAGGATGATGGAGACTATGATTCCCCCACAAGTAGGGATGAGACTTCGGACTTTATAAAGAAAAATAGGCCAAAGAGCCCACCAAATAAAAAAAGAAAGGCCAAATAAAAAAAGAGAAAGGCCAAACAAAAAAATGAGAGAAAAAGAGAGAAGGGAAAATGCCACTACCCTTTTAACCACACTTGTGCTTCAAAGTAGCACCATGATCTTCATGATAGAGAATCTCCTATGTTGTCACTTTCATATACTAGTGGGAATTTTTCATTATAGAACTTGGCTTGTATATTCCAATGATGGGCATCCTCAAAATGCCCTAGGTCTTCGTGAGAAAGCGAGTTGGATGCACACCCACTAGTTTCTTTTGTTGAGCTTTCATACATTTATAGCTCTAGTGCATCCGTTGCATGGCAATACCTACTCACTCACATTAATATCTATTAATGGGCATCTCCATAGCCTGTTGATACGCCTAGTTGATGTGAGACTATATTCTCCTTTTTTGTCTTCTCCACAACCACCATTCTAATCCACATATAGTGCCATGTCCATGGCTCACGCTCATATATTGCGTGAAAGTTGAAAAAGTTTGAGATTACTAAAGTATGAAACAATTGCTTGGCTTGTCATCGGGGTTGTGCATGATTAAATACTTTGTGTGATAAAGATAGAGCAACAGCCAGACTATATGATTTTTGTAGGGATAACTTTCTTTAGCCATGTTATTTTGAGAAGACATGATTGCTTCGATTAGTATGCTTGAAGTATTACTATTTCTTATGTCAATATGAAACTTTTATTTTGAATCATTTGGATCTGAACATTCATACCACAATAAAGAGAATTACATTGAGAATTATGCTAGGTAGCATTCCACATAAAAAATTCTGTTTTTATCATTTACCTACTCAAGGACGAGCAGGAATTAAGCTTGGGGATGCTTGATACGTCTCCAACGTATCTATAATTTTTGATTGTTCTATGCTATTATATTACCCGTTTGGATGTTTATGGGCTTTACTTTACACTTTTATATCATTTTTGGGACTAACCTACTAACCGGAGGCCCAGCCCGAATTGCTGTTTTTTTGCCTATTTCAGTGTTTCGAAGAAAAGGAATATCAAACGGAGTCCAAACGTAATGAAACCTTCGGAAGAGATCTTTTTGGAACAAATGATCCAGGGGACTTGGAGTGGACGTCAAGCAACAGAGGAGGCGGCCACGAGGGTGCCCGGCGCGCCCCCTACAGGTGGGCGCACCCCCCACCCTCGTGGGCCCCACGAGCATCCACCGACCTACTTCTTCCTCCTATATATACCCACGTACCCTGAAAACATCAGAAGCGACCACGAAAACCTAATTCCACCATCGTAACCTTCTATATCCGCGAGATCCCATCTTGGAGCCTTCGCCGGTGCTCCATCGGAGGGGGAATCGACCACGGAGGGCCTCTGCATCATCTCCAAGGCCACTCCTATGAGTTGTGAGTAGTTTACCACAGACCTTCGGGTCCATAGTTATTAGCTAGATGGCTTCTTCTCTCTCTTTGAATCTCAATACCAAGTTCTACTTGATCTTCTTGGAGATCTATTCGATGTAACTCTTTTTGCGGTTTGTTTGTCGAGATCCGATGAATTGTGGGTTTATGATCAAGTTTATCTATGAGAAATATTTGAATCTCCTCTGAATTATTTTATGTGTGATTAAGTTATCTTTGCAAGTCTCTTGTCACGGACGTGATGCCTATATACATGATCATGCCTAGATAATCTCATAATTATTCACTTTTCTATCAATTGCTCGACAGTAATTTGTTCACCCACCGTAATACTTATGCTATCTTGAGAGAAGCCACTAGTGAAACCTATGGCCCCCGGGTCTATATTTTATCATATAAGTTTACCATCTACTTTTATTTGCATCTTTACTTTTCCAATATATATCATAAAATACCAAAAATATATTTATCTTATCATATTATCTCTATCAGATCTCACTTTCGCAATTGGCCGTAAAGGGATTGATAACCCCTTTATTGCGTTGGTTGCGAGGTTCTTGTTTGTTTGTGTAGGTGCGTGGGACTTTTGAGGAGCCTCCTACTGGATTGATACCTTGGTTCTCAAAAATTGAGGGAAATACTTACGCTACTTTGCGGCATCACCCTTTCCTGTTCAAGGAAAACCAACAGAAGCTCAAGACGTAGCAACCACCAAGCGCTTGTCGGGGGAGACGAAGGTCGCCGCGCGCCTGCCGCAGGGCAAGCGGGAGCCACGACTTGAGGGCACGGAGCGCGCGGTTTTCTACCCGCACTTCAAGCACGGTTTTAGCCTTCCCGCGAGCACCTTCTTCTGTAGATTCCTGGAGTTCTTCGGTCTCCAGCCCTACCATCATGGCACAGGCGCCATCGTGCAGCTCTCGGGCTTTTTCACCCTCTGCAAGGGGTACCTGGGGGTCGAGCCTTTGATCGACCTCTGGGTGCGCTTCTTCTCCTTGAAGCAGCAGGGGCCGAGGGCCGGGGAGATGTCTGACTACGGGGCCGCCATCATCTCCAAGCGGTCAGGCGTTGACTACCCCAAGATGCCGCTGGAGGACTCTGCCAAAAACTGGCAGAACTCTTTCTTCTACGTCCGCAACCTCATCGCGGACTGCATCAACCTGCCACCCTTCGTCGACGCGCTGCCGCGGGCAAAGCAGAACCCCAAACACCCATCGCAGGAGGTGCTCAACCTGTGCCAACGGGTGTCGAAGATGAGGGAGCGGGAGGGGCTCAGCGGCACCAACCTCATCACCACCTTCATCAGGCGCCGGATGCTGCAGCTGCAGCAGCGCAGCCACCTCATCGGTCAGATGACCGGACTCTAGGACCCTGGCCGCATGTCATACTTGCGCCTGGGGGTGGACCAGGTCGCCCACCGGGTCAAGGACATCTCCAAGGCCGGGTTGCGGGACAACTGGGAGTTCGGGAAGCCTCTGTACAGCCAGGCAAACCCGGCACCCGTGGTGAGTCCCTGGTCTTTGTACTTTGCCGCTGCCTATCTTGTTAATCCTGACACGACACGGGAGGTGCTTCTGAATGCCATCCGACATCCTGATGGCCGGGTGCCGACGCAGGTGGTGCGGGCCAGCTCAGAGGAGCCCGTGGCCCACGGTGAGGAGGAGGAGGCGGCTGCCGATGCGGGTGCAGGGCGCCGTGCGGGTAAGTTTGCCTTCTGCATTTCTTGAGTTGCCGGGGCGCGAGGCGGCGTGAGGGGTGCTGACGCAAATTGTTGATGTAGCAACGCTGGGTGGAGGAGGCGGCGCGGCTTGCACTGGGTCATCCCGGGGGATGACGACGGCAAGCTGACTGCATGGCAAGGACAACGTCACGCCCCGAGGCCTGGCCGTGAAACGCACGGTGAACCCGGCCGCCGGCGTGAAGCCGCCCGCCAAGAGGAGGCACGGCGCCCCGTAGGCGAGGCCGGCGAGACCCACCGTCCCTGTGGTGCCTGGGTGAGTCTCCTTCTTGTTGGATTTGAATGGCCGAGCAGTTCTGCTTGATTCTTGTGTTCTTACTTCCTTTGAGCTTTAGGTCACCGATCTCACTGGCGCTGGCGCTGCCGGACGCCGCGTCTGCCGAGGGCGCCGCATTTCGAAGGACCCAGACCAGCGCTAACGACGACGAGGAGGCCGCGGATCCGGACCTCGGCCTGGACCCGACCAACACTGAAGGGCTGCCCTGGAGGGACCGGAACCGGGCCAAGGAGGAGATGGAGGCGGTGTCGGCCCAGGCTTGGGTCAGCACCATGGCGACGTGGGCGCAGGCCGGCGAGGAGCCGGCATGGCCCGAGATGCCGGCATGTATGGAGCCAGCGGCGACGGTCTTCATGCCGTCGTTGGAGGGGGGACGCGGCCAAGGTGGCCGCGCTGACGTGATGGACCTCGACCGGGAGGTCCTGGTGGTCGGGGACGACACTCGCCGCGGACCGACGTGGTCGAGCGGGCGGGGGCCGATGGAGGTGGTGGCGACGCCGTCTTGGAGGAGGCGCCGCGGGCGGCGCCGGAGGGGGCGCATCAGGCATCGACGAGCATGACACCGCCGGTGGTGGCGCCGTAGGCCACTCTAGCCGTCGAGCCTACGAAGGCACCAGAAAGGGCACCGGAGGAGGCGCTGGAGAGGGCGCCGGCCACGGGAGAGGCGATCAGCAGAGAGCATGCCCTGGTGCTCAGGCTAGGGGGCCACCGGGTCGCAGCCGGCCCGGGGCGGGTCCAGCAAGGTCTTCTTCGGGCCCCAGACTCAGGAGGAGGCGGTGATGGCCGTCATGAGCTGGGGCCTGCGAGGGCGGACGGACAGGATCCAGGCCTTTGCCCAGACTGAGGTGGAGCAGACGCTGGAGCTGGAGCATGCCGTGTTCATAAGTTCTCCCTTGCCTTCTGCTTTTTCCCTTTGCTGCTTCTTCTGGGTGGGTGTGTGCTAGCGCACCCACTGGGTGTAGCCCTCGAGATTCGGGCCAACTGCATAGCAGTTGGGTCGAATCTTAAACTACTGTCTCGTGCTGATCGTTGCTCCTTGCAACAATCGGACTCCTTCCGGGTCAGCCTCTTCAACTGGCTTTTGGAGAAGCACTGGCAGCTCAAGGAGCAGCTCGTCGCCAAGGAGGGGGAGCTCCGCGTCGCTGCAGGTATTTTTCGTGCATGCTCTTTTTAGTGGGGCGCTCTAGCGCACCCACTGGGTGTAGCCCCCGAGATTCGGTCCAACTGCATAGCAGTTGGGTCGAATCTTAAAGTGGTACTTGTCTTCTGAATCTTTCTTCTGCAGCCGAGGTGCTGTCTTGGAGGACCCGGCTGATTCGGGCTGGCTTCCATTATGACCAGCTTGTGGCCGACACTGGTCAGCTTGGGGCCGAGGTGGCAGAGGCGACGGGAGCTTGGCAGGCGCTTGACGAAGCCAGACGGCTGCAGGAGCGGCTGGTGGGCGACAAGAGTCGTCTTGAGGCCAAGGTGGAGCGCCTCAAGGTGGAGGCCTCCAAGGTCATTGAGGCGCAGCGGGCCCTCGCCAAGTCCGACCAGCAACGCGGCAAGCTGGCCAACGACAAGGGCAAGCTCCAGGCCGAGGTGGAGCACCTGAAGGTGCTGGTGGCCGCGACGGAGGAGACCCGTCAATGGGAAACCCATCACCGGGAGGAGTCTGAGAAGGCGGCCAAGGCGAAGGATGCTGAGTTGAAGGCGGCCCTTGCCAAGGTGGCCGACTTGGAGAAGATGCTCAAGGAGCGTGACCGCACAATTGCCCGGGAGCGGCACGGTATGTTGCTCGAAGCGCAACACCTGGAAGAGTCCTTCTCCAGTAAGTGCTTTCCTTGGGTTCTGCCGGGTTGGGATGCCAGCTTCTTGTCTTTGGTGATTTTTTAGACTTGCTTTACTTCTTTATAGGGGCCTTTCTAGAGACGCACCAGCTGGTGGAGGAAGCCGTCCCCTTTCAACATGACCCACAGGCAATCATCGGCTCCGGGACCGACCCGCAGGTAGCCTGGACCTTCCCGAAGATCATGACCACCATCGAGCTCGTCTGTGAGTCTTGGGCGAGCAGATGGGGCGGCTCTCTGAGGCCGGTGCGGCTATGACATCGGCCCTCTGGCCGGGCTCCGTTGCGACGAACAGCTTCACACGGCTGGCGTGTTGGTTGGAGTCGGGGCCGGACCGGCTCCATGAGTGGCGCCTTTCTGCCGCCCGTGCTGGTGCTGAGATGACGCTTAGGTTTGTGATGTCTTGGCATCCGGATCTGTCGCAGGACGTGCTGATGGGCCAGTGAGCCGGCGCGGAGAACCAGCTGCGGGCGGAGGTCGGGCGGATCGCGGCCCGGGCCAGCTATATCGCCGGGTTCGCCATTCACGATGAGTTCCAGCCGAAATGGATGGAATATGGTGGAGTCGTGCCTGCTGACGACTATGGCATGCTTCTGAACGACCCGGAGGGCTGCTCCAAGGAGCCGAGCGTCTACGGCGATGACGATGCCGAAGAGGAGGACGTCGGCACCTCGACGAACCCGGAGGCTGCCGAGGGGGTGCCGGCAGTTGCGCAACCCGGCGCTGGAGATGTCTGAGGCTGCCTTGCTTAACTTAGTAAAAATTTCTGTTAGGTAGCAGGTCCACCCATCCACCGGGGGTGTTTGGGTGTAATGAACTCTGGCCTTGGGCCTGTCTTTTAAATTCGTGATGTATATATTTTGTGGATGCTTGCGCTCTTGCCTTTCGCTCCTTGAGCCGTGTTCTCGCGACCTTCCCCTCTTGGGCCTCCCTCCCTGCGAGTCTGACGGCCGAGGCTCCGATCTGTGACAAGGAGTTTGGCTTTTGAGAGTAGCGTGTGGTAGTTAGGCTTTCGAAATGTTGAGCGCGACCGAAACACCCACTGAGGCGGTTGGCGAGCAGCCGGTCATGCGGCAATTTAAAAGCGATGGGGCCGGGTTGGGTAACCCGGCGGTCCTTGACTTAGTATTCGTGGCGCGCTGGTGCTTTGGCCCGTTGTGCTTGCCAACCGACAGCCGAAGCCGGTTCTATGGCCTAGGGCAAAGTGGAGGTCCGCGATGACCTCAACGCGTTAGGAACTACTAAGGAAGGCGGGGGTGGTGACCAAGCCGGCCAGCCCCTGAGCCCCCGAGTCGAGCGAGTCGAACCGGTGGTGGGGTTGGTTCGAGAGAAAAATAATGCATAATGCAGGAGACACAAAAGCTTGGTCGAAAAGGGGATAGCCACCGGCGTCATTCGAGGACTCCATAGTTTCCATACGATTACAAAAGGTAGCGATACATACGTGCACACAGCTAACTGTAAAACGGGCGGAGGAGTTCTGCATTCCACGGCCAGGTTGTTTCTTCACCGGCGGTGTCTCTCTTGCGCTTGTTTAACTTGCGGGCGTCCATGAGGTAGTAGGAGTTGCGGTCGCACAAGGCCTTGCTGATGATGAAGGGGCCTTCCCATGGAGAGGGCAGCTTGTGTTGGCCGGCTTGCTGCTGGACGAGTTGGAGGACGAGGTCTCCCTCTCGGAACGTGAGGGGCTTGATCTTCTTGTTGTTATAGTGCCTCAGGCCTTGCTGGTAGATGGCTGACCGTCTGAGCACCAAGAGGCGTGCTTCTTCGAGTAGGTCGATGCCGTCCTCGCGGTCTTCTTTGGCTTCGGCTTCAGTGTACATCACGACACACGGTGAGTCGAACTAGACGTCGGTCGGGATGACGGCTTCGGCTCCGTAGACAAGGAAGAATGGCGTGAACCCGGTCGACCGGTTTGGCGTGGTGCAGAGGCTCCACAGGACGGCTGATGTCTACTACACAACCTTCTTCTTGTAGATGTTGTTGGGCCTGCAAATGCACATGTTTGTAGGACAGTAGCAAATTTCCCTCAAGTGGATGACCTAAGGTTTATCAATCCGTAGGAGGCGTAGGATGAAGATGGTCTCTCTCAAGCAACCCTGCAACCAAATAACAAAGAGTCTCTTGTGTCCCCAACACACCCAATACAATGGTAAATTGTATAGGTGCACTAGTTCGGCGAAGAGATGGTGATACAAGTGCAATATGGATGGTAGATAAAGGTTTTTGTAATCTGAAATAATAAAAACAGCAAGGTAAATAATGATAAAAGTGAGCTTAAATGGTATTGCAATGATAGGAAACAAGGCCTAGGGTTCATACTTTCACTAGTGCAAGTTCTCTCAACAATAATAACATAGATAGATCATATAACAATCCCTCAACATGCAACAAAGAGTCACTCCAAAGCCACTAATAGCGGAGAACAAACGTAGAGATTATGGTAGGGTATGAAACCACCTCAAAGTTATTATTTCGGCTCGATCTAATAAAGAGTTCGTACTAGAATAACACCTTAAGACACAAATCAACCAAAACCCTAATGTCACCTAGATACTCCATTGTCACCTCAAGTATCCGTGGGCATGATTATACGATATGCATCACACAATCTCAGGTTCATCCAACCAACACAAAGTACTTCAAAGAGTGCCCCAAAGTTTCTATCGGAGAGTCAAGAAAATGTGTGCCAACCCCTATGCATAGGTTCATGGGCGGAACCCGCAAGTTGGTCACCAAAACATACATCAATTAGCGCGTGATATCCCATTGTCACCACAGATAAACACGACAAGACATACATCAAGTGTTCTCATCATAAAGACTCAATCCAATAAGATAACTTCAAGAGGGAAACTCAATTCATCACAAGAGAGTAGAGGGGGAGAAACATCATAAGATCCAACTATAATAATAAAGCTCGCAATACATCAAGATCGTGTGAAGTCGAGAACATGAGAGAGATAGAGATCAAACACATAGCTGCTGGTACATACCCTCAGCCCCGAGGGTGAACTACTCCCTCCTCGTCATGGAGAGTGCCGGGATGATGAATATGGCCACCGGTGATGGATTCCCCCTCCGGCAGGGTGCCGGAACAGGCTCCCGAGAGGTTTTTGGTGGCTACAGGGGCTTGCGGTGGCGGAACTCCCGATCTATCTTCTGTTCTGGAAGTTTTAGGGTACGTAGGTATATATGGGTGCAGGAAGTACGTCGGTGGAGCTTCGGGGGCCCCACGAGGCAGGGGGCGCGCCCTAGGGGGGTGGGCGCGCCCCCACCCTCGTGGTCAGCTCCCGTATCTTCTGACGCAGAGTCCAAGTCTATCCGGTGGCTTTCCTTCCAAAAATAACTTCTCCATCTGATTTCGTTCCATTTTGACTCCGTCTGATATTCCTTTTCCTCAAAACACCAAAATAGGCATAAAACAACAAATCTGGGCTCGGCCTCTGGTTAATAGGTTAGTACCAAAAATAATATAAAAGTGGATAATAAAGCCCAATATTGCCTAAAACAGTAGATAATATAGCATGCAGCAATCAAAAATTATAGATATGTTGGAGACGTATCAAGCATCCCCAAGCTTAATTCCTGCTCGTCCTCAAGTAGGTAAATGATAAAAAAGGTAATTTTTGATGTGGAATGCTAGTTGGCATAATTTCATTGTAATTCTTCTTACTTGTGGTATGAATATTCAGATCCGAAAGATTCAAGACAAAAGTTCATATTGACATAAAAATAATAATACTTCAAGCATACTAACAAAGCAATTATGTCTTCTCAAAATAACATGGCCAAAGAATGTTATCCCTACAAAATCATATAGTCTGGCTATGCTCTATCTTCACCACACAAAGTATTTAAATCATGCACAACCCCGATGACAAGCCAAGCAATTGTTTCATACTTTTGACATTCTCAAAACTTTTTCAATCTTCACGCAATACATGAGCGTGAGCCATGGACATAGCACTATATGTGGAATAGAATGGTGGTTGTGGAGAAGACAAAAAGGGAGAAGATAGTCTCACATCAACTAGGCGTATCAATGGGCTATGGAGATGCCCATCAATAGATATCAATGTGAGTGAGTAGGGATTGCCATGCAACGGATGCACTAGAGCTATACGTATATGAAAGCTCAACAAAAGAAACTAAGTGGGTGTGCATCCAACTCGCTTGCTCACGAAGACCTAGGGCATTTTGAGGAAGCCCATCATTGGAATATACAAGCCAAGTTCTATAATATAAAATTCCCACTAGTATATGAAAGTGACAAAATGAGAGACTTTCTATCATGAAGATCATGGTGCTACTTTGAAGCACACGTGTGGTAAAAGGATAGTAGCATTGTCCCTTCTCTCTTTTTCTCTCATTTTTTTATTTGGGCCTTTTCTCTTTTTTTATGGCCTCTTTTTTTCTTTTTCTTTTAATTTTTCGTCCAGAGTCTCATCCCAACTTGTGGGGGAATCATAGTCTCCATCATACTTTCCTCACTGGGACAATGCTCTAAAAAATGATGATCATCACACTTTTATTTTCTTATAACTCAAAATTATAGCTCGATTCTTAGAACAAAATATGACTCTATATGAATGCCTCCGGCGGTGTACCGGGATGTGCAATGACTCATGAGTGACATGTATGAAAGAATTATGAACGGTGGCTTTACCACAAATACAATGTCAACTACATGATCATGCAAAGCAATATGACAATGAGGGAGTGTGTCATAATAAACAGAACGGTGGAAAGTTGCATGGCAATATATCTTGGAATGGCTATGGAAATGCCATGATAGGTAGGTATGGTGGCTGTTTTGAGGAAGGTATATGGTGGGTGTATGATATCGGCGAACAGTGTGCGGTATTAGAGAGGCTAGCAATGGTGGAAGGGTGAGAGTGCGTATAATCCATGGACTCAACATTGGTCATAAAGAACTCATATAGTTATTGCAAAAATCTACAAGTTATCAAAGCAAAGTATTACGTGCATGCTCCTAGGGGGATAGATTGGTAGGAAAAGACCATCGCTCGTCCCCGACCGCCACTCATAAGGAAGACAATCAATAAATAAATCATGCTCCAACTTCATCACACAACGGTTCACCATACGTGCATGCTACGGGAATCACAAACTTTAACACAAGTATTTCTCAAATTCACAACTACTCAACTAGCATGACTCTAATATCACAATCTTTATATCTCAAAACAATTATCAAGCATCAAACTTTTCTTAGTATTCAACACACTCATAAGAATTCTTACAAATCTTGTATGCTTAGCATATTAGGATTATTTAAGCAAATTGCCATGCTATCTAAGACTCTCAAAATAATCTAAGTGAAGCATGAGAGTTCATCTATTTCTACAAAATATAACCACCGTTGTGCTCTAAAAGATATAAGTGAAGCACTAGAGCAAATGACAAACTACTCCAACAAGATATAAGTGAAGATCAATGAGTAGTTAAATAATTACGCAACTATGCGAAGACTCTCTCTCAATAAAGAATTTCAGATCTTGGTATTGTATTCAAACAGCAAGCAAAACAAAATAAAATGACATTGCAAGGATAGCACAACTCACGCGAAGAAGCAAAAACTTAGGCTCAACCGATACTAACCGATAGTTGTTGAAGAAGAAATGTGGGATGCCTACTGGGGCATCCCCAAGCTTAGATGCTTGAGACTTCTTGAAATATTATCTTGGGGTGCCTTGGGCATCCCCAAGCTTGAAATTTTGTGTCTCCTTAATTCCTCTCATATCATGGTTTCTCTTTTTATCAAAAGCTTCATCCACACCAAACTCAACAAGAACTCGTGAGATAGGTTAGTATAAACCAATGCAAAACCTTATCATTTTCTACTGTAACAAATCACTAAAATTATTATTCAACATTGCATACTAAATGCCTCTGCATATTTAATACTCCTATCCTCAAATAGAATCATTAAGCAAGCAAACATATGCAAACAATGCAAACATAACAGCAATCTGTCAAAACAGTACAGTCTGTAAAGAATACAGGAGTATCAATACTTCCCTAACTCCAAAAATTATGAGAGAAAATTACCACTGTAGTAAATTTATCAGATCTTAATATGCAAAAGGTTTCAACATTATACCATTCTCTGACTTTTCTAGGGAATTTTTTCAACAGCGGTAAACTTTCTGTTTTCAAACAGCAACATGTATACTAGCAAAATAGGCATGGCAAAGGCTATCCTTGACTTTTTTTATTGAAACTAAAGATGCAAAACATTATTCTAAATAACATCAAGCAAATACTAACAAAAGAAGTTGACGCTCCAAGCAAAACACATATCATGTGGTGAATAAAAATATAGCTCCAAGTAAAGTTACCGATGAACGAAGACGAAATAGGGGATGCCTTCCGGGGCATCCCCAAGCTTAGGCTCTTGGTTGTCCTTGAATATTACCTTGGGGTACCTTGGGCATCCCCAAACTTAGACTCTTGCAACTCCTTATTCCGTAGTCCATCGAATCTTTACCCAAAACTTGAAAACTTCACAACACAAAACTCAACAGAAAACTCGTAATCTCCGTTAGTATAAGAAAATAAAACAACCACTTAGGTACTGCAATTAACTCATTCTAAATTCATATTGGTGTAGTATCTACTGAATTCCAACTTATCTATGGTTCATACCCTCCGATACTACTCATAGATTCATCAAAATAAGCAAACAACACATAGAAAACAGAATCTGTCAAGAACAGAACAGTCTGTAGTAATCTGTACCAAACGTATACTTATGGAACTCTAAAAATCCTACCAAATTAGGAAATCCTAAGAAATCTGTGTACCAATCCAGAGAAAAAAGAATCAGATCAGGAGCACATTTCTGTGAATTAAAAAAACTAATTTACTGGGTGCAAAAGTTTCTGATTTTCAGCAGGACCAACACAACTATCACCGTAAGCTATCCTAAAGGTCTTACTTGGCACTTTATTCAAACAAAAGCTATAAAACATGATTACTACAGTAGAATAATAGTGTGTACACACAAAAACAGTAAGGATAAATATTGGGTTATCTCCCAACTAGCGCTTTTCTTTAATGCCTTTCTAGCTAGGCATGACGATGACAATGATGCTCACATAAAAGATAAGAATTGAAACATAATGGGAGCATCATGAAGCATATGACTAGCACATTTAAGCCTAACCCACTTCCTATGCATAGGTATTTTGTGAGCAAACAACTTATGGGAACAATAATCAACTTGCATAGGAAGGTAAAACAAGCATAACTTCAAAACTTTAAGCACATAGAGAGGAAACTTGATATTATTGCAATTCCTACAAGCATATGTTCCTCCCTCATAATAATTTTCAGTAGCATCATGACTGAATTCAACAATATAACCAGCACCTAAAGCATTCTTTTCATACTTGCATAGAAAATTTACTACTCTCCACATAAGCAAAATTCTTCTCATGAATAATAGTGGGAGCAAACTCAACAAAATAACTATCATGTGATTGAAAATTAAGATCAAGATGACAAGTTTCATGGTTATAATTATTCTTTATAGCATATGTGTCATCACAATAATCATCATAGATAGGAGGCATGCTTTCATCATAGTAATTTTGCTCATCAAAGCTTGGGGGACAAAAAGTATCATATTCATCAAACATAGCTTCCCCAAGCTTGTGGCTTTGCATATCATTAGCATCATGGATATTCAAGGAATTTATACTAACAACATTGCAATCATGCTCATCATACAAAGATTTAGTGCCAAACATTTTATAGATTTCTTCTTCTAGCACTTGAGCACAATTTTCCTTTCCATCATTCTCACGAAAGATATTAAAAAGATGAAGCATATGAGACAAACTCAATTCCATTTTTTTAGTTTTCTTTTATAAACTAAACTAGTGCTAAAACAAGAAACAAAAAGATTTGATTGCAAGATCTAAAGATATACCTTCAAGCACTCACCTCCCCGGCAACGACGCCAGAAAAGAGCTTAGTTGATGGGGTGTGAGTGAGTGCCGCTTACCTAGCCTCCCCGACAATGGCGCCAGAAAAGAGCTTGATGTCTACTACACAACCTTCTTCCTGTAGACGGTGTTGGGCCTGCAAGTGCACTTGTTTGTAGGACGGTAGCAAATTTCCCTCAAGTGGATGACCTAAGGTTTATCAATCCGTAGGAGGCGTAGGATGAAGATGGTCTCTCTCAAGCAACCCTGCAATCAAATAACAAAGAGTCTCTTGTGTCCCCAACACACCCAATACAATGGTAAATTGTATAGGTGCACTAGTTCGGCGAAGAGATGGTCATACAAGTGCAATATGGATGGTAGATAAAGGTTTTTGTAATCTGAAATAATAAAAACAGCAAGGTAAATAATGATAAAAGTGAGCGTAAACGGTATTGCAATGATAGGAAACAAGGCCTAGGGTTCATACTTTCACTAGTGCAAGTTCTCTCAACAATAATAACATAGATAGATCATATAACAATCCCTCAACATGCAACAAAGAGTCACTCCAAAGCCACTAATAGCGGAGAACAAACATAGAGATTATGGTAGGGTACGAAACCACCTTTCTTTCGGATCGATCTAATAAAGAGTTCGTACTAGAATAACACCTTAAGACACAAATCAACCAAAACCCTAATGTCACCTAGATACTCCATTGTCACCTCAAGTATCCGTGGGCATGATTATACGATATGCATCACACGATCTCAGATTCATCCAACCAACACAAAGTACTTCAAAGAGTGCCCCAAAGTTTCTATCGGAGAGTCAAGAAAACGTGTGCCAACCCCTATGCATAGGTTCATGGGCGGACCCCGCAAGTTGGTCACCAAAACATACATCAAGTGGCGCGTGATATCCCATTGTCACCATAGATAAACACGGCAAGACATACATCAAGTGTTCTCATCATAAAGACTCAATCCAATAAGATAACTTCAAGAGGGAAACTCAATTCATCACAAGAGAGTAGAGGGGTAGAAACATCATAAGATCCAACTATAATAATAAAGCTCGCGATACATCAAGATCGTGTGAAGTCGAGAACACGAGAGAGAGAGATCAAACACATAGCTACTGGTACATACCCTCAGCCCCGAGGGTGAACTACTCCCTCCTCGTCATGGAGAGCGCCGGGATGATGAAGATGGCCACCGGTGATGGATTCCCCCTCCGGCAGGGTGCCGGAACGGGCTCCCGAGAGGTTTTTGGTGGCAACAGAGGCTTGCGGCGGCGGAACTCCCGATCTATCTTCTGTTCTGAAAGTTTTAGGGTACATAGGTATATATGGGTGCAGGAAGTACGTCGGTGGAGCTTCGGGGCCCCCACAAGGCAGGGGGGCGCGCCCTAGGGGGTGGGCGTGCCCCCCACCCTCGTGGCCAGCTCCCGTATCTTCTAACGTAGAGTCCAAGTCTATCCGGTGGCTTTCCTTCCAAAAATAACTTCTCGAGTTGATTTCTTCCCGTTTTGACTCCATCTGATATTCCTTTTCCTCGAAACACTGAAATAGGCATAAAACAACAAATCTGGGCTGGGCCTCCGGTTAATAGGTTAGTCCCAAAAATAATATAAAAGTGGATAATAAAGCCCAATATTGCCTAAAACAGTAGATAATATAGCATGGAGCAATCAAAAATTATAGATACGTTGGAGACGTATCAACGGCCGACAACTCGTCGAGCCAGCTACCGGGTGAGCAGACAAGCGGCTCGACGAGCCGCAGCTTGATGCCGAATAGGATGAGACCATTGGCCCGCTCGACCTGGCCGTTGGACTGCGGGTGTGCAACGGATGCCAGGTCGAGGCGAATGCCAGAGACGAAGCAATATTGCACGAGCGCGCCCTTGGTGAAGTTGGTGCCGTTATCCGTGATGATGCTGTTCGGCATGCCATAATGTACCATGATGTCTTTGATGAACCATACGGCTGTCGGCCCGTCCAGCTTCTTGATTGGCCGTGCTTCGATCCATTTGGTGAACTTGTCCACCGCCACCAGCAAATGCGTCATGCCGCCTCGAGCGGTCTTGAAGGCCCCCACCATATCGAGTCCCCAAACCGCGAAGGGCCAGGCGATCGGGATGGTCCGGAGTGCTGAGGCCAGCTGGTGGCTGCGCTTGCTGAAGTGTTGGCATCCCTCGCACTTGAGGACGAGTGACTCGGCATCTTGGAGGGCCGTGGGATGATAGAAACCATGGCGGAAAGCCTTAGCCACCAAGGACCGTGAGGCGGCGTGGTGCCCGCACTCGCCCTTGTGTATGTCGAGGAGGATCTCAATGCCCTGGTCCTACTCGACGCAGCGCTAAAACACGCCAGTGGAGCTGCGCTTGACGAGCTCATTGTTGTTGATGTTGTAGGCGGACACCCGGTGTTGCACTTTGCCGGGCCTCGGTCTTGTTGATACGTCTCCAATGTATCTATAATTTTTTATTGTTCCATGCTATTATATTATCTATTTTGGATGTTTAATGGGCTTTATTATACATTTTTATATTATTTTTGGGACTAACCTATTAACCGAAGGCCCAGTGCAAATTGCTGTTTTTTTTTTGCCTATTTCAGTGTTTCGCAGAAAAGGAATATCAAACGGAATGAAACCTTCGGGAGAGTTATTTTTTGTAACAAACACAATCCGGGGGACTTGGAGTGGACGTCAAGCAAGCAACGAGGTGGCCACGAGGCAGGGAGGTGCGCCCAGGGGGGTAGGCATGCCCCCCACCCTCGTGGGCCCCTCATGGCTCCACCAACCTCCTTCCTTCGCCTATATATACTCATATACCCTGAAAACATCAGAGAGCACCACGAAACCCTATTTCCACCGCCGCAACCTTCTGTACCCGTGAGATCCCATCTTGGGGCCCTTTCCGGCGCTCCGCCGGAGGGGGAATCGATCACTGAGGGCTTCTACATCAACACCATAGCCTCTCCGATGATGTGTGAGTAGTTTACCATAGACCTTTGGGTCCATAGTTATTAGCTAGATGGCTTCTTCTCTCTCTTTGGATCTCAATACAAAGTTCCCCTCAATTCTCTTGGAGATCTATTTGATGTAATTCTTTTTGCGGTGTGTTTGTCGAGATCCCATGAATTATGGGTTTATGATCAAGATTATCTATGAACAATATTTGGTTCTTCTCTAAATTCTTATATGTATAATTTGTTATCATTGCAAGTCTCTCCAAAATTATTTGTTTGGTTTGGCCTACTAGATTGATGTTTCTTGTCATGGGAGAAGTGCTTAGCTTTGGGTTCAATCTTGCGGTGTCCTTTCCCAGTGACAGCAGGGGCAGCAAGGCACGTATTGTATTATTGCCATCGAGGATAAAAAGATGGGGTTTATATCATATTGCTTGAGTTTATCCCTCTACATCATGCCATCTTGCCTAATGTGTTACTCTATTCTTATGAACTTAATACTCTAGATGCATGTCAGATAGCGGTCGATGTGTGGAGTAATAGTAGTAGATGCAGAATCGTTTTGGTCTACTTGTCGCGGACGTGATGCCTATATACATGATCATGCCTAGATATTCTCATAACTATGCGCTTTTCTATCAATTGCTCGACAGTAATTTGTTCACCCACCGTAAATTATGCTATCTTGAGAGAAGCCACTAGTGAAACCTGTGGCCCCCGGGTCTATCTTCCATCATATTACTTTCCTATCAATTTACTATTTCTTCCATTATTTATTTTGCAATCTTAACTTTCCAATCTATATCATAAAAATACAAAAAATATTTATCTTATTATCTCTATCAGATCTCACTTTTGCAAGTGGCCGTGAAGGGATTGACAACCCCTTTATCGCATTGGTTGCAAGGTTCTTATTTGTTTGTGTAGGTACAAGGCGACTTGCGTGTAACCTCCTACCGGATTGATACCTTGGTTCTTAAAAACCGAGGGAAATACTTACGCTACTTTGTCGCATCACCCTTTCCTCTTCAAGGGAAAACCAACGCATGCTCAAGAGGTGGCAAGAAGGATTTCTGGCACCGTTGCCGGGGAGGCTTACGCCAAGTCAAGTCAAGTCAAGACATACCAAGTACCCATCACAAACTCTTATCCCTCACATTACATTATTTGCCATTTGCCTCTCATTTTCCTATCCCCCATTTCACCTTTGCCTTTTCTTCGCCTTCTTCCCTTATGTCTTTTTGTTTGTGTTTCCACGTGCCTTCTATTTGCTTGCATCTTTGCTTGCTAAAAATCTATTGATATGGATCCACTTAAAGTGTTCTACTTGGATCATCTTCGATCCTTATGCACTCGTGCTGAAACCCCAACTAGCCTAGTTGATGGGAAATATTTAGATGAGCATGCTCATTTTGTGCATCACCGTTTGTCTGAAAAAGGGAGACTCTTATGGGATCAAATAAACAGATTGCTGTGTTATGCTTGGAATCTTTGTGAAAATTTATGATTTTACTTGTTGCTGTAAGAACCCTAAAAAACACCTCCCCTACCTATGTGAGTTTAATGATAATGAAATCTTATCTTCTTATGCAAAGGGTGTTTATAGTTACTACGATATCGAACAAATTGAAGAATTTGTTGCTTTTAAGGGTGCTTATGAAGTTGCTTCTTTGATTGAAAAGTATGATATTACTCTCTACGAATCTGAAAATTTTGACATACTTAAATATTGCTATGAAAACTATGCTCATAATGTCTATGTCAAAGAATTTATTGAAAGAATGACTGTTGCTTCTGAAGAAAATAATGATATGCATGAATCTATAGATAATTATGATTCCAATGATTTGATTGAAATATCTTGCTACGTCTTGAGCTTGCGTTGGTTTTCCTTGAAGAGGAAAGGGTGATGCAGCAATAGTAGCGTAAGTATTTCCCTCAATTTTTGAGAACCAAGGTATCAATCCAGTAGGAGGCTCCTCAAAAGTCCCACGCACCTACACAAACAAACAAAGAACTCGCAACCAACACAATAAAGGGGTTGTCAATCCCTTCACGGCCACTTGCGAAAGTGAGATCTAATAGAGATAGTATGATAAGATAAATATATTTTTGGTATTTTATAATATAGATGCAAAAGGTAAAGATGCAAATAAAAGTAGATTGAAAGCAAATATGATAAAGGATAGACCCGGGGGCCATAGGTTTCACTAGTGGCTTCTCTCAAGATAGCATAAGTATTACGGTGGGTGAACAAATTACTGTCGAGCAATTGATAGAAAATCGAATAATTATGAGATTATCTAGGCATGATCATGTATATAGGCATCACGTCCGTGACAAGTAGACCGACTCCTGCCTGCATCTACTGCTATTACTCCACACATCGACCGACTCCTGCCTGCATCTAGAGTATTAAGTTCATAAGAACAGAGTAACGCCTTAAGCAAGATGACATGATGTAGAGGGATAAATTCTTGCAATATGATATAAACCCCATCTTTTTATCCTCGATGGCAACAATACAATACGTGCCTTGCAACCCTTTCTGTCACTGGGTAAGGACACCGCAAGATTGAACCCAAAGCTAAGCACTTCTCCCATGGCAAGAAAGATCAATCTAGTAGGCCAAACCAAACTGATAATTCAAAGAGACTTGCAAAGATAACTCAATCATACATAAAATAATTTAGAGGAGATTTAAATATTTCTCATAGATAAACTTGATCATAAACCCACAATTCATCGAATCTCGACAAACACACCGCAAAAAGAGTTTACATCGAATAGATCTCCACAAGAGAGGGGGAGAACATTGTATTGAGATCCAAAAAGAGAGAAGAAGCCATCTAGCTAATAACTATGGACCCGAAGGTCTGTGGTAAACTACTCACAACTCATCGGAGGGGCTATGGTGTTGATGTAGAAGCCCTCCATGGACGATTCCCCCTCTGGCAGAGCACCGACGAAGGCTCCAAGATGGGATCTCGTGGATACATAAGGTTACGGTGGTGGAAATTGTGTTTCATTCGCTCACTGAATGTTTTCGGGGTACGTAGGCTTATATAGGAGGAAGAAGTACGTCGGTGGCTGCCCGAGGGGCCCACGAGACAGGGGGCACGCCCTATAGGGGGGCGCCCTACCCTCTCGTGGCCGCCTCGGCTGCTTGTTGACTTGCACTCCAAGTCCTCTGGATCACATTCATTCCAAAAGTCACGCCCCCGAAGGTTTCATTCCGTTTGGACTCCGTTTGATATTCCTTTTCTTCAAAATACTGAAATAGGCAAAAAAACAGTAATACGGGCTGGGCCTCCAGTTTGTAGGTTAGACCCAAAAATGATATAAATGTGTAAAATAAAGCCATAAACATCCAAAAGGGGTAATATAATAGCATGGAATAATCAAAAATTATAAATATGTTGGAGACGTATCAAGCATCCCCAAGCTTAATTCCTGCTCGTCCTCGAGTAGGTAAATGATAAAAACATAATTTTTGATGTGGAATGCTACCTAGCATAATTCTCAATGTAATTTTCTTTATTGTGGCATGAATGTTCAGATGCAAATGATTCAAAATAAAAGTTCATATTGACATAAGAAATGGTGATACTTCAAGCATACTAATCAAAGTAATCATGTCTTCTCAAAATAACATGGCCAAAGAAAGTTATCCCTACAAAATCATATAGTCTGGCTGTTGCTCTATCTTCATCACACAAAGTATTTAATCATGCATAACCCCGATGACAAGCCAAGCAATTGTTTCATACTTTAATAATCTCAAACTCTTTCAACTTTCACGCAATACATGAGCGTGAGCCATGGACATAGCACTATATGTGGAATACAATGGTGGTTGTGGAGAAGACAAAAAAAGGAGGTAGTCTCACATCAACTAGACGTATCAACGGGCTATGGAGATGCCCATTAATAGATATCAATGTGAGTGAGTAGGGATTGCCATGCAACAGATGCACTAGAGATATAAATATATGAAAGCTCAACAAAAGAAACTAAGTGGGTGTGCATCCAACTCGCTTGCTCACGAAGACCTAGGGCATTTTGAGGAAGCCCATCATTTGAATATACAAGACAAGTTCTATAATGAAAAATTCCCACTAGTATATGAAAGTGACAACATAGGAGACTCTCTATCATGAAGATCATGGTGCTACTTTGAAGCACAAGTGTGGAAAAAGAGATAGTAGCATTGTCCCTTCTCTCTTTTTCTCTCATTTTATTTTTTTCTTTTTCTTTCATTTTTTTCTTTTCTCTCTTTTTTTCTTTTGGCCTTTCCTTTTTTTTCTTTTTGGCCTTTCCTTTTTTTTATTTTTCTCTTTCTTTTCTTTTTGTAAAGTCCGAAGTCTCATCCTGACTTGTGGGGGAATCATAGTCTTCATCATCCTTTCCTCACTGAGACAATGCTCTAATAATGAAGATCATCACACTTTTATGGATTTACAACTCGAAGCTAGAACAAGATATGACTCTATATGATTGCCTCCGGCGGTGTACCAGGATATGCAATGTATCAAGAGAGACATGTATGAAAATTATGAAGGTGGCCTTGCCACAAATACAATGTCAACTATATGATCATGCCAAGAGCAATATGACAAAAGTAATGCGTGTCATATGAACGGAACGGTGGAGAGTTGCATGGCAATATATCTCGAAATGGCTATGGAAATGCCATAATAGGTAGGTATGGTGGCCGTTTTGAGGAAGGTATATGGTGGGTGTATGGTAACGGCAAAAGTTGCGCGGCACAAGAGAGGCTAGCAATGGTGGAAGGGTGAGAGTGCGTATAATCCATGGACTCAACATTAGTCAAAAGAACTCATGTACTTATTGCAAAAATCTAGAAGTCATCAAAAACAAAGTACTACGCGCATGCTCCTAGGGGGATAGATTGGTAGGAAAAGACCATCGCTCGTCCCCGACCGCCACTCATAAGGAAGACAATCAATAAATAAAATTGTGCTCCAACTTCATCACAAAGCGGTTCACCAGACGTGCATTCTACGGGAATCACAACCCTCAACACAAGTATTTTTCACAATCACCTCAACTAGCATGACTTTAATATCACTACCTCCATATCTCAAAACAATTATCAAGCATCAAATTGATCATAGCATCCAATTCACTTTCTATGATAGTTTTTATTATACCCAACTTGGATGCCCATCATTCTAAGACCAAATTTGTAACCAAAGCAAATACCATGCTGTTCTAAAAGACTCTCAAAATAATATAAGTGAAGCATGAGAGACTAGAAATTTCTTCAAAATTAAGTCACCGCTGTGCTCTAAAAGATATAAGTGAAGCACTAGAGCAAAAACTATCAAGCTCAAAAGATATAAGTGAAGCACATAGAGTATTCTAGCAAATTCTAATCA
The DNA here is from genome assembly GCF_018294505.1 of Triticum aestivum. Classification (NCBI taxonomy): domain Eukaryota; kingdom Viridiplantae; phylum Streptophyta; class Magnoliopsida; order Poales; family Poaceae; genus Triticum; species Triticum aestivum. The sequence goes on from NC_057795.1 coordinate 403,925,411, forward strand.
AGTAGGCTTCTCCCAAAATGTGTGTACAGCAAGGATGATTGTGGTAAACTAAAAAGCAAAGACTAATATAATACACAACGCTCCAAGCAAAACACATATCATGTGGCGAATAAAAATATAGCTCCAAGTAAAGTTACCAATGAACGAAGACGAAAGAGGGGATGCCTTCCCGGGGCATCCCCAAGCTTAGGCTTTTGGCTATCCTTGAATATCTTGGGGTGCCATGGGCATCCCCAAGCTTAGGCTCTTGCCACTCCTTATTCCATAGTCCATAAAAGCTTTACCCAAAACTTGAAAACTTCACAACACAAAACTCAACAGGAAATCTTATAAGCTCCGTTAGTGAAAGAAAACAAAAGCACCACATAAGGTACTGTAATGAACTCATTCTTTATTTATTTTGGTGTTAAACCTACTGTATTCTAACTTATCTATGGTTCATACCCATTGATACTAGCCATAGATGCATCAAAATAAGCAAACAACACAAGAAAAATAGAATCTGTCAAAAACAGAACAGTCTGTAGCAATCTGTTACTAACGCAAACTTTTAGAACTCTTAAAATCCTACCAAAATAGGAAGTCCTGGGCAATTTGTCTATTGATCTACATCAAAAAGAATAAACGCAAAATCACGTTTCTGTGAATTACTAAAATTATTTTCGTGCGTCAAAGTTTCTGTTTTTCAGCATAATCAAATTAACTATTACCATAGGTTATCCTATAGGTTCTACTTGGCACAAACACTAATTAAAACATGAAAACACATCTAAACAGAAGCTAGATGAAAAACTTATTACTAAACAGAATCAAAAACAAAAAAACAAAGATAAAATTGGGTTGCCTACCAACTAGCGCTATTGTTTAACGCCCCAAGCTAGGCATAAAAGCGAGGATAGATCTAAGTAGTGACATCTTTGGCACTCAATTCATAAGTAGCTCACATGATAGGTTCGTAAGGTAATTTGACTTTATTTCTTGGAAAGTGCTCCATGCATTTCCTTAATGGAAATTGGAATCTAATATTCCCTTCCTTTATATCAATAATTGCACCAATCGTCCTAAGGAAAGGTCTACCAAGAATAATAGGACATGAAAGATTGCAATCTATATCAAGAACGATAAAATCTACGGCCACATAATTCCTATTTGCAACAATAATAACATCATTGATCCTTCCCAAAGGTTTCTTAATGGTGGAATCCGCAAGGTGCAAATTTAAAGAGCAATCATCAAGATCATGGAAACCTAGAATATCACATAAAGTTTTCGGAATCGTGGAAACACTAGCACCTAAATCACACAAAGCAAAACACTCATGATCTTTAATTCTAATCTTTATAGTAGGTTCTCACTCATCATTAAGTTTTCTAGGTATAGAAACTTCCAAATTAAGTTTTTCATCATAAGATTGCATCAAGGCATCAACAATATGTTTGGTAAAAGCTTTATTTTGACTATAAGCATGAGGAGAATTAACAACGGATTGCAACAAGGAAATACAACCTTCTAAAGAACAATTATCATAATCTAATTCCTTGAAATCCCAGATAGTGGGTTCAATGCTATTTAAAGTCATGACCTATCTGTCGTGGATCTAAATCTGACAGTAGAGTGGGGGGTAGATATGGAGAGGCAAGATCCTAGCTATGGAGAGGTTGTAAACACAAGAGATGTACGAGTTCAGGCCCTTCTCGGAGGAAGTAAATGCCCTACGTCTCGGAGCCCGGAGGCGGTCGAGTGGATTATGTGTATATGGATTACAGGGTGCCGAACCCCTCTGCCTGTGGAGGGGGGTGGCTTATATAGAGTGCGCCAGGACCCCAGCCAACCCACGTAATGAAGGGTTTAAGGTACATTAAGTCCGGGGCGTTACTGGTAACGCCCCACATAAAGTGTCTTTACTATCATAAAGTCTACTTAATTACAGACGGTTGCAGTGCAGAGTGCCTCTTGACCTTCTGGTGGTCGAGTGAGTCTTCGTGGTCGAGTCCTTCAAGTCAGTCGAGTGAGTCCCTCGTAGGTCGACTGGAAGGTGATCTCTTCTAAGGGTGTCCTTGGGCAGGGTACTTAGATCAGGTCTGTGACCCTACCCTAGGTACATGACTCCATCATTAGCCCCCGAATGGATTGAGGCTTGAGTGATGAAGGAGTTGATGCTGTTTCCGATTAGCCTTCGCATACTGGTCGTGCGTTGTTTTGAACCAAAAAATCTCTTTGTTGATAGTGAACAACTTTTCTTCAGTCGACTCGATCCATTCTTTTCCTTCGTCGAGTGATCTTTTGGACTTCGCCGATTTCCGAGCGACGGATCGCAGGAAATCCCGCGTCTGGTAGACCGATCTGCCGTTTGCGGATTCCGCGGGATATGAAATTTGGGGAAGCGTGCGAAGCGGGGCGGACCGCGGCGCTCGGATGGGACAGGGCATAGATACCTCGATCCCCGCGCCGCTTTTTTCGCCATGTATCACGTCCGCGCAACTGTTTCAGGATATGATTAGATCGACCGGGCCCACCTGTCATCCACTCGGAAGGGATCTTATAAACGCGCCCGGCGAGGGTTTTTTGAGTAGTGCCTCAGCATTCTCTTTCTGCTCCCTTCGTCTCCGCCCAACGCGCTCGCTCTCGCCTCCGCACAACTTCTCCTCGCACGTCTCGCCGGCAGCCATGGTCAAGGAGAAGACGGCGGCGCTGGAACGCGCGAAGAAGGCGTCGGCGACGGAGAAGGCGAAGGGGAGATCCACCAGTCGCGGCGGGTCTTCGTCTAGATCTCGCCTGCCGAAAGGCTGGGTCCAGGGAGATTGGATCCAATCGACCATCACGGAGACGGATCTCCTCAACATGGCCAACGAGGGCCTGATCCCTCATGGAGCTGCAAGGCTTCCGGGGAAAGAGTGGCAGCCCCAGCCGGAAGAGGGTGAGTGCGTGCTTCTGGCTACCCATGTCGACCGCGGATTTTCTTTGCCGCCGAGCGTTTTCTTCCGTGGTTTCTTGAACTTCTTTGGAGCGCAACTCCACCACTTCACCCCGAATTCTATCGCCTATCTTGCCGCGTTTGTGTCCATGTGCGAGAGTTTTCTGGGTTGTCGACCGCATTGGGGCTTGTTCAAGCACATATTCACGTGTCGCTCTCAGACTGTGAAGAAGGCGAGCCCAGGCGACGAAAAAACCCAAGTTGTCCAAATGTGTGGGGGTCTGGGGATCCAGGTGAGGAACAAGAGCACCTTCCCAGCCATGACATTTCCCGAGTCAGTCAGAGGCTGGCAGTCGACCTGGTTCTACTGCCAGGATCAGCCGACGCCGGGGCAGTCGAGTGGACTCCCTCAGTTCACCATGGGCCGAGTGAACAAGCCCTCCTCTCTGAAGGTGATTCCGGAGGAGAAAGCTGACGTGAAGATGCTGATGGAGCGTGTAGTTCAGTTGGTTCGGGAGGGAGTGACGGGTATGGATCTCCTGGAGGTTTTTCTTAGGCGTCGTATCCAGCCTCTTCAGTTCCGGAGCCATTGCATGTGGTTGTACCGCGGGACTGAGGATGAGACTCGGGTCAATCCAGAAGCAGTCGACGATGCCACTCTGGAAAGGTGGATGGCCGCTATTACTGGGAACAAGGATAACCCTCGCGGAGCCAGAAGGATTCCTCCACTCGACCACCACAGTGATCCAAACAAGGTATGTATGCTCCACTTCCCATTGTATTCTTGTCACATTTATTTTTGTTTTCTCTGCCGATCGGTCGACTGATCTTTGTCTTGATGTCTATCAGGTCCTCACTGAGCTGTACTCATTGCCCAATGGAGCACAGGCTCCGACTGAGGAGGGAGAAGCGAGCGGGGGCGAGAGCCAGGAGGAGGAGTGGGACTCGGACGCCGCTGGGGATGATGATGATGATGATGACGATGATGATGAGGAGGAGGAGGACGAGGAAGAGGAGGAGGAGGAGGTCGCACCACCGCGCTCGGAAAGGCGGTCGAAGCTTGTCCATGACCCTGCGACTGAACGTGGCAAGGGGGTTGCGACTGTTACATAGTCGACCAAGCGCCCTCGGACCACCTCTCCGGCGCCGACTGAAAAGGCGTCGAAGCAACCCAGGGCGGCCCCGTCAAAGCCGACCAAGCTCCTGCCGAAGATGAAGGTGTCCATCCCCACCATATCAGGGTAATCATGCTGCTTAAGTCTTCTTGTTTTGTGCGAACTTTATCTCTGGTTGGCGCTGGAGTTAGTCGACTGATTCTTTGGAGTTGCAGTGCTGCTACTTCCGAGACCTCAGCCCGGGCTGACGACCATGAGATGGAGGACGCAGCAACCTCAAAACCTGGTACTATACTCTTAACACCGTTTCTAGTCGACTGACTCATGATCTCTAATTCTGATTCTTTTCTGTAGCTCCATCCAATGTTGTTATCACTCTCCCTAATGATGATGAAGATGAGGAACCGCTGAAGCACAGAAGGAGTAGGAAAGCGTCTGCCGGCAGGGTGCCCCAGGATGTGACGGTGCCTGAGACTCTGGTCGCGGAGGAGGAGAACACCACTCGACACACTGTGTCCTTCGCAGATCCACTGACGAGTGCTCTGCAGCCCTCCCTCTTCACGGCGCACCACGTCCCAGAGGACCAAGCTGGCGCCGCGAAGGAGGCGATACGCCAGGCAGGGATCATGATGGAGCAGTTGAAGACCATCCGGGATGCGAGCCAGGCAGCTTACGACGCCAGTTCCGCCCTTCAAAGCAATGTTCAGGTCAGTCGACCACCGCTTGTTCTGTTAGGATATGCTATCAAAAACTTTTCTTTCCAGAATTTATAGTAATCACCCACTGGGTGTGTCAATTTAAACTCCGTGTTAGCGGGGGCACGCTGAGTGCACCCGCTGGGTGTAGTCCCCAAGGCCAGCAGTCGGCCTTAGGCTTTATAAGTTCAGTCTTTCCGTCATTCGACTATGGCGACTGGATTTCGCAAACCGGTGGGGGCACGCTGAGTGCACCCACTGGGTGTAGTCCCCAAGGCTAAGGTCGACTGCTGGCAGTCGGCCTTAGGCTTTATAAGTTCAGTCTTTCCGTCATTCGACTATGGCGATTGGATTTCGCAAACCGGTGGGGGCACGCTGAGTGCACCCACTGGGTGTAGTCCCCGAGACTGTGGTCGACTGCTTGTAGTCGATTACAGTCTTAAAGAATACATCTTGTTTTTTTTGAGGTCGACTGGTCAACTCTGTCTTCAATAGGATTAGTGGGGGCACGCTGAGTGCACCCACTGGGTGTAGTCCCGAGACTACGGTCGAATGCTTGTATTCGGCTGTAGTCTTAGAAACGCATGATTTTTCCTTTTCCACTCGGAAGTGAATTATCTTTGACATTTAGTCGATTGATTCTTCGCAGAGATCCCATGACCTTGCGGCTCGCTACACTGAGCTGGAAAACAAGCACATTCAGCTCGAGCTGGATTTGAAGCTGGTTCAGGAGAATCTGATGAAGGCGAAGGAGGAGACCAAAGGTATGTTTGGTGAGACCTCGACGACTGCTTTTTCCCTTTATTTGTTTCAAAATCTGATCTTGCTGTAACTTGCAGGTAAGGTGAAGGAGGCCCAACAGAAAAAAGACCTTGAACTAGCTGAGAAGATCAAGCTTGCTGACGAGAAGTTAGCTTCAGTCACCAAGCTTGAACAAGAAAATACCAATCTGAAAGCTGCTCTTGGGAAGAAAAATGATCTGGAGGCCTTCCTGAGTGGTCTTGCCAAGAAGCTGTTCCTTATGCTTGAAGGTAAACCTTTACGCTAAACAATCATTTTCAACTGTGATTTCTCCATTCGACCATTGCCTTGACTCGGTGATCGCCCTTGCAGAATTTTGTCAAGACTTTGAAGAAGAGACTAGCCGGCTGGAACCAAACCTTGACCCCGTCAATTCTCCGGTGAACGATGAAGTTTCCATGAATGTTCTCCGACTGGAGTCCCGTGTTGCAGCTGTCGTGGACTATCTTGCAAGGCTGAAGGTCGCCATATCTCGCATCGACTCAACACTCTGGCCCAGGGAGACACTCCAGAATGACCTCGAGTCGCTGATGGCTCGCTTGAACACGGTCCCTGGTCGAGTGCAGGAGTGGAAAAAGTCCTCGGCTCGGTGCGGTGCAGATGTTGCTCTGTGTCTGGCCCGAGTCCACTGCAAAGATGCGCGAGAAGACAAGCTGGCGGCCCTCCGGGTGGCCAACACCAAGAAACACGACTTCAAGTCCTTTATGGAAACTTTCATTGCTGCTGCCACTCGGATCGCAGATGGAATTGATCTTGATGAGTTTGTTGCACCTTCCAGCCCTCCACAGGAGGGGTAAAAAACTTCTTTTAAGCTCGACGCTTTAAATTTGCCTCGGTATGCCGAGTGGAGTTGTAACCGATAAACCTTAACAGGCTTAGCGCCTGAGCACTTTCGGTTCCTTTAGGTATCGTTCCGAACTTGAATTTGATGTTTGAATTTGATTGCTTTTGGCTTGAAATGTCTTTTGCAGGTTCAAAGCAAGACGCTCACTGCAGTCGACTTATTCCTTAATCCACTTAGGTGAGAGCTGGGCTGCAGCTAAGCCCCCGAGTGAGGGGTTTGCTCTTCACTCGGTAGGATTTTTATATCTTAGGCGAGCACTGGGCTACAGCTAAGCCCCCGAGTGAGAGGTTTGCTCTTCACTCGGTAGGATTTTTATATCTTAGGCGAGCACTGGGCTGCAGCTAATCCCCCGAGTGAGAGGTTTGCTCTTCACTCGGTAGGATTTTTATATCTTAGGCGAGCACTGGGCTGCAGCTAAGCCCCCGAGTGAGAGGTTTGCTCTTCATTCGGTAGGATTTTTATATCTTAGGCGAGCACTGGGCTGCAGCTAAGCCCCCGAGTGAGAGGTTTGCTCTTCACTCGGTAGGATTTTTATATCTTAGGCGAGCATTGGGCTGCAGCTAAGCCCCCGAGTGAGAGGTTTGCTCTTCACTCGGTAGGATTTTTATATCTTAGGCGAGCACTGGGCTGCAGCTAAGCCCCCGAGTGAGAGGTTTGCTCTTCACTCGGTAGGATTTTTATATCTTAGGTGAGCACTGGGCTGCAGCTAAGCCCCCGAGTGAGAGGTTTGCTCTTCACTCGGTAGGATCTTTATATCTTAGGCGAGCACTGGGCTGCAGCTAAGCCCCCGAGTGAGAGGTTTGCTCTTCACTCGGTAGGATTTTTATATCTTAGGCGAGCACTGGGCTGCAGCTAAGCCCCCGAGTGAGAGGTTTGCTCTTCACTCGGTAGGATTTTTATATCTTAGGCGAGCACTGGGCTACAGCTAAGCCCCCGAGTGGAAGTCTGGCTTACCACTCGGTAGGAATTTTATAACTTAGGCGAGTACTTGGACTGCAGCTAAGCCTCCGAGTGGAAGTCTGGCTTACCACTCGGTAGGATTTTGATAACCTAGGCGAGTACTTGGACTGCAGCTAAGCCTCCGAGTGGAAGTCTGGCTTACCACTCGGTAGGATTTTGATAAACCTAGGCGAGTACTTGGACTGCAGCTAAGCCTCCGAGTGGAAGTCTGGCTTACCACTCGGTAGGATTTTTATAACTTAGGCGAGTACTTGGACTGCAGCTAAGCCTCTGAGTGGAAGTCTGGCTTACCACTCGGTAGGAATTTTATAAATTAGGCGAGTACTTGGACTGCAGCTAAGCCTCCGAGTGGAAGTCTGGCTTACCACTCGGTAGGATTTTGATAACTTAGGCGAGCACTGGGCTGCAGCTAAGCCCCCGAGTGAGAGGTTTGCTCTTCACTCGGTAGGATTTTTTATCTTAGGCGAGCACTGGGCTGCAGCTAAGCCCCGAGTGGAAGTCTGGCTTACCACTCGATAGGATTTTTATAACTTGGGCGAGTACTTGGACTGCAGCTAAGCCCCCGAGTGGAAGTCTGGCTTACCACTCGGTAGGATTTTGATAACCTAGGCGAGTACTTGGACTGCAGCTAAGCCTCCGAGTGGAAGTCTGGCTTACCACTCGGTAGGATTTTATAACTTAGGCGAGTACTTGGACTGCAGCTAAGCCTCCGAGTGGAAGTCTGGCTTACCACTCGGTAGGAATTTTATAACTTAGGCGAGTACTTGGACTGCAGCTAAGCCTCCGAGTGGAAGTCTGGCTTACCACTCGGTAGGATTTTGATAACTTAGGCGAGCACTGGGCTGCAGCTAAGCCCCCGAGTGAGAGGTTTGCTCTTCACTCGGTAGGATTTTTATATCTTAGGCGAGCACTGGGCTGCAGCTAAGCCCCCGAGTGGAAGTCTGGCTTACCACTCGATAGGATTTTTATAACTTAGGCGAGTACTTGGACTGCAGCTAAGCCCCCGAGTGGAAGTCTGGCTTACCACTCGGTAGGATTTTATTTAATCTTAGGCGAAACGGATTCGCAGCTAAGCCTCCGAGTGGGAGTCTGGCTCACCACTCGGTAAGGATTTTTACAAACTTAGGGGAAACGGATTCGCGGCTAAGTCACCCACTGAGGGGAAAATTTTATTGGACAAAATAAAAAGTGACAATAATTATGGAGGAACTATGACACTATTATTTTGAAATCCATGAACTACAGGAGTACTTTATTGCAACTCATCTGAGTGATAAACTTAAGTGTAAAATGGGCGGAGTAGTTCCGCGTTCCAAGCTCGGGGCTCGTCGATATTATGTTCGACGTTGTAAAGACGGTACGCCCCGTTGTGGAGAACTTTGGTGACGATGAAGGGTCCTTCCCAAGAAGGAGCAAGCTTGTGATGTTTCTTCTGATCCACTCGAAGAACTAAATCTCCTTCCTGGAAGGCTCGACCCCTCACATTTCTGGCGTGGAAACGACGCAAATCTTGTTGGTATATGGTCGATCGGATCAGAGCCATCTCCCTTTCTTCCTCTAAAAGGTCGACTGTGTCCTGCCGCGCTTGTTCAGCTTCTGCTTCGTTGTAGATCTTAACTCGAGGAGCATTGTGGAGAAGATCACTCGGCAAGACTGCTTCAGCTCCGTAGACCAAGAAGAATGGAGTTCTTCCAGTCGATCGATTAGGTGTGGTCCACAGTCCCCAAAGCACCGAGGGAAGTTCGTCGAACCATGCTCCAGCTGCATGCTTGAGATCACGCATCAGTCGGGGTTTCAATCCCTTGAGAATCAGGCCATTGGCTCGCTCTGCTTGTCCATTCGTCTGCGGATGGGCGACTGAAGCATAGTCGACTCGTGTGCCTTGAGAGTTGCAGAAATCCCTGAATTCCTCCGAGTCAAAGTTCGACCCATTATCCGTAATGATGCTGTGCGGGACTCCATATCTGAATATCAGTTCCCTGATGAAGCTAACAACAGTACCGGCGTCAAGGTTCTTGATTGGTTTAGCCTCAATCCACTTAGTGAACTTGTCGACTGCCACCAGTACATGCGTGAAGCCACTTCGACCTGTTCTCAAAGGACCGACCATGTCCAACCCCCATACTGCGAAAGGCCAGACGAGTGGAATGGTCTTCAGAGCTGATGCAGGCTTGTGCGACATATTCGAGTAGAACTGACATCCCTCGCACTTATCCACTATTTCCTTTGCCATCTCATTCGCCTTTGGCCAGTAAAATCCGGCTCGGTATGCTTTGGCCACGATGGTCCGAGAGGACGCATGATGACCACAGGTCCCCGAGTCGATATCATTAAGGATGATTCGACCTTCTTCTGGTGTTATGCACTTCTGACCAACTCCAGCCGCGCTTTCTCTATATAATCGTCCTTTGATTACGGTAAAGGCTTTAGATCGACGGACGATCTGTCGAGCCTCTTCCTCATCCTCCGGAAGCTCTTTTCTCAGGATATACGTGATATACGGAACTGTCCAGTCGGGAATGACCACCAAGACCTCCATGACCAAGTCGACCACTGCTAGGACTTCAACCTCAGTCGGATCTGTGGGACTCTTGGGCTGTGGAGCTTCTTCGGTGAAAGGATCTTCTTTGACTGACGGAGTGTGTATATGCTCCAAGAACACACCACTCGGAATGGCTCCTCTCTTGGAACCTATCTTTGCTAGATCATCAGCTGCTTGATTTTTCAGTCGGGGTATATGATGGAGCTCCAACCCCTCGAACTTCTTTTCCAGCTTCCTCACTGCACTGCAGTATCCAGTCATGGCTGGGCTTCTCACGTCCCACTCCTTCATCACTTGGTTGACCACTAAATCTGAGTCGCCATAGACCATCAGGCGACGGACGCCGAGTGAAATGGCCATGCGCAATCCGAATAAGAGGGCCTCATACTCTGCCTCATTGTTGGAGGAATCAAAGTGAATCTGGAGCACATATCTGAGCTTATCTCCTCTGGGGGAAACCAGGACAACCCCAGCACCGGAACCATTCAACATCTTAGAGCCATCAAAAAACATGGTCCAATGCTCCGAGTGAACTTCAGTCGGATGCTGCTGTTCAATCCACTCGGCGAGGAAATCTGCTATTGCCTGGGACTTAATGGCTTTCTTTGCCTCAAACTTGATATCAAGGGGAAGAAGTTCAATCGCCCATTTCACCACTCGACCAGTTGCATCTCTGTTGTGCAAAATCTCTGATAGTGGAGCGTCGTTGACGACTGTGATGGAATGATCAGAGAAATAATGAGCAACCTTCTTTGTGGTCATGTATATTCCATACACAAGCTTTTGATAATGAGGATATCTCTGCTTGGATGGAGTCAAGACTTCAGACAAATAATACACTGGGCGCTGAACTTTGAAAGCTTTTCCTTCTTCTTCCCGCTCGACCGTAAGCACTGTACTGACGACTTGTCCTGTGGCTGCGATATAAAGCAACGGAGGCTCTTTGCTGATTGGAGCAGCAAGCACCGGCTGGGTGGAGAGCAGAGCTTTTAGCTCGGCAAACGCTGCATCAGCTTCTGGAGTCCACTCGAACTTGTCTGCCTTCTTCATTAGTCGGTAAAGAGGCAATGCCTTTTCACCGAGTCATGAGATGAATCGACTTAATGCGGCCAAGCATCCAGTAAGCTTCTGGACATCGTGCACTCGCACAGGGCGTTTCATTCGGAGAATAGTGTCGATCTTTTCTGGATTAGCATCGATCCCTCGCTCGGAAACGAGAAAACCGAGTAACTTGCCACCGGGAACTCCGAATGTGCACTTTGATGGATTGAGCTTGATATCATACCTTCTGAGGTTGGCAAATGTTTCGGCGAGGTCAGTGAGCAGGTCGGAACCTTTTCGTGACTTGACGACGATATCATCCATATACGCTTCCACATTTCGACTGATTTGAGTGAGTAGACACTTCTGAATCATTCGCATAAATGTGGCTCCGGCATTCTTGAGGCCGAATGGCATGGTGATACAGCAGAAGCACCCGAATGGAGTGATGAAAGCTGTTTTTACCTCGTCGGGTCCGTACAGACGGATCTGGTGGTACTCGGAGTAGGCGTCTAGAAAAGACAATCTCTCGCATCCCGCGGTCGAGTCAACAATTTGATCTATGCGAGGGAGAGGAAAATGATCTTTCGGGCAGGCCCGGTTGATGTGCTTGAAATCAATGCACATTCGGAGCGATTTGTCCTTCTTAGGAACCATGACGACATTAGCGAGCCATTCGGAGTGGTATATCTCTCGGATAAATCCTACCGCCAACAGTCGAGCCACTTCCTCACCAATGGCTTTTCTCTTCTGGACGGCGGACCGCCGAAGATGCTCTTTGACTGGTTTTGCTGATGAGTTGACTCTTAGGCGATGCTCAGCCAGTCCCCTGGGAACACCTGGCATGTCAGCGGGCTTCCATGCAAAGATGTCCCAGTTCTCACGGAGGAACTGGATGAGCGCTTCTTCCTATTTCGGGTCGAGTGTTGTGGAGATGTGGGTCGGGGCTGCATCGGGGTCGGTCGGGTGAATGTGAACAGGCTTCGTCTCACCGGACGACTGAAATGCAGATTCTGTGGCGGGTTTCTTGGATCGCAGCAAATCACTCGGATCTGCGTTTTGCTTGTATTCTTCAAACTCGACCGCTGTCACCTGGGAATCAGCAATCTTTGAGCCCTTCTGAAAGCACTCTTCTGCCTTTTTCCGATCACCGGTGACAGTGATCACTCCTTTGGGGCCGGGCATCTTCAATTTGAGGTACACGTAACATGGTCGAGCCATGAACCGTGCATAAGCTGGTCTCCCCAAAATGGCATGATATGCACTCTGAAAATCCACGACCTCAAACGTCAACTTCTCTTTGCGAAAATGTTTTGAATCACCAAACACCACGTCCAGAGCTATTTGGCCGAGTGACTCGGCTTTCTTCCCTGGTATAACTCCATGAAAGCTCATGTTACTGGTGCTCAGTCGGGACATCAGAATGCCCATTCCTTTCAGTGTGTCTGCATACAACAAATTCAGCCCGCTACCACCGTCCATCAGCACTTTTGTCAGTCGAGTGCCTTCGACAACTGGATCGACCACCAAAGCTTGCCTCCCAGGGGTGGCAATATGAGTCGGGTGATCAGATTGGTCGAATGTGATGGGTGTTTGGGACCATCTTAGATAATTTGCTTTTGCTGGGGTAACCATGTTCACCTCGCGGTTAATGACTTTCAATCGACTCTTGCTTTCCACATCTGCAAAGATCATCAGAGTGGAGTTGACATGCGGATATCCTTCCTCACTGTCCTCCTTGTCTTCGGCCTTGTCCGACTCCTTTTCCTTGTCTTTAGACTGTTTTCCTTGAAACTGCTGGATCAGGAGTCGACATTGGCGAGTGGTATGCTTTGGGTAAATGATATTGCCCTCTTCGTCTTTCTTCGTGTGGATGTGACACGGCATATCCATCACATCGTTCCCTTCTTTATCCTTTACCTTCTTAGGGTTCCAGGATCCTTTTGGTTTCCCTTTAAACTTTCCATGAGTCACGGCCAGAGCCTCTCCAGGAGCTGCCAGTTCAGCCTTCCGCTTCTGTTTCCGACTGGTGTTTCACTTCTCCGACTGGCTCGGCTTGTGCTTGCCGCTTTGGAGTCGGTCTTCTTCTTCTCCGTTGGTGTACTTGGTAGCAATTTCCATCATCCGACTCAAGGTCATGTCTCCGGTTCGACCAAATTTCAAACTCAATTCTCTGTTCTTGACACCATCCTTGAAGGCGCAGACTGCCTGATGATCAGACACATTCTCCACAGTATGGCGCAAAGTGATCCATCTCTGAATATACTCCCTGAGAGTCTCATTGGTCTTCTGCACGCAAACTTGCAGCTCCGTCAATCCAGCCGGTCGCTTGCAAGTTCCTTCAAACGTTCTGACGAACACTCGGGACAGATCTTCCCAAGTGTAAATGCTGCTAGGAGGTAACTGATTCAACCACGCTCTGGCAGAACCTTCCAACATGAGGGGCAAATACTTCATGTCCACCTCGTCATTCCCACCACCAATCTGAACCGCCACTCGGTAGTCCTCAAGCCAAGTTTCGGGCTTAGACTCACCGGTGAACTTGCTGACTCCTGTTGCCAACCTGAAATTGGGAGGAATCACTGCGGCTCTGATAGCTCTGCTGAAACATTCCGGACCAGAAACGTGCACTCGACTGCTCGTGGGCGCATCTCTGTCGAGTCCACCTCGATGGGCTCTGTTCCGGTCGACCAAGCCTTGCACGATAATGGATCGCGCGTCAAAGCCTGGTTCTCTGGGGTCGACTGGAACTCTTCGCCCCGCACTGAGCTGACGTCTGTCATCTTGCTGTCGAGAAGCGTAAGACCCACCCCTCGGAGGGGAAGTGGGCACTTGACGCCTATCATCTCGGTCGTGTCGGTCTCCATATTGGTCTCGCCGATTCTCGCGCCCTTCACGCCGCGGAGGCGATCTGCGACTGTGAGCCGACTGAACCGTATTCGTAGCGACGGATCGACTGTGAATTCTGTTGCGCGACTGCGACACGGCTGAATTCTGATCTCCTGCTGCCCGGAGCAGATCCCTGATCTGCATCAAGCCTCTGCCAGCTTCCGACTGAGAGGGCTGGATGGACTCTGCTATACGGGTCGCAGCTGCTAAATTCTGGATTGAGGTTCGATATACCTGAGTCGGCGGGAAGAGTTGACGTCGATTGGCGTCGGGAATTCGTTGCCGCGCGCGCTCGTCGAGTGCTTGCTGAAGATTCTCCAGGCGAGCGCGTTCGGCCAAATTAGCCAAACGAGCCTCCTCCAAGGCGCGAGCCTCGGGGGTTTCTCCTGCGATGGGAGTATGCAGGGCATCCATGTTCCTGCGGCGAAGTTCCTCTCTTTGCAGAGAGTCGAGTGGCTCGGGCTGGTACTCTTCGTGGTCTCGTGCGGGGTCGCCTCCGTCGCCTACCCCACCATCACGGGCGAAGCCAGGGGGGCTGCGAGGCCCGTCAACCATCAGGATTTCCGCTGCTGGATCGCTGCTATCACATTCGGATGCAGTCTCTACGGAGCCAGTCGACAGATCGAACGGGCCGTAGAGAGATTCGTCGGGCTCGATTGCCGCAACTTGGGTGGTGGCCGTCTGGCGAGCCACCGCGTGTCTCACCCACTGCTGAAGCCTCGACCGACCCGAGCGCTTGCGCTGGCGGGAGACCGGGAGGGTGGTCGATAGGGGAGTCGACCGATATGGGGTCGACGGTTGCCGCAGCAGAACGCCGCGGACACATGCCCGAAAATGCGTCGCACCGCGGACGGGGAGCGCATCGACGTCGAGTGGAGCCTCCTGGAGCCAGGCGGAGTCGTCGGCGACGAAGGTGAGAGCACCGAGACGAATCTCTCGACCCTCGACCAACACTCCAGCAGCTACCATGATGAAAGTACTCGGAAGAATTGCAACTTCTCCACAAAATCGCTAAAACACCGGCCCCACGGTGGGCGCCAACTGTCGTGGATCTAAATCTGACAGTAGAGTGGGGGGTAGATATGGAGAGGCAAGGTCCTAGCTATGGAGAGGTTGTAAACACAAGAGATGTACGAGTTCAGGCCCTTCTCGGAGGAAGTAAAAGCCCTACGTCTCGGAGCCCGGAGGCGGTCGAGTGGATTATGTGTATATGGATTACAGGGTGCCGAACCCCTCTGCCTGTGGAGGGGGGTGGCTTATATAGAGTGCGCCAGGACCCCAGCCAACCCACGTAATGAAGGGTTTAAGGTACATTAAGTCCGGGGTGTTACTGGTAACGCCCCACATAAAGTGTCTTTACTATCATAAAGTCTACTTAATTACAGACCATTGCAGTGCAGAGTGCCTCTTGACCTTCTGGTGGTCGAGTGAGTCTTCGTGGTCGAGTCCTTCAAGTCAGTCGAGTGAGTCCCTCGTAGGTCGACTGGAAGGTGATCTCTTCTAAGGGTGTCCTTGGGCAGGGTACTTAGATCAGGTCTGTGACCCTACCCTAGGTACATGACTCCATCACTATCCAATCCCACTTTTACCAAATTTAGCATCATGATCTAAAACCTCCGAATTCTTGGGACGCCTTATAGGTAAAGTTGACTCATCTTCAGTCCCATAATTATCAAGATTCATATTGCAAAACAAAGATCTAATAGGAGACTTATCAATAACTTTAAGATCCTCATCATTATTTTCATGGAAACTAGAAGAACACGCCTTTATAAAGCTATCTTTCTTAGCACGCAATCTAGCGGTTCTTTCTTTGCACTCATCAATGGAAATTCTCATTGCTTTTAGAGACTCGTTGATATCATGCTTAGGAGGAGAAGATCTAAGTTTAAGAGAATCAACATCAAGCGAAAGTCTATCAACCTTCCTAGCCAAATCATCAACTTTGAGCAATTTTTCTTCAAGCAAGGCATTAAAATTCTTTTGAGAAATCATAAATTCTTTCACACTATTCTCAAAATCAGAGGGCATCTTATTAAAGTTACCATAAGAATTATTATAGGAATTTCCATAATTATTAGAGGAATTACTAGGGAACGGTCTAAAATTAAAGTTTCCTCTATAAGCGTTGTTTCCAAAGCTATTCCTACCAACAAAATTCACATCCATAGATTCATTATTATTCTCAATCAAAGTAGACACAGGCATATCATTGGGATCAAGAGGAGTATTTTTAGTAGCAAACAATTTCATAAGTTCATCCATCTTTCCACTCAAAACATTGATTTCTTCTATAGCATGCACTTTTTTACTAGAAGATCTTTCGGTGTGCCATTGAGAATAATTAGCCATAATATTATCAAGAAGTTTTGTAGCATCTCCTAACGTGATTTCCATAAACGTGCCTCCTGCGGCTGAATCTAAGAGATTTCTAGAAGCAAAGTTCAAACCGGCATAAATTTTTTGTATGATCATCCATAAATTCAAACCATGAGTAGGGCAATTGTGAATCATCAATTTCATTATTTCCCAAGATTGGGCAACATGCTCATGATCAAGTTGTTTAAAATTCATAATATCGTTCCTAAGAGTGATAATCTTAGCGGGGGGAAAATACTTGGAGATAAAAGCATCTTTGCACTTGTTCCAAGAATCAATACTATTTTTAGGCAAAGACGAAAACCAAAATTTAGCACGACCTCTAAGTGAAAAGGGAAATAACTTCAATTTAACGATATCATTATCCATATCTTTCTTCTTTTGCATATTACACAAATCCACAAAGTTGTTTAGATGAGTAGCGGCATCTTCACTAGGAAGGCCGGCGAATTGATCTTTCATAACAAGATTCAGCAAAGCAGTATTGATTTCACAAGACTCAACATCATTAAGAGGAGCAATCGGAGTACTAAGGAAATCATTATTATTGGTATTGGAGAAATCACACAATTTGGTATTATCTTGCGCCATGGCAACGAGTAATCCAACACACAAGCAAACAGAAAAAGGGCAAGCCAAAGAGAGGAGGAGATTGGGAAAGAGAGGGCGAATAAAACGGCAAGGGTGAAGTGGGGGAGAGGAAAACGAGAGGCAAATGGCAAATAATGTAAATGCGAGGGAGATGAGTTTGTGATGGGTACTTGGTATGTCTTGACTTGAGCGAAGACCTCCCCGGCAATGACGCCAAAAATCCTTCTTGCTACGTCTTGAGCTTGCTTTGGTTTTCTTTGAAGAGGAAAGGGTGATGCAGCAATAGTAGCGTAAGTATTTCCCTCAGTTTTTGAGAACCAATGTATCAATCCAGTAGGAGGCTCCTCAAAAGTCCCACGCACCTACACAAACAAACAAAGAACTCGCAACCAATGCAATAAAGGGGTTGTCAATCCCTTCACGACCACTTGCGAAAGTGAGATCTAATAGAGATAGTATGATAAGATAAATATATTTTTGGTATTTTATAATATAGATGCAAAAAGTAAAGATGCAAATAAAAGTAGATTGAAAGCAAATATGATAAAGGATAGACCCGGGGGCCATAGGTTTCACTAGTGGCTTCTCTCAAGATAGCATAAGTATCACGGTGGGTGAACAAATTACTGTTGAGCAATTGATAGAAAAGCGAATAATTATGAGATTATCTAGGCATGATCAAGTATATAGGCATCATGTCCGTGACAAGTAGACCGACTCCTGCTTGCATCTACTACTATTACTCCACACATCGACCGACTCCTGCCTGCATCTAGAGTATTAAGTTCATAAGAACAGAGTAACGCCTTAAGCAAGATGACATGATGTAGAGGGATAAATTCATGCAATATGATATAAACCCCATCTTTTTATCCTCGATGGCAACAATACAATACGTGCCTTGCAACCCTTTCTGTCACTGGGTAAGGACACCGCAAGATTGAACCCAAAGCTAAGCACTTCTTCCATGGCAAGAAAGATCAATCTAGTAGGCCAAACCAAACTGATAATTTGAAGAGACTTGCAAAGATAACTCAATCATACATAAAATAATTCAGAGAAGATTTAAATATTTCTCATAGATAAACTTGATCATAAACCCACAATTCATCGGATCTCGACAAACACACCGCAAAAAGAGTTTACATCGAATAGATCTCCACAAGAAAGGGGGAGAACATTGTATTGAGATCCAAAAAGAGAGAAGAAGCCATCTAGCTAATAACTATGGACCCGAAGGTCTGTGGTAAACTACTCACAACTCATCGGAGGGGCTATGGTGTTGATGTAGAAGCCCTCCATGGACGATTCCCCCTCCGGCAGAGCGCCGACGAAGGCTCCAAGATGGGATCTCGCGGATACAGAAGGTTACGGTGGTGGAAATTGTGTTTCGTTGGCTCCCTGGATGTTTTCGGGGTACGTAGGCTTATATAGGAGGAAGAAGTATGTCGGTGGCCGCCCGAGGGACCCACGAGACAGGGGGCACGCCCTATAGGGAGGGGGGTCCTACCCTCTCATGGCTGCCTCAGCTGCTTCTTGACTTGCACTCCAAGTCCTCTGGATCACGTTCATTCCAAAAATCAAGCTCCCAAAGGTTTCATTCCGTTTGGACTCTGTTTGATATTCCTTTTCTTCGAAATACTGAAATAGGCAAAAAACAGCAATACGGGCTGGGCCTCCGGTTAGTAGGTTAGTCCCAAAAATAATATAAATGTGTAAAATAAAGCCCATAAACATCCAAAAGGGGTAATATAATATCATGGAACAATCAAAAATTATAGATACATTGGAGACATATCATATCCCTTGATGAACATGATGCTTGATATTCTTGTGGCCATGATGCCGGTATTTATGAAGATGAATTTGCTATAGTTCCTTATGTTAAACATGAGATCGTTGCTATTTCACCCATACTTGATAGTTTTTTGATGAAAAGCATGATTGCAATGATGTTATTCTAAATTCTCTTAATGTCAATTGTGTTAATGATATGGAAAACCTCAAGCTTGGGGATGCTAGTTTTGCTATATCCTCTACTTGTTGCAACGATCATGATTGGGGTGACTCTTTTTATGATCTTGAAAATTTATTTAAGCCTCATGATGAATATGAGATTGATAATAATGTTTGCAATATTATTGAAAGTGGGTTTGGAAGAGTGTCAACTTTAGATCCCACATATTTGGAGAATGTTCAATCTTATGAATTTTTTGATAAAAGTGGGTTTGGAGAGGTCATGACTTTAGTTAATGTTAATCCAACTATTTTGGAAGAGTGTCAACTTTGCGTGCATGTGGATCATGTTGAAAATATTTTATGTGATAACTATTTTGTTGAATTTGCTTATGATCCCACATGTAATTATTATGAGAGAGGAAAATATGATTGTAGAAATTTTGATGTTACTAAATTACCTCTCGTTATGTTGAGATTGCTATTGTTTCTTTCCGTTTCCTTGCATATGCTAGTTTTTGCTTTCTATGATAATTTGTTTGCCTATAATATGCCTATGCATAGGAAGTATGTTAGACTCAAATGTGTTTGTCACGTACTTCATGATGCTCCCGAGCATCATCGAAATCTCAATGCCTAGCTAGGGGCGTTAAACCATAGCGCTTGTTGGGAGGCAACCCAATTTTATTTTTGTCCCCTGCTTTTTGTTCTTATTTAGTAATAAATAATCCATCTAGGTTCTGATTACATGTGGTTTTATGTTTTAAATTAGTGTTTCTGCCAAGTAGAACCTTTGGGAAGACTTGGGTGAAGTCTTTTTGATCTTGCTGTAAAAAACAGAAACTTTAGCGCTCACGAGATTAGCTGCCTTTTTTTTACTGGAGAGTGCTTTTAGGTTGATTCTTTTTGCATATGATTAATAGACAAATTCCTCACGTCCACCAATTTATTTCATAATTTTTGGAGTTACAGAAGTACACGTTTGATATAGATTACTACAGAATGTTCTGTTTTTGACAGATTCTGTTTTTCGTGTGTTGTTTGCTTATTTTGATGAATCTATGGCTAGTATCGGGGGGGGGGGGGTATGAACCATAGAGAATTTGGAATGCAGTAGATTTAACACCAATATAAATAAAGAATGAGTTAATTACAGTACCTTAAAGTAGTGATTTGTTTTCTTATACTAACAGAGCTCATGAGATTTTCTGTTAAGTTTTGTGTTGTGAAGTTTTCAAGATTTGATGGATTATAGAATAAGGAGTGGCAAGAGCCTAAGCTTGGGGATGCCCAAGGCATCCCAAGGTAAAATTTAAGGACAACCAAAAGCCTAAGCTTGGGGATGCCCCAGAAGGCATCCCCTCTTTCGTCTTCATCTATCGGTAACTTTACTTGAGGCTATATTTTTATTCACCATATGATATGTTTTTTGCTTGGAGCATCTTGTATGATTTGAGTCTTTGCCTTTTAGTTTACCATAATAATACTTGCCGTACACACCTTTTGGAGAGACACACATGAATCGGAATTTATTAGAATACTCTATGTGCTTCACTTATATCTTTTGAGCTAGATAATTTTGCTCTAGTGCTTCACTTATATCTTTGAGAGCACGGTGGTGGTTTTATTTTATAGAAATTATTGATCTCTCATGATTCACTTATATTATTTTGAGAGTCCTTTAGAACAGCATGGTAATTTACTTTGGCTATAAAATTAGTCCTAATAAGATAGGCATCCAAGATGGGTATAATAAAAACTTTCATAAAAATGCATTGAATACTATGAGAAGTTTGATACATGATGATTGTTTTGAGATATGAAAATGGTAATATTAGATTCATGCTAGTTGAGTAGTTGTGAATTTGAGAAATACTTGTGTTGAAGTTTGCAAGTCCCGTAGCACGCACATATGGTAACCGTTATGTGACAAATTTTGAGGTATTCTTTGGTTGTCATCCTTATGAATGGCGGTCGGGGATGAGCGATGGTCTTTTCCTACCAATCTATCCCCCTAGGAGCATGCGCGTAATGCTTGGTTTTGATGACTTGTAGATTTTTGCAATAAGTATGTGAGTTCTTTATGACTAATGTTGAGTCCATGGATTATACGCACTCTCAGCTTTCCATCATTGCTAGCCTCTTCGGTACCGTACATTGCCCTTTCTCACCTTGAGAGTTGGTGCAAACTTCACCGGTGCATCCAAACCCCGTGATATAATATGCTCTATCACACATAAACCTCCTTATATCATCCTCAAAACAGCCACCATACCTACCTATTATGGCATTTCCATAGCCATTCCAAGATATATTGCCATGCAACTTTCCACTGTTTCATTTATTATGACACGCTTCATCATTGTCATATTGCCTTGCATGATCATGTAGTTGACATCGTATTTGTGGCAAAGCCACCATGCATAATTTTTCATACATGTCACTCTTGATTCATTGCCTGTCCCGGTACACCGCCGGAGACATTCATATAGAATCATATTTTGTTTTAGTATCGAGTTGTAATCATTGAGTTGTAAATAAATAGAAGTGTGATGATCATCATTAATAGAGCGTTGTCCCAAAAAAAAGAGAAAGGCCAAATAAAAAAAGGAAGGCCCAAAAAAAGAAAAAAGAGAAGAAAAAAAGAAATAAAAAGGGACAATGCTACTTTTTTCACACTTGTGCTTCAAAGTAGCACCACGATCTTTATGATAGGGAGTCTCTTGTTTTGTCATTTTCATATACTAGTGGGAATTTTTCATTATAGAACCTGGCTTGTATATTCCAACAATGGGCTTCCTCAAATGTCCTAGGTCTTCGTGAGCAAGCAAGTTGGATGCACACCTACTTAGTTTCTTTTGTTGAGCTTTCATACATTTATAGCTCTAGCGCATCTGTTGCATGGTAAACCCTACTCTGTGACGCCCGGATAATTAAGCTACAGTAATCTCTGGTTGATGATGGTACGTCACCAAAATTACTATTGTAAAACTCACGTTGGTTTGAAACCGGTTCAAATTCAAATTTAAATTAAAGTCGAACGACAAAAGTTTTCAAATGCCAAAACTAAAAAGTTAGATATGTGGCAAATAATTCATAACCAATTATGGTGGTGAACCAACTTTTTACAAAGTGGTTTAATGCCATATAATAAATAAAAGAAAAACACAAAAGGAAATAAAAAGTTAAAAAGAAAACCTCAGGCCAACTGGGCCATCCGGCCCCTAACCCCCCTGGGCTGGCCACAACCGGCCCACCTTACCCTGCGCTCACCTCCCCTGTTCAAAAAAAAACGACCACGTCGCTACAGGGGAGGGGTCGCCCCCGACCACCTCGTCGGCGCCGTCGGGGAGAGGATAAGGACTACCCCCGTCCCCTCGATTCCTGTCCCGCTCCCACTCCACCCTCCTCTCGCCCTCTCCTCTCCCCTCCTCAGATCCGCCGTGATGCGCTTGCCCAAGCGAGCCCGTCGCCACCGCGTCGTCGTTGCCATGCTCCGGGACCTCACCGAGCTGTGCCACGGCGTCCAGGAGGGCTGTCGCCCTCGTCTCCGTCCTTCCCGAGCGCCGGGATGAGCCGGGACTCCCCCGCAGCTCCGTCCCGACCTCGTCTTTGACCTTGGTGCCCGGAGCTCGCCGCCGTCGATCCACTCCGCCCCGACCCCTTCCAGCTTCCCCTACAGCTCCTAAACCTCACAACGAGCCTCCTTGTGCTCCTCGGTGAGCCCCTCCTTCAATCCCCTTGTATTCCCCCTCGAAACACCGATGTAGGCCACCGTCACTCGCCCGTGCTCGCCCTTGGCCACGCGGGAGCTCTGTGTTCCTGCCGCGCGCCTACTTCCTTGGCCGCTCACGCACGCAGCTGTTCGGTGCGTTGCCCCCAGCTGCTCCCACTACGACCTGCTGCTCGCCGCCTACGCCGCCGCGCTGCTCTGCTGCTCCTTGTACTGCTGTTGCTCTCGCGTATGTGCTGCTCCTGCGCATGGCTACGTCAGCCTGCTCCTCGCGCACGGACGTCCGCCCGGGCTGCTCTGCTGCTCTACGTGCTGCTGTCGCCGCATACTGCTGCTTGCTACCACGGCTCTGCTGCTGCATCCTACTGATGGCCGCTGACGCTGATGCTAGCTACTGTCGCTGCTATTTTCTGCTAGTTGCTGCTGCCTGTAGTTGCGTTGCTGCTGCTAATTACTGTAGCTATGGTTAGCTTTACGAATATTACACTGAATAACCCCCTGGGCAGCCCCTAAACAGCGGCAAGACAACAGTTAACAGGGCTAAAAAAATATGAGAATATAGTACACTTGACAAGGCTCAAATGTGTCCATTGGACTAAATCCATTTGATGCATGGATTAAATTCTAAGAAAAACAGAAATTGCTACGTTCTGTTAACAGAAAACAGAAAACAGCAATGCTGCAGTAGCACTTTTCAAACAAAGATTTGAACAAGCAAATGGATGCTAACATAGCTGCACTTGGTACTGTCATGTAGATCACAGAAAATTGATCAAGTTTGATATAAGACACTACTCCATAGGATGAATAGAACACTAGCTATAGCCTTTTGAAAACAACTAAATAATATTCAAAACCGAGGGATTCTCAGATTTAGCCAAATTTCAGTAAATCCTGAAAATTGCTAAATCTTTGAAAAATTAATATTAAAATAATCCATAACTCGAATGAAAAAGTTTTCTACATGAAAGTTGCTCAGAACGACAAGACGAATCCGAATACGTGGTCCGTTCATCTGTCACATGCCCCTAGCATAGCGAGCATGCAACCTTTCCCCTCCGTTTCGTCTGTCCGAATATGCCAAACTTCGGGAAAACATTCCCAGATGTTATCCCCCTTCGCTGGTATTGTGTAGCCTACGTTAGAACACCCCTAGCGCTTCTTGTTACCTTGTCATGCTTAGTATTGCACTTGTTTGCTTTGTATTTATTGTTTCTTCCCCCTCTTCTTCTCGGGTAGACCCCGAGACCGCTGCTGATGCCCCTGTGATCGACTATGTTGACGACGACCCTTCTTCCCTTTCAGTGGAGCTTCCAGGCAAGCCCCCCCTTTGATAATCCCGAATCGCCCATTCTATTATCTCATGCTTGCATTAGATTTTGCTACTGTTATTGTTTGCTCCTATTCTGATGCATAGCCTGCTTTTGTACCTGCTATTGTTACCTACCTGCTTATCCTAAACTGCTTAGCATAGGTTGGTTAGTGATCCATTAATGACCCCCACCTTGTCCTTGTTGCCCCTGCTTCATCATCAACGACTCGATCAACATGATCGATGACCAGAGCCCGACACCTCACATCACATCACGCCCCTTTTTGTTGCTCGACTCTGCAGAGTTACCATCAAGTGTCGAGGGTGGAACCTCATACATCACTCCTGGTGAGATCTCTCTAGTGTAGCTATTCGGTCGTGGTCAACGAGGGTGGTTCCTCCTTCACCATTCCCAATACGGTTATGTTGTGCAACACCTCAAGTGTGAACCTCGAGGGTGGTTCCTCTTACGTTCACCTTGATGATTACATCGAGTGGAATCCTCCGAGGGTGATTCCTTGGGTTTTTCCCTCGATGTTTGAACACACGGTTACCTTGACTTTACTTGAGACCTTTGGGAAAGTCGGGCGGGCCCAGAGAGCACCCGCAAGATGGTTACGAGGCACAGCCGGGCAGGCAGGACGCCCTTGAGTGGGCTGGGCTAACCCTTGTCGTATTTCCTCGAGATGGGGTGACGGGGTCACATTATCATGAGTCTCTGCTTGTCTCCGCAAGCTAATAATACACTATGGTTTGGGTATTTGTTCTGAGTTGGCCTTTGGCCTTTACGCACTAACCACCACGCGAGAATAGTTATGGGCCTCGACGACGTAGTATCAGCCAAAGCTTTGTCAGACGTCCAGTTCAGCATTGCGGCACGACTGGGCTGGCACCATCCTGTAGTGGTGGAGCCTGGACCCGCCCTACACGTAACGACTCGGAGTGCAACGGGCGATGGGCCTAGACCCCGGAGTGCTTAGGGTGTAGACCGGTGGGGACCTCTCTGCTAAGCCTAGGTAGGGTATGACGTGTTGATTTTCCGAGGCCGGGCATTGACTCAGAAAAGTGTGTCCAGCCAGAGTAATCAAGCATGTTGGAAAATGTGGTGCACCCCTACAGGGAAGATTATCTATTAATAGTCGTGTCCACGGTAACGGACGTTCAGACTTATATCCTGATCTTTTACAACTAGAAATGGATACTTGAGATATGTGGCTCCAGGATTGCTTTCTCGCACGGAGTCGAGGAAGGATCTTTGGGCCTTAATGTTACAACATGCTTGTTAATTAAACTGCTATTCTATACTCTTCTACATGCTGCAAGATGCTTGGAGCTACTTGAAGATGCTAGTCTTCGATAGGCTAGGCCTCCCCCCTATTCTGGCATTCTGCAGTTCAGTCCACATATACAACCCTTCCATTTGATACCAATGCATACTTAGTATAGATCTGATGCTTGCGAGTACTTTGGATGAGTACTCACGGTTGCTCTGTTCCCCCTTTTCCCCCTTCTTCCTTCTTTCCGGTTGTTGCAACCAGTTGGTGGATCCCTGGAGCTAGATGCCACCGCCGATGGATACTACTATGTGGAGATTGCCGACGACCAGGAGTAGTTAGGAGGTCCCAGGCAGGAGGCCTTGCCTCTTCGATCGTGTTGCTTTTGTGCTAGCCTTCTTAAGGCATCCTTGTCTTACTTATGTCTGTACTCAGATATTGTTTCTTCCGCTGACTCTTGTGTATCAAGCTATGTATTCGAGCCCTCGAGGCCCCTGGCTTGTAATATGAAGCTTGTATTATTTTATTTGTGTCTAGAGTTGTGTTGTGATATCTTCCTGTGAGTCCCTGATCTTGATCGTACACATTGTGTGCATGATTAGTGTACGGTCGAATCGGGGGCGTCACATACTCCTTGCATTGACATCAATTGATGGACATGTCCCTAGCCCGTTTATTAGCCGCGTCAATGTGAGACTTTCTCATTTTTTGTCTTCTCCACACAACCCCCATCGTTATACTCTATTCCACCCATAGTGCTATGTCCATGGCTCACGCTCATGTATTGCGTGAAAGTTGAAAAAAGTTTGAGATTACTAAAGTATGAAACAATTGCTTGGCTTGTCATCGGGTTTGTGCATGATGAGAGCATTTTTGTGTGACGAAAATGAAGCATAGCCAAACTATATGATTTTGTAGGGATAAGCTTTCTTTGGCCATGTTATTTTGAGAAGACATAATTGCTTAGTTAGTATGCTTGAAGTATTATTATTTTTATGTCAATATTAAACTGTTATATTGAATCTTTCGGATCTGAACATTCATGCCACAATAAAGAGAATTACTTAGAAAATTATGCTAGTGTCAGGACCCCGATCCAAAGTCACACCGATCTAGCATGTAACACTTCATATCACTTTGCGGCCTCATGCACGGTATTCCCACGGGTGTCGCCTTACCATGCCCGGGACCGTTTGTGCCTTTTGGCACACATATATGAAAGTGCCGCTAGCATCCATATGACAAAGAACCCGGACTAACATGGCTAGTCGTGAACCCATAGTGACACTAACTTACAGGGACAACCATACATGACCCAGCAACGAACGTGTCGGTCATCAGCGAGTGAATCCGGGTTGTAGCAGCTGGGCTAGCAGGACTCCGGAGGATCCGGGATGTAGCAGGCTAACAGGACTCCGGTAGACACTGTGTGACATTTCCCCGAAGGGACAGACACATGAACGAAGAAGGACACATGCCGGCCAGCCTAAGTGTTCTGGAGCAGTAGCAAGCTACCAGGGCTCAGTGGAAGCACCAGGAGACATTTCCCGGTAAGAGAGGTGATGTCTACTACACAACCTTCTTCTTGTAGACGTTGTTGGGCCTCCAAGTGCAGAGGTTTGTAGGACAGTAGAAAATTTCCCTCAAGTGGATGACCTAAGTTTATCAATCCGTAGGAGGCGTAGGATGAAGATGGTCTCTCTCAAGCAACCCTGCAACCAAATAGCAAAGAGTCTCTTGTGTCCCCAACACACCCAATACAATGGTAAATTGTATAAGTGCACTAGTTCGGTGAAGAGATGGTGATACAAGTGCAATATGGATAGTAGATATAGGTTTTTGTAATCTAAAATAATAAAAACAACAAGGTAACTTGTAAGGGCACTTTTGTCCCTAAGTAGTTTTGGTGATTGATGACAATGCCTTTGTGGACTAATCGTGTGTATTGAGCTTTTCAGATTCATCACGACTAAACACAAGACGATTTGATGCCCCTCGAAGATTATTGAAGATGGCGTTTGTCTACGGTTCGGTTCGGTGGAGTTGAGTCGTAGGAGAGCCGTACTATTAAGAGGGGGTCCGCTTTGGAAAGGTTTGGGTGGATCTCACGTACACATTCCCTTTTGCACCGCCTTTCCTTGAGCTCCTTGGAGTGTTCCTCCGTCTCACCGTGTCTCTGCGAAATGAAGGCCTCGGTGTTGCTCTTCTCAGGCTAGCGGTAGTACTGCTCTTTTGAGCGGTACTACCGCAGGAGCCAGCGGTAGTACCGGGCTCCGGCACGGTAGTACCGTAGGCTCCCACGGTAGTACCGCTCATCCGAGCGGTAGTACCGCGAGCTATGGTCTGGCACCGCTCTCTAGCGGTGGTAGGCGCGGATGTAATTTTTTACATCCGCGCTCCCCGCGGTAGTACCGTGCCGTGGCGCGGTAGTACCGTGGCACTAGGCCAGGTTTCGGAGCAGGAGCGGAGGTAGGGGCAGATGTATTTTTACATCCGCACCCTCCACGGTAGTACTGCAACCTCGGTCGCGGTAGTCCCTTGTCGGATTTGTGCACGTCATTTTCTTAGCGGAGGTAGTCACGGATGTAATTTTTTACATCTGTGCCTATCAGGCCTGGCCCGTGTCTGCCTTGCGGAAGTACCGCATGGGGCCGCGGTAGTACCGCTCCTGCGGATCTACCGCGCCCTGTCAGTGCTCCTTTTTGCCTGGTCAGGTCTCTGCCGTGCTCGCGGTAGTACAGTGGTCCACCACGGTAGTACCGCACGCCAGTGCGGTAGTACCGCGCCTGTGGAGCGGTAGTTCCGTGGGCCACGGGCTGAGTGGTGGGCAACGGTTGGAATTTTCCCCCACTATAAAAGGGGGTCTTCTTCTCCAAGAAGACTCACCTCTTCTAAACCTAAACTCCATTGTTGCTCCAAGCTCCATTTTCGCCCGATCTCTCTCCCTAGCCAATCAAACTTGCTGAGTTGCTCAGGATTGAGTGACAAGGGCCCGATCTACACTTCCACCAAGAGATATTCGATTCCCCCCACTTATCCCTAGCGGATCTTGTTACTCTTGGGTGGTTGAGCACCCTAGACGGTTGAGGTCACCTCGAAGCCATACTCCATTGTGGTGAAGCCTCGTGGTGTTGTTGGGAGCCTCCAAGTGTTGTGGAGATTGCCCCAACCTTGTTTGTAAAGGTTCGGTCGCCGCCTTCAAGGGCACCAATAGTGGAATCACGGCATCTCGCATTGTGTGAGGGCGTGAGGAGATTACGGTGGCCCTAGTGGCTTCTTGGGGAGCATCGTGCCTCCACACCGCTCTAACGGAGACGTACTTCCCCTTAAAAGGAAGGAACTTTGGTAACACATCCTCGTCTCCACCGGCTCCACTCTTGGTTATTTCGTGCCTTTACTTTTGCAAGCTTACTTGTGTTGCATCTTTTGCTTGCTTGTGTGCTAGTTGTCATTGCATCATATAGGTTGTCCATATAGTTCCATATCTAGACAACCTATTTTATTGCAAGGTTTAAATTGTTAAATAAAAGCTTAAAAATTGTTAGTTGCCTATTCACCCCCCCTTCTAGTCAACCATATCGATCCTTTCAATTGGTATCAGAGCCTCATCTCTTTTTAAGGACTTTGCCGTCCAAAGAGTATGGTTGACACCAACGACGGTGCGGAGGAGCACTCCGGTGTGAATCCAATCTCGTCTTCGGCCGATGGGGGAACCTCGGTCTCCCGTGAGGAATTCAATGTGGATTTAGACACATTGAAAACCTCCATGACGACCAAGGTTGAAAGCATGTTTACTAAATTCCTAGAAGGACTTAAACTATCCACCTCGCCGATGAAAGTGGGTGATCCCACTAACAAGGTGACGGATGCTAACTCTGACAAGGGGGAAGCTAATAGTGAAAAGGGTCCTTCTTCTAGTGGTAGAAATGGCACCGACATCTATGCCCATGTGGAACCTCCTACTTATGGTGGACCTATTCCCTCCACTCATTTAAATCATGCCGATCCTCCTCCTAAG
This sequence comes from Triticum aestivum, assembly GCF_018294505.1. Taxonomy (NCBI): domain Eukaryota; kingdom Viridiplantae; phylum Streptophyta; class Magnoliopsida; order Poales; family Poaceae; genus Triticum; species Triticum aestivum. The sequence goes on from NC_057795.1 coordinate 403,954,475, forward strand.
ATTGTGAAAAATTAGGATTTTGATTCTTGGGTTTATCGTTTAAAGCGTCATTTAAAACATGTGGATACTAATCTTTGGAGAATCATAGAAGAAGGTTTCTATCCTCATGACCCAAGCAACTTCACCCCTCAAGAAGCCGCGGATAATCAATTCAATATGAGTGCTCTCTTCATCATCCAAGATGCAATCCTTCCCGAAGATCTCCCTCATCTTTGACCTCATGCCGTGGCTAAAGACACATGTCAATGTGTTGTATCTCTCTATCGAGGAAGTGCTAGCATTCAACGCTCCAACTATGAAGTGGTTCAAGATGAAGCCGATGAGTTTGCAATGAAAGAAGATGAAGAACCTCGTGAGCTCTTTCGAAGAGTGACCAAACTCGCGGTCTCACTCCGAGATCATGGGAGCAAGGACACGGATGACAATTGGATCAAGCGCAAGTTCCTCAAGGCCATGATGCCCCACAACAAGGCCATGTCCTCTGTCATTCGTCAAAGACCGGACTTCCACTCCATGACCTCGAGCGAAGTGTTGGATGAGTTCGTTGCAATGAGCATCTTGGACAAGACCGCCGACAATGCGGTGCTTCATTCTCAAAGGGCAAAGAAGCCCAACCTTGCATTGAAGGCCAAGGTTAGTGTGGAAGAAGAGGAAGAAGAGGAAGATGAGGAGAGCAACCCCGAAGACACGAAATATGATTATCATGAGCACATGGCTCTTGCCTCAAGACAATTTTGGAGCAAGAAGAATACAAGACCCAACTTCAACAAGAACAACTCAAGTGGCCTTAAGGGCAAGCAACGAGTTAGAACTTGTTTCAACTATGGCAATGTGAGCCATTTCGTTGCGGATTGTCCTTACGAGAAGCGGGAAGACAATGGTGGCAAGTTCATCCGAAAGGACAAAGCCAAGTCCTTCCCCAACAAGAACAACTTAACCAAGAAGACTCCTACTCACGGGTTGGTGGTTCAAGAAGAATACCGTGAGGATGACGATGATGATGAAGATAGTGAAGCAATGGCTATGGCATCCGTTGCCATTGCCACAACTCCCCGGTTGTCTCTCTTCGACTCACCCAACGAGAACATCACCGCCAAGTGCCTCATGGCCAAAGCCACTAACAAGGTAACCCCCAACATCAAAACCACCATTATTCCTAATCCTTCTTTGACGGTTGGCCTTGATGATGGTAAGGGGTCTAATGAGGAGGTAAATGAATTTGAGTCCTTCATGAGTAAGCTCAAGGGCAAATCCAAGAAGCACTTCGTTGCTCTTTTGGAACAACTTGGTGAAGCCAATGACATGATCGAGGCTCACGAAGAAACCATCTCTAAGATGGAAGGTCATAGTCGTGACTATGCCGATGAGATGTCGGATCTCTCTAATGCTCTTGAGGAAGAGCGTGGGCATCATTTGGCTCTTGATGAGTCACACAACGATGACCATGCCAAATTAAAGAAAGATCTCGATCATGCTCTTGTTGTGTCTCGTGTGCTAACTTCCGAGAAGGCTAAACTTGGGGTTGATCATGCTAGACTCAAGGAGGAGTTTGATGTACTTGACAAGGCCCATAAGGTCTTGAAAAGTGCTCAAGCAAACCTCAAGGAGTCTCATGCTCAACTCCAAGTTAAGCTAACCAAGGAAAAGGCCATATTTCCTCACATGGTCTTAATTGATAATGCAAATGCTACTAACCTGTGTTGTGAGCATGTGCATCTTGTGGAGGAGAATGCCATGTTGAAGGAACAACTCGAGAAAGGTCTTGTGTCATGCATACAAGGTGAGAAGAACCTAAATGACCTTTTGAGCAATCAAAAGGAAGTTATGGGCAAGGAGGGAGTTGGGTTCTCACCCAAGACCAAGAACAAGAAGAAGAACGAGAAGAAAGATAACAAGACCAAACGACCTCCCCCGCTTAAGCAAACTTTTATGAAGGAGGGAGAGGGTGCTCCTAAGGAGAAGAAGAACAATGCGAAGAGTGGTGATGCCAAAAAGGGCAAAGCCATCTCTCCCAACAAAGCCGGCGACTTTAACCCCTCTTATGTGTTGTGCCGGGGTAGTGATGGGCATGTTTATGCTAAATTTGTTGGTTCTTCTTATGAGTACATTGAATGGTCTATTTGGGTTCCCAAGACCCTTGTTACTAACATCAAAGGACCCATTACTAAATGGGTACCTAAAACCAAGCATTGATCTCTTGTAGGTGTTTGCTTCTGGTGGGGGATCATGGTTGCTCGATAGTGGAGCAACAAATCATATGACCGGGAGCAAGGACTTGGTGGTGGACGTGCAAAAGATCCCATCTATGCCCACCAATGTTGAGTGGGGTGATGCCTCACATTCTAAGGTATTGGGTCTTGGCAAGGTTGTCATTTCTCATGATTTAACGATCGAGAAAGTCATGCTTGTTGAGTCCCTTGCGTTCAATTTACTTTCCATTCGTCAACTTGCACTCATGGGCTTTGCCACCTTCTTTGATATTGATACAGTGGCCCTATTGTGGAGCAAGACTCTTAAAGTAGCCTTTGTTGGGCATGTCGAGAATAGTCTCTATGTGATTAACTTTTCGGAGCAACCCACTAAGACCGCGACATGCCTAATGGCTAAAGTTGATGTGGGACGGCTTTGGCATCGCCGTTTAGCCCACGTCAATATGAGATCTTTGCAAAGTCTTCTCAAGGGGGACCATGTCCGTGGACTAACAAATGTTAGTTTTGCCAAAGATCATGCTTGCAGTGCTTGTATCGAAGGAAAGCTACATGAGACGGCTCACCCTCCCACGACTATCATCTACTCGAAGAGACCCTTGGAGCTCCTTCACATGGACCTCTTTGGGCCTCCATCCTTTGATAGTCTTCGGGGTAGAAAGTATTGCTTGGTGATTGTGGATGATTATTCAAGATACACTTGGGTATACTTCTTCAAGAGGAAGAGTGAGACTCAACAAACCATCATCGACTTTGCAAATGAAGCTCAACGTCAACATAATGCAAAGATCTTGACAATAAGAAGTGACAACGGCACCGAGTTCAAGAACTACACCTTGGATGAGTTTCTTAGTGATGAGGGGATCAAGCATCAATATTCTGCACCATATACCCCTCAACAAAATGGTGTTGCAGAGAGGAAGAACCGGACATTGATGGATGCGGCAAGGACCATGATGGCGGAGTTCAAGTCTCCATACAACTTTTGGGCCGAAGCCATCAACACCGCATGTCATGCATCCAATCGGCTCTATCTCCGCAAAGGCTTGAACAAGACTCCTTATCAGATACTCACCGGAAACAAGCCCAATCTCAAGTACTTCCGGGTGTTCGGGTGTAAGTGTTTCATTCTCAAGAAAGGTGTTCGTTTGTCTAAATTTGAGGCTAGAGCTTATGAGGGCATATTTGTTGGTTATGCTACAAACTCTCATGCTTACCGTGTTCTCAACAAGTCCACCGGACTCATTGAGGAGACGTGTAACGTGGAGTTTGACGAAAATAATGGCTCCCAAGTGGAGCAAAGTGGTACTTGTGATGTAGGTGATGAAATTCCTCCCCAAGCCATAAGAAGAATGGGTATTGGTCATATTCTACCCATTGAGGAACCCCTTGTGGCCGAAGGAGAAGGACAATGCTCCACTCAAGTGGAGCCTTCACCTACTCAAGACTTACACGCTTCCGAAGAACAAAGTGAAGGCCCTCAACCTCATGAACAAGACCAAGGGCAAGATCAATCTCAAGATTGTAGTGTACCTCCAAATGATGCCCAAGGTCAAGGTCTCCCCCTCGAGCAAGTTCAAGATCATGAGCAAGCTCAAGATCAAGAACAAGCTCAAGACGTCGCTCAAGATAATCAAGTTAACCCTCCTCCTTCCACATCCGGGGAGGAATTAGAGCGTCGTGCCGCAAAGATTGCTTCCAAGCTCACCACCAAAGGCCACCTCATGGAAAATGTGGTTGGAAGCCTAAGAAAGGGGGTAAGCACTCGTAGACAATTAGCAAACTATTGTGAACATCACGCGTTTGTCTCTTGTGTTGAAGCCCAAAAGGTCTATGAGGCCCTCGAAGACTCGGATTGGCTCAATGCCATGCACGAAGAACTCAACAACTTCGAGTACAACAAGGTTTGGAGATTGGTGCCAAGGCCATCGGGGAACCACAACGTCATTGGAACCAAGTGGATTTTCAAGAACAAGCAAGATGCTCATGGGAACATCATTCGCAACAAGGCAAGATTGGTAGCACAAGGCTACTCCCAAGTCGAGGGCATCGACTATGGTGAAACCTTTGCTCCCGTTGCTCGCCTTGAATCCATTCGTTTGTTGATTGCTTATGCTCCCCATCATAACTTTAAGTTACAACAAATGGATGTGAAAAGTGCTTTTCTTAATGGTCCTATTAATGAGTTGGTGTATGTCAAGCAACCCCCCGGGTTTGAGGATCCTTACTTCCCGGATCATGTGTATCAACTCGATAAGGCACTCTATGGACTTAAACAAGCCCCACGTTCATGGTATGACCACCTTACCGAGTTGTTACAAGATCGTGGATTCGAAGTTGGGCAAATCGATCCCACTCTTTTTACTAAGAAGGTCAAAGGGGAGTTGTTTGTGTGCCAACTACATGTTGATGACATTATCTTTGGTTCCCCTAACAAAGCTTTCAATGAAGAATTTGCCACTCTCATGACCTCTAAGTTCAAGATTTCTTCGATGGGAGAGTTGAAGTTCTTCCTTGGTTTTGATATCAAACAAAGAAGAGAAGGTACCTTCATCAACCAAGCCAAATACACTCAAGACATGCTTAAGAGATTCAAGCTAAGTGATGTCAAGCCGGCCTCTACTCCAATTCCTACCAAGTGCCAACTTGACATTGATCCCAATGGTAAAGCGGTGGATCAAAAGGTATATCGCTCTATGATTGGATACTTACTTTACCTTTGTGCATCTAGACCGGATATCATGTTGAGTGTGGGTATGTGTGCACGATTTCAAGCCGCACCAAAGGAAAGCTATTTTGTGGCGGTCAAGCGAATCTTTCGATATTTGGCTCATACCCCAAACTTTGGCCTTTGGTACCCAAGAGGAGCAAACTTCAAGCTTGAAGGATTTATGGATTCCGATTGGGCGGGAGACAAAGTGGATAGGAAGTCCACTTCCGGAGGGTGCCAATTTCTTGGTTGCTCTTTGGTGAGTTGGTCTTCCAAGAAGCAAAGTTGTGTGTCTCTCTCGTCCACCGAAGCGGAATATGTGACGGCCGGTAGTTGTTGTGCACAACTCTTATGGATGAGGCAAACTTTAAAGGAATACGGTGTCATTTGTGACAAAGTGCCTCTTTGGTGTGACAATGAAAGTGCCATCAAGATTTCTCTCAACCCGGTGCAACATTTCAAGACGAAGCATATTGAGATTCGGTATCACTTCATCCGGGATCACATTAGGCGAGGGGAGATCGAGCTCAAGTATGTCAACTCTCATAATAACCTTGCAGATATTTTCATGAAGCCCTTGGATAAAGCAAGATTTCGCGAGTTAAGGCATGAGCTAAATATCATTGAGTCGAGCAATGTTGCTTGAACCCTTGCACACCCCACCATACTCAACTTGTTATCTAGTTTAGGTGTAGGCATGGACATAGGGGGAGTGTTGTTCTCTCAATGAACTCTCCCTCCCCCCATTATGTATAAATCGACCATCTCTTTCACATTAGCCTTTTTTATGGTACTTGTGCTTCAAAGACGAGTTTTGGTCATGGGCCCAAGGATAATTCTTCGCGGTGCCATACCAATTGACTCAAACATAGGTGGCTCCGGCCACCGCTCTCCTCACGGAGAAGTTGTGTCTTGTAGTTGGTCTCGCTCGTCATGTGTGTTCTTCTCTTAGTTGTTCGGTGTCTCTTCCGGAGTAGTTTGTTTTGCCTTTTCTCTCTTTTCTCTTGTGTGTTCTTTACTTTCTTGGATTTACGGTACTACCGTGGTGAGCCACGGTACTACCGCAGGAGTTGGTGGCTCTACTTTTTGTGTGTGGCCATCCAGGGGCACGGTACTACCGCTACCTCCGCGGCAGTAATTTTTTACTGCTGCTGAACAAGCGGTACTATTGCCCAACATGCGGTACTTCCGCCCGGGCGGTACTACCGCGATGACCCGCGGTACTTCCACGCCCCCGCGAGCGGGTGGGGGTTAAGAGCGGGATAGGGGGAGTTCTAACTCCCCCATACCCATTCATCTCTATTCCCACCCCGTCTCTCTCTCTCTCCTGACCAAGAACGGCGCCGGAGGCCTTCGCCGGATCTCCGTCTCCGGCCGCTCTCTACGGATTCCGACCAGTGGGATCGTTCCCCACCTCGCCCTCTTGCCATGGACCCAGGTTTTTCCCCAAGTGCCTCTTCTTTTTGTCCTTCCTTGTGCTTCTAGGTTCTGGGGAGATGCATGTGGTGTTCTTGAGATTTTTGGCTAAATCTATGCAAGTGGGATTCGTTTCAGAGTGCTAGTGTTGTCCCATGCTCTTTGGATTGTCAAATTAGTTCCGTTTGATCACCGGTAGTACCAAAGTAGTCGTGCGGAGGTTCCAGATCCAGATCCGCGTCCTCTGTGGCGGTTTTCAAACCGTGCGGTACTACCGCTCCACCTGGAGCGGTACTACCGCAGCCTCACCTGGATTTGGCGCTCAGCAGTACTTCTGCACCTTGGTGCGGTACTTCCGCACTTCGGTACGGTACTACCGCTTGGCGTCCGGAAGTAAAAAATTACTTCCGCCCCAAGCATGGTACTACCATGCTATCCCAGCATGGTACTTCCGCGGCTGGAGCGGATGTAATTTATTACTTCCGCAACCCTGCCCGGTACCACCGTAGATTCATCCTGCGCTCATTTGTTTCGTCCAAATTGCATGTTTTGTGTTTCTCTCCGTTTGGTTTTGATCCGTTTTGTTCCCGTGCGTGTCTTTCTGTCTTTGTGTCTAGGTGGTGGCTCCGGTTTTGCTCGTCGCTCGAATCCCAGCCGAGACACAGGGTCAAAGCGTCTGCGCAACCCAGATGATGTTCTAGAGGGGTCCTCTGCTGCTCCCCAACGCTGGACTGAGACCACCGCCAACAAACAGAAGGAGCCCGTCATGGGCATGGATGTGATGCCCCAGGCCGAGTTTGTCATTCGAAGGAAGCTCAATCCCTATGTGAATCCCCGGGCTAGCACGCGAGGCAATGAACTCTTCTGGAACAAGCAGCAGAATCTGATATACATGGATGTGATCAAGGCCAAGCAGAATCACTATGTTGAAGTTCACTACATTGACATGCATCATATGAGGCAGGACAAGCATTGTGAGTACTTTGGAGAGGCCTTGGATCTAGTCGAGCAGTTCGCCTTTGAGCTCATCTATATTTTGGAGATGTGGGGTTTGCTTGTGCTATATTCATCTCCTGTGTGCAAATCCCGTATTGTCATCAATCCACCAAAAAGGGGGAGATTGTAAGGGCACTTTTGTCCCTAAGTAGTTTTGGTGATTGATGACAATGCCTTTGTGGACTAATTGTGTGTATTGAGCTTTTCAGATTCATCACAACTAAACACAAGATGATTTGATGCCCCTCGAAGATTATTGAAGATGGCGTTTGTCTACGGTTCGGTTCGGTGGAGTTGAGTCATAGGAGAGCCGTACTATTAAGAGGGGGTCCGCTTTGGAAAGGTTTGGGTGGAATCTCACGTACACATTTCCTTTTGCACCGCCTTTCCTTGAGCTCCTTGGAGTGTTCTTCCGTCTCACCGTGTCTCTGCGAAATGAAGGCCTCGGTCTTGCTCTTCTCAGGCTAGCGGTAATACTGCTCTTTTGAGCGGTACTACCGCAGGAGCTAGCGATAGTACCGGGCTCCGGCACGGTAGTACCATAGGCTCCCACGGTAGTACCGCTCATCCGAGCGGTAGTACCGCGAGCTATGGTTTGGCACGGCTCTCTAGCGGTGGTAGGCGCGGATGTAATTTTTACATCCGCGCTCCCCGCAGCAGTACCATGCTGTGGCGCGGTAGCACTGTGGCACCAGGTCAGGTTCCGGAGCAGGAGCGAAGGTAGGGGCGGATGTAATTTTTTACATCCGCACCCTCCACGGTAGTACCGCAACCTCGGTCGCGGTAGTCCCGTGTCGGATTTGTGCACGACATTTTCTCAGCGGAGGTAGTCACGGATGTCAATTTTTACATCTGTGCCTATCAGGCCTGGCCCGTGTCAGCCTTGCGGAAGCACCGCATGGGTCCGCGGTAGTACCGCTCCTGCAGATCTACCGCGCCCTGTCGGTGCTCCTTTTTGCCTGGTCAGGTCTCTGCCATGCTCGCGGTAGTACAGCGGTCCACCACGGTAGTACCGCACGCCAGTGTGGTAAGTACCGCGCCTGTGGAGCGGTAGTTCCGTGGGTCGCGGGCTGAGTGGTGGGCAACAGTTGGAATTGTCCCCCACTATAAAAGGGGGTCTTCTTCTCCAAGAAGACTCACCTCTTCTAACCCTAAACTCCATTGTTGCTCCAAGCTCCATTTTCGCCCGATCTCTCTCCTTAGCCAATCAAACTTGTTGATTTGCTCGGGATTGAGTGACAAGGGCCCGATCTACACTTCCACCAAGAGATATTCGATCCCCCCCCCCACTTATCCCTAGCGGATCTTGTTACTCTTGGGTGTTTGAGCACTCTAGACGGTTGAGGTCACCTCGAAGCCATACTCCATTGTGGTGAAGCCTCGTGGTGTTGTTGGGAGCCTCCAAGTGTTGTTGAGATTGCCCCAACCTTGTTTGTAAAGGTTCGGTCGCCGCCTTCAAGGGCACCAATAGTGGAATCACGGCATCTCGCATTGTGTGAGGGTGTGAGGAGATTACGTGGCCCTAGTGGCTTCTTGGGGAGCATCGTGCCTCCACACCGCTCTAACGGAAACGTACTTCCCCTTAAAAGGAAGGAACTTCGGTAACACATCCTCGTCTCCACCGGCTCGATTCTTGGTTATTTCGTGCCTTTACTTTTGCAAGCTTACTTGTGTTGCATCTTTTGCTTGCTTGTGTGCTAGTTGTCATTGCATCATATAGGTTGTCCATATAGTTGCATATCTAGACAACCTATTTTATTGCAAGGTTTAAATTGTTAAAGAAAAACTTAAAAATTGTTAGTTGCCTATTCACCCCCCCCCTCTAGTCAACCATATCGATCCTTTCATAACTAATGGTAAAAGTGAGCGTAAATGGTATTACAATGATAGGAAACAAGGCCTAGGGTTCATACGTTCACTAGTGTAAGTTCTCTCAACAATAATAACATAGATAGATCATATAACAATCCCTCAACATGCAACAAAGAGTCCCTCCAAAGCCACTAATAGCGGAGAACAAACGTAGAGATTATGGTAGGGTACGAAACCACCTCAAAGTTATTCTTTCGGATCAATCTATAAAAGAGTTCGTACTAGAATAGCACCTTAAGACACAAATCAACCAAAACCCTAATGTAACCTAGATACTACATTGTCACCTCATGTATCCATGGGCATGATTATACGATATGCATCACACAATCTCAAATTCATCCAACCAACACAAAGTACTTCAAAGAGTGCCCCAAAGTTTCTACCGGAGAGTCAAGAAAACGTGTGCCAACCCCAATGCATAGGTTCATGGGTGGAACCCGCAAGTTGGTCACCAAAACATACATCAAGTGGCACGTGATATCCCATTGTCACCACAGATAAACACGACAAGACATACATCAAGTGTTCTCAAATCAAAGACTCAATCCGATAAGATAACTTCAAGGGGGAAACTCGATTCATCACAAGAGAGTAGAGGGGGAGAAACATCATAAGATCCAACTATAATAGCAAAGCTCGCGATACATCAAGATCGTGCCATAGAGAGAACACGAGAGAGAGAGAGAGAGATCAAACACATAGCTATTGGTACATACCCTCAGCCCCGAGGGTGAACTACTCCCTCCTTGTCATGGAGAGCGCCAGGATGATGAAGATGGCCACCAGTGACGGATTCCCACTCCGGCAGGGTGCCGGAACAGGCTCCCGATAGGTTTTTGGTGGCTACAGAGGCTTGCGGCGGCGGAACTCCCGATCTATCTTGATATTAGATGGTTTTAGGGTACATAGGCTTATATAAGCGAAAGAAGTCGGTTGGGAGGTGCTTGTGGGGCCCACGAGATAGGGGGCGCGCCCTACAGGGGGGGCACCCTCCTATCTCGTGGCTGCCTCGAGGATCTTCTGACGTGAACTCCAAGTCTCCAGGATCATATTCTTCCAAAAAATCACGCTGCCGAAGGTTTCATTCCGTTTGGACTCCGTTTGATATTCCTTTTCTTCGAAATACTGAAACAGGCAATAAAACAACAATATGGGCTGGGCCTCCAGTTAATAGGTTAGTCCCAAAAGTAATATAAAATTGTATAATAAAGCCTGTAATCATGCAAAACAGATAGGATAATAGCATGAATGCTTCATAAATTATAGATACGTTGGAGACGTATCAGCATCCCCAAGATTAATTCCTACTCGTCCTCGAGTAGGTAAATGATAAAAGAAAGAATTTATGAAGTATGAATGCTAGAAGGTGCACAAGTTTGATCAATGATAATTTCAATCACCTTTTCTAGCATGATAATATGTCATAACAATAGTTCATCTCATAAAACTTCTCACGATAAAGTAGCAAGCAATTCACATGTCAAAGCATAGACCACAAACTTTCTTGAAAACTAGCAAACTTCATTCTCAGTCATCAAACAATTGCAATTCATCTTATTTTCAGGAATAGCAAACTCCACATACTCAACTATCATATAGTCTTCTATAATTGCTAACACTCATGCAATACTAATGGTTATGGAGTTTCAATCGAACACTGAGAAAGATAGGGGCTTATAGTGTTGCCTCCCAACGTATTCACCTTTGGGTGATGTCAACAATAATAGTTCATGCTAACTTACATCCAATTGGATATATATATCAGGATCACCCCAATACAAAGTGCTTGTCAAAGGATAAAATGAAAAAGGGAAAGGTGAAGATCACCTTGACTCTTGCATAAAAGTAAAAGACATAAAGTAAAAGATAGGCCCTTCGCAGAGGGAAGCAGAGGTTGTCATGCGCTTTTAGGGTTGGATGCACAAAATCTTAATGCGAATGAACGTCACTTTATATTGCCACTTATATATGGAGCTTTATTATGCAGTCCGTCGCTTTTATTGTTTCCATAACAAGAGATCGTATAAAGCTATTTTCTTCACACCAAAAGATCATACATATTTAGAGAGCAATTTTTATTGCTTGCACCGATGACAACTTACTTGAAGGATCTTACTCAATCCATAGGTAGGTATGGTGGACTCTCATGGCAAAACTGGGTTTAAGGATATTTGGAAGCACAAGTAGTATCTCTACTTGGTGCAAGGAATTTTGGCTAGCATGAGGGGGAAAGGCAAGCTCAACATGTTTGAATGATCCATGACAATATACTTTAACTGAGATGTCGGAAAACATAAACCATTATGTTCTCTTCCTTGTCCAACATCAACTCTTTAGCATGTAATACTTAATGAGTGCTCCCAATTATAAAAGATGTCTAGGATAGTGTATTTATATGTGAAATCTATCTTCCTTCAATATTCTTTCATGAATTGTTCAAATGACCAATACAATGCTTGCTAACCTTCAACAAATTTACAACCTCTACTTATTAGATGTGAAGTCATTACTCCCCATGGGGTAAGAAAATGAAACCTATATAATTTCAGATTTATGACATTCAACTCATTCAACAATTTACTCATAGGATATAAGTGAAGCACACGAGTAAATGACAAACTACTCCAACAAGATATAAGTGAAGATCAACGAGTAGCTAAATAATTATGTAGCTATATGAAGACTCTCTCCCATTAAATAATTTCAGATCTTGGTATCTTATTCAAACAGCAAGCAAAACAAAATAAAATGACATTGCAAGGATAGCACAACTCGTGTGAAGAAGCAAAAACTTAGGCTCAACCGATACTAACCGATAGTTGTTGAAGAAGAAAGGTGGGATGCCTACCGGGGCATCCCCAAGCTTAGATGCTTGAGACTTCTTAAAATATTATCTTGGGCTGCCTTGGGAATCCCCAAGCTTGAACTTTTGTGTCTCCTTAATTCCTCCCATATCATGGTTTCTCTATTTCTCAAAAGCTTCATCCACAACAAACTCAATAAGAACTCATGAGGTAGGTTAGTATAAACCAATGCAAAACCTTATCATCTTCTACTGTAACAAATCACTAAAATTATTAATCAACATTGCATAATAAATGCCTCTGCATATTTAATACTCCTATCTTCAAATAGAATCATTAAACAAGCAAACATATGCAAACAATGCAAACATAACAGCAATCTGCCAAAACAGTACAGTCTGTAAATAATGCAAGAGTATCAATACTTACCTAACTCCAAAAATTATGAAAGAAAATTCCCACTGTACTAAATTTATCAGAGCTCATTATGCAAAAAGTTTCAACATTATACCATTCTCTTACTTTTCTAGGGAATTTTTACAACAGCGGTAAACTTCCTGTTTTCAAACAGCAACATGTATACTAGCAAAAGAAGCATGGCAAAGGCTATCCTTGACATTTTTATTGAAACTAAAGATGAAAAACACTATTCTAAATAACAGAAAGCAAGTACTAACAAAAAAATGACGCTCCAAGCAAAACACATATCATGTGGTGAATAAAAATATAGCTCCAAGTAAAGTTACCGATGAACGAAGACGAAAGAGGGGATGCCTTCCGGGGCATCCCCAAGCTTAGGCTCTTGGTTGTCCTTGGGTATTACCTTGGGGTGCCTTGGGCATCCCTAAGCTTAGGCTCTTGCCACCCCTTATTCCATAGTCCATCGAATCCTTACCCAAAACTTGAAAACTCCACAACACAAAACTCAACAGAAAACTCGTAAGCTCCGTTAGTATAAGAAAATAGAACAACCACTTAGGTACTGTGTTGAACTCATTATAAATTCATATTGGTGTAATATCTATTGTACTTCAACTTTATCTATGGTTCATACCCTCCAATACTACTCATGGATTCATCAAAATAAGCAAACAACACATAGAAAACAGAATCTGTCAAAAACAGAACAGTCTGTAGTAATCTGTATCAAACGTGTACTTATGGAACCCCAAAATTCCTACCAAATTAGGAAGTCATAAGAAATTTGTGTAACAATCCCGAGAAAAAAGAATCAGATCAGAATCACGTTTATGTGAATTAACAAAACCAATTTACTGGGTGCAAAAGTTTCTGATTCTCAGCAGGATCAACACAACTATCACCGTAAGCCATCCTAAAGGTCTTACTTGGCACTTTATTGAAATAAAAGCTATAAAAAATGATTATTACAGTAGAATAATCATGTGGACACACAAAAACAGTAAGGGTAAATATTGGGTTGTCTCCCAACAAGCGCTTTTCTTTAATGCCTTTCTAGCTAGGCATGATGATGACAATGATGCTGACATAAAAGATAAGAATTAAAACATAACGGGAGCATCATGAAGCATATGACTAGCACATTTAAGCCTAACCCACTTCCTATGCATAGGTATTTTGTGAGCAAACAACTTACGAGAACAATAATCAACAAGCATAGGAAGGTAGAACAAGCATAGCTTCAAAATTTGAAGCACATAGAGAGGAAACTTGACATTATTGCAATTCCTACAAGCATAAATTCCTCCCTCAAAATAATTTTCAGTAGCATCATGAATGAATTCAACAATATAACTAGCACCTAAAGCATTCTTTTCATGATCTACAAGCATAGAAAATTTACTACTCTCCACATAAGCACAATTCTTCTCATTCAGAATAGTGGGAGTATCATAAGAGACTTGAACACTAAAAATTGTTTCCTCATTAAAAGAGTAATGTTCATAAAAAGGGTAATCATAATCATAACAAGATTTATAAATATAGTCATCACTACTTTTTATAGCATAAGTTTCATCACAATAATCATCATAAGTAGCAACTTCGTTCCCATCATAATCGATTGAAACCTCTCCCAAGATAGTGGAATCAATAAATAAAGTTGACACTCTTCCAAATACACTTTCGTATTCATCACAATAAAATTCAACATCCTCCAAAATAGTGGGATCACTACTTCCTAAAGTTGACACTCTTCCAAACCCACTTTCATCAATATAATGATCATAGGTAGGAGGCATGCTTTCATCATAAAAACTTTGCATATCAAAACTTGGGATGCTAAAAATATCATCTTCATTAAACATAGCATCCCCAAGCTTGGGACAAACATTAATTTCAGCAAATATATTCTCAAATATTTCATCCTCATCAAACATAGCTTCCCCAAGCTTGGGCCCTTTCATATCATAAGCATAATCACTCTCATCATTAAAAATATGGATAGCACCAATAGTATAGCAATTATCATCATCACAATGAGTAGTAGGAGCAACATAATTTGGGAGGGATACCTTTCTACCTTTGTTGCTCCTTCTTTTCTTTTTCTTCTTCATATTATGTGTGGGTTCAACCTTCCTCTTTGAGCTCCTTATTGACGAGATTGGTTGAATAGAAAGCTCCTCCTCGTTACCTGATTCATCATAAGAAATAATAGGAGGATATTGGGAAGTATCTTACCTTTCATTAGTATTCTCATCATCTTCTATTTTCTTTCTTTTCCTTAGGTAATTGACAATATAAGGATTTTCAATGCAATTCTCCGCACAAAACATATAAATCTTTTCTAAATCAATATCAAGGAAATGCTTAAGATTAAATTCTGGAATAGGCTTGGTTAAACGTTTCAACTCTTCATAACCCAAAAGCAAACTAAGTTCATTATAATGTGCAAGGGAAATCAACTCATCACAATCTTTGGACACGATTCGGTCATGAAACAATTTGCATTGGAGATGTAAATGACCACGTTCATTGCAAAGTTCACAAGTACGGCAAAGGGATTTTAAATTTTCAGCACTGACATCTAGCCTTTCTTGCAACCATGTAGTTTCTAAATTCTTATGCCTCTTGCAATATATATCTTCTCTATTTGGTGTGTTCATGCAAACATGCACTCCACAAAAATTGACATGCTTATAAGAGATATTTTCATCATGACTAGAGCAATCATCATTAGTACTATGGATATTCAAGGAGTTCATACTAACAACATTGCAATCATGCTCATCATTCAAAGATTTAGTATCAAACATTCTATAGACTTCTTCTTCTAGCACTTGAGCACAATTTTCCTTTTTATCATACTCACGAAAGATATTAAAAAGATGAAGCGTATGAGACAAACTCAAATCCATTTTTTGTAGTTTTCTTTTATAAACTAAACTAGTGATAAAACAAGAAACTAAAAGACTCGATTGCAAGATCTAAAGATATACCTTCAAGCACTAACCTCCCCGGCAACGGCGTGAGAAAAGAGCTTGATGTCTACTACACAACCTTCTTCTTATAGACGTTGTAGGGCCTCCAAGTGCAGAGGTTTGTAGGACAGTAGCAAATTTCCCTCAAGTGGATGACCTAAGGTTTATCAATCCGTGGGAGGCGTAGCATGAAGATGGTCTCTCTCAAGCAACCCTGCAACCAAATAGCAAAGAGTCTCTTGTGTCCCCAACACACCCAATACAATGGTAAATTGTACAGGTGCACTAGTTCGGCGAAGAGATGGTGATACAAGTGCAATATGGATAGTAGATATAGGTTTTCGTAATGTGAAATAATAAAAACAGCAAGGTAACTAATGGTAAAAGTGAACGTAAACGGTATTACAATGATAGGAAACAAGGCCTAGGGTTCATACTTTCACTAGTGTAAGTTCTCTAAACAATAATAACATAGATAGATCATATAACAATCCCTCAACATGCAACAAAGAGTCACTCCAAAGCCACTAATAGTGGAGATCAAACATAGAGATTATGGTAGGGTACGAAACCACCTCAAAGTTATTCTTTCGGATCAATCTATAAAAGAGTTCGTACTAGAATAACACCTTAAGACACAAATCAACCAAAACCCTAATGTAACCTAGATACTCCATTGTCACCTCAAGTATCCGTGGGCATGATTATACGATATGCATCACACAATCTCAGATTCATCCAACCAACACAAAGTACTTCAAAGAGTGCCCCAAAGTTTCTACCGGAGAGTCAAGAAAACATGTGCCAACCCCTATGCATAGGTTCATGGGCGAAACCCGCAAGTTGGTCACCAAAAAATACATCAAGTGGCACGCGATATCCCATTATCACCACAGATAAACACGACAAGACATACATCAAGTGTTCTCAAATCAAAGACTCAATCCGATAAGATAACTTCAAGAGGGAAACCCAATTCATCACAAGAGAGTAGAGGGGGAGAAACATCATAAGATCCAACTAAAATAGCAAAGATCGTGATACATCAAGATCATGCCATAGAGAGAACACGAGAGAGAGAGAGAGAGATCAAACACATAGCTACTGGTACATACCCTCAGCCCTGAGGGTGAACTACTCCCTCCTCGTCATGGAGAGCACCGGGATGATGAAGATGGCCACCGGTGATGGATCCCCCCCCCCAGCAGGGTGCCGGAATGGGCTCCCGAGAGGTTTTTGGTGGCTACAGAGGCTTGCGGCGGCGGAACTCCCGATCTATCTTGATATTCGATGGTTTTAGGGTACGTAGGCTTATATAGGCGAAAGAAGTCAGTCGGGAGGTGCTCGAGGGGCCCACGAGACAGGGGGGCGCACCCTCCTATATCGTGGCTGCCTCGAGGATCTTCTGACGTGAACTCCAAGTCTCCACGATCATATTCTTCCAAAAAAATCACGCTGCCGAAGGTATCATTCCGTTTGGACTCCATTTGATATTCCTTTTCTTCGAAATACTAAAATAGGCAATAAAACAGCAATATTGGCCCGGCCTCCGGTTAATAGGTTAGTCCCAAAAGTAATATAAAAGTGTACAATAAAGCCCGTAATCATGCAAAACAGATAGGATAATAGCATGAATGCTTCATAAATTATAGATACGTTGGAGATGTATCAAGAGGCTACTAAGGATAAACAACTAGATAGTCAGGTCCCACACATAGCAATACACATTACACGTACGCATAACATGCAAGTATGTGCTATACAACATGGCATCACAACATAACTCAACAACTCATATAGATAAAGGCTCAGAAGAGCCATCATAGCATTGATTACAAGCAGGGGTCACATGACCCAACATTCAGAGCAAACAAGCAACAAGCGGAAGCACTACATGTCTAAGTACAGACATCTACAAATGAAAAAGGCTGAAGAGCCTGACTATCTACAACATCCGATCAAGATCGTATCTGAGGTACAAGCTACTTGTCGAAGTCCACGAAAACTAGTAAGACCGAAGTCTCCGTTGGAAAAACATAAATAAAGCAACATGAGTACAAAGGTACTCAGCAAGACTTACATCAGATCCTATCATACATGCATTTGTATCAAGAGGGTAATGTGGGGCTTAGTTGCAACAAGCCAGCTTTGACTCAGTGGCTATTCTATTCTACGACTACGAGAAACTTCTTTGAGGTGAGATGGCGCACACGAGTCCACTAATCACCACACAATACACTACTATGGATTCATCCCCGTCTCCCTATGAGAAGGCCATCCATAGCACTCACACTTGTCTTGAGCATTTTCGAGTATCCACTTCAAGTTGTCTATGTACCGCGTAAGCATCCAAGAAGTCCATAACCGCGAACCCGCCTATTCGAATAGATCATGTTAACCCTGCAGGGGTGTACTTCTTCACACACGCTCTCGCCACTTACCGCCATGTACATGTCATGTATCTCGACAACCTTCAAGCGGAGGCCTGGCGAGGGTGTCGGCCATGACCTGACTAACCACACAAGACTCTAGTCCAGGTTTATCGCCTATTCGGGTTCCATCCGCAAGGAGATCCGACCGGGGTGTCGCTCACAGCCCCAAACGATGTGAGCAGGGTTCCCAAGCCCACCATCCGGGTGCCACTTGGTACACCGTGCCACCTGTGCCTAGTCTGTCCCAAGCCCACCCTGTCGGGTGCCACTTGGTAGAAAAATAGCACTACCTACAAACACCAGAAACTAGTTGCGACTCCTGGACAGAGATCAAGTTGGTTAATAAGTCGAGAGGGGCACTTAAGCATTCCAATGCGTGGTAGTAGCTAGTCATTGGACAACATACATAGAACTCAGTGCTTAAGGACGGTTCCAGTGAGACAACCCACCATGTACTCCTACATGGTCTCTCACCGCTACCTTTACCAAATCGTGTTCACACACTTAACTCTCAGCACCAGAACATATCGTAACACTCCAATTCATTCTCAATGAATCAGATCTGACACAACTCTAAGCAATAGCAGACATGGCATGGTAGGAAAACAACATGGCTCCATCAACTCCTACACATGCTAGTGGGTTTGAACTATTTACTGTGGCAATGACAGGTCATGCAGAGGAATGGGTTCAACTACCGTAGCACAAAGTAGCAGTTGAATCGTTGTTGTCCTAATGCAATAACAGAGAGCAGGAGCGAGAGAGTAGGATTGTATCAGAATGAACAAAGGGGTTTGCTTACCTAGTAGATCAACAAGGGAGGCACTACTTCACAAACAGGTACTCTCGAGCACTCTCCGGAGCAGGACCAGAGCTAGGGATGTGACAGCTAGGTAGCATTCCACATCAAAAATTCTGTTTTTATCATTGACCTACTCGAGGACAAGCAGGAATTAAGCTTGGGGATGCTTGATACTCTCCAACGTATCTATAATTTTTGATTGTTCCATGTTATTATATTATCTGTTTTGGATGTTTAATGGGCTTTATTACACATTTTAATATTATTTTTGGGAGTAACCTATTAACCGAAGGCCTAGTGCAAATTGCTGTTTTTTTTGCCTATTTCAGTGTTTCACAGAAAAAGAAATATCAAACAAAATCCAAACGGAATGAAACCTTCGTGAGAGTTAGTTTTGGAACAAACACAATCCAGGAGACTTGGAGTGGACGTCAAGCAAGCAACGAGGCAGGGAGGCGCGCCCAGGGGGTAGGCGCGCCCCCACCCTCGTGGCCCCCTCGTGGCTCCACCGACCTCCTTCCTTCGCCTATATATACTCATATACCCTGAAAACATCAGAGAGCACCACGAAATCCTATTTCCACCACCGCAACCTTTAGTACCTGTGAGATCCCATCTTGGGGCCTTTTCCGGCGCTCCGTCGGAGGGGGAATCGATTACGAAGGGCTTATACATCAATACCATAGCCTCTCCTATGATGTGTGAGTAGTTTACCATAGACCTTTGGGTCCATAGTTATTAGCTAGATGGCTTCTTCTCTCTCTTTGGATCTCAATACAAAATTCTCGTTGATTCTCTTGGAGATCTATTCGATATAATTCTTTTTGCGGTGTCTTTGTCGAGATCCGATGAATTGTGGGTTTATGATCAATATTATCTATGAACAATATTTGGTTCTTCTCTGAATTCTTATATGTATGATTTGTTATCTTTGCAAGTCTCTTGGAATTATTAGTTTGGTTTGGCCTACTAGATTGATCTTTCTTGCCATGGGAGAAGTGCTTAGCTTTGGGTTCAATCTTGCGGTGTCCTTTCCCAGTGACAGCAAGGGCAGCAAGGCACATATTGTACTGTTTCCATCGAGGATAAAAAGATGGGTTTTATATCATATTGATTGAGTTTATCCCTCTACATCATGTCATCTTGCCTAATGCGTTACTCTGTTCTTATGAACTTAATACTCTGGATGCATGCTAGATAGTGGTCGATGTGTGGAGTAATAGTAGTAGATGCAAAATTGTTTCGGTCTACTTGTCGCGGACGTGATGCCTATATACATGATCATGCCTAGATATTCTCATAACTATGCGCTTTTCTATCAATTGCTCGACAGTAATTTGTTCACCCACCATAAATTATGCTATCTTGAGAGAAGCCACTAGTGAAACCTATGGCCCTCAGGTCTATCTTCCATCATATTACTTTCCTATCAATTTACTATATCTTCTATTATTTATTTTGTAATCTTTACTTTCCAATCTATATCATAAAAATACCAAAAATATTTATCTTATTATCTCTATCAGATCTCACTTTTGCAAGTGGTCGTGAAGGGATTGACAACCCCTTTTATTGCGTTGGTTGCAACGTTCTTATTTGTTTGTGTAGGTACAAGCCGACTTGCGTGTAACCTCCTACTGGATTGATACCTTGGTTCTCAAAAACTGAGGGAAATACTTACGCTACTTTGCTGCATCATCCTTTCCTCTTCAAGGGAAAACCAACACATGCTCAAGAGGTAGCACTCATCCATGGGGAGAACCTCATTCTCCAGAAACTCTAAGATGGGTAGGGCCCATGAGGGAGCAGTTAGTACGGCGAAGACGGCCACCATGGCGGGTTCCAAGGCGGCAGCCCCAGAGCCAGGGTCGGCAGCCCCCGGGTTGGGGACGGTGGTGGCCGGGTCGAGAATCACGGCGACCGGGTTGGCGGCTATAGCCCCTGAGCCGGGTTCGGCAGTTCTCGCGCCGGGTTTGGCAGCCTTCGTGCCGGGTTCGGCAGTCCCCGGGCCGGGTTGAGGCGCGACCAGGTTATCCAGAACATAGATGGACTCAAAGACCAGAGACAGCTTGACAGACGGCTTGTGTAGGTGCTCAAGGGAGACGCCGGATGGGATGGACTATCGGGACGAGGCGATCTTGGCGAGCGTGTCGGCGGCCTCATTTTCCACGCGCGGGACATGCAGGAACTCGCAGCCCACGAAGAAACCGGACAACTTCTAAACGAGGAAGAAGTAGCTCGCCATGTTGGGGTCGCGGGCGTCCCACTCGCCGGAGCACTGCTGCACCACCAAATCCGAGTCACTGTAGCATAGGATGCGTCGAATGCCGAGTTCCTTGGCAAACCGGAGGCCATGCACAAGGGCATCGTACTCGGTGACGTTGTTGGAAGCAGTGAAGTGGATCTGGAACGCGTACCGAAGCCGGTCGCCCTTTGGGGAGGACAGCATGATGCCGGCCCCCAGGCCGAGACGCATCTTGGAGCCGTCGAAGTGCATGCACCAGTGTGTTGAGTCTGGCGGCGGCGGCAGGTACTGGGTCTCGGTCCAGTCGATGAGGAAGTCGGCCAGAGCTTGGAACTTGATCGTCGTGCGGGGATCATAGAGGATGGTTTGGCCGGCTAGCTCGAGCGCCCACTTGGCGACCCGGCCGGAGGCATCCTGGCACCTAATGATCTCACCGAGGGGGGCCGTGCTGACCATGGTAACAGCGTGCTCTTGAAAGTACTTCTTCAATTTCTTGGCGGTGAAGTACATGCCATAACACATCTTCTAGTAGTGCGGGTAGTTCTGCTTGGAGGCGGAGAGCACCTCGCTCAGGTAGTAGACTGGGCGCTGGACGACTTGGATCTTTACCTTCTCTGGTCGCTCGACCACCATCACTGTGTTGATCGACCACGAGGTTGCGGCAATGTAGAGCAACAATGGCTCCTTCTCGGCTGGCGCGGCCAGGACAGGTGCAGTGGAGAGCATGCGCTTGAGGTCCCTGAAAGCCTCGTCTGCCTGGTCGTTCTATTCGAACGTCGTCGTCTTCTTCATCGGCTGATACAGCGGCAAGGTCCTCTTGCCCAGCCGGATGAGAAACCGGCTAACCGAGGCCAATCAGCCGGTGAACTTCTGGACATCGCGCAGCCGAGCCGGCTTACGCATGCGCTCGGTGGCCTTGATCTTCTTCGGGTTTGCCTCAATGCCGCGCTCCGAGACGAGGAAGCCGAGTAGCTTTCCGGCCGGGACGCCAAAAACGCATTTGTTTGGGTTGAGCTTGACTTGGTATTCACGCAGGTTGGCGAATGTTTCCTTCAGGTCGTCGAGGAGTGTGAGGTGCTGCTTGGTCTTCACCATGATGTCGTCCATGTAGACGTGGATGTTGCGGCCAAGTTGTGGCAGCAAGAATTTCTGCATGTAGCGTTGGAAGGTGGCGCCGGCATTCTTCAGGCGAAATGACATGGTGATGTAGCATACGCCCCAAAGGGCGTGATGAAGGACGACTTCAGGGCGTCGGCCGGGTCCAGCTTTATCTGATGATAGCCGGAGTAAGCATCCAGGAAGGACAAGAGCTCACAGCCGGCGGTGGAGTCGATGACTTGATTGATCCACGGGAGGGCGAATGGATCCTTGGGGCAGGCCTTGTTCAGGCTGGTGTAGTCGATACACATGTGCCAGGTCTTGTTCTTCTTCAGGACGAGGACTGGGTTGGCCAGGCACTCAGGATGAAACACTTCCGTGATAAAGCCAGTCCCCAAAAGCTGGGCGACCTCTTCACCGATGGTTCTTCTCTTCTCCTCGGAGAAACGTCGCAGGGGTTGGCGGACAGGCTTGGCGTCCTTGCGGACGTGGAGTTTGCACTCGGCGTACTTCCTCGGGATACCCAACATGTCCTCTGGGGTCCATGCAAAAATATCCCGATTCTCACGGAGGAAGTCGACGAGCTCGCATTCCTATTTGCTGTTGAGGCGGGTGCCTAGGACAATGTACTTGCTGCAGCTGGGGTCTTCTGGGTTCAGCTTCACTTTATTGGTCTCCTTGGAGGGCTTGAACGAGGCCTCGTCGGCCGGCTCCTCAGCCGGGATCAGCATGGCCGGTATCTCATTGGCCAGGGCGACGATCCGGTCGAGTTGGCGTCGTTCCTCGGCTATGACCAGCGACTCGGCCAGTTTGGCGCCGTCTCGGGCGCACTCCAGGGACTTGCGGTAGTCGCCGGTGATGGTGATGAGGCCCTTCACACCCGGCAACTTCATTTTCAGGTAAGCGTAGTGGGGTACCGCCATGAAATTGGCGAGCGCGGGCTGGCCCAGCAGTGCATGGTACGCGCTGGATAGGTCCACCACCTCGAACCAGAGCGGCTCACGTTGGAAGTGCTTGTTATCGCTGAACAGGACGTCGAGCCGGACGTGGCCAATCGGAGAGCACGAGAGGCTGGGAACGATGCCGTGGAATATTGTCTGGGTCGGCTCCAGGTCCTTGGCCTTGAGGCCAAGCTTGGTGATGGTGTCGCGGTAGAGGATGTTGATGCTGCTGCCGCCGTCGATGAGGACCCAGGAGAACTTGCACGTGTGCCGAGGTGTGATGATGGTGGGGTTGAGGACGAGGGCATGGCCACCCGTGTTCGGCATGACTGCCGGGTGGTCTTCCCGGGTCCATGTGACCGGGCGGTCCGACCAGTGCATGTACTCCAGCTTGGCCGGGATGACGGTGTTCACCTCCTGCCGGAGCAAGCGCTTGCTACGCTTGTCGTCACCAAGGCTGGTGAAGACGACGTAGGTCGCATTTTGGGCCGGGTAGACGTCATCGCGCATCGTGCCGCCAGTTGGAAGCGGTGGAGGAGGCGGAGGCGGCTGCCCTGCTCCCGGAGCCGGGGCCGGAGGAGGCGGGATGTCGCCCCTCATGAGGCGTTTGGTGATGGCGCACTGCCAAAGCATGTGCGTGGACGGACTTGCGCCGCTGTGGCGCTTGCAGGGGGCATCGAGCATTTCCTCGAAACTCATGGAGGGCCGCCATGCCGTCATGCCGGTCTGCCGGTGTTTGGAGGCCGGGTCGGTCGTGGGTGCCTGCTCGGCGGCCGCAATGAGCCGGTTGTCATAGCGTTGGGTCGGCTGGTCGGCCTTGTGCTTGTTCTGCTGGTTGTGCTGCTGTCGGCTTCCTTAGCCAGCCAGCTTTGGAGGGGGAACCGACTTTTCCTTGCCGGCTTCATACAGCGCCACCTGGATCATCATGGCGGAGTCGGCATTGGCATACTTTTCCGCCGTCACCATGAGCACGGCCATGGTGGCCGGCTCGGAGCGCAAGAGCCTCTTCCTTGAGGAGGGTGCCATCTCGGCACCCGTTGACGAAGTACTGGATCGCTTGGACTTCATGGATGCCCTCGCAACTGTTCTAGAGCTCGGTCCAGCGTGCAAGGTACTCACGGCTGGTTTCCTCTGGCCACTGCACGCACATGGCGAGCTGGCTGGGACAGCCGGGTCGCCGGTAGGTCCTGGTGAAGTTGTGTACGAAGGCTTGCTCGAAACCGACCCATGTGTTGATGCTGCCCACCGGCAGGCTGTTCAACCATGTGCGGGCTGACCCCTGGAGCATGAGTGGCGTGTAACGTATGACGAGTCGGTGATTGCCGCCACCGATGCCGATGGCGGTGGTGTAGTCGGTGAGCCAATCCTATGACTTCACGGTACCGTTGTACTTCGGGGGTGTCGCGGGGGAGCGTGAACCCTTTAGTAAAGGGATCGTCCCGGATGCGCGGACCAAAACACACTGGCCCGACGGGGTCGCTTTCCTCCAACTCTTGAGAAAGGGCGAGTTGGTCGAGGCGGTAGCGGGCGTCGGTGTCATCAATGGCGCGTGGGCCCAACCGGCTGGCGACCGCGCCACGAGGGGTCGGGTCGACCAAAGCCGGACGTCGGCTGGGTTAGACGGGAGGATCAAGCCGGCGCCGGTCTTCCATAGACGGCTCATCACCCAAGCCGCTGACAGTCATCGGGGCGGGGTTGCGCTGGGTCCGAGTGCGGCCGGAGTGCGCCTCGCCGGGTGGCGGAGACGCCGTGTTCTGATGATCACCGGGTCTGTCGGCACGGACGAAGCCGGATCCCGCCGGCATGGGGAGTTGGTTGAGGCGGTCCTGTTGCGCGTTGGCCGTGTTGAGGAGGTCGGTCACCCGCTTGAGGCGATCCTTCAGCTCCTCACCCGCATGTTCTTCACGGGAGTCTCATAGACGGGCGGGATGGCGCCGAAGGCGCGGCCGATCGCGCCGCCTTGGTGTAAGGGCATATTTATCCCCAAGATGTTTTGGTGATTGATGACAATGTTTTTGCGGACTAATCATGTGCGTTAAGTTCTTTCAGAGATTCATCTATTGGCACAAGACGATTACCTCCCCTCGGTGTGTCATTCAAGATGGTGTAGCTCCTTCGTCTCTCTGTTGGTGGACTAGTTTCGTAGGAGTCACCGTACTATCAAGAGGGGATCCGCTTTGGTAAGGTTAGGGTGGAATCAACACGTACACATCCGTTTCACACCCAATGTCTTCCTTCCAGCTTCGATGGAGCAGCCTCTCCTTCCTTGTCCCTGCCCTGACCTACCCCAATGGTAGTACCGCGGTCTTCAGCGGTAGTACCGCCGAAGCACTCAAGCGGTAGTACCGCTCCCGAAGCGGTAGTACCGCTCCCCAGCGGTAGTACCGCTCCCAGAGAGGTAGTACCGCTTAAGGTATTCGGCCGTAGTACCGCAGCAGTTTCGCGCTAGTACCGCTTTGATTCTTGACTGATGTTTTTTGTGTCGGGTTTTGCGGTACTAGGAGTGGTAGTAGTGGCGGTAGTACCGCTCCAAGTGGTAGTACCGCTCTTACTCCCGCGGTAGTACCGCTCTGGGGCCAGGGCCCTGTCTTCCTCGTCAGCGCGGTAGTACCGCTGGGTGGGAGCGGTAGTACCACCCTCAGTGGTAGAACCGCCCTGCCCAAGCGGTAGTACCGCTCTGTGCATGGCTGCTCAGTGGGGTAACGGTTGGATTTGTTCCCCCATTATATAAAGGTGTCTTCTTCCTCCAAGTTGACCTACCTCTTTCCCCCAAAGCTCCATTGTTGCTCCAAGCTCCATATTCGCCTGATCTCTCTCCCTAGCCAATCAAACTTGTTGATTTGCTTGGGATTGGTTGAGAAGGCCCAGATCTACACTTCCACCAAGAGAAATTTGATTCTCCCCAGTTATCCCTAGCGGATCTTGTTACTCTTGGGTGTTGAGCACCCTAGACGGTTGAGGTCACCTCGAAGCCATACTCCATTGTGGTGAAGCTTCGTGGTGTTGTTGGGAGCCTCCAAGTGTTGTGGAGATAGCCCCAATCTTGCTTGTAAAGGTTCGGTCGCCGCCTTCAAGGGCACCAATAGTGGAATCACGGCATCTCGCATTGTGTGAGGGCGTGAGGAGATTACGGTGGCCCTAGTGGCTTCTTGGGGAGCATTGTGCCTCCACACCGCTCTAACAGAGACGTACTTCCCCTTAAAAGGAAGGAACTTCGGTAACACATCCTCGTCTCCACCGGCTCCACTCTTGGTTATCTTGTGCCTTTACTTTTGCAAGCTTACTTGTGTTGTATCTATTGCTTGCTAGTGTGCTTGTTGTCTTTGCATCATATAGGTTGCTCACGTAGTTGCACATCTAGACAACCTATTTTGTTGCAAGGTTTAAATTGTTAAAGAAAAGCTTAAAAATTGTTAGTTGCCTATTCACCCCCCCCTCTAGTCAACCATATTGATCCTTTCAATTGGTATCAGAGCCTCTTCTCTTTATTAAGTACTTTGTCATCCGAAGAGTATGGTTGACACCAACGATGGTGCGGAGGAACACTCGGGTGTGAATCCCATCTCATCTTCGGCCAAAGGGGGAACCTCGGTCTCACGTGAGGAATTCAATGTGGCTTTGGACACATTGAAAACCTCCATGATGGCCGAGGTTAGAAGCATGTTTACTGAATTTCTAGAAGGACTTAAACTATCTACCTCGCCGATGAAAGTGGGTGATCCCACCAACAAGGTGACGGATGCTACCTCCGACAAGGGGGAAGCTAACAATGAAAAGAGTCCTTCTACTAGTGGTAGAAATGGCACCGGCATCTTTGCCCATGTGGAACCTCCTATTTATAGAGGACCGATCCCCTCCACTCATTTGAATCATGCCGGTCCTCCTCCTAAATATGAGAAGCATGAAGATTTTGACTCTTGGGTTTATCGCTTCAAGCGTCATTTAAAACATGTGAACACTAACCTTTGGAGAATCATTGAAGAAGGTTTTTATCCTCATGACCCAAGCAACTTCACCCCTCGAGAAGACGTGGACAATCAATTCAATGAGAGTGCTCTCTTCATCATCCAAGATGCTATCCTTCCCGAAGATCTCCCTCATCTTCGACCTCATGTCATGGCTAAAGAAGCATGGATATGTGTCGAGGGTCTCTATCGAGGAAGTGTTAGCATTCAACGCTCCAACTATGAAGTGGTGCAAGATGAGGCCGATGAGTTTGCAATGAAAGAAGATGAAGAACCTCGTGAGCTCTTTCGAAGAGTGACCAAACTCACGGTCGCACTCCGAGATCATGGAAGCAAGGACACGAATGACAATTGGATCAAGCACAAGTTCCTCGAGGCCATGATGCCCTACAACAAGGCCATGTCCTCTGTCATTCGTCAAAGACCGGACTTCCACTCCATGACCTCAAGTGAAGTGTTGGATGAGTTCGTCGGAATGAGCATCTTGGACAAGACCGCCGACAATGCGGTGCTCCGTTCTCAAAGGGCAAAGAAGCCCAACCTTTCTTTGAAGGCCAAGGTTATTATGGAAGAAGAGGAAGAAGTGGAAGATGAGGAGAGCAACCCCGAAGACACCAAATTTGATTACCATGAGCACATGGCCCTTGCTTCAAGACAATTTTGGAGCAAGAAGAATTCAAGACCCAACTTCAACAAGAACAACTCAAGTGGCGTCAAGGGCAAGCAACGAGTTAGAACTTGCTTCAACTGTGGCAATGTGAGCCATTTCGTTGCGGATTGTCCTTACGAGAAGCGGGAAGACAATGGTGGCAAGTTCATCCGAAAAGACAAAGCCAAGTCCTTCCCCAACAAGAACAACTTCGCCAAGAAGACTCCCACTCGTGGGTTGGTGGTTCAAGAAGAATACCAAGAGGATGACGATGATGATGAAAATGAAGAAGCAATGGCAATGGCATCCGTTGCCATTGCTACTACTCCCCGGGTGTCTCTCTTTGATTCACCCAACGAGAACATCACCGCCAAATGCCTCATGGCTAAAGCTTCAAACAAGGTAACCCCCAACATTAAAACCACCATCATTACTAATTCCTCCGTGGAGGATTGCATTGATGAACATGAGGGGTCTAATGAAGAAATGAATGAGTTTGAGTCTTTCAAGAGTAAGCTCAAGGGCAAGTCCAAGAAGCATTTTGTTGCTCTCTTGGAACAACTTGGTGAGGCCAATGACATGATCGAGGCTCACGAAGAAACCATCTCTAAGATGGAAGGTCATAGTCGTGACTATGCCGATGAGATATCGAATCTCTCTAATGCTCTTGAGGAAGAGCGTGTGCATCGTTTGACTTTTGAGGATTCACACAACGATGACCATGCTAAATTAAAGAAAGATCTTGATCATGCTCTTGTCGTGTCTCGTGTGCTAACTTCCGAGAAGGCTAAACTTGGGGTTGATCATGCTAGACTCAAAGAGGAGTTTGAGATACTTGACAAGGCCCACAAGGTCTTGAAGGGTGCTCACGCTAACCTCAAGGAGTCTCATGCTCAACTCCAAGTTAAGCTAACCAAGGAAAAGGCCACCTTTCCTCATATGATATTAATTGATAATGCATGTGCTACTAACCCGTGTTGTGAGCATGTGCATCTTGTGGAGGAGAGTGCCAAGTTGAAGGATCAACTTGAGAAAGGCCTTGTTTCATGCATTCAAGGTGAGAAGAACCTCAACGACCTCTTGAGCAATCAAAAGGAAGTTGTGGCCAAGGAAGGAATTGGATTTGCTCCCAAGTCCAAGAGCAAGAAGAAGAAGAATGACAAGACCAAACGTCCTCCTCCTCTCAAGCAAACTTTTGTAAAAGAGGGAGAGGGTGCCCTAAGGAGAAGAAAGAAAAAGTGAAGGGAGTTGACGCTCAAAAGGGCAAAAGCATTTCCTCCAACAAAGTCGGCGACTTTAACCCGTCATATGTGTTGTGCCGTGCTAGTGATGGACATGTTTATGCTAAATTTGTTGGTTCTCCTTATGAGTACATTGAATGGTCTATTTGGGTTCCCAAGACCCTTGTTACTAACATCAAAGGACCCATTACTAAATGGCTACCTAAAACCAAGCATTGATCTCTTGTAGGTGTTTGCTTCTGGTGGGGGATCATGGTTGCTCGATAGTGGAGCAACAAATCATATGACCGGGAGCAAGGACATGGTCGTGGATGTGCAAAAGATTCCATCTATGCCCACCAATGTCGAGTGGGGTGATGCATCACATTCTAAGGTATTGGGTCTCGGCAAGGTTGTCATTTCTCATGATCTAACGATCGAGAAAGTCATGCTTGTTGAGTCCCTTGCATACAATTTGCTTTCCGTTCGTCAACTTGCACTCATGGGTTTTGCTACTTTCTTTGACATTGATACCGTGGCCCTCTTGTGGAGAAGGACTCTTAAAGTAGCCTTTGTTGGGCATGTTGAGAATGATCTCTATGTGATTAACTTTTCGGAGCGACCCACTAAGACCGCGACATGCCTAATGGCTAAAGTTGACGTGGGATGGCTTTGGCATAGCCGTTTAGCCCACGTCAATATGAGATCTTTGCAAAGTCTTCTCAAGGGGGGCCATGTTCGTGGACTAACAAATGTTAGTTTTGCCAAAGATCGTGCTTGCAGTGCTTGTATTGAAGGAAAGCTTCATGAGAAGGCTCACCCTCCCTCAACCATCATCTACTCAAAGAGACCCTTGGAGCTCCTTCACATGGATCTCTTTGGGCCTCCATCTTTTGATAGTCTTGGAGGAAGAAAGTATTGCTTGGTGATTGTGGATGATTATTCAAGATACACTTGGGTATACTTCTTCAAGAGGAAGAGTGAGACTCAACAAACCATCATCGACTTTGCAAATGAAGCTCAACGTCAACATAATGCAAAGATCTTGACAATCAGAAGTGACAACGGCACCGAGTTCAAGAACTACACCTTGGATGAGTTTCTTAGTGATGAGGGGATCAAGCACCAATATGCTGCTCCATATACCCCTCAACAAAATGGTGTGGCAGAGAGGAAGAACCGGACATTGATGGATGCGGCTAGGACCATGATGGCAGAGTTCAAGTCTCCATACAACTTTTGGGCCGAAGCCATCAACACCGCATGTCATGCATCCAATTGGCTCTATCTCCGCAAAGGCTTGAACGAGACTCCTTATGAGATACTCACCGGCAACAAGCCCAACCTCAAGTACTTCCGGGTGTTCGGTTGTAAGTGTTTCATTCTCAAGAAAGGTGTTCGTTTGTCTAAATTTGAGGCTAGAGCTCATGAGGGCATATTTGTTGGTTATGCTACAAACTCTCATGCTTACCGTGTTCTCAACAAGTCCATCAGACTCATTGAGGAGACGTGTAACGTGGAGTTTGACGAAAATAACGGCTCCCAAGTGGAGCAAAGTGGTACTTGTGATGTAGGTGATGAAATTCCTCCCCAAGCCATAAGAATAATGGGTATTGGTCATATTCTACCCATTGAGGAACCCCTTGTGGCCGAAGGAGAAGGACAATGCTCCACTCAAGTGGAGCCAACACCTCCCCAAGACCCACATGCTTCCGAAGAACAAAGTGAAGGCCCTCAACCTCGTGAACAAGACCAAGGGCAAGATGAACCTCAAGATGGTGGTGAACCTCTAAATGATGCCCAAGGTCAAGTTCTCCCCCTCGAGCAAGTTCAAGATCATGAGCAAGCTCAAGATCAAGAACAAGCTCAAGACGGCACTCAAGAGAATCAAGTTAACCCTCCTCCTTCCACTTCCGAGGAGGAATTAGAGCGTCGTGCTGCGAAGATTCCTTCCAAGCTCACCACCCAAGGCCATCTCATGGAAAATGTGGTTGGAAGCCTAAGAAAGGGGGTAAGCACTCGTAGACAATTAGCAAACTATTGTGAACATCACGCGTTTGTCTCTTGTGTTGAACCCCAGAAGGTCTATGAGGCGCTCGAAGACTCGGATTGGCTCAATGCCATGCATGAAGAACTCAACAACTTCGAGTACAACAAGGTGTGGAGATTGGTGCCAAGGCCATCGGGGAACCACAACGTCATTGGAACCAAGTGGATCTTCAAGAACAAGCAAGATGCTCATGGGAACATCATTCGCAACAAGGCAAGATTGGTAGCACAAGGCTACTCCCAAGTCGAGGTTATCGACTACGGTGAAACCTTCGCTCCCGTTGCTCATCTTGAATCCATACGTTTGTTGATTGCTTATGCTTCCCATCACAACTTTAAGTTGCAACAAATGGATGTGAAAAGTGCTTTCCTTGATGGTCCTATTAATGAGTTGGTCTATGTCAAGCAACCCCCGGGGTTCTAGGATCCTTACTTCCCAGATCATGTTTTTCAACTCGATAAGGCACTCTGTGGCCTTAAACAAGCCCCACGTGTGTGGTATGACCACCTTACCGAGTTGTTACAAGATCGTGGATTTGAAGTAGGGCTAATCGATCCCACTCTTTTTACTAAGAAGGTCAAAGGGGAGTTGTTTGTATGCTAACTATATGTTGATGGCATTATCTTTGGTTCCCCTAACAAAGCTTTCAATGAGGAATTTGCCGCTCTCATGACCTCCAAGTTCCAGATGTCTTCAATGGGAGAGTTGAAGTTCTTCCTTGGTTTTGACATTAAACAAAGAAGAGAAGGAACCTTCATCAACCAAGCCAAATACACTCAAGACATGCTAAAGAGATTCAAGCTAAGTGATGTCAAGCCGGCTACTACTCCAATGCCCACCAATTGCCAACTTGACATTGATCCAAATGGTAAAGCGGTGGATCAAAAGGTATATCGCTCCATGATTGGCTCCTTGCTTTACCTTTGTGCATCTAGACCGGATATCATGTTGAGTGTGGGGATGTGTGCATGGTTTCAAGCCGCACCGAAGGAAAGTCACTATGTGGCGGTCAAGCGAATCTTTCGATATTTGGCTCATACCCCAAACTTTGGCTTATGGTACCCAAGAGGGGCGGACTTCAAGCTTGAAGGATTTACGGATTCTGATTGGGCGGGAGACAAAGTGGATAGGAAGTCCACTTCCAGAGGGTGCCAATTTCTTGGTTGCTCTTTGGTGAGTTGGTCTTCCAAAAAGCAAAGTTGTGTGTCTCTCTCGTCCACCGAAGCGGAATATGTGGCGGCCGGTAGTTGTTGTGCACAACTCTTATGGATGAGGAAAACTTTAAAGGAATACAGTGCCATTTGTGACAAAGTGCCTCTTTGGTGTGACAACGAAAGTGCCATCAAGATTTCTCTCAACCCGGTGCAACACTTCAAGACGAAGCATATTGAGATTCGGTATCATTTCATCCGGGATCACATTAGGCAAGGGGAGATCGAGCTCAAGTATGTCAACACTCATGATAACCTTGCAGATATTTTCATGAAGCCCTTGGATGAAGCAAGATTTCGCGAGTTAAGGCATGAGCTAAATATCATTGATTCGAGCAATGTGACTTGAACCCTTGCACATCCCACCTCACTCAACTTGATGTCTAGTTCAGATGTAGGCATGGACATAGTGGGAGTGTTGTTCTCTCAATGAACTCTCCCTCCCCCCATTATGCATAAATCGATCAACTCTTTCACATTAGCCATTTTTGATGGTACTTGTGCTTCAAAGACGAGTTTTGGTCATGGGCCCAAGGATAATTCTTTGCGGTGCCATACCAATTGACTCAAACATAGGTGGCTCCGGCCACCGCCCTCTCTTGAGAGAGGACAGAGCTCGCTCTGTTTCGTATAGTTGTGTTTGTTTGAGTGGTTTCTGGTCCGTTGCTTGTGTGTGTGTTGCCTTGTTGGTCTTCTCTTTCTCTTGGGTTTCCTTTCCGTCTTTTTGGAGCTTTTGCCGTTGGTCTAGAAGCCGTGCGGTTGCTGAAGCGGTACTACCGCTGGTGGCGAGTGGTACTACCGCTCCTTGTGGTACTACCGCCCTCCAGCACGGTACTACCGCTGTGAGGTGCGGGCAGGGGGTTATATCGGGGGCAGGGGGAGTTTCTTCTCCCCCATACCCATTCGCTCGCCCCCTCGCTTTGTTCCTCTCTCTCTTCAGCAACCGGTGCCGCGGGAGGGCTCCGGTGCATCTCCCTCTCCAGGGCGCTCCTCTCCATTTCCTCGGTGGAGTCGATCCCCACCTTGTCCTGTTGCCATGGATGTCGGTATTGCCCCCGTTCCCTATTTCCTTTTGTCTAGATTTCCAATCTAGCGTCTTAGGGGCAATAGCAGTTGCATCTACAGATTTTTGGCCAGATCTAGGCTTGAGTAGGATGGAGAATGCTTCTAGACAGTGTGGATTAGTGTTTGGTTGGA
Source organism: Triticum aestivum (assembly GCF_018294505.1). Taxonomy (NCBI): domain Eukaryota; kingdom Viridiplantae; phylum Streptophyta; class Magnoliopsida; order Poales; family Poaceae; genus Triticum; species Triticum aestivum. Next base: position 403,987,691 of record NC_057795.1, read on the forward strand.
GTATTTTTGAATTTGGTAGGACGGTAGTACCGGATCTGACCACGGCAGTTGGAACCGGCTGTTTCCCCGCCTTGAGCGGTACTACCGCTCTCTCCAGAGCGGTACTACCGCTTGGAGCGGTACTACCGCTCACGGGTCGCGGTACTACCGCCCTCTACCAATTTCCACCATATTCCTACCTCTCAGTGATCCTTTTTGCTTGTGTTTTGTGGCTTATGCTCGTTCTTTCTGGTTGTTTGTGTGTTCTTGTGTGTGGTTCCAGGTGATGAGGTCCCTGAGCATCAGGATCATCATGTCAACCCCGGTCGTGCCACGTCCAAGCGCTACCGCACCATCGAGCCTGCCGGAGGTTCTTCAAGTGCTCCACCTCCACCTCAACTCCAGAAGAAGCCTGGGGTCAAGCCAAAGCCAGGAAAAACCGTGCCAGAAATGCCGCCCAAGGAGTTTTGGGCAAGGCGCCGCCTCAACCCGTATGAGGTAGACCAAGATCCCACTTTGGTCAACCGTCCATTCTGAAACAGGTTCCAGTTTGCCATCTTCTTTGATGTTCTCAAAGCCAAGAAGAATCTCTATGTCAACGTACACTCCATCGACACCGACCATATGGAGAAAGATCCTACATACTTTGGTGAAGCTCTTCAGATGTGCACTCAACTGAACATTCTTGGGATCATGCAATTCAACAAGGACTATGATGCTGATATAGTGGCCCAATTCTATGCCACGGTTCACCTTGGGACTGATGAGGACAGGACACTGACTTGGATGACCAATGGAAAGTTGCTTTCAGTCAAGTGGAAAGCTTTCATGGGTTGATTGGGGTGCAAGATCTAGGTCTTGAGTCTTCTGTCGGCTTTCGCCCCCACAGCCGCACCAATGCCACTCACAAGCAAGCTCTATGGCCCTACTGCACTTTGAGGATCAACCATGAGACGAAGAAGGAAACCTATGAGCTGCCTGCCTATCTGGATATCCTTCACCGTATCTTCAGAGAGACTCTTTTCCCTCGTATCGGGAATCTGGACCAGGTTCACTCCTATCTCGTGGACATGCTTCTCTTCTTCCAGCGTGAGAAGGGACAGAACACCAGAGAGTCCTTGGATATCTCTCATGTTATGTGGTCTGAGCTGCTATCTGCTATCTCAGAGCGCAAGTGCCCGATTTATGGTCCGTTCATCATGCTGCTCATTGAGAAGGCATGGGATCGTGTCTATCCCCAGGTGTTACTGGAGACTGGAGAGTTGGTCTCTCACGATGTCAAGCGTCTAAGGAAGAAGGATAACTGGGGCACTCAGGCCCCTAGGACTGGAGTTCCTTCGTCTGCTACTGCCATGGAGACCGAGGAGGAGACTGGGGCTGAGGATGATGATGATGACTACGTGCCTTCTGAGGCAGAGCCCTCTTGGGCAAAGAAGCTCAAGCTCAAGATGAAGAAGTTGTTCTGCATGGAGTCTCACGGTCAGTACATGACTCATGTGGCTGAGAAGAAGGCCCGAGGTCGCCACAAGGAGCTCATGCGTCAGTTGGGTGCTACAGTTATCAGTGAGTCTGAGGACCAGCTTACCGATGATGATGAGTGGATTCAGCAGCATTGCCCGTGGACCGATTCTGATGTCGAGCACTTCCAGACTGATGACGGTGGCGCCGATGATCCCGGTGAGCTCTGATGTGTGTGTCCCTCGTTTTCTCTCACCTGGAGCCGTAGCAACACTCCCTCTCCTTTTTGGTGTCTCGATGCCAATGGGGGAGAGAGTTTAGGGATTTGCGCTTTGTGACTTCCGTCTCTTGTGTTGTGTTCGTGTTTTCCTTGCATTTGCTTTGTTTGGTTTGTCAGTGAGACCATAGTTCGTGTTGTCAGTGAGACCCTGTTCGAGTCATATGGTGTGAGACATATGCTACCTTATCTTTCCAGTATCATTATCTATGTCACTATCTAGCTTATGAGTTGTCTGCTTATCTTGTTAAGTCATCTATGCTGCTCTCATATACCTTGCTTAAGTGGTTGGTCTCTAAAATGTAGGGGGAGCGTTGATCCTAGTATGTGTGTCGTGCAGTCCAAAGCACTTATCTAGATAGCACACATCTAGGGGGAGCCCATCTACATTTTAGGACGGTGGGGTTTGTGCGCTTGCCCTATATCTCTCATGTTTGTGCAAATCCCGTATTGTCATCAATCCACCAAAAAGGGGAAGATTGTAAGGGCATATTTATCCCCAAGATGTTTTGGTGATTGATGACAATGTTTTTGTGGACTAATCATGTGCGTTAAGTTCTTTCAGAGATTCATCTATTGGCACGAGACGATTATCTCCCCTCGGTGTGTCATTCAAGACAGTGTAGCTCCTTCGTCTCTCTGTTGGTGGACTAGTTTCATAGGAGTCACCGTACTATCAAGAGGGGATCCGCTTTGGTAAGGCTAGGGTGGAATCAACACATACACATCCGTTTCACACCCAATGTCTTCCTTCCAGCTTCGATGGAGCAGCCTCTACTTCCTTGTCCCTGCCCTGACCTACCCTAGCGGTAGTACCGCGGTCTTCAGCGGTAATACCGCCGAAGCACTCAAGCGGTAGTACCGCTCCCGGAGGGGTAGTACCGCTCCCAGAGCGGTAGTACCGCTTGAGATCTTCGGCCATAGTACCGCAGCAGTTCCGCGCTAGTACCGCTTCGATTCTCGACCGATGTTTTTCGTGTCGGGTTTTGCGGTACTAGGAGCGGTAGTAGTGGCGGTAGTACCGCTCCAAGCGGTAGTACCGCTCTTACTCCCGCGGTAGTACCGCTCTGGGGCCAGGGCCCTGTCTTCCTCGTCAGCACGGTAGTACCGCTGGGTGGGAGCGGTAGTACCGCCCTCAGCGGTAGTACCCCCTGCCCAAGCGGTAGTATCGCTCTGTGCATGGCTGCTCAGTGGGGTAACGGTTGGATTTGTTCCCCCACTATATAAAGGTGTCTTCTTCCTCCAAGTTGACCTACCTCTTTCCCCCAAAGCTCCATTGTTGCTCCAAGCTCCATTTTCGCCTGATCTCTCTCCCTAGCCAATCAAACTTGTTGATTTGCTCGGGATTGGTTGAGAAGGCCCAGATCTACACTTCCACCAAGAGAAATTTAATTCTCCCCACTTATCCCTAGCGGATCTTGTTACTCTTGGGTGTTGAGCAACCTAGACGGTTGAGGTCACCTTGAAGCCATACTCCATTGTGATGAAGCTTCGTGGTGTTGTTATGAGCCTCCAAGTGTTGTGGATATAGCCCTAATCTTGCTTGTAAAGGTTCGGTCGCCGTCTTCAAGGGCACCAATAGTGGAATCACGGCATCTCGCATTGTGTGAGGGCGTGAGGAGATTACGGTGGCCCTAGTGGCTTCTTGGGGAGCATTGTGCCTCCACACCGCTCTAACGGAGATGTACTTCCCCTTAAAAGGAAGGAACTTCGGTAACACATCCTCGTTTCCATCGGCTCCACTCTTGGTTATCTTGTGCCTTTACTTTTGCAAGCTTACTTGTGTTGTATCTATTGCTTTCTAGTGTGCTTGTTGTCTTTGCATCATATAGGTTGCTCACGTAGCTGCACATCTAGACAACCTATTTTGTTGCAAGGTTTAAATTGTTAAAGAAAAGCTTAAAAATTGTTAGTTGCCTATTTACCCCCCCCCCCTCTAGTCAACCATATCGATCCTTTCACTTGGGCTCGCACGTCGGCGACCCCGCTTGGCTTGGCCGCAAGAGGCATGAAGCCGTAGGCGGCATTGCGCTCCAGCTGAGCGGAGTCCAGGCGGCAATGCGTGGCGGCGAGCATCTCGGTCAGGTCCAGCAGGCACTAGCGATCATCCTCGAGCCGAGTCCGGGCCTCAGCGATGTTGGAGGCGTCGACGTCGGTGGCAATGGGGACGCAAAGGCTCTCAATCATGGTGCGCAGCGGGTTGGGCGAGATGGCATGATCCGCCACGGCCCTGGCTTCGGCGGCCTTCCCCACTGCGCTGGACGAGGAAGAGGCGCTGGTGTTGGTAACGAAGACCTCCACGCAGAGGTCCGTTCCTCCAGCGGGAGCGCTACCGCCGAGGGAGAGCGGGAGTCGGAGAAGTCAAGTACCTCACTGGGGTACTTGTTGGCCGCGGGCACGTTGGAGATGCGCAGCGCGGCGAAGGAAGTGGTGAGCGCGTCGATGATGTCGTCCGCCAGCTTGACGGGCTCGTCAGAGTTGGAGGGGGGCCCGTCTGGAACATGCTTCTGGCCAGGACCTTCCCCATGGTGGGCGCCAACTGTCGTGGTGGGCGCACGGCAGATGCCAATGGACGGCTAAAGAGAGGAGGAGGTTCGAGTGTACTGATGGGCTCCAGAGGCGAGGTTGGCATGGGCGAGCGCGGGACGCAAGACATACCCTGGTTCGGGGCTCTCCGAAGAGAAAACACCCCTAGTCCTGCCATGTGTAGTTTATATGTAACAGTACAGAGTTGCTCTCGAGCTGTAATGAGGAGGGAGAAGGGGGGCAGGCCAAGGCTTAGGCTGCTCCCTCTCCGGTGTGTGGCTAGTCTAGCTGGCCTGGTGTTGCTTGCTTGAGTGTGTGTGCGTGAGTGAGTCGATTGCCCGTATGCATGTGGGCTCCTAGGGGGTTTTATAGGGAAACCCCCCAGGGGTACAATGGTAATGTTACAAGGCCGTGGGGCCGGGTTTTCATCGTTCGGGAAGCCGGTGCTAGGACCCGCCGGGTGTCAGGGCTCGCTGGGTTCTCCGGGCACGGGACCCACGAGCCTAGGGGCACTGTTTGCCATCTTGTCAATCATCAGGGAGTGGCCGGGTTGAGTCCACTACGAGGGCGCTCCATCAGGTCGCCGCCTGCTGGCGTCAGCAGTGACGACAGGTGCATGCTACGTCTTGAGCTTGCGTTGTTTTTCCTTGAAGAGGAAAGGGTGATGCATCAAACTAGCGTAAGTATTTCCCTCAGTTTTTGAGAACCAAGGTATCAATCCAGTAGGAGGCTCCTCAAAAGTCCCATGCACCTACACAAACAAATAAGAACCTCGCAACCAATGCAATAAAGGGGTTGTCAATCCCTTCACGGCCACTTGCGAAAGTGAGATCTGATAGAGATAATAAGATAAGATAAATATTTTTGGGTATTTTTATGATATAGATTGGAAAGTAAAAGATGCAAATAAAAGTAGATAGAAAACTTGTATGATAAAAGATAGACCCGGGGGCCATAGGTTTCACTAGTGGCTTCTCTCAAGATAGCATAAGTATTACTATGGGTGAACAAATTACTGTCGAGCAATTGATAGAAAAGCACATAGTTATGAGATTATCTAGGCATGATCATGTATATAGGCATCACGTCCGTGACAAGTAGACCGAAACGATTCTGCATCTACTACTATTACTCCACACATCGGCCGACTCCTGCCTGCATCTAGAGTATTAAGTTCATGAAGAACAGAGTAACGCATTAAGAAAGATGACATGATGTAGAGAGATAAACTCATGCAATAAGATATAAACCCCATCTTTTTATCCTTGATGGCAACAATACAATACGTGCCTTGCTGCCCCTGCTATCACTGGGAAAGGACACCACAAGATTGAACCCAAAGCTAAGCACTTCTCCCATTGCAAGAAAGATCAATCTAGTAGGCCAAACCAAACTGATAATTCGAAGAGACTTGCAAAGATAACATAATCACACATAAAAGAATTCAGAGGAGATTCAAATATTTCTCATAGATAAACTTGATCATAAATCCACAATTCATCGGATCTCGACAAACACACCGCAAAAAGAGTTACATCTAATAGATTTCCAAGAAGTCGAGGAGAACTTTGTATTGAGATTCAAAGAGAGATAAGAAGCCATCTAGCTAATAACTATGGACCCGAAGGTCTGTGGTAAACTACTCCCAACTCATCGGAGAGGCCTTGGAGATGATGTAGAGGCCCTCCATGGTCGATTCCCCCTCCGTCGGAGCGCTGGCGAAGGCTCCAAGATGGGATCTTGCGGATACAGAAGGTTGCGGCGGTGGAAATAGTTTTTCGTGGCGCTCCTGGATGTTTTCGGGGTACGTGGATATATATAGGAGGAAGAAGTAGGTCAGTGGAGCAACGAGGGGCCCACAAGGGTGGGGGGCGTGCCCACCCCCAGGGGGCGCGCCGGGCACCCTCGTGGCTGCCTCGTTCGTTGCTTGACGTCCACTCCAAGTTCCGTGGATTGCGTTTGTTCCAAAAAGATCGCTCCCGAAGGTTTCATTCCATTTGGACTCCGTTTGATATTCCTTTTCTTCGAAACACTGAAATAGGCAAAAAAACAGCAACTCGGGCTGGGCCTCCGGTTAGTAGGTTAGTCCCAAAAATGATATAAAAGTGTAAACTAAAGCCCATAAACATCCAAAACGGGCAATATAATAGCATGGAACAATAAAAAATTATAGATACGTTGAAGACGTATCAAGCATCCCCAAGCTTAATTCCTGCTCATCCTTGAGTAGGTAAATGATAAAAACAGAATTTTTGATGTGGAATGCTACCTAGCATAATTCTCAATGTAATTTTCTTTATTATGGCATGAATGTTCAGATCCAAATGATTCAAAATAAAAGTTCATATTGACATAAGAAATAGTAATATTTCAAGCATACTAACTAAGCAATCATGTCTTCTCAAAATAACATGGCATTAGAAGGTTCATCCCTACAAAATCATATAGTTAGGCTATGTTTCATTTTCATCACACAAAATACTCCCATCAAGAACAACCCCGGTTTCAGCCAAGCAATTGGTTCATACTTTTTAATGCGCTTCAGCCTTTTTCAACTCTCACACAATACATGAGCGTGAGCCATGGATATAGCACTATAGGTGGAATAGAATATGATGATGGAGGTTATGTGGAGAAGACAAAAAGAGATAAAGTCTCATAGTGACGAGGATAATCAATGGGCTATGGAGATGCCCATCAATTGATGTCAACATGAGGAGTAGGGATTGCCATGCAAGGGATGCACTAGAGCTATAAATGTATGAAAGCTCAACAAAAGAAACTAAGTGGGTGTGCGTCCAACTTACTTGCTCACGAAGACCTAGGGCATTTTGAGGAAGCCCATCGTAGGAATATACAAACCGAGTTCCATAATGAAAAATCCCCACCAGTATATGATAGTGACAACATAAAAGACTTTATATATGAAGAACATGGTGCTACTTTGAAGCACAAGTGTGGAAAAGGATAGTAACATTGCCCCTTTTTTTATTTTCTTTTTCTTTTTCTTTTTTGGGCCTTTCTTTTTTTGGCATTTTTTTCTTTGGCCTTTTTTTATTTGGGGACAATGCTCTAATAATGATGATCATCACACTTCTATTTATTTACAACTCATGAATTACAACTCAAAACTAGAACAAGATATGACTCTATATGAATGCCTCCGACAGTGTACCGGGATGGGCAATGAATCAAGAGTGACATGTATGAAAAATTATGCATGGTGGCTTTGCCACAAATATGATGTCAACTACATGATCATGCAAGGCAATATGACAATGATGATGCGTGTCATGATAAACGGAATAGTGGAAAGTTGCATGGCAATATATCTCGGAATGGCTATGGAAATGTCATAATAGGTAGGTATGGTGGATGTTTTGAGGAAGATATAAGGAGGTTTATGTGTGATAGAGCGTATCGTATCACGGGGTTTGGATGCACCGGCGAAGTTTGCACCAACTCTCAAGGTGAGAAAGGGCAATGCACGGTACCAAAGAGGCTAGCAATGATGGAAAGGTAAAAGTGTGTATAATCCATCGACTCACATTAGTCATAAAGAAATCATATACTTATTGCAAAAGTTTTATTAGCCCTCGAAGCAAAGTACTACTACGCATGCTCCTAGGGGGGAGGTTGGTAGGAGTTAACCATCGCGCGCCCCCGACCTCCACTCAAGGGAAGGCAATCAAAAGAGCACCCTATGCAATAAATTTGTTACACAACTTTTACCATACGTGCATGCTACGGGACTTGCCAACACCAACACAAGTATTCTTTAAATTCACAATTACCCAAGTAGCATGACTCTAATATCACCACCTCTATATCTCAAAACAATTATCAAGTATCAAATTGATCATAGCATCCAATTCACTCCCTATGATAGTTTTTATTATACCCAACTTGGATGCCCATCATTCTAGGACCAATTTTATAACCATAGAAAATACCATGCTGTTCTAAGAGACTCTAAAAATAATATAAGTGAAGCATGAGAGATTAAAAATTTCTAGAAAATCAAGCCACCGCCGTGCTCTAAAAAGTACAAGTGAACCACTAGAGCAAAAACTATCTAGCTCAAAAGATATAAGTGAAGCACATAGAGTATTCTAATAAATTCCAAATCAAGTGGGTTTCTCCCAAAAGGTGTGTACAACAAGGATGATTGTGGTAAACTAAAAAGCAAAGACTAATATCATACAAGATGCTCCAAGCAAAACACATATCGTGTGGCGAATAAAAATATAGCTCCAAGTAAAGTTACCAATGAACGAAGACGAAAGAGGGGATGCCTTTCAGGGCATCCCCAAGCTTAGGCTTTTGGTTATCCTTGAATATATTGGGGTGCCATGGGCATCCCCAAGCTTAGGCTCTTGCCACTCATTATTCCATAGTCCATCAAATCTTTACCCAAAACTTGAAAACTTCACAACATAAAACTCAACAGGAAATCTCATAAGCTCCGTTAGTGCAAGAAAGAAAAACCACCACATAAGGTACTGTAATGAACTCATTATTTATTTATATTGGTGTTAAACCTACTGTATTCCAACTTCTCTATGGTTCATACCCATTGATACTAGCCATAGATGCATCAAAATAAGCAAACAACACACGAAAAACAGACTCTATCTAAAACAGAACAGTCTGTAGCAATCTGTAACTTTTGAATACTTCTGAAACTATAAAACTCCTACCAAAATAGGAAGTCCTGGAAAATTTGTCTATTGATCTGCAGCAAAAAGAATCAACACAAAATAAGGTTTCTGTGAATTACTAGAATTATTTTCGTGCGTACAAAAGTTTCTGTTTTTCAGCCGGATCAAATTAACTATCACCGTAATCCTATAGGTTCTACTTGGCACAAACACTAATTAAAACATGAAAACACATCTAAACAGAAGCTAGATGAAACATTTATTACTAAACAGAAGCAAAAAGCAAGAAACAAAAATAAAATTGGGTTGCCTCCCAACTAGCGCTATCGTTTACCGCTCCTGGCTAAGCATAAAAGCGAGAATATATCTAAGTAGTGCCATCTTTGGCATTCAATTCATTAGTAGCTCGCATGATAGATTCATAAGGTAATTTAACTTTCTTTCTTGGAAAGTGTTCCATGTCTTTCCTTAATGGAAATTGGAAACAATATGTGATAAACATGTTTGGCATCATTCCACATCAAAAATTCTATTTTTATCATTTACCTACTCGAGGACGAGTAGGAATTAAGCTTGGGGATGCTGATACGTCTCCAACATATCTATAATTTTTGCTTGTTCCATGCTGTTATATTATCATTCCTGCATGTTTTACAATCATTTTATATCAACTTTATATCATTTTTGGGACTAACCTATTGACATAGTGCCCAGTGTCAATTGTTGTTTTTTGCTTGTTTTTTACTTCGCAGAATATAAGTACCAAACAGAGTCCAAATGTAGTGAAACTTTTTGGAGAATTTTTATGGACCAGAAGAAGCAACATGGCCCAAAGAAGTACCAGAGGGGTACCCCGAGGGGGGCACAACCCACCAGGGCGCGCCTTGGTGGCCTCCCGTATCACCTCTTTGCTCTATAAATACCCCGAAAATCCAAAAACCCTAGGGGAGTCGATGAAACACAATTCCAGCAGTCGCAAGTTCCAGAACCACCAGATCCAATCTAGACACCATCACGGAGGGGTTCATCATCCCCATTGGTGCCTCTCCGATGATGCGTGAGTAGTTCATTGTAGACCTATGGGTCCGTAGGCAGTAGTTAGATGGCTTCTCTCTCTCTCTCTCTCTCTCTCTCTCTCTCTCCCTCCCTCCCTCCCTCCCTCTTTTGATTCTCAATACAATGGTCTCTTGGAGATCTATTTGATGTAACTCTTTTTGCGGTGTGTTTGTTAGGATCCGATGAACTTTGAGTTTATGATCGGATCTATTTTATCCATGAAATTTATTTGAGTTTTGATCTCTTATATGCATCATTGCTTATAGCCTCGTATTTATTCTTAGAATCTTTGGTTTAGTTAGGCCAACTAGATCGATTTTTCTTGCTATGGGAAGAGGTGCTTTGTGATGGGTTCGATCTTACGGTGCTCAATCCCAGTGAGAGAAGGGGACATGACACGTATGTATCATTGCTATTAAGGATAACAAGATGGGGTCTATTCCTACATGAATAGATCTTGTCTACATCATGTCATCGTTATTATTGCATTACTCCGTTTTTCCATGAACTTAATACACTAGATGCATGCTGGATAGCTGTCGATGTGTAGAGTAATAGTAGTAGATACAGGCAGGAGTCGGTCTACTAATCTTGGAGATGATGCCTATATAATGATAATTGCCTGGATATTGTCATGATTATTTGAAGTTCTATCAATTGCTCGAAAGTAATTTGTTTACCCACCATATGCTATTTGTCTCGAGAGAAGCCACTAGTGAAATCTACGGCCCCCGGGTCTCTTCTTTATCATATTTGCTTTCCGATCTATTATTTGCCACTTCTATTTTCAGATCTATTATTCCAAAAACCCAAAAATACCTTGATGCAATTTTTTGTTATTTATTTTATTTCATGTTCCGGCAAGATCTATTTATCCAATCTACTACAAACCAATCTATCTTTTACCCGGGAGGGATTGGCAACCCCTCTTACGCGTCGGGTTGCAAGTATTTGTTCTTTGTGTGCAGGTTCCTTTTACATAGTGTTGCATGGTTCTCCTACTGGTTCGATAACCTTGGTCTCATTTTTGAGGGAAATACCTACCGTAGATGTGCTGCATCATCCCTTCCTCTTTGGGGAAAATACTGACGCGGACACGAGCCATCACCCACCATATGCTATTTTCAAGAGAGAAGACTCTAGTGAAAACTATGGCCCCGGGTCTATTTTAATCATATATAAAAATCCAAAAATATCTTGCTGCAGTTTATTTACCTGTTTTTGTGTTTTTGTTTATCTATCTATCACTACGATATTTGATCCTTGCAATTTACCGCCAAGGGATTGATAACCCCTTGTTTGCGGGTGCAAGTATTTGTTATTTTGTGTGTAGGTGTTGTTCATGACGTGTTATATGGTTCTTCTACTAGATTGATAACCTTGGTCTTAACTGAGGGAAATACTTAGCTCTACTGTATTGCATCATCCTCTACTCTTCGAAGAAATTTCAATGCAACTCACAAGTAGAAGGGCCCCTTCTAATCCAGAAAAAATAGTCAAAAAGTTTCATAGCGTTTGGACTCCGTTTGATACTGATTTTCTGAAAAGCCAAAAACAAGTAAAAAACAGCAACTGACAATGGGCACTAGGTTAATAGGTTAGTCCCAGAAAATGATATATAATTGCATAATAAACATCCAAGATTGATACTATAATAGTATGGAAAAATAAAAAATATATAGATACATTGGAGACGTATCACTTTCCCTCTTGGTCGTGTAGGTGGCGAGAGGTGTAGTGGCGGGTGGCTCAGGCGCGCTCTCTGTCATTGGCAATAGTGATGCCCCGATCTGGACCTAGGGAGCAGGTCTCATCGCGCTTGTCCTAGAGACCTCATGGTGGCACGGGGGAGCTTCCGAGCGAAAGCTTTGCTTGTTGTCGCCGACGACGGCGATGCTCACGGGTGCCACACTCTTCTCGAAGACATCGTCGTGGTGCTCCTCTTCGTGCCAGGGCTCTGGGTGCAGAACCTTGTCCATTTTAGACTCGAGAACAACGACTCTTAGAGCCGTTCTCCCTCCCTAGGGTGTTGTTGCGAAGCTTAGGTGTTATAGGGTGTAGTGTGCCATTGTACCCAGTTATCCATATGTTCTCTTTCGGTAGCGTAGTCGCTTGTGTTCTGTGTGATCCAATTATCCTGGGATCAGCGTTGTATGAAAGGGCTACGTCATCATGTTGTATTGTTCTGACGTGTACTTTGTTTGGTTGTTACCTTATATATAAAGTAGGGTGAAAGCCTATTTCAAGAATATGGCTGCAAACTGAGCATAGCTTAGAAGGTCAAGTTGGAACCTAACCCACTCAGATTTTCGTTCTATACTTGGCACATGTGTCCACATTTTCTTGAATATTGCCCTGTCTTCCCCCCTATGTTCGCTTAGGGGGAAACAATGTCCCAGTCGCCTACAAGGCTCATGCGGTGACTTTATCAATTTTAAGATTTATTGGATCGGTCTCTTAAAAGCGCCATAAAGTAAAGTGTGTGGGTGCATCCCAGAAATTCACAGGGTCACGCACCTGCCAAGCCATGTACGACTGCTTGATTGCCGCGCAATTCGCAAAATAGTTGAATCACGCATGAGGACACAATAAGTTTTAAGTTTTAGTCATTGAAACTTATGACTTCTTATCTGAAATTACTAAGTTTTATGAGTTGAAACTTAACATTCATTTTAAAAGTCATCAAAACATATTTAAAATGGGTCTTATTTAAAAGCCCTCGTTGCGAGAAACACGAATATGAAAACCAAATTTTATTTGAAATGTTCATTCAAAAGATATAAAAATAAAAATCAAATAAAACAGGTGCGGGGACTCGGTGCCCCCGCACTTGCGTGCCCTAAATCCGCTTCCCATCCCGGGCAACAAGGGCGAGGGTACGTGTATCTAAACGGATGCTTGTAGACGAAAAGGTTGACGGTGTGGCCACTATCCGCTTCTTCTTGAACATCACGATGAAAGCTAGTAGAATTTGTTATTCCTTTTATTTGATCAGTGTTTCTGGACATGAATTTTGTTTGCCTTCAGCATTTCCTTCCCAATAGGACCTCCCCCTAAGGTTATGTATAGGGCTACTGCTTGGATCCATATGTGGTCGTTACTCACTACTGTGAAAGCCAGAGAGACTTTGGTTACTAGCCTGTCCGATGAGAGATGATGGCTCGGAATATCTATAACCAATTTGGATGACGTTTCGGTAATAGGATAAGTGTTTAGTCATCTCATCTTATTTTCGCCGGTTGTGGCATTTTTTAATTTTTTGTAAGTTCTTTAGCTTTTTTGTAAGTTCTTTAGCTCTGAGCGAGCTTGTTGTTGATCTCAAACTTTTCGGATACTTTGTTTAATAAAGGGGCTACATGCGTCGCTCTGCCGGGGTAATCCTCCTTTTCTGAAAAATAAAAAAAATGAAAGCCAGTAGAACATTGATTTTAGTTATCAATGACACCTTGGTCATATATAACTCGCGGAATATATAAGCAAATGTTTATTCCCGTAAGCTTGTCATGATCAAAAGTGACAACCTAGGATATCTGAACAAAGTGGGCAATAATAACGCGCGATATATTTTATAGTGCGATCGAGGCAGGGTGCGTCTGACCTGTGGCGCTGATGGCAATCCGCAATCCTGTCCGGGTCGACCTCTCGCTGACTGCAGATCTACAATCCGGTCTTGTGTCAATCGAGCGTGATGGAACTAGCTACTGAGCTAGTCTTGTCCGTGTTTCATGGTGCTGCGCGCGCAAGACCCCATTAGCCATCTATCTGGCTTTGGATATCACCCACCAGAGGATATGATATGGTACAAGAAAGAACATATCGAACTTTTGTTTTTAAATTGGCTGCTCTCGGTTGTTGCATTGCAAAATGTCTAGTCTGTCAAAATGTATTGTTCGAGTGGACACCGGACATCAAAGGGCTTTTTGTTTTTTGAAATAACATATGAACCAAAAAAAACAGAAATAACAGATACTACTCCGTCCTATAATATAAGACGCACTAGTGTCAAAAACGTCTTAAATTATGAGACAGAGGGAGTGCATCGTTTGTGAGGAATGGTACAATTTGATTCATAGGCTCTTTTCTTTTTTTGCAGAGAGATTCATAGGCTCCTCAAACCAATCAACAATAAAAGAAATCTAGCCAACCTAGTAAGCTCGTGCGCAACCTTATTTGCTTTTCTATCTTTTTCACGAAGACGCAAAGGTTGCGTATCTTTTTATTGATAGATAGAAGGACAATGAGTACAACCGAGGATACAACACATGACATGAACACAAGAAGGCATGCACATGGTACCCGGTGCAGAGAGAAGGGATGCTCAGCCCGAACAGGGAGAAACACACAGTTAAATCCACCAAGCCTAAAACTAGAGTAGTAGACCAAAAGAGCACAATATCAGTGGTAGGGCATGCGGTTGTGCAGTCTAACGACCCGAGTTCAATTCCTAGAATTGACAGGTGATGCACAGGGGGTTCTCCCCCGTTTATTGAGGATCAAGTTTGGTGTATGGTAGAACCACTTATCAAAAAATATCTTGATACTCATTTTAAAAAATTTCGCGGACCAAATTTATCTTGGTACTCATACTAAAATGGCCGTATGCATTCCTAGTTGGTCCAGAGGCCGGGGAAGTGAAATTCACCCCCATTTTTAAGGGTCCTATCCTCCCGTCCTCTCCTCCTGTGTCGGCCCTGCGCGGCGGCCGGGGGGAACCCTAGCGCCGCCGCGTCCTCGTCCCTCCCCCGACCTCTCCTCCTCGCCGCCGCCGGGGCGCGCCGCCGGGCAAAGCTCGGTCAGCGTCGGCGGCGGCATGATCTCTTCTCCCACGACTCGCTGGATCTGGCGCGGGCGGATCGCGACAGTTGTTGGCGGCGCGGGCTTGGGGGCGACGGCAGGGCTCACGCTCGCGGTTTCACCTGGTGTGCGTGGGAGTCCGCTCGGGGCGCCCGGCGGTGGCCCTTGGCAAGCGGTGGCGGGCGCTGGGCTCTCGGCGGCCCTCCGGCGTGTGTAGGCGGCGGTGGTCCCTGTGCGCGGTCGGCGGCTCCTTCTCTGACTGGGACGGCGCGGGGGATGGCGGCGGCCCGGCGTGGCCGGCGATCTGGATGCGGTGGTGCCGGCGGCTCGCTGATCTGCCGATGCCACAGGGTTCTGCCTGGTGGTGCTGGTGGTGACGGCGACCCGTGTACGAGAGTTGGATCCCTTCGAACTGATCTGGGTGAAAACTTGCCTTCGGCGTCTGCTAAGGCTGGCGGTGGCGACGCTATCTGCGTCGTTCCCTTCTTGAAGGCATCGCCGTGGAGAAGTTGAAGGCCACTTTCTCCTACTTCCGGGAAAAACCCTAGATCGGATGATCGGATGACGACGGTGCGCTGATGTCGTTCCTCCCTTGGGGGCGTCATTCTTGGAGGTGCACACGTGATCAAGGGACCAGAGGACAGGTTCTTTGGTGGAGTGATGATTCATCCTACACACTGATGGCGACGGATCTTGACGGCGTGGCGCAGTGCAGATTCGGAGTTCGCTGTGGGAGGATGGACTCGCGCAGGAGGACGACGTTGTCGGGTGTCGTGGTGGCGTCGATAGCAGAGAGACCTGGCACGGTACATGCAACATTACAACTCTGAACATGGATTGGCGGCAGGTGGCTGCGGCGGCCTCATACCCGGCAGGCGTCCTGGTTGAGGAGTGCGCCGGACTGGTAGGTGCCCCATACCCGGCAGGCGTCCTGGTTGGGACCTCATGTCTTAGATGTTTAGGTTTGGCTGCGATGTCTGTTTGTTATTAGACCCAGACTATCTGCGCCCCTTCATCAATTGGATAGGTGTAGCAACAGTTGTTGCTTAAACGGTGGCTTTAGTCTTGCTGTTGTTTGGCTTTATAAGGTCTTGTGAGAATAATTAATAAAATAAATGTATGCATCGTTCAGATGCAGAGGCCGGGGATCATCCTCTTTTTCTAAAAAAAACATCTTTAATTCCAACACCGAAGATTCCGTGAGTGAGCAAGATAGCGCCTGATAGAAAAGCAATAACGCAGGTGTTTGTGCTTGTTTTGTCATTGGATTGACATAATATATTAGTATAAAAAAATTACCTTCATGGTACAATATCAAGCAAGACATTTGGGATGCCTACGACCCACACAAGAAAGAAATAAGAAGAAGAAAATTGACATAGCCAACAACTTGCAAAAGACCAGCAATAACGTCATCAACCATCCTTGACAACACACGAGGTACGAGAAAGATTTCTCAAAAACAACGCCAACAAGAAGATAACGGCGCTCAAACGCAATCGTCACGGGATCCAACCACTGCAAGTAAGATTGAGTATTTTTCATCACTTGTATCAAAGCAATCCAAGGATGGGATAGTATATTACAAACATGACAAACCAGAATTAAGAGCATCACACCATTCAGCATGAATGATGAGCCATCTCAAAAACAAAGAATTAAGAGCATCACACAGTATGAACCAACACCCTGCAGTACACCACAGTAGCTACTACTGTAGTTAATTACACGCACGCCATGCATGTACACGTCTGTCTCACGAAATTGCAACGTCGCACGGCACGCCCCGGAAGGATTTTGCCGACGACGGCGACAAGCCGATGACCACCGGGGAGCAGACCGCCCGCATGTTGTAGTGCCTGGACTTGACGCCGCCAACCAGGAAATGGACGATCGCGGTGACGCGCACCTCCACGCCCACCTCGCCGTCGGAGCGGTCGTGCTCGAGCTCCCGCGCGGTCCAGTCGGGCACCGGCGCCGACCGCGCCACGGCGCGCACCTCGAGCCGCGTCTCGTTCCTGCTGGGCTGGTGGAAGTCCGGCACGTCGGCGACCGCCAGCTGAGGCGCCACCTCGCCCGCGCCGTAGTGCACGTAGACGGCGACCGACCTGTAGCGCATGGACACGCGCCGGTTCGGGTTGTCGGCCGCGAGGGTGAGGTAGAAGGAGGCGTTGAGCGTGGCGCCGCCGCCGCCGCCGGGCGGCGACGTGACGTTGAAGTGCCGCACGGCGGCACGCGCGACGCTGTACTCGATGGGCTTGGGGCGGACGACGAGCCAGAAGACGAGGACGCCGAGGCCGGCGAGGAGCACGGTGACGACCAGCGCGGCCACGATGCAGCGGAGCACGGCCACCCGCCTGGCGCTCCCCGTCGTCGCCGGCATCGCGGTGCCCACCGTAGCTGCGCGCGGCGTATATACTTTCTGCCACCGACGTACGTAGCAGCTATTGTTGCGTCGACGCGTGCACCGTCACCACGGCTAGTCGGCTATGCTTTGTATAGAGAGGGAGAGGGGATCGGAGAAAGAGTGCAATGTACTGTACTGTAGTACGACGGTGCTGTATGATCGATCGAGTCCGCGCGAGTTGCTTCTTTGGCGGGAAAAGAATCGAAGACGCAAAGCATCAAGCATGCACAGGGTGTGCCGGGTGCTTCAAAAGTCGTGCTCCGTTCGCTTTCGGTTTCTTTGCTCCTTTCCTCTGGACGGAGGGATTCCATTTCCAGCTAATATTCCTCTCTGCGCGCTCAAGGAATTTTCAGTGGGAGAAGCAGAGGGGAGCAGAGAATGAGCGGCTCGGTATATGTTTTCGATAATTAACCACTAATTTCTGTGGCAAGCTTAACGCGCCCTGCTCTGGTTGAAGAAAACTTCATCCAAAAGTTCAGGCAAAATCGACAGTATATGGTTGTGAATTTTGGCCAAACATATGAAAACACAACCCTTCTAGCTTCTAGGCTCAACAGGAAATATAATGTTTCATTTGCACACAAAAAACTACTCCCTCCTATCCAAAATAGGTGTCGCAGTTTTGAATAAACAGGGACACTTATTTCAGATCGGAGGGAGTACTGTATATTTTGGCAACGTTTTTTTTAAAGTAATTTTGGCCAAGTTTGTAGAGAGAAAATATATACATCTTAAATAAATATACAAATTGCTTAAGATTAGGAGATTAGCGAAACTTCGGTAGTAGTACTCACGGACTCGGCTCCCCTGACGTACTGCAGGGCGCAGTTGGGCCACTGACAGGTGGGGGCCCACCTGTCAGTGGCCCAACTGCGCCCTGCAGTACGTCAGAGGAACCTCGTCCAGTACTCACAGCTGAAGTAGACTAAACCCTCCAAAAGAAGACTACTAGTAGTACCTAGAGTAACACGACGACACAAGTACAGTTCAGCGGTCACACCGTATACATGACCTAAAGAAAGTAACATCCATATGCACTAGCTTAACCAATTTGGACAACACGCAGCTAATTAGCTTCTAGCTAGCCGTAGTAGTCAGCTCGAAGTGGCGTGCAGAAAGTGGCAGCTAGCTTAGCCATCTCCTCACCTAGTGGTGTTTACAAAGTGGCAGCTAGCTTAGCCACATTCTTCAAGTTGGTTGCTGAAGTTTTGACCTAACTTTTGCAATGCGTGTGCCAAAGAGATTACTCCAACCGGATGATCCATGTCGTTCGTGTCTGCACCGCCATATTTCCGACTCAAATTTGGGCCTGAACTGCGTCGGCCCAAACACGAAGCATCGCGCGTCCTCTCGATGTCCGTCGCAGCCCCATATATCGGTCGACCTACAACCCTGAGCAGTCGTAATTAACGCAGCCACCTACCGAGGTCCCGTCTGGCAGTGTGTGGAAGGGCCGCATGCCCGTCCTTTTTAATGGACGCGTATGTCGGAGCTGGCCTCATCCACTATCGGTCAACATCTAGTCATCTTTGCTTCCCCGCCGGCGACCACAAAACCCTAGCCAGCCAGCTAGCCCGAAACCCTAGCAGAGCCATGGGCATCTTCAGCGGGAAGGGAGGGAGGAAGGGGAGGTTCAGCGCCAGCGCGAGCTCTCTCTCCCCCCCCTCTACCGCCGCCGGTTAGAAGCGGCACGCCACCGCGGGAGCGAGAGCGACTGTACATCCCAGTCCACCTTGCGCGGTGGCACTGGGGGTACCGCCAGCCCCTACAGTACCCGGATGTCAACTTGCCGCACGACTGGCATGTGGACCCGCAGTGCATCCCCATCCCGACGGCACCGCAGTCAGCGTGGGCGCACCTGAAGGAGGTTTCCCGGCAGCGCGAGCTCCTTAAGCGCGGAGCAGCGTGCCAGACTCCCCCAACTGGGAGCGCTGGTTTGCGCTAGAGCACGAGAAGGAGGACCGGCACAACGTCTACATCGACCACGACGTTCCACCACCCCTCCCCTCCCCTAGGTAAAGCCGGAGGAAGATAAGTCCAAGGCGGAGTACCAAGATGCCCTCGAGGAGGCCCTGGAGCACACGTTGGAGGCGAGCTGGCTCGAGGAGGACGCCCATTGGGATGTGCTGGAGCACACCCTTGCTTTGTTCGCGGCGGGGGACTCCGACCACGCGCCCCTGTTCGTGCAGCCACCGCCCCTTGTCGAGCTCAAGACCGAGCCGGAGCGCGAGCCAATGCCCACGCGGTCACCGCCGGCCCCCCACTTGGCCCGAGGAGTCCTGTTCGTGGACCGGCGAGCTCGACGAGTGGGTGAGCGTGCCTCCCTGCTACTACGCCTCCACACCGGAAGAGGAAGAGACTCACCTTGAGTGCTGGAAGGCGCATCGTTCTCCGAGGAGGAGGGCGACGACGAGCGCCCGATGCACCGGGAGGAGTAGCTCCGCCGCGACGAGGAGGCTCTGCAGCCTGAGGAGGAGGAGTGCGCCCGCCTCGCCTCTATGCCGCCGCTGCAGCAGACGTCGGAGGATGCTGCCTTGGCGGCATATCAAGCCGCGTTCGGTTGGGCTGGACCACCTCCTGTCTTCATCGACAGTGGCGACGACGATGGCAAGGGCAAGGGCAAGGGCAAGGCGGTCTACTAGAGCAGTGTGCGGGCGTTTATTAGAGTTTTTTTAATGTTTAAGTAGACTTTGATCGGCGGTTGACATGCCATTTATGTATAATTATGCTTGATTAAATCTGTTTCGACGATGTTGGGTCTGCCTCCCGTTGGACGCACCTGCCGATCCAAATCAAAAAGCAGACGCGTACGTTTGCCTGGCCGACCAAAACGGATGAAAAGCGGATAAAGCGCGTTCGCTTGTTCGAGTTGCTCTTATTCCTTTGCTTCGTATCGTTCCGCTCAAAAACAGAGAGCGGAGAGATACTCCATTTGCTTACAGGGAGCAGTAAAGACAATATGGACTGTCCGGATCATGACCTGTACTATCTTTGTTTTTAAATATATAAACCGCCTTGGCAGATAGTACTTCCTCCGTTCCTTAATATAGGACGTTTTGATGGTTCAGTTTAAACTTTGAAAACGGGCAATATTCAGAAACGGAGGGAGGGTGGTAGTAGTATAATTTTGGAATCCAATAACTCCCGAACGTTCGGATTTTGAGCATTTCACCCCGAACGTTTTTACATGACAACTTTAGTTCATATGGGATGACAACTTTAGTTGATAGGGGATGACAACTTTGTCCTTTTTCATTTTTTTCAGAAAATTGCCATATTTCCCTAATCTCCCGAACGTTCGGAAGTTATCATCACCGATAATTTTAGGGCAAATTGACGTCTATCAGTAGTGGTACAGAATTTGTGATTTTGCACGATAGTTGCCCGTCAGAAAAATATATTCTTTTACTACTCAAATTGGTTCTTTTTTACCGCATAGGTAAATCTGGACCGTGTAGTGTCCCCATGTCTTGGAAAAATTGACAGCCACCAGGAAGGGAATTTAAAAGTGCATCGACGCGGTTGCTTAAGCTTGAAAATGATCTCGGATGGTCTGACAACCACAATGTCTTGAACGACTGACCTCAGGCAGAAGACATGCATAGGCACGGAGAGCCACATGATCTTTGGCTACTTAATTATAGTATATTATCTAGCAAAGCATGCATCGTAGAAAGACGAGACAACTAATCAGCAGATCTGCGGCCTAACTTAGCCTCCTCGTACGTACTCCTGCTACTAAACTGTTCTTTTGTTGTTGCTGTGTTGAAGTGGAAGCCTCCTCGTACGACGTGTGGAACGACGCCACTCAGCGGTACTGCTTTTGGTAACTGCAAGATGTGTAGTACTCCTACATGTCAGCAGAATCATCTAGTGCGCCTTCAGTTGAAGTTAAACGCTGTCACGCTAGTATTGGTCGTACGCATGTAGTAGCAACATAGTCGGTGAAAGTGGAGGTGCCTGGAAAAGCAACGTACGGCATGGTTGCGACCATTACAGCCCAATTGATCATTGCTTAGTTACGCCCAGCCGGTCATTCACACAACCACACACTTGGCTAATTAATCAAGCTCGTTTAACCGCCATGTCTGGTCCGACCTAACAAAGTCGATCGATCGATAGTTCAATACCCGCGGGAATCGACAAAGAAATAAGCAAAATATCCACTTCTCCATCGATCGATCGAGGGGGAACATCCTGCAGTCCTGCTTGCTAAGTGGCGTGCACCTGTCACCGTGAGCGTGGCCCGGATAAGATTGCGGATGAGATCCGAGCTTTCCCCCCATTTTTACCGCGGCGTGCTCAAGTGCGCTCTGACTATACATGGCTCTCCCCGCGTTTTTACTGGCGATATCTCTCTTGTCCATACTCGATACCCGGTAGCAAAGTGATCGGTCGCCAATTCGCCACATGCATAACCGTCCTCTGTCATGTCCTGATAGCAAACTACTAACTCCGTCCGGGTTTATTGATCATCATTATATTTCGTGTCAAATTTTGACCATAGATTAAACTAACAAAATGTTCACGCATATTACCAAACATTATATTTTTGAAAACTATGTTTAAATACGAATCCAATGAGATAATATTTCTTGACATGCATTAATATTTTATTAATTGAATATTTAGTCAAAATTTGATACAAATTATAAGAAAAACCTATAAACCAGGACGGAGATAGTAGTCCGAGCAGTACATCAGTGTTCTCATTTCCCGACACGGCACAAGCGCGACTGTTTTCTCTTTGTTTGTCTCAGCTGTCCGTCCCTTTCGCGTATAAATTCAGAAATTGCGCGGGAGGGCCTGCATCTGCCAGTTGAGTTTCTTTTTCTTTTTTGCCGGGAACAGTTTGAGCTCGAGTTTTTCCTTTTTAACATTTTGGGCTTGAGCTTAGCTTAGCAACCCGGTGTTTTCGAAATCATTAGTTAAGGAGTACTCATTGCGAAGATCAATTCAACTTTTCCAGGTTGCAACAAGTGGCGCGCTGCATGTGCGCCACTTGTCGCAACCTGAAATTTTTCCTTTTTTCATAGATCCATTTATTCAAAATGTTTTATCTCTTAAACCGAGCGTCCAAATGTCGAACCGCTTTCGCTGTTGGATTCATCGCGTCGAGATCTTCAAAATTAGATCCCATGTCGATAGGTTTTGATGAACTTTTATTTCACAAAAAAAGATACGAAAAAAACAGACGAAAAAACCGAACCGGGAGCACGGGTTTTTTCCGTTTGCAAAAGAGACACGCCCGTGCCTCTGACGAAATCACAATCGTGCCTCTCGCGGAAGCAAAAGCGTCACTCGCGAAAGAAAAAAAACAAAAAACGCGTATTTTTTCCGTTTCCGAGGAGGCACAGCCGTGACTCTCGCGAAAGCACAACCATGCCTCTCGCGGAAGCAAAACCATGACTCTCGCGAAGGAAAAAAAACGCGTTTTTTCCCCTTCCGAGAGGCACGGCTGTGACTCTCGCAAAAGCACAACCGTGCCTCTCGCGGAAGCAAAACCGTGACTATCGCGAAAGACAAAAAAACAGGAAACCCGTTCTTTTTTCTTTTTCGAGAGGCACGGCCGTGATTCTCGCGAAAGCACAGCCGTGCCCCTCGCGGAAGCAAAACCGTGACCATCGCGAAAGAAAAAAACACAGAACACACGTTTTTTCCTTTTCCGAGAGGCACGGCCGTGACTCTCGCGAAAGCAAAACCGTGCCACTCGCGGAAGCAAAACCGTTACTCTCGCAAAAGAAAAAAACGCGTTTTTTTGCGCAGAAAAACGTTTTTTTTCAAAAAAATTTGTCGAAAACCTAGGGAAGACCGATGGAAAACCAAAACGTTGAAAAAACCCAGAAAAAACCGTTTAAAAAACCGAAAATGCACGCAAAAAAAAAAGCAAAATCCGAAGGGAGCGTCCAGAGCGCGACACGTGGTGAATGGCTGAGAGCGCGCCAAGTGACGCTGATCGTTGTGAGGCTCCCGAAGGAGCACTTGTTAATTAGTTGCTCCCCAGTGTTCCTTCTGTTCGAACTGCGTGCTTGGTTTCCTATATGGACTTTTGGGCCTCTGCATCCGCCGACCCGCGGTCTGTTTTTTTTTTAACACAAGTACATACGTAAATGCTCATATATACATGCATACACGCATCTTTATGAATGCACGCACACACCCTGCCCCTATCAGCATCTCCGAAAGACTGGGCCAGCATATCATCTTGAATTTTACAAAGTCATCTTAGGCGCCTCGTAGTTGACGGAAACGTCTTCTCCCATTGAGTGCGCGTCGCGGTGATTCTGAAATAAATTCAGAATAAATGCGAGCAACAGGACTTGAACCCTGGTGGACTGGGGATACCATTGTCCACCTAACCATCCAACCACAGGTTGGTTGGTTCTGCATTGCGTTCTGTTACCCACAGAGCCCTAGGCTGCATGAGAAAAAAACGTACGACTTCTAGTTGCTCTCATTGGATGCAATGAGTCGCTGTTTGGTTACATGCAAAACAAATAGTGTGCCAACCTCTTCAAGTGGTGAGATTATCAATGCATACAATCATAGGCGCAACAAAAGTGAGCAACATTAGATTAAACCACTATGACAAGCCTACACATGACTACATTAACAAGCATACTCATAACCACTTAAAGCACCTTGCAGAAGTGGGTTGAACATATTTTCTCATGGAAGTGGCCAACTTATGTTGGCCTCTTCAGACGCCTCATGTAGGCATTGCCTTCTACTACAACCTTTTCCTTGAAGCATCCGCCCGAAGAATCATTGTCGATGGCCAACTTGTCGGTAGACCATTGCAATGAAGAACATTAGTCACAACATACTACCGAACAACAATGTAAATCAAACTACAATGCGTACAATAACAATGTGTATGTCAAAGGTGATGATCTTCACTTCATGTTGTCATGTAGCTGGTACAAGGATAAGACTACAATGTGTATAACCAACCCTTGTACCAACAATCACCTTATAATATATGGGCTGCACATCAGTGAAGATAAATTTGTCAACACATTCCTAATCAAACAGCCCCCCCCCCCCAAAAAAAAATATCAGACTGATCTACTCCCTAATCAAACTTAGCTTCCCCGAAATCTATCCTAAATTGTTATGATTAGTGCACAATCAATGCTAAAATCTAATAAAATCCATCCGGTGTATGATCAGTGCTAAAATATTATTGAATTGGTGCACAATCTGCAAAATGGACATGGTTCTATGATCCTAGCATTGTCGCCTGAGCAACAATCGCACTAAAAAACCTAACCGCTAAAATCTAATTGAATCTGTAAAATGTACCAAAGACAATGCTGAGGTGGAGCGGGAGCGGATGATGCCGAAGCAAACCCTGGCGGGAACGACAACATCCCCGCTCCTGCCACAACTGATGTCTTCATGTACCCCTACCACGATCAACACCCTGGCCCCCACAGAAGAAGTACCGGTCATCGCAGTCTCCACCCTGCCATCGGCTTAGTGTAGATGGGAGAAGGGGAGTTTACAGGTCTCTCCAACTTACCCGGGGCGAGCCCCCCCGCATCATGGAGGTAAGTCTACGATCGTGGTTGCTAGCGGCAATGGGCGAAGGAGTCGAGCGGGCAGATGGTGGAGCGTCGTCGGCCATCGGTGGCGATAATGGGGCGGTGAGAGAACGGTGTGAATGCGGGCTTGGACGGTGATGGGAGAGAAGTGGGGAGTAAATGGCCATCTCGTCCTATCTCTCGCGCTTCCCAAGGCATGCAGGCTAGACACACACATTGCTCTCTAGAGTATGGCTCTGGATAAATGGTTGATTCAGCTGTTTATCCTCAGCCAGTCCCATGGACGATTTAAGGTTTGTGCAGGCCATAGATTTGGTGCATGCCATGCAAGGAAATATGACGATTTTGCATCCACGGGGGGTATGCGGGCTACCAAACACGCCCTAATTAAGTCTCGGATGGATCGGTCAGTTATTGCAAAGCTGAGAGTGTATTCAACTTTTTACCTCCTCATATGTCTCAATTTTTTTACCTCATTGTTAGGTTGAATAAGTCATTTATCGTCAGTTACCAAGCTTAATTTTGAGGTTATTGTTCGCTACACTAATATTTCCCAAGATCCGAAATGAGTCATTCACCATTCGTTACCAAGCTAAGGAGTTGATTGTTCGCTACACTAATTTCTCTCAATATTGCAGTCATTTGTCTGAACATTGTCTCTGCAAAGACTGTAAAATTATAACGCTTGTTTCAAAAAAAATCTAACTTAAATTAGCAGCCGGAGTCGAGGCAACATGATTTTCTTCCTGGCTATCAGCCGCCGGAGCAGTAGTCAGAAGAAGGGGAGAAGAATCCATGAACTGCTTGGTGGAGCTTGGAGTGGAATGGGGTATCGCATGCGAATATTTTTAATGGTATCGCCTGGTTTGTATATTTATTTTTTCTCCCGTGAGAAATTTTCAATCTATTCATCTTCAATCATGGCATGACAGTACAAAGAACATTGGAGGTAATAAAAATTACAATCAGTTCCGTGGACCACCTAGCGACAACTGCAAGCACTTGAGCAAGCCCAAGGCGCGCGACCATCATCGCCCCTCCCTTGCTGGAGCCGGGCAAACCTTGTTGTAGTAGAGAGCGGGGGAGTCGTCGTGCTAAGGCCCTATAGGGCCAGCACACCAGAGCAGCAACCATCACCGATGAAAAAAGTCGTAGAACGGAAGGATCAAACCTGTAAACACCGAAACAAAGACGAATGAAGACCAGATCCAAAAGATCCATCAAAGACCAGCACCAACCAAATCCCGCGAGATCCAATGGAGACACACCTCCACATGCCTTTCGACGACATAGACGCACCATCTGGGCGAGGATAGAACGTGGAAGACATTATTTCTAGGAAGGGACATCGTTGCCGCCACACAGCCCCAATCAGGACTGAACTTAACAAGAATGTGAACATGGTTCCTCCCGTCGGCGGGGGGCCGAAGTCCTTCACACCTCCATGGCCCAAAAGCCATCTAAGATGGGGCGGACCAACGGTGGAGCTGGCGGGAGGAGGAGGAAAGCTTGAGAACTTTTTCTTATAGAGGAGAAAAGAGAAGGCGTATAACACGCATTAGCTTCGTAGAAGACGGCATGGTCTCCACTTTTTATACAATTATTAGAAAACAAAAAACAAAAACATAACCTAATTCATTTGTGTTTTCAGTCAATAACGTCAACAGATCCCTCCGAAATGTGGTCGTCACGGAGTACATGTGCTCTGATGTAGGTACATAAGGAGGGATGACGTGTGGGGCATGTATGTTGCACACTTAGAGGATGTTTGCTTGGGCTTCCTGCCGGCTTTCCATTCAGGCCGGTGTGCTTAAGCGGCACGGTCCAAGTAATGGCTTATGCCTCCTTTGTGCTGTTCCAGAGACCGGGACATATATCTTGTTCATATGCATGTCTGTTTGGATCCTTTAGGGTTTCATACGCGCGGCACTGGGACCTGCCTGGAAGGCCCTAGAGTCTCCAGAGTTCCTTGAGACCAGAGCTAACCAGACCGGGCAAAATCGCCGCCTATTCTAGCTAATTTTTGTGGCGATGTCGTGGACGTTATGTTCGACACGCAATAAAACGGTGATTGAGTGGGTCTTCCCGCGTCAGCCATCTTACTCGTTCTTTAAATTCCTTACTTTCTTGCAGCATTGACACCTGCTTTCTAGGCAGTGTAACCGCGACCAGCTTGGGCTAATCTGGATGCAATCTTGGCTACCGTGCATCGCCTATCCTCTTTATAGGGCCGGTTTGGCTACCGCTACTTGGTGGCTTTTTTTTCTATTTTTTTATGCTTTTTTGGGTGTGATTGTGTTGATGCCCTAGCTTTCTTATTTGCTGTGACACTTGGGATTTGTATGGATGTTTGCTTTATTTATGAAACAAGAAGAAAGCCTATTTCAAGAGTTCATCGTGGTAGGATATTGTGCCTGCTCAATATATCTGATGTGCTCATGGGGTAGAGTGTGCATGCGTGTGTTTATAAGATTGAGTGTATGTGCATTTGCGATTGTACAGTGTTAAAAAAACTGATATTGCAATATTTAGACGAAATATGCCTAAGCTGGTTATTTAGTTGAATAGCTAGTCCCTAGTGAGCTACGTAGTGAGTAGTGAGTGTGTAAGCACATATATTTTCCTCCCATTAGTTCGACCATCATGTTGTCTCGCTAAGGCATGTCTCGTGCAAGCTCAGTACGGCTTAGCTTGGCTAAAAGGTTGTCGTGCAACTAGGTCGGGCCAATGGCGTCATCTGCATTTTGCACCGCAAAGCGTGCACCTCGCGAGTACTTCAATTCCATGCAAAGACTATCACTTCCGAGTCTAGCAGTATTCTCCGATAGAAACTACAGTCCATCATTTTTCTTTTGCACATCACGCCCATCTAATTTGATTGTTGCCGTATGTACAAGTTGATTTTATTCTACACTAGTCAGCCCGTATCACTGTTTGATTTTATTTCATGCAATTGGAAGGAACGTACACAATAGTAGTTTCCTAGAAGTATCATTGAGTGAAAGACTACTCCATATGGGCAGGTCTGTAGCGGACTATTTTATATAAAATCAAACAGAGTTCAATTAGTTCGTACAAAGAAGACCTCACTTGTTAACGATATCTTATTTATAGATTATATTTGATAAAGATAAAGAATTGTTTTTTGCCCCGGCCCGACCGTGAGTGTACCTCACTGTAAGAAAACGTACGTTGTGGTGCAACTAGGTCGGACCAATGGCGTCATCTGCAACTTGCAGCGAAAGTGTGCACCTCGCGAGTACTTAAGCCCCGGGATAGTCCCCTAGATTCCCACAGCACAAGCCACAACAGCTAGCAGCTGGATCGATCGACCACCCAGTCGCATATATACTACGAGTGAACAGGTCAATCTAGCATGGCGCTGGCGTCTTTGTCCAAGGTGGTGCTGGGGTCGGCGGCGTTCGGGGTGTTCTGGGTGCTGGCCGTGTTCCCGTCGGTGCCTTTCCTGCCGATCGGCCGCACGGCGGGTGCGCTGCTGGGGGCGGCGCTGATGGTCGTCTTCCACGTGATCAGCCCGGATGACGCCTACGCCTCCGTGGACCTCCCCATCCTGGGCCTCCTCTTTGCCACCATGGTCGTCGGCGGCTACCTCAAGAGCGCCGGCATGTTCGGGCACCTTGGCCGGCTGCTGGCGTGGCGGAGCCAGGGCGGGCGCGACCTGCTTTGCCGCGTCTGCGTCGTCACGGCCCTCGCCAGCGCGCTCTTCACCAACGACACCTGCTGCGTCGTGCTCACGGAGTTCGTGCTCGAGCTCGCCGCCGAGCGCAACCTCCCCGCGAAGCCGTTCCTGCTGGCGCTGGCCACCAGCGCCAATATCGGGTCCAGCGCCACGCCCATCGGGAACCCGCAGAACCTGGTCATCGCCTTCAACAGCAAGATCTCTTTCGTGGGCTTCTTCCTCGGCATCCTGCCGGCCATGCTCGCAGGTATGGCCGTCAACATGGTCATGCTGCTCTGCATGTACTGGAAGGACCTCGAGGGGAGCAGTCCCGACGAGGTGGCCGCCGAGAAGGAGATGGCGGCCGTCGAGGAGGGTCGCCTGCCGTCCCCGGCAACGTCGACGACGCTCAAGGGCCCCGGCCAGACGATGCTGGTCCAGTCGTCATCGCTGGTCGCCGCCGCCGGCCACGACTCGGTGATGATGGAGAGCATCTCGACCAAGCACCGGTGGTTCATACAGTGCTCGGCGCCGCAGCGGAGGCTGTTCCTCAAGAGCTTCGCGTACATCGTGACCGCCGGCATGCTGGTCGCCTACATGCTCGGGCTCAACATGTCGTGGACGGCCATCACCACCGCCGTCGCGCTCATCGTGGTGGACTTCCGCGACGCGGAGCTCTGCCTCGGCAAGGTGTCTTACTCGCTGCTGGTTTTCTTCACGGGGATGTTCGTGACGGTGAGCGGGTTCAATAAGACGGGGCTCCCTGGTGCCATCTGGAACGTCATGGAGCCATACTCCAAGATCAACCACGTCAGGGGCATCACCGTGCTCTCCCTCATCGTCATCATCCTCTCCAACCTAGCCTCCAACGTACCAACCGGTCAGTGAATTCTTGCATCGTCAAGTGTACTTCTTTACACACTACACTGTACGTATCACTTGCGCTAGCCGTTGTGCATGTACGTACGTAACAGTAGTATCTGCGTTAGATCTTTCTTGTTACGGCATAGTACTGGAACTATAGTTTAGTGGCTAGCTAAGGGGCATGAAAAGTACTGCCTGTTTCGTTCGTTTGTGCTGCTGACGCATTGAGCATTTTGTGCCGTACATATATGTCGTGTGTGCATGACAGTTGACAGGACGGCTTGGAAAAATTATTTGGCAATTACTAACTGACATGAAGATGCGTGTGGTTCATGCAGTGCTCCTGATGGGTGACGAGGTGGCGGCGTCGGCAGCGACGATCTCGGCGGCGGCGGTGACGCGGTCGTGGCTGCTGCTGGCGTGGGTGAGCACGGTGGCGGGTAACCTGTCCCTGCTGGGGTCGGCGGCGAACCTCATCGTGTGCGAGCAGGCACGCCGGGCGCCGCGCAACGCACACGACCTCACCTTCTGGAGCCACGTCGTCTTCGGCGCGCCGTCCACGCTCGTTGTCACCGCCGTCGGCATACCACTCATCGGCATCATCAACGCTGCCTAGATCGATCCACCAAAATTATTAGTACTACTACTACCAGCCAATACATGCCGATCGAAAGTTATAAGTTGACGAACCGCTGCATGCTCAATTATATACGCATGCTCCATGCGCACCGTCGATCCACGATCGAGTAGAAATATTTCCGAAGTAGTATGTTCATTTTTTCCTTTTTGCAAAACTCTGAAGTCTGTTACATATATGCAGTGTGTATGTATATACTGATAATTAGTAAGCATCGTACACAGAGGTATCAGCGTGCACCTAACACATCATCCGCTGGTATTTAGAGCAAGTACACTAGAGTGACTTAGGTGGGCTATAAAAGATGTCACATCGCATTTATGCATAGTTGAAAGAGAGAGAAGAAAAGAGAAGCGGGTTGCATGCTTATAGCCGGATGTAAGACAAGACCCGACAAACTTTGTGAGAGAAAAAGATAAACCATATATTAATGATATGACATACTAGTATAACAGATATTGTATGGATGGGCTATTAGGTTGGTTATAAATGACGTGCCAACTCCATATAACCGACTCTTGACTATACTATTAACCATGCTCTTATCTTTCCTGGCCTTCAAATTAGCGTAATCGTCCAGTTGACACTAGCCCACCACACTATCCACCATGCAATACCAATTCTCTATTCGGGAGTAGCTTCAATTGTTTGTTTCGTTCTTCAGTTTTCATCGGGTTTTTTTTCTTTCTCCTTTTTATTGTTTCTTTTTTGTAGCGCTTGTCTACTTTTTGCATACACGTTGTACATTTCTCGTATACATCAAGAATATTTTTATATAACTTTAGCATCTTTAAAATATATGATTAACATTTTTTTAAATATAGTTTTTTCCCCTAGGGTTTTCCTAGGGTCTACCTCTTCCTTCGGCGGCGCCGCTGAAGTCCACAAATTCCCACGTGAAAATCGGCCGGATTGCTAAGCGCTTGCTGGTGATCGGGTCGTCCCGTGGCAATCGTCTTGGTACACCGTTTGCATGGAGTTAGGGGATGGAGTTCGAGGAGCAGGAGGGTCGAAGGGAGCGCAAACGGAGGATTTAGGGCGGAAGGCTTTGGGGGCTGGAGAGGATCAACTCCCGTCATCGTCGGCGGCGGGGATGGCTGCGGGAGGGGCGGATGAAGCGAGGCGTATGGAGGAGGATCGGGAGGATGGGGATGAGGAGGAAAATTGGGATCACCATGGCCCAGATCTGAATTTGGAAGATGTGTTTGAAGGACTAAAGTTGCAGGGGGAGGAGGTGGATGATCTCGATCTGTCAGGGGAGGTTGATGAGTTGATCAAGGATGTGAGGTGGCTGGCTCTTTTTAGGGTTCATAACCTACGTCCATTCAGTCATGCGACGCTATTAAACTCTATGAGGAATGCATGGGCGTGTGCTCAAGTGTGACGTTCAATATAAAGGGACCTAATTTGTTCTTGGCGCAATGCCATTGTTTGGGAGACTGGAAGAGGGTCATGGAAGGAGGACCATGGCAGTTTAGAAGAGATCTGGTGGTTTTGGTTGAATATGATGGGTTTACTAATGTCTCTGACTATACGTTGGACATGTACCCACTTTGGGCAAGGATCAAAGGCCTACCTGACGGTCTAACGAGGAAGAAAGAACTGGCTGAGAAGGTGGCAAAGAAGGTAGGGGAGCCTCCGTTTACGGTGATTGTCAATGAAGGCAAGATCAGTCCTTCGAGCTACTTGAGAGTTAGGGTGTTCGTTAATATTAATAAGCCGCTGGTGAGATTTGTGCCAATCACCTTGAAGGAGAGGAAGAAATACCCAGTTTACTACGAAAAGCTGCCTGATTTCTGTTTCTTTTGTGGATGTATGGGTCACGTGGTCGAGGAATGTGGGGATGGGATACATGATCCGTCATCGTGTGAATGGGGTGACTATTTGCATTGGAGTAGAGAACCAATAAACAATGGTGCAAGAGGAGGTTGAGGTGCTTGGTCTGAGTCATGTAGAGATAATGCGGCTGGGGAAGGAGTACGGGGCGGTAGAAGAGGAGGTGGAGGTAGGGGTGACAGAGGAGGGAGAAGCTTTGGGGCTGGAGGAAGGGGTGCTGGAGTGCATCCGAGTGTACCTGAGGGGGTTGTTGAGGAAGGCGAGCAGGGTGGGCTGGATCAGGAACGCTCGGCTCGTAAAAGACTCGTCAGAGATGATGGTACAGTTAATCTACGTGGGCAGTTGGTTCCTAACCTGGGAGGGAAGGTGGCTGATACTGTGCTTTTTATTGAGTCCGGCGCCGGGATTGGAAGGCCGAGCCCGAGTGCAGCGGCCTCCACACCGGGAAAGAACCCCATAGTGAAAAGGTTGCATCACAGCGGAAGTGGGGAGCAGATGATTGGCATTGAGGATATGGGTACCTCTTATGCGGCGGCCTCCGAGTCGGAGGACCGCCAGGTCCAATGAATTGCTTAAGCTGGAACTGCCGGGGAGGGGGGAATTCCCGGACAGTTCGTGAGCTGACGACCTTTTGTAGGTCATATTCCCCCATGTTTGTGTTCTTGTGTGAGACGAGACAGAAGGAAGCGAAGATGAAGAGATTAAGAGGCCGGTTGGGCTTGAAGGGCTTTTGTGGCGTTGATAGTTCAGGCATGAGTGGTGGCCTGGCGGTATATTGGCATGAAAATTGTGTGGTTGAAGTGCTTGGCAAAGATGATCGTCATGTTGATGCCCTAGTTTGGGTGCAGGAAGGGGCGAATCAGTGGAGAATTACGTTTGTATATGGAGAACCGCGGGTAGAAAACCGGCATCTCATGTGGGCAAAAATACAAAATTTGAAAACTGTCAATGATCTTCCGTGGTTGGTTTTGGGGGACTTTGACGAAGCAATGTGGGATTTTGAACACTTTTCAGCTACTCCAAGACCGGAGCCGCAGATGATAGCATTCAGGGATGCATTGGAAGTTTGTGGTTTAGTAGACTTGGGATTTTCGGGGGTTCCTTTCACCTATGACAATAAAAGAAGTGGCTCAAGCAATGTCAGGGTGAGGCTGGATAGGGCCGTTGCAACAAATGATTGGAGGAATATATTCCCCTTTGCCTCTGTACAACATATTCTAAGTCCTTGTTCGGATCATGTGGATGTACTTCTCAAGGGCGAGGCGGATTCTGGACCGGTTGGGCCGAAACATCGCCGATATGAGATCTTCTGGGAGCGGGACTCCACGCTGCCGGAGGTCGTCAAGAACGCGTGGGAATCTGTTGGCAATGTCCAAAATTTGGAGCAGTTGCGAGAGGCGCTAACCAAGACAATGGTGTCGTTGGGTTCTTGGTCCAGGAAGTTCGGGAATGTTACAAAGGAGTTAGCTAAGTCCCGTTCACAGTTAGAAGAGCTCATGCATATGAATGCGGATCGACAAGAAATAAGGAAAGTGACAGACAGGATGAATGATCTTTTGTACCAAGAGGAGATGATTTGGCTTCAAAGATCGAGAATTTCATGGCTTAAGGAGGGGGACCGCAACACAAAGTTTTTTCATAGTAAGGTAGTGTGGAGGGCTCGTAGAAACAAAATCAGGCAGTTAACGGATAGTATTGGAGTGGTCCATTCAGATTTGGTGTCTATGGGTAAGTTAGTGAATGAGTATTTTCGGGATGTCTTCACTGCGGATGTTAACCTTGATGCAGGCCATGTGGTTGATCTCTTTGAAGTACTGGTCACGGAGGAGGACAATATTAAGCTGTGTGCTCCGTTTAGTGATAAGGAAATCTCTGACGCACTTTTTCAGATAGGGCCACTTAAGGCGTCGGGCCCTGATGGATTTCCAGCCAGGTTTTTCCAGAGGAATTGGGCGACTCTCAAGGACAGTGTGATTGCGGCTGTCAAGGATTTCTTCAGATCCGGGGTGATGCCAGAGGGAGTAAATTCCCGATTGTCCTCATTCCGAAAGTTGCTAATCCTACAAAGCTGACTGAGTATAGGCCAATTAGCTTGTGCAATGTGATTTACAAGGTCATATCTAAATGTTTGGTTAATAGGCTCCGTCCTCTCTTGGATAACCTAATCTCTGATGAGCAGAGTGCGTTCATTCCGGGTAGGATGATTACTGACAATGCGCTGATTGCCTTTGAGTGCCTACACTACATCAAACAGGAAAAGGATCGAACAAAAAGCTTTTGTGCTTATAAGCTTGATCTCTCCAAAGCTTATGATAGGGTGGACTGGGGTTTTTTGAAGCAAGTGATGTAAAAGTTGGGGTTCTCTCAGTGATGGATAGACTGGATTATGACTTGTGTCACATCGGTGAGATATTCTGTCAAATTAAACGGAACTCTCTTGGATTCATTTGCACCGACGCGTGGGCTTCGGCAAGGTGACCCCCTTTCACCATTTTTATTCTTGTTTGTGGCGGATGGTCTTTCGGCGATCCTAAAAAAGAGAGTGGCATCTGGTCATATTACTCCGGTAAGAGTATGCAGGCGAGCACCGGGCATATCCCATTTGTTATTTGCTGACGATACCATGTTGTTTTTTGAGGCAACTAGAGATCACGCTGAGAGCGTTAAGGAAGCTCTAGACTTGTATGGTGCGGCCACTGGGCAAAGTTTCAATTATGGAAAATGTTCCATGTTCTTTGGTTCTTCTTGTCCGAATACAATTCAAGATGAGGTTCGGCAGGTGCTGCGTGTGCAAAGTCTGGTTTTTGAGGAAAAGTATTTGGGTTTGCCTACCCCTGAGGGTCGCATGTCTAAGGGGAAGTTCCAAAACCTTCAAACAAGCTTGACAAAATGCCTTATTCAGTGGGGAGATGGTCAACTTGCCCAGCCTGGTAGGGCGGTATTAGTGAAAGCTGTTGCACAGGCGTTGCCAACCTATATCATGAGGGTTTTCAAATTGCCATTTTCAGTTTGCGATGATCTTACAAGAATGGTTAAAAACTTTTATTGGGGCTCGGCAAAAGGGAAAAGAAAGGTCCATTGGAGGGGGTGGGACCATCTCATGCAGCCAAAGGATAGAGGTGGTGCAGGTTTTCGTGATTTTCGGTTGTTTAACCAGGCGCTTTTGGCTCGGCAGGCGTGGAGATTGATTGCTAGGCCGGATAGTTTATGTGCACTGGTTCTGAAAGCAAGATACTATCCGGAGGGCAAGCTTGAAGACACGGTGTTTTCCAGCAACGCTTCCTCCTCCTGGCAAGCAATAAGCCACGGGTTAGACTTGCTAAAGAAGGGTCTGATTTGGCGTGTGGGCAATGGCAGGAGCATACGAGTTTGGCGCGACAACTGGATCCCAAGGCCTTTCTCATATAAACCCATCTCATTGCAGGGCAGATGTCGTATTCGCTATGTCTCCGACTTCCTGAATGAGAATGGATCCTGGAAGGGGCGGTTACTGTCAGAGTATTTCCTTGCTGCGGATGTTGATGAAATACTAAAGATTAGAGCTTCTCCGAGGCAGGCCGATGATGTTATTGCATGGGGTCCCAATAAGCTGGGTGTGTTCACAGTAAAAAGTGCTCATATGTTGGCGTTTGAAGAAGCACATAGAGAGAGAGCGTCCTTGTCTAGTTCTTCTCCAGATGGGAGTAGAGCTTGCTGGTCTTACATATGGAAGAGCTTGGCGCCTCCTACTGTCAAGAACTTTGCTTGGCGTGTGGCGACTGATGGGCTACCTACCTGGCGGAACAAGCATAAAATTGGATTAGAAGTATCAAGTACCTGTCCAATTTGTGGTGTTGAAGAGGAAGATAATTTTCACCCCTTTGTGCGCTGCCAATTTGGGAGAGACTTGTATCTAGAGATGGCCAAGGTTTGGAGGTTACCTAGTATTGATAATCTGATAAACAGTGGGAAGGAGTGGCTGCTTATTGCCTTATCTTCATTAAGTGATATTGAGCGATGCATGATGCTTATGACCTTTTGGCGGAGCTAGTTTGTCCGAAATGAGATTACACATCAAAAACCAGCTCCACCACTTGAAGTTTCGGTTCGGTTCCTGCAAAGCTACCTAGAGTCGCTGGTGGCGATCAAACTGAATTCCAACATGGACCCGATCAAGGGCAAGTCCGTTGTGATCCTGGACTCGTTGCCTTCACCGTGCAGGGCGGTTTCCCCAGAGAGTAGATGGTCTAAACCAAGCAGGGATTGTGTTAAACTAAACACTGATGGGTCCTACGATTCTTCGGGAGCAGCGGGAGCTGGAATGATCCTTCGGGATTCTAATGGTGGAATTATATTCTCAGCCTGCCGAGTTTTATTTTCCTGCAGAGATGCTCTGGAACCGGAGTTATGTGCATGCATGGAGGGGCTTTCGATTTCTATTCAGAGGTCAAATCTTCCTATTGTTGTTGAGATGGATTCGTCGGAGGCGGTGGCCATGATCAACTGTGTTGGCAAGGATCGATCGGTCTATGCTGCTCTTATTGATGAGATAAGATATCTTGTTAGTCTTCGATCTACTTGTATTACTCACGTTTCGCGAACTCAAAATAA
Source organism: Triticum aestivum (assembly GCF_018294505.1). Taxonomy (NCBI): domain Eukaryota; kingdom Viridiplantae; phylum Streptophyta; class Magnoliopsida; order Poales; family Poaceae; genus Triticum; species Triticum aestivum. The sequence continues at coordinate 404,024,002 of NC_057795.1, forward strand.
AGCTAGTGATTGCCTAGCTACCTTCGGGAGAGTTGAGAGTAGAATTATGACCTGGATTGGGTCAGCCCCCCCGGAGTTGGTACAGATTGCTAAGGATGATCGTAAAGACTTGATTATTGAGTAATACAAGTATTTCTCACCGCAAAAAAAACATTTTTTAAATATATGTTTTGATGCCTATTTTTTCATACACACTGCACTTTTTTGTATACATCTAAAACATTTTAAATACATGTTTAACACTATTTCAAATACACGATCAACATTTTTGTCAAATACATGTATCAAATAAGTGTTAAAAATATTTTAAATGCAGATGAAACAATTTTTTGGATGATACTGAACATTCTCTTAAACTATGCAAAGTTATTTTTACATCGCATAGAACTATTTTTATATGTCATAAACATATTTTTGAAACATATGAGCATTTTTTAAATTTAATGTACATTTATTTGAATGGTAAGAAACATTTTTTTTTTGAATTACACAAACATTTTTTATTTTATAAAACATTTATGAAACATGTGATGTACTTTTTTTGAAACATGAAAACATTTTCTAAATGTCACGTACATTTTCTAATCCTATCAACATTTTTTTAAAATTGTGCTTACAAAGAATTTGTAATGCGTTAACAGTTTTCAAATTTGTGATGGATTTAAAAAATAAGTAAATTATGTTTTTTGGAATATATACATATATAATAGTTTCAAAAAAAAAGAAAAAAAATGAAGAATAAAACTGGCTCATTTAAGGCGTCCTTGAGCCAAGACATGCTTGTGTCTCACTACCGGCAACACATGGTAGCCGCCGGACATGTAAACAAACCAGAGAACATATAAAGATTGGGCTGAGGGCATGTGCAATGCACAAAAGAAAGGTTCATAGCAGCCCAATTGAAATGATGGAACTTCTATTTTGTGCTAAAAGATAAAATTGTCTTCAGTTTTTAACGAGACATTGCAAAGCTCTTTCATAGAACATTCCTAACACACGGGTGCGGCAACACACGCCATTAACGATCAAGTGAGTTCAAAAGCTACACTATTTGCAGAGAAGCCAAAGAGAGTGGAATAATGACATGGAATCACACTTGGGTCTCTTTCGGCAGTTCGCCAGCTTCCCGAAATAGTTGGCTTCCCAACTTCTTGCTGGCTTACAACTTCTCGTTGGGGCAACGACACATTCGGTTGGCGTGACTAGCTCCAAGATACTTCGAGGGGGGGGGGGGGGGGGTGGTATTGCCATGTAATTCAAGAAACTCCATTTGACTAGACAAAATGTTTCGTGTTTGTGGCACTTCAGGGTGGCATTCCAATGTAATTTCGAGGTGTGTGGTACTTTGAGTGAGAGAAAATGTTTCGGGGCAGTGGCACTTTGGGGTGGCATTCAAGTAATTTCCAGGAAAAAAACTTCTCGCTTTTATGAAGCTGGGCTGCCGCTGCTCCTCTTCTCCGTGAAAATTGCACATGTTCGTTCCTTGTCTCAATGAAGCGGGCTTCTCGGAGCTGGCGCGTTCGGCTGGCTTCACGCGGCTATTTTCGAAAGCTCGCTCCTGAAGAGCATCCGTACGATGCCTTATTGTTCTTTTTTTGCGAATAAGCACTTACAGTTTATTTACTTTTCACAAATAAGCACCTATTGCCTGTGCCCCTTCCCTTTGTTACGAAATAGGACACTGAATTAAGCATAGACGCAGTCAAAAATTTCTATGTTTCCAAACCAAAATGTAGAAGCGCACTTTAGGTTGGTTGCATCAAACTGGTACCATTGGTTGGTCATGTCAAATAATTAACACTGTACTTTTTGTGTGTGTCACATTTACTTATAAATGCACATAAGTAGTCATGTCCAAGGTTGTAAACGCGCCATTTGCTGGTAGCTATCCAGTTTTCTTAGGCTAAATGTTCCTTTGCTCTTAGAAGAAAAAAGTTGAAAAGAAAAATAATAATGCCTATTTATCAAATTATTTATAGTGCATATAGTTTTTTTATATCAAGCTTCATAGAAAATTTTATCTTACACGGGCATACCAAATCAATATCATTAGATTTGTAATATTTTTATATGGGATATATTTGACATTGTAAATGTTTTTGATTTGTAGATATAAAACGACATCGTAAATGTTTATATATTTCTTAGCAAGGAGGGAGTACCCCGATCATCTAAGCTACTATTCCGTTCTTTTGTAGCAAAGTAATTAACCCACCCTACAAACAGGAAAAACGTATCCCTAGCTAGTCAGTCGATGGAGTTATTGCTGGGTGGCGTCCTAGTCAGACAGATTGATCAGATTGTGGACTTTGACAGCCGCGCTAATACTTGATCGATCTCAGCCAGGTGAAACGAAACATGATGGTGTTTTCTTGTCAAATTATATCTTCTCTTTGGAAAACACAAAACGAGAGTGCATGGCCAGGATAAACATTAGTCATTCAATGAGGATGCACAATCTTTTAGATAGCGTGGGAGAAAATGTGCAGCGGGAACAAGTACACAAGGCCAACGGTAGTATCTTGCATCACTTTTTTTTTGAGAAATTTTTTCATTCAAATCACGAATCAGTACAAAATAGGTGACCCTTACAAGCACAGTGAAATGCAAACACAAAGGACCATGAACACCTAGAGTACCCTAAGACAACCATAACACAAGAAGATCTCCGGAGTCCTGTGTCATCATTCCTGAAACTTGAGAGAAGACCCCTGCAGCAGAAGGATCTGCAACCAGTCGCAAACAGGTCATCATCTTCGACCACGGTACAATTGCCGCCACGCTGCTTCCTCCTTTCTTGACACCAGCGCTGAGAGGGCATGGACATCAATCCAACACATCTGCAATAGCCGTCACCATCTTTGGCTTTGAGTACCGCGAAAAGTGTCTCTTCCGGAAGGAAGAGAACTCGAGTCATCCGACCGGTCCAGCACCGCGGTCGGGCCATCCGCCCGGGCAAAGCAGGATCTCCAACCAGCATCAGCGCAGAGGAAGGAGAAGAACAGCAACAACAAATCATACCAACAAGGAAGAAGAAAGGTCTTCATCTCCCTGCCTCCATCGCCCATCTGAGGATCCAAACGGCCAGTGCCGATGGAACTCCAACCACCATAGCCCGCGACCTCGACGAGATCCGGGGATCCCCAACACCGCTGGCTCCTAGACGAAGGCAAAAGCCTCGCCTGACCGTGAACGGAACCCGGAGAAACTCATATCGACGCGACACCACCGCAACAGCCTCGGCAGCGTCTCTCTCAACCCTAACCCTACCACACACCCACCTAGTGAACAGACCCGAGGTTCCCCCTCCCTCCCGCCGGCGGAGCGGCCGACGGAGAGGGAGGAAACCGGCGGCGTCACCGGCGGCGCGCAAGGGACCCCTAGTCGCCTCCTTAATCGCCTCGAGCGATCCAACTTTTCTGGGCGTCCGGTAACTCTCATGGGAAGGAAAGAGGGATCCAACTTTTCTGGGCGTCCGGTATCTTGCACCACTTAATACCTTTTGTCCTTAGTTTTTGGTCCAGTTTCTGATCATTGTAACACCAACTTGGTACTTTCATGCACTCAAAAAAAACTTGGTACTTTCAGAGTAATACAGATCTGCCTCGGTGGCCACTCACAAGGTCAGCAGTTTACAATTAGCTAGTTTAAATGTTCCTTTCAGAATAGGAGTAGATGCAACTCACCATATCTTGGAGCACACGCCTTGTAAGTTGTAAAAGGTGCAGTTTCGAAGTAAAATTCATGATACAAGAGGAATGCCTTGTGCAATAAAGGATAATCATTTCCTTCTCTTCTAACCTAATTGTTTAATAATTTCATTTCCCCCCTTCTTCTACTCCTAGGTCCGACGGGGTTCGAACAACACCAGTTTCAATTACAAGGCATGAATTCATTTTTGGGATGGTTTTATTTCTCGTGTAATGGCCTTGTGACAACAAATTTGCCACTTGGGCGATGTGGACACTTCTGTTTAGTATTGTTCACTTTAGTCACTTGCGTCAGAAGATGTGCTAGCCACAGCGCTCTAAGAGGCCATCCAATATCTACTATGTAGACTAGATGCCTAAGAAGGAAAGAACAATAGGCACATGAGGCATTAAGAAAATAGAAAATTAAAATAAATTTTCATTCTAGTTTTAGAAGAAAAATTGTATTCTCGCCTCTGTTCAGATACTCAGTGCTCGTCTCAATTTTTTTTTCTTCCAGACTCACGCACGAAGCCATATTTGTATGAACATATGATTGGATTTTTTTCGTTGTGTCTAAAACTAATGTCGTGCAACTCCAAAGGAAGAGGAAGGAGCATATGATAAACTGTTGGGAAACGTAGCAGAAATCAAAAAAATTCTACGCATCATCAAGATCAATCTATGGAGTAATCTAGCAACGAGGGGGAGGAGAGTGCATCTACATACCCTTGTAGATCGCTAAGCGGAAGCGTTCAAGTGAACGGGGTTGAAGAAGTCGTACTCGTCGTGATCCAAATCACCGGAGATCCTAGTGCCGAACGGACGGCACCTCCGCGTTCAACACACGTGCAACCTGGTGACGTCTCCCATGCCTTGATCCAGCAAGGAGATAGGAAGAGGTTGGGAAAGACTCCGTCCAGCAGCAGCACGACGGTGTGGTGGTGGTGGAGGAGCGTGGCAATCCTGCAGGGCTTCGCCAAGCACCGCGGGAGAGGAGGAGAAAAAGAGGTAGGGCTGCGCCAACAGGAGAAGAACTTCATGTGTTGGGCTGCCCCTTTGCCTCCACTATATATAGGGGGAGAGGGAGGGTTCCGCCCCCACCTAGGGTTCCCTCCCTAGGGGTGGCGGCAGCCCCAATCCCCATCTGGGTGGCGGCCAAGAGGGGGAAGAGGGGAAACTTGCCCCCCAAGTAAGGTGGGTGCGCCCCCTCCCCAAACCCTAGGAGCCTTGGGCCCTTGTGGGGGTGGGGGTGGGGGGGGCACCAGCCCACCTGGGGCTGGCCCCCTCCCACACTTGGCCCATGCTGCCCTCTGGGGCCGGTGGCCCCACTTGCTGGACCCCCGGGACCCTCCCGGTGGTCCCAATACATTACCGATAAAATTCAAAACTTTTCCGGTGACCAAAACAGGACTTCCCATATATAAATCTTTACCTCTGGACCATTCCGGAACTCCTCGTGACGTCCGGTATCTCATCCGGGACTTCGAACAACATTCGGTAACCACATACAAACTTCCTTTATAACCCTAGCGTCACCGAACCATAAGTGTGTAGACCCTACGGGTTCAGGAGACACGTAGACATGACCGAGACAACTCTCCGGCCAAAAACCAACAGCGGGATCTGGATACCAATGTTGGATCCCACATGTTCCACGATGATCTCATCGGATGAACCATGATGTCGAGGAATCAATCAATCCCGTATACAATTCCCTTTGTCTAGCGGTATTGTACTTGCCCGAGATTCGATCGTCGGTATCCCGATACCTTGTTCAATCTCGTTACCGGCAAGTCTCTTTACTCGTTCCGTAACACATGATCCCGTGATCAACCCCTTGGTCACATTGTGCACATTATGATGATGTCCTACCGAGTGGGCCCAGAGATACCTCTCCGTTACACGGAGTGACAAATCCTAGTCTCGATTCATGCCAACCCAACAGACACTTTCGGAGATACCCGTAGTGCACCTTTATAGCCACCCAGTTACGTTGTGACATTTGGTACACCCAAAGCATTCCTACGGTATCCGGGAGTTGCACAATCTCATGGTCTACGGAAATGATACTTGACATTAGAAAAGCTTTAGCATACGAACTACACGATCTTTGTGCTAGGCTTAGGATTGGGTCTTGTCCATCACATCATTCTCCTAATGATGTGATCCCGTTATCAACGACATCTAATGTCCATGGTCAGGAAACTGTAACCATCTATTGATCAATGAGCTAGTCAACTAGAGGCTTACTAGGGACATGGTGTTGTCTATGTATCCACACATGTATCTGAGTTTCCTATCAATACAATTATAGCATGGATAATAAACGATTATCATGAATAAGGAAATATAATAATAATAACTAATTTATTATTGCCTCTAGGGCATATTTCCAACAGTCTCCCACTTGCACTAGAGTCAATAATCTAGTTCACATCGCCATGTGATTAACACTCACAGGTCACATCGCCATGTGACCAACATCCAAAGAGTTTGCTAGTGTCACTAAACTAGTTCACATCATCATGTGATTAAGACTCAATGAGTTCTGGGGTTTGATCATGTTTTGCTTGTAAGAGAGGTTTTAGTCAACGGGTCTGCAACATTCAGATCCGTATGTACTTCGCAAATCTCTAGGTCATATTGTAAATGCTGCTTCCATGCTCCACTTGGAGCTATTCCAAATGGTTGCTCCACTATACGTATCCGGTTTGCTACTCAGAGTCACTCGGATAGGTGATAAAGCTTGCATCGACGTAACCCTTTACGCCGAACTCTTTATCACCTCCATAATCGAGAAACATGTCCTTATTTACTCCAAGGAAAATTTTGACCGCTGTCCAATGATCCATTCCTGGATCATTCTTGTACCCCTTGACTGACTCATGGCAAGGCACACTTCCGGTGCGGTACACAGCATAGCATACTATAGAGCCTACGTCTGAAACATAGGGGACGGCCTTCGTCCTTTGTCTCTCTTCTGCCGTGGTCGAGCTTTAAGTCTTAACTTCATACCTTACAACTCAGGCAAGAACTCCTTCTTTGACTGATCCATCTTGAACACCTTCAAGATCATGTCAAGGTATGTGCTCATTTGAAAGTATTATTAAGCATTTTGATCTATCCTTATAGATCTTGATGCTCAATGTTCAAGTAGCTTAATCCAGGTTTTCTATTGAAAAACATCTTTCAAATAACCCTATATGCTTTCCAGAAATTCTACATCATTTCTGATCAACAATATGTCAATAACATATACTCATCTGAAATTCTATAGTGCTCCCACTCACATCTTTGGAAATACAAGTTTCTCATAAACTTTGCATAAACTCAAAATCTTTGATCATTTCATCAAAGCGTACATTCCAACCCCGAGATGCTTACTCCAGTCCTTAGAAGGATCGCTGGAGCTAGCATACCTTTTAGCATCCTTAGGATCGACAAAACCTTTCTGATTGTATTACATACAACCTTTCCTTACGAAAACTGGTAAGGAAACTCGTTTTTGACATCCATCTGCTAGATTTCATAAATGCAGCCATTGCTAACATGATTCCGATGGACTTAAGCATCGCTACGGATGAGAAAAATCTCATCGTAGTCAACTCCTTGAACTTGTGAAAAACTCTTCGCCACAAGTCGAGCTTCATAGACGGTGACATTACCGTCCACGTCCGTCTTCTTCTTAAAGATCCATTTATCTCAATGGCTTGCCGATCATCGGGCAAGTCCACCAAAGTCCATGCTTTGTTCTGATACATGGATCCTATCTCGGATTTCATGGCTTCTAAGCATTTGTCGAAATATGGGCCCACCATCGCTTCTCCATAGCTCGTAGGTTTATTGTTGTCTAGCAACATGACCTTCAAGACAGGATTACTGTACCACTCTGAAGTAGTACGCATCCTTGTCACCCTACGAGGTACGGTAGTGACTTGATCCAAAACTTCATGATCACTATCATAAGCCTCTACTTCAATTGGTGTAGGTGCCACAGGAACAACTTCCTGTGCCCTGCTACACACTAGTTGAAGTGACGATTCAATAACCTCATCAAGTCTCCACCATCCTCCCACTCAATTCTTTCGAGAGAAACCTTTCCTCGAGAAAGGACCCGATTCAAGAAACAATCCCTATTGCTTTCGGATCTGAATTAGGAGGTATACCCAACTGTTTTGGGTGTCTTATGAAGATGCATTTTATCCATTTTGGGTTCGAGCTTATCAACCTGAAACTTTTTCACATAAGCGTCGCAGCCCCAAACCTTTTAAGAAATGACAACTTAGGTTTCTCCAAACGGTGTCGTCTCAACGGAATTACGTAGCACCCTATTAAAGTGAGTGCGGTTGTCTCTAATGCCGGACCCATGAACGATAATGGTAATTCGATAAGAGACATCTTGGTACGCACCATATCCAATAGGGTGCAACTATGATGTTCGGACACAACATCACACTATGGTGTTCCAGGCGGTATTAATTGTGAAACAATTTCCACAATGTCTTAATTGCGTGCCAAAGCTCGTCAGTCAGATACTCATCTCTATGATCATATCATAGACATTTTATCCTCTTGTCATTATGATCTTCAACTTCACTCCAAAATTACTTGAACTATTCAATAATTCAGACTTGTGTTTCATCAGTAAGTATACTCAGTATCTACTCAAATCATCCGTGAAGTAAGAACATAACGATATCCACTGCGTGCCTTAGCACTTATTGGACTGCACACATCAAAATGTATTACTTCCAACAAGTTGCTTTCTTGTTCCATTTTACTGAAAACGAGGCTTTCAGTCATCTTGCCCATGTGGTATGATTTGCATGTCTCAAGTGATTCAAAATCAAGTGAGTCCAAACGGTCCATTTGCATGGAGTTTCTTTATTCGTATACACCAATAGGCATGGTTCGCATGTCTCAAACTTTTCAAAAAACGAGTGAGTCCAAATATCCATCAACATGGAGCTTCTTCATGCGTTTTATGACTTACATGGCAGTGCCACAAGTAGGTGGTACTATCATTACTATCTTATATCTTTTGGCATGAACGTGTGTATCACTACAATCGAGATTCGACAAACCATTCATTTTAGGCGCAAGACCATTGAAGGTATTATTCAAATAAATAGAGTAACCATTATTCTCCTTAAATGAATAACCGTATTGCGATAGACATAATCCAATCATGTCTATGTTCAATGCAAACACCAAATAACAATTATTTAGGTTTAACACCAATCTCGATGGTAGAGGGAGCGTGCGATGCTTGATCATATCAACCTTGGAAACACTTCCAACACATATCGTCAGCTCACCTTTAGCTAGTCTCCTTTTATTCCGTAGCTTTTATTTCGAGTTACTAATACTTAGCAACCGAACCGGTATCCAATACCCTGGTGCTACTAGGAGTACTAGTAAAGTACACATTAACTTAATGTATATCCAATATACTTCCATCGACCTTGCCTGCCTTCTTATCTACCAAGTATCTAGGGTGGTTCTGCTTTAGTGTCTGTTCCTCTCATTACAGAAGCACTTAGTCTCGGGTTTGGGTTCAACCTTGGGTTTTCACTAGAGCAGCAACTGTTTTGCCATTTCACGAAGCATCCCTTCTTGCCCTTTCCTTCTTGAAACTAGTGGTTTTACTAACCATCAACAATTGATGCTCCTACTTGACTTGTACTTTCGCGGTGTCAAACATCGCGAATACTTCAAGGATCATCATATCTATCCCTGATATGTTATAGTTCATCACGAAGCTCTAGTAGCTTGGTGGCAATGACTTTGGAGAAACATCACTATCTCATCTGGAAGATCAACTCCCACTCGATTCAAGTGATTGTTGTACTCAGACAATCTGAGCACAAGCTCAACGATTGAGATTTTCTCCCTTAGTTTGCAGGCTAAGAAAATCGTCGGGGGTCTTATACCTCTTGACGCGGGCACGAGCCTAAAATCCCAATTTCATCCCTCGAAACATCTCACATGTTCCGTGACGTTTCGAAATCGTCTTTGGTGCCTCATCTCTAAACCGTTTAACTGAACTATCACGTAGTTATCAAAACGTGTGTTTCAAAAGTTCGCAACATCCATAGACGACGTTCGAGGTTCAGCACACCGAGTGGTGCATTAAGGACATAAGCCTTCTATGAAGCAATGAGGACAATCCTCAGTTTACGGACCCAGTCCGCATAATTGCTACTATCAACTTTCAACTAAATTTTCTCTAGGAACATATCTAAAACAGTAGAACTAAAGCGCGAGCTATGACATAATTTGCAAAGGGTTTTTGACTATGTTTAGGATAAATAAGTTCATCTAATGAACTCCCACTCGGATAGACATCCCTCTAGTCATCTAAGTGATTACATGATCCGAGTCAACTAGGCCATGTCCGATCATCACATGAGACGGACTAGTCATCATCGGTGAACATCTTCATGTTGATCGTATCCACCATATGACTCATGCTTTACCTTTCGGTCTCTTGTGTTCCGAGGCCATGTCTGTACATGCTAGGCTCATCAAGTCAACCTAAGTGTTTTGCTTGTGTAAATCTGGCTTACACTCGTTGTATGTGAACGCTAGAATCTATCACACCCGATCATCACGTGGTGCTTCGAAATGACGAACTTTCGCAACGGTGCACAGTTAAGGGGAACACTTTCTTGAAATTTTAATGAGGGATCATCTTATTTACTACCGTCGTTCTAAGCAAATAAGATGTATAAACATGATAAACATCACATGCAATCAAATAGTGACATGATATGGCCAATATCATTTTGCTCCTTTTGATCTCCATCTTCGGGGCTCCATGATCATCATCGTCACCAGCATGACACCATGATCTCCATCATCATGATCTCCATCATTGTGTCTCCATGAAGTTGTCTCGCCAACTTATTACTTCTACTACTATGGCTACCGGTTAGCAATAAAGTAAAGTAATTACATGGCGTTGTTCAATGACACGCAGGTCATACAATAAATAAAGACAACTCCTATGGCTCTTGCCGGTTGTCATACTCATCGACATGCAAGTCGTGATTCCTATTACAAGAACATGATCAATCTCATACATCACATATCATTCATCACATTCTTCTTGGCCATATCACATCACATAGCATACCCTGCAAAAACAAGTTAGACGTCCTCCAATTGTTGTTTGCATGTTTTACGTGGCTGCTATGGGTTTCTAGCAAGAACGTTTCTTACCTACACAAAAAACCACAATGTGATATGTCAATTGCTATTTACCCTTCATAAGTACCCTTTTCATCGAATCTGAACCGACTAAAGTGGGAGAGACTGGCACCCGCTAGGCACCTTATGCAACAAGTGCATGTCAGTCGGTGGAACCTGTCTCACGTAAGAGTACGTGTAAGGTCGGTCCGGGCCGCTTCATCCCACGATGCCGCCGAATCAAGATAAGACTAGTAACAGTAAGCATTGAACAAAATCAACGCCCACAACTACTTTGTGTTCTACTCGTGCATAGAAACTACGCATAGACCTAGCTCATGATGCCACTATTGGGGAACGTAGCAGAAATCAAAAAAATTCTACGCATCACCAAGATCAATCTATGGAGTAATCTAGCAACGAGGGGGAGGAGAGTGCATCTACATACCCTTGTAGATCGCTAAGCGGAAGCGTTCAAGTGAACGGGGTTGAAGGAGTCGTACTCGTCGTGATCCAAATCACCCGAGATCCTAGTGCCGAACGGACGGCACCTCTGCGTTCAACACACGTGCAGCCCGGTGACGTCTCCCATGCCTTGATCCAGCAAGGAGAGAGGGAGAGGTTGGGGAAGACTCCGTCCAGCAGCAGGACGATGGTGTGGTGGTGGTGGAGGAGCGTGGCAATCTTGCAGGGCTTCGCCAAGCACCGCGGGAGAGGAGGAGAAAGAGAGGTAGGGCTGCGCCAACAGGAGAAGAACTTCGTGTGTTGGGTTGCCCCTTTGCCTCCACTATATATAGGGGGAGAGGGAGGGCTGCGCCCCCACCTAGGGTTCCCTCCCTAGGGGTGGCGGCAGCCCCAATCCCCATCTGGGTGGCGGCCAAGGCGGGGAAGAGGGGAAACTTGCCCCCCAAGTAAGGTGGGTGCGCCCCCTCCCCAAACCCTAGGAGCCTTGGGCCCTTGTCGGGGGGCGCACCAGCCCACCTGGGGCTGGCCCCCTCCCACACTTGGCCCATGCTGCCCTCTGGGGCCGGTGGCCCCACTTGGTGGACCCCCGGGACCCTCCTGGTGGTCCCGGTACATTACTGATAAAACCCGAAACTTTTCCGGTGACCAAAACAGGACTTCCCATATATAAATCTTTACCTCTGGACCATTCCGGAACTCCTCGTGACGTCCGGGATCTCATTTGGGACTCCGAACAACATTCGGTAACCACATACAAACTTCCTTTATAACCCTAGCATCATCGAACCTTAAGTGTGTAGACCCTACGGGTTCGGGAGACACGTAGACATGACCGAGACAACTCTCCGGCCAATAACCAACAGCGGGATCTGGATACCCATGTTGGCTCCCACATGTTCCACGATGATATCATCGGATGAACCACGATGTCGAGGAATCAATCAACCCCGTATACAATTCCCTTTGTCTAGCGGTATTGTACTTGCCCGAGATTCGATCGTCGGTATCCCGATACCTTGTTCAATCTTGTTACCGGCAAGTCTCTTTACTCGTTCCATAACACATGATCCCGTGATCAACCCCTTGGTCACATTGTGCACATTATGCTGATGTCCTACCGAGTGGGACCAGAGATACCTCTCCGTTACACGGAGTGACAAATCCCAGTCTTGATTCGTGCCAACCCAACAGACACTTTCGGAGATACCCGTAGTGCACCTTTTATAGCCACCCAGTTACGTTGTGACGTTTGGTACACCCAAAGCTTTCCTACGGTATCTGGGAGTTGCACAATCTCATGGTCTAAGGAAATGATACTTGACATTAGAACATCTTTAGGATACGAACTACACGATCTTTGTGCTAGGCTTAGGATTGGGTCTTGTCCATCACATGATTCTCCTAATGATGTGATCCCGTTATCAACGACATCCAATGTCCATGGTCAGGAAACTGTAACCATCTATTGATCAACGAGCTAGTCAACTAGAGGCTTACTAGGGACATGGTGTTGTCTATGTATCCACACATGTATCTGAGTTTCCTATCAATAAAATCATAGCATGGATAATAAACGATTATCATGAACAAGGAAATATAATAATAATAACTAATTTATTATTGCCTCTAGGGCATATTTCCAACATAAACATGAAATGCATCGGGAAAATATGCGAAACAAATCTCAGCCCCTGTTTCTAGAGGCAAGACGTATTTTGGGGTTCCTCCATGTTTCCATGAGACTATGACCACTGCTCTCAGGACCTCTCTTATTCATCTTCCCAACTCATTCCACCCCTTTATCATCTTAAACATCCTATGTGTTTGTACATTCTATATTCTCCCCTCAAATATTTGGCAAGCGAGAGGAAGAGGAAGGAGTACTTAAAATCGATAGGAATAGGAGGCATCAGGAAAACACAAAGCAAATCTCTACCTCGGCTCTGGCAGAGGAGGAGAATTTGAGCTCTAGGCTTTCCTCCATGATCCTATCCCCACCGCTCTTAGAGATTCTCTCTTCCTCTTCCTGTCTCACTATCTATCTCTTAAACTCCACACATTTAGCAATAGATAGGTCATGCTAGTAAACAAGGTTGTAGTGTTATGAAGTCTATATATAGGCATCTATAGTGTTGCTCTACACTGCATTAAAACCATGTGAGCAAAGCAACTAAAGGAATACACCTATTTCACGGTACTCCTATAGTATAACAATGAGGATACACATATTTCAGATAGCACCAAAGAAATGGTGCAAAGGGGACAATTATTTACGGCCAGTGGTAAAATATTGCATCACTTACTACCTTTAGTCCAACTGTAGTTCATTGCTACCCCAACTTCCACTTCACGAGTACTAATACAGATCTGGCTTTTGTGGCCACTCACAAAGCCAGCAATTTATAAAGAACTAGTTCAAAAAAACTTCTTTCAGAAAAAGGAGTACAACTCACCAATGCTGATATTAACATAGAACATATCTTTCTTAGAAAGAAAAGGAGAATATCGCTAAAATATATGCTTAATTATGTACTTTCTTGTAACCTATATGCTTAATTATTTCTTTCTCTTCACTTCTTCTTCTCGTCTTGCACTTAGGCCCAACGGTGTTCGAACAACACCTATTTCAGTTACATGGCATGAATTCTTATTTGAGATGATTTCTTTTCATTTGCAATGGCCTTGTGACAACATATTTTTAATTTGGGAAATGTCGACACTTTTGGTTTAATGTTCACTATTTTTTCTGTAATGAAAGGGTAGATCACCAAGGAGCTAGGCACATGCGAGAACTCGAAGTCCGTGCTAGCAGCAATAGTGCAGAGCTACCTTGGTGCAAAAACTTGGGATGAAGAAAAATGAATGAGCCTGCCAAACCAACCTCGCCCTATTCTTTTTCTGCTCTTGTTTGGGCCTGGCACGCCCAAACTTGCAACAGTCGCTCCACCACTGGCTAGCAGGAATTGCCAAGGATTCGGTTCAACTATTGGATCAGTACCCGGGTTTCAAAGTTGAAAATAATAATAGGATCGCCAATGAAGTTGTGGATGGATTAGCTACTTCAATAGAGAATGGGTATGTGGTGGTGTGTTACAATACTTAGCCCTCACCCGCGTGTTCAATCTAGTGCGACAAGATCATAATGACTCTTTATTCTCTTAATTCATATATGCACTATTGTATATCCCTTATATACGAATTTGCACCAATGATGTCATCCACTTCTAAAAAAATATGTCGGTTGGTAAGCATATACAATTGCATCGTTATAAAGCCTTAATTGCAGGTAACATCAACCTGATCGGGAAGTTCCTGGGGAAACCCTAGATCTGGGTCTACCGGATCAGATGACGATGGTGCCTTTGGTATCGTTCTCCCTCATGGGGCATCGTTTTGGAGCAAGTGCTGGTTGGAGGGGACAAGAGGAGGAGCGGTGATTCATCTGGTCCATTGATGACGGCGGATCTCGGCGGCGTGGGGTAGTGGAGACTCGATGCCTGATAGGCAGAGATGGAGTCGCGCAGGAGGGTGACGCAGCCTGGGTCATGGTGGCGTCGGCTGCAGCTAGACTGGGCAAGGTTGATGCAACAGTACAACTCTGAAGATGGATTGGTTGCATGTGGCTGCGGCGGCCTCATACCCGGCAGGCGTCCTGGTTGAGGAGCACGCCGGACTGGTGGGTGCCCATACCCGGCAGGCGTCCTGGTTGGGACCTCAAGTCTTAGATGTTAGGTTTGGCTGCGAGGTCTGTTTGGTATTAGGCCCAGACTTTCTGTGCCCCTACATCAAGTGGATAGGGATAGCGACAGATGTTGCTTAGTTGGTGGCTTTAGTCTTACTGTTGTATGAATTTGTAAGGTCTTGTGTTAATAATTAATAAAATGGCCGTATGCATCGTCCAGATGCAGAGGCCGGGGGTCGTCCTCCTTTTCAATTTTTTTGCAGTTCTCACCCCAATTTTACACTCGCTAGTGAGATTGTTTTTTGGACCAGTTTTCATAAGTTTTTTTGTGAATGGGTTTCTAATTAAGAAAATCTATAGAGGGTCTTACGGTAACCTGAGGCAGTAGATAAGAAAAGACAATATAAGGCCACATAACATCGATCCCAAATGTTCGACATCGATAGTACAACTACATAGTAGAGCATGAATGACCATCAGTAGATAATAGCAATCGCACCACACCTCCCTCTCATCAGCTAGTGGTAATCTAGTGTCCCAGCATTACCTATCCCACATGCTCTACTAAACACCTTAGTTGCCATGCCTGCAAATATTCAGGTTCCGTGTCAATGAATTCTAACTCTACTCCCTCTCTCTGATGCTTATAAGTAGAGCATTGTGGAGAATTGCAAGTTCCATTTTGCTTCTTTACCTGTCGTTGGTCCCACCACTGTCATAGTGTTTTGCTTGAACAACTCAATTCAGTTTAGTAGGGGGTGAGGCTACCTAGTACAGCTAGTTCCTTTTCTACTGTAAGTCTGTAATCGGGACTACCTGGTCCTATAAGTATCCAAGGTATCTAGTAAACAAAAATGTTAGTTCAGTCAAACTTGAACTTTAAAATCATACCATGAGAGAAGCGACAACATGAGGGCTCTTCCTCGGCCCTAATCATCGTGCATTATTATTCTTGCACAATATTATTTTATTAATATTTTGGCACAACATGAGGGCCCTGTAGCAAGTCCTCCGCCATATTGCGAGTGAGAGTATCATTTGGAGTGCAACGAGTTTAGTGAGTGGGGTGTTAGACAATATCTTTGTCGTGGCATCCAGGTGGGAGAGTGGTGAGTAATTCATCTATATTTCCTTGAGGTGGAGTTGGCATGATCATGCATGTAGGCATGCCATGTTGGGTGTTGGGGGTTCTTATCGCCTTTCCTCTATAATATGTGATACGCACACTCGGGTGTATTCGAGGAAAAAATATTTTTGCACAATAAAGAGAGTATTTCCTATATTTTTATTGGTTTGTTTTACTCGGTTTCATTGGGATCACCAGAATCAAGAGCATCGGACTATTTATTGGAAATCATCTATATTTCCTGGGAAATTTCAAGATTGAACGCCCCAGGAACCTTGCATATGAAGAGAGGAACCCATAGGAGAAAACCCTACGCTACTATGCCTTTCCAGAGGAGAAGACAATTGTTGTAATGACCGATCATACCACGCACCATCATCAGCGCTTCATCAAGCATTTTTACCCCGTGCAACTCGATCTGGCAAATGGAGAGGCTACACAAAATAGTAACAAAAACCCCACTTCCGAGAGGGATCCAGAGGGGGGATTGACAAGAGAGCATCAACCACACCAATAACTTGAGCACGGAGGCCATGTTGGGGAACGCAGTAATTTCAAAAATTTCCTACGCACACGCAAGATCATGGTGATGCATAGCAACGAGGGGGGAGAGTGTGTCCATGTACCATCGTAGACCGAAAGCGGAAGCGTTATGACAACACGGTGGATGTAGTCGTACATCTTCACGATCCGACCAATCTTAGTACCGAACGTACGACACCTCTGCGATCAGCACACGTTCAGCTCGAGGATGTCCCTCGTACTCTTGATCCAGTTGAGGCCGAGGGAGAGTTTTGTCAGCACGATGGCATGGTGACGGTGATGATGAAGTTACAGGCGCAGGCTTCGCCTAAGCACTATGACGATATGACCGGGGTGTGTAAATGTGGAGGGGGCACCGCACACGGCTAAACAATGTCAACTTGTGTTCTAGGGTGCCCCTACCCCATATATAAAGGAGCAAGTGGGGAGGCCGGCCGACCCTTGCGGCGTGCCAAGGAGGGGAGGAGTCCTCCTGCTAGTAGGAGTAGGACTCCTCCTTTCCTAGTCCAACTAGGAAGGGGGAAGGGGGAAGGAAGGAGAGGGAGAGGGGGAGGGAAAGAGGGGCCGAGCCCCCCTCCCCTAGTCCAATTCGAACTCCCCTTGGGGGGGCACCACCTCCTGGGCTGCTGCCCTCTCTCTCCCCTAAGGCCCACTCAGGCCCAATACTTCCCCGGGGGGTTCCAGTAACCCCTCCAGCACTCCGGTTTTCTCTGAAATCACTCGGAACTCTTCCGGTGTCCGAATATAGCCGTCCAATATATCAATCTTTATGTCTCGACCATTTCGAGACTCCTCGTCATGTCCGTGATCATATCTGGGACTCTGAACTATCTTCGGTACATCAAAACACGTAAACTCATAATACCGATCGTCACCGAACTTTAAGCGTGCGGACCCTACGGGTCCGAGAACTATGTAGACATGACCGAGACACGTCTCCGGTCAATAACCAATAGCGGAACCTGGATGCTCATATTGGTTCCTACATATTCTACGAAGATCTTTATCAGTCAAACCGCATAACAACATACATTGTTCCCATTGTCATCGGTATGTTACTTGCCCGAGATTCGATCGTTGGTATCTCAATACCTAGTTCAATCTCATTACCAGCAAGTCTCTTTACTCATTCTGTAATACTTCATCCCGCAACTAACTCATTAGTCACAATGCTTGCACGGCTTATAGTGATGAGTATTACCGAGAGGGCCCAGAGATACCTCTCGGAAACACGGAGTGACAAATCCTAATCTCGATCTATGCCAACCCAACAAACGCCTTCAGAGACACCAGTAGAGCACCTTTATAATCACCCTTTTATGTTGTGACATTTGGTAGCACACAAAGTGTTCCTCCGGTATTCGGTAGTTGCATAATCTCATAGTCTGAGGAACTTGTATAAGTCATGAAGAAAGCAGTAGCAATGAAACTAACACGATCATAATGCTAAGCTAACGGATGGGTCATGTCCATCACATAATTCTCCTAATGATGTGATCCCGTTAATCACATGACAACACATGTGTATGGTTAGGAAACTTAACCATCTTTGATTAACGAGCTAGTCAAGTAGAGGCATACTAGGGACTATAGGTTTTGTCTATGTATTCACACATGTACTAAGTTTCCGGTTAATACAATTCTATCATGAATAATAAACATTTATCATGAATTAAGGAAATAAATAATAACTTTATTATTGCCTCTAGGTCATATTTCCTTCAGTCTCCCACTTGCACTAGAGTCAATAATCTAGATTACATAGTAATGATTCTAACACCCATGGAGCTTTGGTAATGATCACGGTTTGCTCGTGAGAGAGGCTTAGTTAACGGGTATGCTGTTGGGGAACGTAGTAATTTAAAAAAAAATTCCTACGCACACGCAAGATCATGGTGATGGCATAGCAACGAGAGGGGAGAGTGTTGTCCACGTACCCTCATAGACCGTAAGCGGAAGCGTTATGACAACGCGGTTGATGTAGTCGTACGTCTTCACGATCCGACCAATCCAAGTACCGAACGTACGGCACCTCTGAGTTCAGCACACGTTCAGCTCGATGACGATCCCCGGGCTCCGATCCAGCAAAGCTTCGGGGATGAGTTCCGTCAGCACGACGGCATGGTGACGATGATGACGCTCTACCGGCGCAGGGCTTCGCCTAAACTCTGCGACGATATGACCGAGGTGGAATATGGTGGAGGGGGGGGCACCGCACACGGCTAAGGAACGATCCGTAGATCAACTTGTGTTCCATGGGGTGACCCCTGCCCCCGTATATAAAGGAGCAAGGGGAGGAGGCGGCCGGCCAGAGAGAGGCGCGCCAAGGGGAGTCCTACTCCCACCGGGAGTAGGACTCCCTCCTTCCTTGTTGGAGTAGGAGAAGGGGGAAAGAGGGGGAGAGGAGGAAGGAAAGAGGGGCTGCACCCCTTGTCCAATTCGGACCAGAGGGGGGCTGCGCGCCTCCTTCCTTTCGGCCTCTCTCCTCAATTCCCGTATGTCCCAATAAGGCCCATATACTCCCCGGCGAATTCCCGTAACTCTCCGGTACTCCGAAAAATACCCGAATCACTCGGAACCTTTCCGAACTCCGAATATAGTCGTCCAATATACCGATCTTTATGTCTCGACCATTTAGAGACTCCTCGTCATGTCCCCAATCTCATCTGGGACTCCGAACTCCTTCGGTACATCAAAACTCATAAACTCATAATATAACTGTCATCGAAACCTTAAGCGTGCGGACCCTACGGGTTCGAGAACTATGTAGACATGACCTAGAACTATTCTTGGTCAATAACCAATAGCGGAACCTGGATGCCCATATTGGCTCCTACATATTCTACGAAGATCTTTATCGGTCAAACCGCATAACAACATACGTTGTTCCCTTTGTCATCGGTATGTTACTTGCCCAAGATTCGATCGTCGGTATCCAATACCTAGTTCAATCTCGTTACCGGCAAGTCTCTTTACTCGTTACGTAATGCATCATTCTGTAACTAACTCATTAGCTACATTGCTTGCAAGGCTTATAGTGATGTGCATTACCGAGAGGGCCCAGAGATACCTCTCCGACAATCGGAGTGACAAAACCTAATCTCGAAATACGCCAACCCAACATGTACCTTTGGAGACACCTGTAGTACTCCTTTATAATCACCCAGTTACGTTGTGACGTTTGGTAGCACCCAAAGTGTTCCTCCGGTAAACGGGAGTTGCATAATCTCATAGTTACAGGAACATGTATAAGTCATGAAGAAAGCAATAGCAACATACTAAACGATCAAGTGCTAAGCTAACGGAATGGGTCAAGTCAATCACATCATTCTTCTAATGACGTGATCCCATTAATCAAATGACAACACATGTCTATGGTTAGGAAACATAACCATCTTTGATTAATGAGCTAGTCAAGTAGAGGCATACTAGTGACACTATGTTTGTCTATGTATTCACACATGTATTATGTTTTCGGTTAATACAATTCTAGCATGAATAATAAACATTTATCATGAAATAAGGAAATAAATAATAACTTTATTATTGCCTCTAGGGCATATTTCCTTCAGTCTCCCACTTGCACTAGAGTCAATAATCCAGTTCACATCGCCATGTGATTTAACATCAATATTCATATCTGTATATGATTAATACCCATAGTTCACATCGCCATGTGACCAACACCCAAAGGGTTTACTAGAGTCAATAATCTAGTTCACATCGCTTATGTGATTAACAGCCAAAGAGTACTAAGGTGTGATCATGTTTTGCTCGTGAGAGAAGCTTAGTCAACGGGTCTGTCACATTCAGAGCCGTATGTATTTTGCAAATATTCTATGTCTACAATGCTCTGCACGGAGCTACTCTAGCTAATTGCTCCCACTTTCAATATGTATCCAGATTGAGACTTAGAGTCATCTGGATCGGTGTAAAAGCTTGCACCGATGTAACTCTTTACTACGGGCTCTTTTATCACCTCCATAATCGAGAAATATTTCCTTAGTCCTCACTAAGGATATTCTTGACCAATGTCCAGTGATCTACTCCTAGATCACTATTGTACTCCCTTGCCAAACTAGGGCAGAGTATACAATAGGTCTGGTCCATAGCATGGCATACTTTTATAGAACCTATGACTGATGCATAGAGAATGATTTTCATTCTCTTTCTATTTTCTGCCGTGGTCGGGTCTTGAGTCTTACTCAATTTCACACCTTTGCAACACAGGCAAGAACTCTTTCTTTGACTGTTCCATTTTGAACTATTTCAAAATCTTGACAAGGTATGTACTTATTGAAAAACTTATCAAGCGTCTTGATCTATCTCAATAGATCTTGATGCTCAATATGTAAGCAGCTTCACCGAGGTCTTTCATTGAAAAACTTTTTATTCAAGTATTCTTTTATGCTATCCAGAAATTCTATATCATTTCCAATCAACAATATGTCTTGCACATATAATATCGGAAATGCTACAGAGCTCCCACTCACTTTCTTGTAAATACAGGCCTTTCCAAAAGTCTGTATAAAAACATGTGCTTTGATAAACTCATCAAAGCGTATATTCCAACTCCAAGATGCTTGCACCAGTCCATTGATGGATCGTTGGAGCTTGCACATTTTGTTAGTACCTTTAGGATTAACAAAACCTTCTGGGTGCATCATATACAACTCTTCTTTAATAAATCCATTTAAGAATGTAGTTTTGACATCCATTTGCCAGATTTCATAACATGTGGCAATTGCTAACATGATTCGGACATACTTAAGCATCGCTACAGTTGAGAAAATCTCATTGTAGTCAAAACCTTGAACTTGTCGAAAACCTTTTGTGACAAGTCGAGCTTTGTAGATAGTAACACTACTATCAGTGTCCGTCTTCCTCTTAAAGATCCATTTATTTAACATGGCTTGCTGATCATCAAGCAAGTCAACCAAAGTCCATACTTTGTTCTCATACATGGATCCTATCTCAGATTTCATGGCCTCAAGCCATTTCGCGGAATCTGGGCTCATCATCGCTTCCTCATAGTTCGTAGGTTCATCATGGTCTAGTAGCATGACTTCTAGAATGGGATTACCGTACCACTTTGGTGCGGATCTTATTCTGGAAGACCTATGAGGTTCGGTAGTAACTTGATCTGAAGCTTCATGATCATCATCACTAACTTCCTCACTAATCGGTGTAGGCATCACTGGAACTGATTTCTGTGATGAACTACTTTCCAATTTGGGAGAAGGTACAATTACCTTATCAAGTTCTACTTTCCTCCCACTCACTTCTTTCGAGAGAAACTCCTTCTCTAGAAAGGATCCATCTTAGCAACGAATCTTGCTTTCGGATCTGTGATAGAAGGTGTACCCAATAGTTACCTTTGGGTATTCTATGATGACGCACTTTTCCGATTTGGGTTCGAGCTTATCAGGTGAAAACTTTTTCACATAAGCATCGCAGCCCCAAACTTTAAGAAACGACAACTTGGTTTCTCGCCAAACCACAGTTCATAAGGCGTCGTCTCAACGGATTTTGATGGTGCCCTATTTAAAGTGAATGCAGCTGTCTCTAATGCATAACCCCAAAACGATATTGGTAAATCGGTAAGAGACATCATTGATCGCACCATATCAAATAAAGTGCGGTTATGACGTTAGGACACACCATTACGTTATGGTGTTCCATGTGGCGTGAGTTGTGAAACTATTCCACATTGTTTTATATGAAGGCCAAACTCGTAACTCAAATATTCTCCTCCATGATCAGATCGTAGAAACTTTATTTTTTTGTTACGATGATTCTCCACTTCACTCTGAAATTCTTTGAACTTTTCAAAGGTTTCAGACTTGTGCTTCATTAAGTAGATATACTCATATCTGCTCAAATCATCTTGTGAAGGTCAGAAAATAACGATACCTACCACGAGCATCAACACTCATTGGACCGCATACATCGGTATGTATTATTTCCAACAAGTCAGTATCTCGTTCCATTGTTCCGAACAACGGAGTTTCAGTCATCTTGCCCAATAGGCACGGTTCACAAGCATCAAATGATTCATAATCAAGTGATTCCAAAAACCCATCAGCATGGAGTTTCTTCATGCGCTTTACACCGATATGACCCAAACGGCAGTGCCACAAATAAGTTGCACTATCATTATTAACTTTGCATCTTTTGGCATCAATATTATGAATATGTGTATCACTACGATCGAGATCCAACAAACTATTTTCATTGGGTGTATGACCATTGAAGGTTTTATTCATTTAAACAGAACAACAATTATTCTCTGATTTTAAATGAATAACTGTATTGCAATAAACATGATCAAATCATATTCATGCTCAACGCAAACGCCAAATAACATTTATTTAGGTTTAACACTAATCCTGAAAGTATAGGGAGTGTGCGATGATGATCATATCAATCTTGGAACTACTTCCAACACTCATCGTCACTTCCCCTTCAACTAGTCATTGTTTATTCTGTAACTCCTGTTTCGAGTTACTAATCTTAGCAACCAAACAAGTATCAAATACTCAGGGGCTACTATAAACACTAGTAAAGCACACATCAATAACCTGTATATCAAATATACCCTTGTTCACTTTGCCATCCTTCTTATCCACAATTATTTGGAGTAGTTCCACTTCCAGTGACCATTTCCTTTGTAGTAGAAGCACTCAGTTTCAGGCTTTAGGTTCAGCTTTGGGCTTCTTCGCGGGAGTGACAACTTGCTTGTCATTCTACTTGAAGTTCCCTTTCTTCCCCTTTGCCATTCTCTTGAAACTAGTGGTCTTGTCAATCATCAACACTTGATGCTCTTTCTTGATTTCTACCTTCGTCGATTTCAACATCACGAAGAGCTCGGGAATCGTTTTCGTCATCCTTTGCATACTATAGTTCATCACAAAGTTCTACTAACTTGGTGATGGTGACTAGAGAATTCTATCAATCACTATCTTATCTGGAAGATTAACTCCCACTTGATTCAAGCGATTGTAGTACCCAGACAATCTGAGCACTTGCTCACTAGTTGAGCGATTCTCCTCCATCTTTTAGCTATAGAACTTGTTGGAGACTTCATATCTCTCAACTCGGGTATTTGCTTGAAATATTAACTTCAACTCCTGGAACATCTCATATGGTCCATGACGTTCAAAACGTCTTTGAAGTCCCGATTCTAAGCCGTAAAGCATGGTGCACAAAACTATCAAGTAGTCATCATATTGAGCTAGCCAAACGTTCATAACGTCTGCATCTGCTCCTGCAATAGGTCTGTCACCTAGCGGTGCATTAAGGACATAATTCTTCTGTGCAGCAATGAGGATAAACCTCAGATCACGGATCCAATCCGCATCATTGCTACTAACATCTTTCAACACAATTTTCTCTAGGAACATATCAAAATAAACATATGAAAGCAACAACGCGAGCTATTGATCTATAACATAATTTGCAAAATACTACCAGGACTAAGTTCATGATAAATTAAAGTTCAATTAATCATATTACTAAAGAACTCCCACTTAGACAGACATCTCTCTAGTCATCTAAGTGATCACGTGATCCAAATCAACTAAACCATAACCGATCATCACGTGAGATGGAGTAGTTTTCAATGGTGAACATCACTATGTTGATCATATCTACTATATGATTCACGCTCGACCTTTCGGTCTCCGTGTTCCGAGGCCATATCTGCATATGCTAGGCTCGTCAAGTTTAACCTGAGTATTCTGTGTGTGCAAAACTGGCTTGCACCCGTTGTAGATGGACGTAGAGCTTATCACACCCGATCATCACGTGGTGTCTGGGCACGACGAACTTTGACAACGGTGCATACTCAGGGAGAACACTTCTTGATAATTTTAGTGAGAGATCATCTTAAAATGCTTCCGTCAATCAAAGCAAGATAAGATG
Source organism: Triticum aestivum (assembly GCF_018294505.1). NCBI lineage: Eukaryota > Viridiplantae > Streptophyta > Magnoliopsida > Poales > Poaceae > Triticum > Triticum aestivum. The sequence continues at coordinate 404,048,624 of NC_057795.1, forward strand.
CATAAAGGATTAACATCACATGCAATCAATATAAGTGATATGATATGGCCATCATCCTTGTGCTTGTGATCTTCATCTCCGAAGCACCGTCGTGATCACCATCATCACCGGCGCGACACCTTGATCTTCATCGTAGCATCGTTGTCGTTTACGCCATCTATTGCTTCTACGACTATCGCTACCGCTTAGTGATAAAGTAAAGCAATTACAGGGCATTTGCATTTCATACAATAAAGCGACAACCATATGGCTCCTGCCAGTTGCCGATAACTTCGGTTACAAAACATGATCATCTCATACAATAAAATATAGCATCACGTCTTGACCATATCACATCACAACATGCCCTGCAAAAACAAGTTAGACGTCCTCTACTTTGTTGTTGCAAATTTTACGTGGCTGCTACGGGCTTAGCAAGAACCGTTCTTACCTACGCATCAAAACCACAACGATAGTTCGTCAAGTTAGTGCTGTTTTAACCTTCGCAAGGACCGGGAGTAGCCACACTCGATTCAGCTAAAGTGAGAGAGACAGACACCCGCCAGCCACCTTTAAGCACAAGTGCTCGCAACGGTGAAACCAGTCTCGCGTAAGCGTACGCGTAATGTCGGTCCGGGCCGCTTCATCTCACAATACCGCCGAACCAAAGTATGACATGCTGGTAAGCAGTATGACTTGTATTGCCCACAACTCACTTGTCTTCTACTCGTGCATATAACATTAACGCATAAAACCAGGCTCGGATGCCACTGTTGGGGAACGTAGTAATTTCAAAATTTTCCCTATGCACACGCAAGATCATGGTGATGGCATAGCAACAAGAGGGGAGAGTGTTGTTCATGTACCCTCGTAGACCGTAAGCGGAAGCGTTATGACAACGCGGTTGATGTAGTCGTACGTCTTCACGATCCGACCGATCCAAGTACCGAACGTACGGCACCTCTGAGTTCAGCACACGTTCAGCTCGATGACGATCCCCGGGCTCCGATCCAGCAAAGCTTCGGGGATGAGTTCCGTCATCACGACGGCGTGGTGACGATGATGATGCTCTACCAGCGCAAACTCTGCGACGATATGACCGAGGTGGAATATGGTGGAGGGGGGCACCGCACACGGCTAAGGAACAATCCGTAGATCAACTTGTGTTCCATGGGGTGTCCCCCTGCCCCCGTATATAAAGGAGCAAGGGGAGGAGGCGGCCGGCCAGGGAGAGGCGCGCAAAGGGGAGTCCTACTCCCATCGGGAGTAGGACTCCCTTCTTCCTTGTTGGAGTAGGAGAAGGGGGAAAGAGGGGGAGAGGAGGAAGGAAAGAGGGGCTGCACCCCTTGTCCAATTCGGACCAGAGGGGGGCTGCGCGCCTCCTTCCTTTCGGCCTCTCTCCTCAATTCTCGTATGGCCCAATAAGGCCCATATACTCCCCGGCGAATTCCCGTAACTCTCCGGTACTCCGAAAAATACCCGAATCACTCGGAACCTTTTCGAACTCCGAATATAGTCGTCCAATATATCGATCTTTATGTCTCGACCATTTCGAGACTCCTCGTCATGTCCCCGATCTTATCCGGGACTCCGAACTCCTTTGGTACATCAAAACTCATAAACTCATAATATAACTGTCATCGAAACCTTAAGCGTGCGGACCCTACGGGTTCGAGAACTATGTAGACATGACCTAGAACTATTCTTGGTCAATAACCAATAGCGGAACCTGGATGCCCATATTGGCTCCTACATATTCTACGAAGATCTTTATCGGTCAAACTGCATAACAACATACGTTGTTCCCTTTGTCATCGGTATGTTACTTGCCCGAGATTCGATCGTCGGTATCCAATACCTAGTTCAATCTCGTTACCGGCAAGTCTCTTTACTCGTTTCGTAATGCATCATTCCGTAACTAACTCATTAGCTACATTGCTTGCAAGGCTTATAGTGATGTGCATTACCGAGAGGGCCCAGAGATACCTCTCCGACAATCGGAGTGACAAAATCCTAATCTCGAAATACGCCAACCCAACATGTACCTTTGGAGACACCTGTAGTACTCCTTTATAATCACCCAGTTACGTTGTGACGTTTGGTAGCACCCAAAGTGTTCCTTCGGTAAACGGGAGTTGCATAATCTCATAGTTACAGGAACATGTATAAGTCATGAAGAAAGCAATAGCAACATACTAAACGATCAAGTGCTAAGCTAACGGAATGGGTCAAGTCAATCACATCATTCTTCTAATGATGTGATCCCATTAATCAAATGACAACACATGTCTATGGTTAGGAATCATAACCATCTTTGATTAATGAGTTAGTCAAGTAGAGGCATACTAGTGACACTATGTTTGTCTATGTATTCACACATGTATTATGTTTCCGGTTAATACAATTCTAGCATGAATAATAAACATTTATCATGAAATAAGGAAATAAATAATAACTTTATTATTGCCTCTAGGGCATATTTCCTTCATATGCAACATTCAGATCCGTGTGTATCTTGCAAATCTCTATGTCCCCTTCCGACACTTGATGACGGATGGAATTGAAGCGTCTCTTGATGTGCTTGGTTCTCTTGTGAAATCTGGATTCCTTTGCCAAGGCAATTGCACCAGTATTGTCACAAAAGATTTTCATTGGACCCGATGCATTAGGTATGACACCTAGATCAGATATGAAGTCCTTCATTCGCTGCTTCTGAAGCAGCAATGTACCCTGCTTCACATGTAGATCCTGCCACGACGCTCTGCTTGGAACTGCACCAACTGACAGCTCCTCCATTCAATAAAAATACGTATCCGGTTTGTGACTTACAGTCATCCGGATCAGTGTCAGAGCTTGCATCGACGTAACCATTTACGAAGAGCTCTTTTTCACCTCCATAAAAGAGAAACATATCTTTAGTCCTTTTCAGGTATTTCAGGATGTTCTTGACCGTTGTCCAGTGCTCCACTCCGGGATTACTTTGGTACCTCCCTGCTATGCTTATAGCAAGACATACATCAGGTCTGGTACATAGCATTGCATACATGATAGAACCTATGGCTGAAGCATATGGAATGACTTTCATTTTTCTCTCTATCTTCTAGAGTGGTCGGGCTTTGAGTCTTACTCAACTTCACACCTTGTAATATAGGTAAGAACCCTTTCTTTGACTGATCCATTTTGAACTTTTTCAAAACTTTATCAAGGTATGTGCTTTGTGAAAGTCCAATTAAGCATCTCGATCTATCTCTATAGATCTTGATGCCCAATATGTAAGCAGCTTCTCCAAGGTCTTTCATAGAAAAACTCTTATTCATGTATCCCTTTATGCTATCCAGGAATTCTATATCATTTTCAATCAACAATATGTCATCTACATATAAGATCAGAAATGCTATAGAGATCCACTCACTTTCTTGTAAATACAGGCTCCTCCAAAAGTCTGTATAAAACCATATGTTTTGATCACACTATCAAAGCATTTATTCCAACTTTGAGAGGCTTGCACCAGTCCATAAATGGATTGCTGTAGCTTGCACACTTTGCTAGCACCCTTTGGATCGACAAAACCTTCTGGTTGCATCATATACAACTCTTCTTCCAGAAATCCATTCAGGAATGCAGTTTTGACACCCATTTGCCAAATTTCACAATCATTAAATGCAACAATTGCTAACATGATGCGGACAGACTTAAGCATCGCTACGGGTGAGAAAGTCTCATCGTAGTCAACTCCTTGAACTTGTCGAAAACCTTTCGCAACAAGTCGAGCTTTGTAAACAGTAACATCTACGTCGGTCTTCTTCTTAAAGATCCATTTATTTTCTGTGGCTTGCTGATCATCGGGCAAGTCCACCAAAGTCCACACTTTGTTCTCATACATGGATCCCATCTTAGATTTCATGGCCTCAAGCCATTTCACGGAATCTGGGATCATCATCGCTTCCTCATAGTTCGTAGGTTCATCATGGTCTAGTAACATGACTTCCAGAACAGGATTACCGTACCACTCTGGTGCGGATCTTACTCTGGAAGACCTATGAGGTTCGGTAGTAACTTGATGTGAAGCTTCATGATCATCATCATTAGCTTCCTCGCTAATTGGTGTAGGAATCACAGGAACTGATTTCTACGATGAACTACTTTCCAATATGGGAGCAGGTACAGTTACCTCATCAAGTTCTACTTTCCTCCCACTCTCTTCTTTCGAGAGAAACTCCTTCTCTAGAAAGGATCCATTCTTAGCAACAAAGATTTTGCCTTCAGGTCTGTGATAGAAGGTATACCCAACAGTTTCTTTTGGGTATCCTATGAAGACGCACTTCTCCGATTTGGGTTCGAGCTTATCAGGTTGAAGCTTTTTCACATAAGCATCGCAGCCCCAAGCTTTAAGAAATGACAACTTTGGTTTCTTGCCAAACCACAGTTCATAAGGCGTCGTCTCAACGGATTTTGATGGTGCCCTATTTAAAGTGAATGCAGCTGTCTCTAGAGCATAACCCCAAAACAATAGCGGTAAATCAGTAAGAGACATCATAGATCACACCATATCTAATAAAGTACGGTTATGACGTTCGGACACACCATTTCGTTGTGGTGTTCCAGGTGGCGTTAATTGTGAAACTATCCCATGTTGTTTCAAATGAAGACCAAACTTGTAACTCAAATATTCCCCTCCACGATCAGATCGTAGAAACTTTATTTCCTTGTTAAGATGATTTTCCACTTCACTTTGAAATTCTTTGAACTTTTCAAATGTTTCAGACTTATGCTTCATTAAGTAGATATAACCATATCTACTCAAATCATCTGTGAAGGTAAGAAAATAACGATACCCGCCACGAGCATCAATTCTCATTGGACCGCATACATCGGCACATATTATTTCCAACAAGTCAGTAGCTCGTTCTATTGTTCCGGAGATGGAGTTTTAGTCATCTTGCCCATAAGGAATGGTTCGCAAGCACCAAGTGATTCATAATCAAGTGATTCCAAAATTCCATCAGTATGGAGTTTCTTCATGCGCTTTATACCGATATGACCCAAACGGCAGTGCCACAAATAAGTTGCACTATCATTATTAAACTTCAATCTTTTGGTTTCAACACTATGAATATGTGTATCACTACTATCGAGATTTAATAAAAATAGACTACTCATCAGGGGTGCATGACCATAAAAGATATTCCTCATATAAATAGAACAACCATTTTTCTCTGATTTAAATGTATAACCGTCTCACATTAAATAAGATCCAGATATAATGTTCATGCTCAACGCTGGCACCAAATAACAATTATTCAGGTCTAAAACTAATCCCGATGGTAGATGCAGAGGTAGTGTGCCGACCGCGATCACATCGACTTTGGAACCGTTTCCCAGGCGCATCGTCGCCTCGTCCTTAGCCAATCTTCGCTTAGTCCGTAGCCCCTGTTTTGAGTTGTAAATATGAGCAACAGAACCAGTATCAAATACCCAGGCGCTACCGCGAGCATTAGTTAAGTACACATCAATAACATGTATATCAAATATACCTTTCACTTTGCCATCCTTCTTATCCGCCAAATACTTGGGGCAGTTCCGCTTCCAGTGACCAGTCCCTTTGTAGTAGAAGCACTCAGTTTCAGGCTTAGGTCTAGACTTGGGTTTCTTCTCTTGAGCAGCAACCTTTTTGCTGTTCTTCTTGAAGTTCCCTTTCTTCCCTTTGCCCTTTTTCTTGAAACTAGTGGTCTTATTGACCATCAACACTTGATGCTCCTTTTTGATTTCTACCTCCGCGGCCTTTAGCATCGCAAAAAGCTCGTGAATAGTCTTGTCCATCCCTTGCATATTATAGTTCATCATGAAGCCTTTATAGCTTGGTGGCAGTGATTGAAGAACTCTGTCAATGACACAATCAACTGGAAGATCAACTCCCAGGTAAGTCAAGTGATTATGATACCCAGACATTTTGAGTATGTGTTCACTGACAGAACTATTCTCCTTCATTTTGCAGTTGTAGAACTTGTTGGAGACTTCATATCTCTCAACTCAGGCATTTGATTGAAATATTAACTTCATCTCTTGGAACATCTCATATGCTCCATGATATTCAAAACGTCTTTGAAGTCCCGATTCTAAGCCGTAAAGCATGGCACACTGAACTATCGAGTAGTCATCAGCTTTGCTCTGCCAGACGTTCTTAACGTCATCAGTAGCATCTGCAGCAGGCCTGGCACCCAGCGGTGCTTCCAGGACGTAATTCTTCTGAGCAACAATGAGGATAATCCTCAAGTTATGGACCCAGTCTGTGTTGTTGCTGCCATCATCTTTCAACTTAGCTTTCTCTAGGAACGCATTAAAATTCAAAGGAACGGTAGCACGGGCCATTGATCTACAACAACATAGATATGCAAAATACTATCAGGTACTAAGTTGATGATAAATTAAAGTTCAATTAATCATATTACTTAAGAACTCCCACTTAGATAGACATCCCTCTAATCATCTAAGTGATCACGTGATCCAAATCAACTAAACCATGTCCGATCATCACGTGAGATGGAGTAGTTTTCAATGGTGAACATCACTATGTTGATCATATCTACTATATGATTCATGCTCGACCTTTCGTTCTCAGTGTTCCAAGGACACATCTGCATATGCTAGGCTCGTCAAGTTTAACCTTAGTATTCTGCGTGTGCAAAACTGGCTTGCACCCGTTGTATGTGAACGTAGAGCTTATCACACCCGATTATCACATTGTGTCTCGGCACGACAAACTGTAGCAACGGTGCATACTCAGGGAGAACACTTGTACCTTGAAATTTAGTAAGGGATCATCTTATAATGCTACCGACGTTCTAAGCAAAATAAGATGCATAAAGGATAAACATCACATGCAAAATATGTGACATGATATGGCCATCATCATCTTGTGCTCATGATCTCCATCACCGAAGCATCGTCATGATCTCCAACGTCAACAGCGCGACACCTTGATCTCCATCGTAGGATCGTTGTCGTCTCGCCACCCATTGTTACTACGACTATCGCTATCGCTTAGTGATAAAGTAAAACAATTACATGGCGATTGCATTGCATACAATAAAGTGACAACCATATGGCTCCTGCCAGTTGTCGATAACTTTGTTACAAAACATGATCATCTCATACAACAATTGATATCACATCATGCTTGACCATATCACATCACAGCAAGCCCTGCAAAAACAAGTTAGACGTCCTCTACTTTATTGTTGCAAGTTTTACGTGGCTGCTACGGGCTTCTAGCAAGAACCGTTCTTACCTACGCATCAAAACCACAATGATTTTTCGTCAAGTGTGTTGTTTTAACCTTCAACAAGGACCGGGCGTAGCCACACTCGATTCAACTAAAGTTGGAGAAACAGACACTCACCAGCCACCTATGTGCAAAGCACGTCTGTAGAACCAGTCTCGTGTAAGCGTACGCGTAATGTCGGTCTGAGCCGCTTCATCCAACAATACTGCCGAATGAAAGTATGACATGCTGGTAAGCAGTATGACTATTATCGCCCACAACTCTTTGTGTTCTACTCATGCATATAACATCTACGCATAAACCTGGCTTTGATACCGCTGTTGGGGAACACAGTAATTTCATTTTTTCCTACGCACACGCAAGATCATGGTGATGCATATCAATGAGGGGGGAGAGTGTGTCCACGTACCCTCGTAGACCGAAAGCGGAAGCATTATGACAACGCGGTTGATGTAGTCGTACGTCTTCACGATCCGACTGATCTTAGTACCGAACGTATGGCACCTCCGCGATCAGCACACGTTCAGCTCGGGGACGTCCCTCGTACCCTTGATCCAGTTGAGGCCAAGGGAGAGTTTCGTCAGCATGATGGTGTGGTGATGGTGATGATGAAGTTACCGGCGCAGGGCTTCGCCTAAGCACTATGATGATATGGCTGAGGTGTGTAACTGTGAAGGGAGGCACCGCACATGACTAAACAATGTAAACTTGTGTGTTCTAGGGTGCCCCCTTGCCCACGTATATAAAGGAGCAAGGGAGGAGGCCGGCCGACCCTTGCGGCGTGCCAAGGAGGGGAGGAGTCCTCCTCCTAGTAGGAGTAGGACTCCTCCTTTCCTAGTCCAACTAGGAAGGGGGAAGGGGGAAGGAAGGAGAGGGAGAGGGGGAGGGAAAGAGGGGCCGAGCCCCCCTCCCCTAGTCCAATTCAAACTCCCCTTGGGGGGGCGCCACCTCCTGGGCTGCTGCCCTCTCTCTCCCCTAAGGCCCACTCAGGCCCAATACTTCCCCGGGGGGTTCCGGTAACCCCTCCAGCACTCCGGTTTTCTCTGAAATCACTCGGAACTCTTCCGGTGTCCGAATATAGCCGTCCAATATATCAATCTTTATGTCTCGACCATTTCGAGACTCCTCGTCATGTCCGTGATCATATCTGGGACTCTGAACTATCTTCGGTACATCAAAACACGTAAACTCATAATACCGATCGTCACCGAACTTTAAGCGTGCGGACCCTACGGGTCCGAGAACTATGTAGACATGACCGAGACACGTCTCCGGTCAATAACCAATAGCGGAACCTGGATGCTCATATTGGTTCCTACATATTCTACGAAGATCTTTATCAGTCAAACCGCATAACAACATACATTGTTCCCATTGTCATCGGTATGTTACTTGCCCGAGATTCGATCGTTGGTATCTCAATACCTAGTTCAATCTCATTACCAGCAAGTCTCTTTACTCATTCTGTAATACTTCATCCCGCAACTAACTCATTAGTCACAATGCTTGCAAGGCTTATAGTGATGAGTATTACCGAGAGGGCCCAGAGATACCTCTCGGAAACACGGAGTGACAAATCCTAATCTCGATCTATGCCAACCCAACAAACGCCTTCAGAGACACCAGTAGAGCACCTTTATAATCACCCTTTTATGTTGTGACATTTGGTAGCACACAAAGTGTTCCTCCGGTATTCGGTAGTTGCATAATCTCATAGTCTGAGGAACTTGTATAAGTCATGAAGAAAGCAGTAGCAATGAAACTAACACGATCATAATGCTAAGCTAACGGATGGGTCATGTCCATCACATCATTCTCCTAATGATGTGATCCCGTTCATCAAATGACAACACATGTCTATGGTTAGGAAACTTAACCATCTTTGATTAATGAGCTAGTCAAGTAGAGGCATACTAGGGACTATAGGTTTTGTCTATGTATTCACACATTTACTAAGTTTCCGGTTAATACAATTCTAGCATGAATAATAAACATTTATCATGAATTAAGGAAATAAATAACAACTTTATCATTGCCTCTAGGGCATATTTCCTTCAGGCCACACTGTCAAGATCCTTCACCTCCATTGTCATACACGCCATCACCGTCGACTCTCTCATCCATCTTGTTGTAATCTCTGAAATTGTTCTGGATTCGTAATATTCATATGGATATCTCGTCTATATCTTGTGCTTTATTGTCTGAGTTATTTCCCTAGTTCTCGGGGATATGGAACCCTACTTGTTACATGATTTGAATGCAATAATATAATTGATTTATGTGATATGGTCGTGACAATCTTCTTCATAATGTTGTGCGAACGTTGAATACACAATATTTTCCCTGCGAGGGCGTAAAGTATATTAGTGTCATTGCATAATGGGGTTAGAGTACGGTGGTGACATAAGCTTCCTCTCTCTTTAGCGGACCTTTGGTAAGGGAATAATGGTGAATCATATCCTTTATGCCACATCCATGGTAAGACCCTTATTATTGGCTCCGCCCTAACATAAACATATATCACAATGATGAAATATTTATCATTCACTCTCATTATACACTAGTGGGGAATCCGGAACCCTCGATAACATGTTCATCCTTGTTACAGTTTCCTTAATACACCCACTCTTCTTATTATTTTTATGATAACTGTGCACTCTAGTTCTTTCGCTCACAAACACTCCTGCAACATTTCACCATCACAACACTCTCACTTGGGATCAAGAAACAACTTCTAGGCACAACAAGACAAACCTCTACACGAGGCAAATGACCCTTCCTTCGCTCTTCGTGGGATTGATACTCTTACTTCAAAAGTAGCTAAAGTTAGCCATGTGCACTTGGAAGACATCATTCACCAGTTTGGTGTCGAAGTTCACCCAAACTTGCTAACCGCCACTCTGACACCAACACCCTAACCTCCTCCCTCACCCCGCAACCTTGCCCTCCACGCCTCTCAGTATGTCATCCCATGACCTCTGTCCGTCTCGGTTCTTTGAGAAGCGTATTAGCAGTTGATGATCCAACACTATTTCATATGATGGTGCCTGGTCTTGATTAACTCGGTTATGACTAGCCTCCATCTTTATGATGTTCTTTGTGGAGATCTCCAAAGGGGTCGAGCGGAGGCTAGATTATTATCGCACACAATTCTTCTGGCGGGCGAATCAACATAAGAGGAATTACCACTTATCATGCAGGGAGATCTTATGTACCCCAAAATACTAGGGTGGCGTCCATGGTCTAGAACTTAATAATATATGCTTTATGAGTGTGACAGTATCTCTTACATACTAAGTATTTCGGTGCGAAAATCACTCACATTTATTAAAGCCAAACCAATGAACTACAATTTTTGGAAGGATCTTGTGAATGTTTCAAATAATTTTGTTCAATTTGGATCATTTAGTATGGGGAATGGTGAATCAATTAGATTACAGGAGGATACTTGGATCAGGATTAGACATCTTTCGATTATGTATCCCCAATTATCGTTACAAAGATGGATCATTGTTTTGGTAAAAAAATGTGGGGGACTAAGGGCCTATTCGGTAGCCCTCCAGCTTCACCGGATCCACGAATCTAGCTTCAATTTTTGGATGCCAGCTTCTTCTATGAAAACTGGATCGATGGAAACTGTTCGGCACCCTCGCTCCAGCTTCTTGTATGTGCTAGCAGGCCAAACTGCCTGGAAGAGCTAGAGCCCAGCCAACTCACTAGATAAGGTGGCCTTAGGTCCGGTCGGACGTTGGAGGAGAGTGGCTGGGCTTGGCCCAATTCGTAAGAAAAGGTAGTCATGTCTCCACGTAGCCTCGTCGGGAGAATAGAACGTGACTTGAGAAGGGAGAGAGAAAGCAGCGAACCGGTACACATCCCTCAGATCACTTGGCGGTGGCATCTGCCCATAAATAAGGCCAACTCCAGGATTCCCGATTCTGAGATGGGCAAAACAGCTGCTCCAGCTTTTTGTACGTGAATACTGCTACGATCCAGGAAGCCAGCTTCCCGGAGCTGATCCATTCGGGCCAGCTTCGCTCGCTGATCTACGGAATTATGGCCCTAATTATGTAATTTTGTAGGGCTCTCATTGGTTAGCATTTAGCAGACAGGGTTGAGATGGTCCTACATGTTTGCGAATGTGCAGCTAACTATGAACCATGGCTTGTTTAAATGACATCTTCACACTTCGAAGGAATTTACTCGGCTTTAATAGAAATACATGTGTCAAGTCTAGGTTTAAAATATTGTATGCGAGCGATAGGTGTAGGAAAAAAATTATATGAGACCAGGTCTTATATAAAGCAGGTGAGACCCGACCTGATGGATGACACGTGGCATTCACAAATCACAAAGCATCTAATCTCCCCCCTGATTTTAGGTGGGGGTGGGGTAAATGCTTTGTGGACAGAAGGGAATGCAACAGGGTGAGGCGATGGAAGACTTGGGCTCTGGCGACTCTGGCGTCGCGCCCCCGCTCCCGACGGGCGCCGCGGCCGGCGTCCCCTAAATGCTGGGTTCCTTGTCGGACCCCCGCCCGGCCTCTCCGCACCCTGCGTCGCCTTCCTCCCCGCCGCTCCCGTCCTCCCTCGAGGTGCTGCCGCGGATCCGCTGGGCGGACCTTGCCGAGGAGGACGAACCCCCCCTGGCTGACGGCCCTGGCTCCCCCCGTTCCCCCCGCCCCCCGGTTCGTGCGTCGCCGTCCAGTGTGGCCGCTGGCTCAGCCTCCCGTTGCGGAGGTTCTGCCTCTGGCTCGTGGCGGCGCACACTGAACCGGCCGATGAGCTCTGCTCGTCCGCCTCGGGGCAAAGGCGCTGCCTTGCGGGGCTCGGGACGCCGCCGTCGCCGCTCATGGGGTGTGGTTGGCCGGTCGGACTTAGGTGCGGCCCGGTCATCATGGCGGCTATCGGTGTCAAAACCGGCGGATCTCGGGTAGGGGGTCCCGAACTGTGCGTCTAGGCGGATGGTAACAGGAGACAAGGGACACGATGTTTTACCCAGGTTCGGGCCCTCTTAATGGAGGTAAAACCCTACGTCCTGCTTGATTAATATTGATGATGTGTGTTACAAGAGTAGATCTACCACGAGATCAAGGAGGCTAAACCCTAGAAGCTAGCCTATGGTATGATTGTTGTTCGTCCTACGGACTAAAGCCATCCGGTTTATATAGACACCGGAGAGGGCTAGGTTACACAGAGTCGGTTACAATGGTAGGAGATCTACATATCCGTATCGCCAAGTTTGCCTTCCACGCCAAGGAAAGTCCCATCCGGACACGGGACGAAGTCTTCAATCTTGTATCTTCATAGTCTTGGAGTCTGGCCGATGATGATAGTCCGGCTATCCGGACACCCCCTAGTCCAGGACTCCCTCAGTAGCCCCTGAACCAGGCTTCAATGACGACGAGTCCGGCGCGCATATTGTCTTCGGCATTGCAAGGCGGGTTCCTCCTCCAAATAATTTACAGAAGATTGTGAACGCTAGGATAGTGTCCGGCTCTACAAAATAAATTCCACGTACAACCGTAGAGAGAATAACATTTACACAAGTTCAATCTGCTGACGTATTTGGTGGTGTGACGTCACACCACCACCAAGCCTTTACTCGAATCATTTTTATTGTACCACCTCAGCGTGTTTAGCGAAGCGGTTTCCCTGGCACATCTTGTCGAAGCAGAGATCGTGTTCCCCTTATTCCGGGATTCCCATCAATACGGACGTGGGTAACCCAACCGCGCCATTGATTGCGGCGCTTGGGAGATAAGCGAGTTTTATTGGGCCGATGGGGACACATGTTTTTGTCCGCCCATATAAGGGGATAAAGATCCAACCCTTTTACCTGCACCTTCTTCCTCCTTGGCTTATCCATCTCCGTGAACTCAAGCTCCAGCGCCCAAGTCCGCACATCTCACCTCAACCTCCTCCAACTATGTCCGGAGCGGGAGGCAAGTGGATGGCCTCCTCCGTCACGGAGGGGCACATCCAGAAGCTGCACAGCGCCGGATATTTGTCCAGCAACATTGCGCATCGGCTCCCCGACGAGGGAGAGCTCATCCCCATCCCCAGGCCCCATGAGAGGGTAGTATTTCTCCCCCATTTCCTCCGCGGACTGGGCTTCCCACTCCATCCCTTTGTCCGGGGGCTCATGTTCTACTACGGCCTGGATTTCCATGATCTGGACCCAAATTTCATCCTCAACATCTCGGCGTTTATCGTCGTGTGTGAGGCCTTCCTCTGCATCCAGCCCCACTTCGGCTTGTGGCTCAAGACCTTCAGTATCAAATCGAAGGTTGTGAAGGGCAGTCAAGCGGATTGCGGAGGCGCCATGGTGGGCAGGATGTCCCACGTTACTTGGCTTGAATGCACTTTTGTGGAAACCATTAAGGGGTGGCAATCGGGGTGGTTCTACATCACCGAACCGCGTGACCCTGAATGGGCAGCGACCCCCGAATTTAGATCTGGCATCCACACACGGCTCACCTCCTGGAAAGAGAGCGGTCGGACATGGGGTGATTCGGAGGAGCTGACCGGACTCCAAGCCTGCATCCAAAAGCTAGTGGACAAGAAGCTCAAGCTTGTCAACATAGTCCAGGTCATGCTCATCCGCCGGATTCTCCCATGCCAACGACGGGGTTTCAACATGTGGGAGTTCGATCTGGCACAGCACCAGACTTTGAGCGGGCTCTTCGACACTACGTACGAAGATGTCTGGAAGGTGCTGTTCAAGGGCGCCGAGGCTCCCGCATCTGCTACCGAAGATCGCGGATTCAGCTCGCAGCGTCCGGCTGATGAGGTAAGTGATTTTGTCCTTTACGGGACGTTTGTTTTCCATAGTTTGACTCTATGCGGGATCTAAACTCCCTTTCCTTTGACAGGGCTGGCTGAAGAAGGCCGAACAGACTATCTGTCCGGCCCCATTACCAGAGGACCCAGCGGACGCCCGCATAACGGGGCTGCTGGCTCCGGCACCCCACGTGGTGCCGGAGAAGAAGGCCAAGAAGAAGGCCACGGGCACTCGGAAGAGTTCCCGTTTTCAGGTGCTATCGGATGATGACTCTGAGGCAGACTCCTCTCACAAAGGTGGGGAGGAGAAGAAGAAAGCCCCTCCCCCAACGGGGGAGGGAAGAAAAGGAGGGCCTCCCCAAAGAGGGGGGCCGAAAGGTCCAAGAAGGGAAAAACTCTTTCCCCGGACTGCTTTGCCAACGCCAGCGACGACGATGAGGACTGGCCTCCAAGGGCCAAGCCCCTGGCGAGATTGTAAGTATCCGGACTCTCGAATAACTTCATGGTTTTTCTTTTCGCCACGTAATGTCTTTCTAATGCCGCATACAACCCTGTAGTCCGCCCAAGGACGATCTTCCCGCTTCGTCGAGCGGGTCCTTGGGTGCGTCGGATATGGATTCTCTTCCGACCGCCTCCACCCCCCGTGATGTGGACGATGCCGAGGTGGGATCCCGGGAAGGGACCCGCCAGGAGGAGGAGGCCCCGGAGGTGTCACAGAACAACCTCCCGGACTTTGCACCGGACTCGGCCCCGGAACCCATAGTGGCTCCGGAGTCCGGCGGGCGGCCCCTTCGTAAGAAGGGCAAGACCGTGACACCGGCAGCTTCCGTCCAACCAGAAGCGCCGGATAGCTTGTTGGAGGCGCTCAATGGCGCCTCTATCAAAGAGGAACACCGCACTGTTATGAGTGCGGTGATTCAGAAGGTTCAGCTCGCCAAGAGCGGGCTAACCGAAGCCTGCAGCAGCCTTCTAACAGGCTTTGAGGTATGAATTTTGATATATGTAAAATAGTACCGCATAGATAGTAGCCCCTGATGCTCGGTTCGGTGTTCGGAAAGAAAAGCCGGACTGAGGATCTAAAAAGATATACGCAGGAGTCATAAAAAATATGTCAATATGGGATTGCAGGCTGCGCTGCTGACCTCTGCCGCATTGACTGCAGAGGTCAATGCTTTGAAGCAAAGCCTCGAGCGGTCCGAGAACGAGCTCGGCCGTGCCAAGAAGCAGCTCGAGGACAAGGAAGGTGAGTAACACCTTATTAAAATTGTACCTTACAGAAAAGGATTTTGGTTGCAAGAAGAATGACAAGGATAACGCGGGTATTGCAGGGGCCACTAACGAGGTGGCGACCCTGAAGGAGGCGGTGTCCGCCGCCGAACGTAATGTGGCCGCAGAACGCACCGAGCGAGAGAAGCAGGAGGCGTGGGTGGCAGAGGTACAGCAAGAGCTCCAGGCTCTCATGGAAAAACATGAGAGGTTGGAGCGTGACTCAAAGACTCGAGAGTCCGAGCTTGCGACGGCTCTTGAGAGTGCCAAAGCCGCTAAGGCCGAAGCCTATAAGGCCCTCCAGGAAGTCGAGGCGTTGAAGAAAATAGCGGCAGATAAGGCGTTTTTCATGCAAAGTAAGCATGTGAGTGTGAATTACATATCACTTACCCGAATTCGGAGCTCTCTAGGAGCGTTCGCAGATCTGCCTCACAGCGTGTCCGATGCTGCCGCTTTCTACAGGGCCGAGGAGGGGAGCTCGATGGAGAAGGTCTTCTGGTTTCAGTATGCTGAGGCCGGACATCCGGTGCCCCTTAGCGACCAGCTGAAGCAGCTGGTCGAGCTCCACAAGGTGGCCGAACAGGCCATGAAGGGCCTCATAGTTCGGCTGTGGCCTAAAGAGGCCATGCCTGGGAGCTACTTCGGCCTGGTGCGGCAGCTGGTGGATGCGTGCCCGTGGGTTGAAGTCATCAAGCACTCCGCCTATATTGAAGGTGCCTGTCGGGCCCTTGCCCGCGCAAAGGTGCACTGGGGCAAGATGGATGCCCAGAAGCTTGGGACGGACCCGCCACCGCAGGGCAAGGAGCATCGCACGCCCGAGATGTATTATAAGAGTGTCCTGAAGGGTGCCCGCATTATTGCGGGTGAGTGCTCCAAAGATGTAATATTTGAGTAGACTCGCATTTTGTTATCTTGTGCGCCGAAAACTTAGTTCATATGCGCTAAGCAACGCTTGTTAATTTAAAATACTACCTTCTGTGCGGCTGTTTATCAAATCTGAGAGATGGCAAGTCGTCGGCTTCAGCCCCCATGCCATGAGTGCTGGGGTGTTCGGGATAAACTTGAGCACTCTTGTTCCCATTTTTTGGTCCATCTAGGGAGGCGCTCAACACAGCGAACAAGGCAACCGGACTTATAATGCTTGAACACTCTCACTTAGCCATAGAATTCTATAATTTTAAATTTTGGTGAAGCCCCTAGTCTTCGGAAGGACGAATTTGGGGCGCTATCCACGCCTGGGCCGGACAAAAGCCGGCTCCTCGCTCTAAGCGGCATAAGTCTTTAGGGACTCGCAAAAAAACCTCTCGAACAGCGACCGGTTCTCGCCTCATCATGATGGTCAGTTTTAGCTTTCTCCACTGAGGCGCTCACCCAGCTCAACTGGGGCGCAATCGCAGTGGTTCTCCTAGTGCTACCTTAGCCGATACAACGGAACGTAAGGTACCAAAACATGGGAGCCGGGCAAACCCAACTATTGACCCAAGACATGATTCGGAGCCGATGCATATAATGCTATAAGTTCGGGGTGCCGCACTTGTGAAAGTGTTCGGACTTATCACACCATGGTGCGGGAAACATGAGCCCCTGGTGTATTTGGCTGTACCAAAATGTACGGATGCAACATGTCATAAATGAACATATGTATAAGAAAGAAATGCGATTGGAAAAAAGGTGCTGCATTACTTATTCAAGAAAAAACTGTTGTAAATGCAGAACGATACAAATGGTGCGATAAGCAAGGGATCAGACTATTAAACATGTCCCCCTCCAGGGGTAGGCTGCGGAATGGTGCATAAAACAGATTTAATGCTCGTAATGGAGACCACCTGGATATTCGTTGTAGCCTTTCTCCTTCCCTGGCTGTTGCATTGTGAGTTCGGCAGGTCTGCTGCCGGACAGGGCCTCAGACGAACGGAGTCCTGTGGGTGAAAATAAAAAGAAAAAATAAAAAAGGAACGACACACTTGAGAGCCCCTGGTGTGGTTGGTCCGCATTCTGGGCCTGTCGTGGTCGTGCCCTTCTCCCCATGCCCCATGGTATCTTCAGAGCGTAATGGTGTACGCAAAGGACCTGTCTTGACATTTTGCAGGGGCTGGGGTTGGGACCGCACTGCTACGCGTGCTCAGAACGTGCCAGGTAGTCTTGTTGTAGGTTACTCTGGGCGCGTTTAGCCGTGTCCGGCCGCTTAACGGCCGGACTTGAGAATTGCCTTAAGAGGCTGCGTTGTACTTCTGCCGCGAGAGCCGCTATATGTTCCTCCGTTCAGAGAGAGCGTGCAGTGTTTCCATTGACCGTGATAACTCCTCGAGGGCCTGGCATCTTGAGCTTGAGGTATGCGTAGTGCGGCACCGCATTGAACTTTGCAAACGCGGTACGTCCCAGCAGGGCATGATAGCCGCTGCGGAACGGAACTATGTCGAAGATTAACTCCTCGCTTCGGAAGTTATCCGGGGATCTGAAGACCACTTCCAGTGTAACTGAGCCTGTACAATTGGCTTCTACACCTGGTATGACGCCTTTAAAGGTCGTCTTGGTAGGTTTAATCCTTGAGGGGTCTATGCCCATTTTGCGCACTTTATCCTGATAAAGCAGGTTCAGGCTGCTGCCGCCGTCCATCAGGACTCTGGTGAGGTGAAATCCATCGACGATTGGGTCTAAAACCAATGCGGCAAATCCGCCGTGGCGGATGCTGGTGGGGTGGTCCCTTCGGTCAAAAGTGATCGGGCAGGAGGACCATGGATTGAACTTCGGGGCAACTGGCTCCATCGCGTATACATCCCTGAGTGCACACTTCTGCTCCCTTTTGGGTATTTGTGTTGCGTATATCATGTTCACCGTCCGCACCTGTGGGGGGAAACCCTTCTGTCCTCTATTGTTCGGCGGTCGGGTCTCTTCCTCGTCATCGCTATGCAGCCCCTTGTCATTGTTTTCGGCAATTAACTTGCCTGCCTGCTTGAATACCCAACAGTCCTTGTTGGTGTGGTTGGCTGGCTTTTTGGGGGTGCCGTGTATCTGGCACGAGCGGTCGAGTATTCGGTCCAAATTGGACGGACCCGGAGTAGTTTTTTTGAATGGCTTTTTCCGCTGACCGGGTTTAGAGCCTCTGAATCCGGCATTGACTGATGTATCTTCACTATTATCGCCGTTAATGCGGCGTTTGTTTTTGTTGCGACGCGACCTGCCATTACGGTCCTTGATATCCGGACTGCCAGAATTTTTGCTGAGGTTGTTGCTGCGTGCTAGCCAGCTGTCCTCACCCGCGCAGAAGCGGGTTATGAGTGATGTGAGGGCTGCCATGGATTTCGGCTTTTCCTGTCCCAGGTGCCGGGCAAGCCACTCGTCATGGATGTTATGCTTGAAGGCCGCGAGGGCCTCCGCATCCGGACAGTCGACGATTTGGTTTTTCTTGGTTAAGAACCGTGTCCAGAATTGTCTGGCTGATTCGTCTGGCTACTGAATTATGTGGCTTAGGTCATCAGCGTCTGGTGGTCGCATATAGGTGCCTTGGAAGTTATCGACGAATGCGACTTCCAGGTCTTCCCAACTCCCAATTGACTCTGCTGGCAAGCTGTTAAGCCAATGCCGGGCTGGTCCTTTAAGCTTGAGGGGGAGATATTTGATGGCGTGAAGATCGTCACCGCGGGCCATGTGGATGTGAAGGAGATAGTTTTTGATCCAAACCGCGGGGTCTGTTGTGCCATCGTAAGATTCAATATTCACGGGTTCAAACCCTTCGGGGATTTGATGATCCATTACTTCATCTGTGAAGCATAGTGGGTGTGCGGCGCCTCTGTACTGGGCGATATCACGACGGAGCTCAAAAGAGCTTTGTCTATTTTGTTCGGCCCGGCCGGACTTACTGTGTCCGGCGCGACGGTTGTCGTCACGTATCATGGGGCGCCCACGCGATCCATAGATTGATCTTGATTGTCTTGCCTTATCCTCCAATATATCTCGCAAGTCCGGAGCGTTCCCCTGTGGCCTTGTGCTTTTCGAGCGATGTCGGGGTACGGTTCTAGTGAAGGGCCTAGAGGCCTCTCTGTCACGACCACGGGGTGGTCGGTCAGCCGTATTGTCTGCTGGTGATGCAGGTTCATACGCCTCCTCCTCTAATCAGGGGAGCAGCTTGCGTTTAGGGTAGCTTTTGGAGGGGCGTTCGAGTTCATGCTCTTCGGCCGCGAGGACTTCAGTCCATCTGTCAGCTAGCAGATCTTGATCAGCTCTAAGCTGTTGCTGCTTTTTCTTGAGGCTGTTCGTCATGGCCATAAGCCTGCGTTTAAAACGCTCCTTTTCGACGGGATCCTCAGGCACGACGAATTCGTCGTCGTCGAGGCTTGCCTCGTCTCCGGAGGGAGGCATATAATCCTCTACCTCTTCTTCTGCCGCTCTCTCATGAGGGCTGGCGTCTCCGTCCTCCTGTGCTGAATCTTGCTGGAGTGGGTTGTCTTCGGCACTGTCTGGGGTGTTATTATCTCCGGTGTCGGAATCTTCATTCTTGCTGTGGCGGGATTTAGAGCGGCGCCGCTGACGCCGACGCTTGGGCTGTTTCTTGGAGGGGTCTTCCTCCGCTGTTTCTTCGCCATTCTCATCCTTTGGGATATCCACCATGTATATGTCATATGATGAGGTGGCTGTCCAAATCTGACCTGACGGCCAGGGGCGTAGCTTTCGATCTGCTCCAGATGGCCAAGCGAATTGGCCCGCAGTGCAAAGCCGCCGAATACGAAGATCTGTCCGGGGAGGAAGATCTCACATTGGACTGTGTCATTGTTGATGATCGGAGAAGCCATCGAGCCTATCGGTGACGACACAGAGGAACTCTCAATGAAAGCACCAATGTCGGTGTCAAAACCGGCGGATCTCGGGTAGGGGGTCCCGAACTGTGCGTCTAGGCGGATGGTAACAGGAGACAAGGGACACGATGTTTTACCCAGGTTCGGGCCCTCTTGATGGAGGTAAAACCCTACGTCCTGGTTGATTAATATTGATGATGTGTGTTACAAGAGTAGATCTACCACGAGATCAAGGAGGCTAAACCCTAGAAGCTAGCCTATGGTATGATTGTTGTTCGTCCTACGGACTAAAGCCATCCGGTTTATATAGACACCGGAGAGGGCTAGGGTTACACAGAGTCTATTACAATGGTAGGAGATCTACATATCCGTATCGCCAAGCTTGCCTTCCACGCCAAGGAAAGTCCCATCCGGACACGGGACAAAGTCTTCAATCTTGTATCTTCATAGTCTTGGAGTCCGGCCGATGATGATAGTCCGGCTATCCGGACACCACCTAGTCCAGGACTCCCTCAGCGGCCATCCTCGGCGTGCCTTCCTCGGCTGACGCCGGTGATTTCCTCGGCTCCCCCCGCCTCCCCGACCGCCGACGCGATTGTGCCCCGCTGTTCCCCATTCCGTCCCTTCATCGCCGCATTTGGCCCCTTCGCGCGTCAGCTTCGGCCCCTCTCCCTCCCTCGTCGCTTGTGGCCGGCGGCCTCGCCCCCCCTTTCCCCGGCGACGGTGGCGGCGGCGGCGCCTCCATGCGAAGGGGAAACCCTTCCGCGCGGTGCCCCGCTTCCTGTCCTGGGCTGTCCCCCTGTGGGCCGTGAGGTGGTGGCCTACCCGCTCCGGGCTGCTGGCCTGGCCCCCCGGGCCCATAGGCCTATTCCCTGGGCCGCGGCAGCTGGGCCTTCGATCCTTGGGCCGGCTCCGTGCCCTAAGCCCATCGAGCCTCCTCGATCGATCTGGTTGCCTTACGGCCTGCCGCGCCCCTCGTCCCCCCTCCCCGCTGCCACGATTACCCCTTCACCCGCAAAGATCTCCTGCTCTCCTCCTCGGCTCCCCTCGCCGACGCCCGCCAGCCCAGACTCCATCCCGTCCGCCTCCCTCCCTGGTCGTCTGGCTCCACCCATGACGCGGGAGTGGGACGACGGTGAGGACCGCCGCAAGCGACGCTACGACGACCGCCGCGACCCCCCTCGCCCCTCCCCGGATGCTGCCCGTCACGAGGATGAGCCGCGGTGCGAGCTCAGGGATCGGGAGAGCCACCACTCTCAGGAATTCGACGACCGCCGCGACCACCGCCGCTCTCCGGGCCGCTCCAATGGGCTTGCTCGGTCCCGTTCTCCTCCACCGGCGGCGGGCGACTGGCGCTCCTTGCGTCGGCGCTCCCCGTCCCCGCCTCGACGCCCTGAGCGCAGCCCTTCCCCGCCCCGTCCGGCCCGCCCTCTCTCCCCGCGTGCGCCTCCGCAACCCGCTGCTGCTCCGGCCAGAAAGTACGTCCTGCCGCACGCCGCCAACTCCTCTGGCCCTCCTGTCGCCGGTGGTGCTGGGGGTGGCCAGGCCCGCGGCCGCTCGGGTACGGCCAAGAAGAAGAAACGGCGCGGGCAGGCTCGGGCCACCCATCAGGCAGCCCCTGTGCCGGCCTCCGGCCGCTCGACGATGGCTGGCCCTGTCTCTGGCCGCCTCGGTCCGCCATGCTTCAACTGTGGCATTGTGGGTCATTCCCAGGTCAACTGTGTCAACCCCCCATGCTGCTCGATTTGCAAGGATCCCTCCCACCCCGCGCTGCTGTGCCCGGACAAGCCTATGGACGAGGAGTTGATGATGTTCGGCCATGGGATCGAGGGGCTGGGGTTCTTCCACATCGAGCTCCCGGACGTCCCCTCCCCCTCCCCTTCCCTACAGGCGCTCGTCACGGTGATTGATGGTGTCACCTCCCCCGAGATGATTGACGCTGAACTCAACCACCTCTATCATCGTCAATGGGACTGGCAGGCCACCCTCACCACCGGTGGCGCTTTCTCGGTGGTCTTCCCCGACGCTCTCAGCCACGGCTACGCCACTCGCAGTGACTAGATCACTCTCGCCCTCAACAAGTTGGTCGTTGACATCTCCGAGCCGATCCTCGACCCCAAGGCCGTCATGGTCCTTGACACTGCTTGGATCCTGGTCGGCGGGCTCCCGGACATTGCCCGGTCAGAGCAGGTGATACGCAACATGTCCCAGATCCTTGGCAAAGTGGTGGTGGTCGACGAGCTATCCCTCCCCAAGGAGGAGGAGGTGCGTGTTAAGGTCAAGTGCCTCGATTCCTCTAAGATGCGCGCCACCATCCGAGTCTTCTTCAATGACCAGGGTTTTGATCTCCGCATCGCTCCCGAGCCACCCAACCATGTGGGTCGGCCCCACTTCTTCGACGACGCCCCTCCCAGCGCCCCTCCTGGGTCCCAGGATGACTTCCGTGGTCGCCACCATCATCGGTCGCACCACTCCGATGGTGAGGAGGGTTCTGAGGATAGCCCTTCCCACTCCCCTTCGCCGCCTCGCCCGGCCCCCTCCTCAAGCCGTGGGGGTGGCAAGCGGGGCTCGCTATGCCTCCTCTCTCTCCGGTTGCGACGGCCTCCGAGGGGAGTGATGCCTCCGACATCAGTCTCATCGTCGCCCCGGCCTCCTAGGATCGGTGCCAGGTTCACCTGCACTAACCGGCAAGCCTCCCCGACCCAGTCCATCTTGGACCGGGTCCTAGTCTCACCGGAATGGGACCTCCGCTGCCCTCTGGCCTCTCTTCGGGCCATCACGCGGATTGGCTCCAACCACGTCCCTCTTCTCTTGTCCTCCTCCGACGAGCGTCCTCCGATCTCCCTAGATTCCGGTTTGAGACATTCTGGCTATCCCAAACTGGATTTGTGGAGGCTGTTGGGGCTCGATGGGTGGAGACTAGGTCTCTCCCTCACTCCCGCCCCCCTCTGCTATTGACTCTTGGCAACTCTGTGCCAAGCGCGGTCGGCAGTTCATGAAGGGGTGGGGTGCCAATCTGGGCCGTGACCTCCGCAAGTGAAAAAAGGCCTTGTTGACCGCCATTCAGGCACTAGACCTCCGTGCGGACACGGTCGGCCTCTCCGCTGACGAGTGGCTCTCTCGGTATGACCTGGAAGACCAACTCTCCATCATCTACACAGACGAGGAAGCTTACTGGCGCTTGTGGGGCTCCCAGAAATGGGTGCTGAAGGGCAATGCGAACACTACCTACTTTCAGGCCATAGCTAACGGTCGCCCTCCTCTGGGACGGTCCATCCCTTCTGCAGTCCCCGAGCGGCATTAAGGCTCATGTCGACGGATTCTACCGATCCCTTTTCTCTGCCTCTCCTAGGAGCGGCCTGTCTCTGGCCCTCGACTGCTGGTCCGGCCGCCAGTGTGTTTTAGATGCAGAGAATGCCGCCCTCACGGCGCCATTCTCGGAGGATGAGGTATGGATGGCCATTAGAGGCATGAATCCGTCCTCGGCCCCGGGTCCGGACGGCCTTCCGGTGAAATTCTTCCAGACCTTCTGGAATGTGATTAAGCCGGAAATCATGGCCATTTTCGATGAGTTCTATGTTGGGACCATCGACCTTGGTCGCCTCAACTATGGGATCATCTCGCTCATTCCCAAAGTGCCGGGGGCCTCCGACATCCACCAGTTCCGCCTGATCACGGTGATCAATGTGATCTTCCGGATTCTGGCTAAAGGGTACGCCAATAGGGTGACCCTGCTCGCGGACCTCATTACCCACCCCAACCAGTCCGCCTTCGTGAAAGGGCGGTATATCCTGGATGGGGTGCTAGTTCTTCACGAAGTTCTCCATGAGGTCCGGTCGAAACACCTTAAGGCGGTTTTCCTGAAAATTGATTTTCACAAGGCCTACGACACTGTTAGTTTGTCCTTCCTTCGGGAAGTTTTGCTCCGGAAGGGCTTCGATGATCGTTGGGTCACCCGAGTTATGCAGATGGTGTCCTGTGGTCGCACTGCTGTGAACATCAATGGAGAAATTGGGCCTTACTTCCCCACCCTTTGTGGGGTTAGACAAGGCGACCCTTTCTCTCCGTTCCTGTTCAACATGGTGGTGGACGCTCTTGCCGCCATCCTTGATAAGGCCAAAGCCGCTGGCCACATTCATGGGATCACCCCCCATCTGGCGGGCGGATCTGGGATCTCCATGCTCCAGTACACCGACGACACCATCATCATGGTCGAGGGCTCGGACACGGACATCGCTAACCTCAAGTTCCTTCTTCTCTGCTTCCAACAAATGTCTGGCCTCAAGATCAACTTCGACAAGAGTGATGTGATGGTTATGGGCTACTCTCCGGCTGACGCCTTAGACATCGCCAACCGCCTCAATTGCCGCCTCGGCTCCTTTGCCATGACCTACTTGGGAACCCCCATTAGTGACTCTCGGCTCACTGTCGCGGACTTGCGCCCCACGATGGCCAAGCTTCAAACTCGCATGGAGCCGTGGCAAGGCCGGTGGCTGTCAAAGGCGGCTCGGACGATCCTCATTAACTCCTCCCTCACTAGCCTCCTCCTGTTCCTTATGAGCTTCTATAGCCTCCGTGAGACCCTTCACCATGAGATCGCCAAAATCCAATCTCGCTTCTTCTGGGCGGGTGACAACAATAAGCAGAAATATCACATGGTTAGCTGGCCGGACATCTGCAAGCCCCGTGAACAGGGAGGCCTCGGTATCATGTGCTCTAAACGCATGAACATCTCCCTCCTCACACGCTGGCTCTGGCGCATTTCGCAGGGCCACGGTGGTCTCTGGCTTGACATAATCCGGAACAAGTACTTGCGCGGACAGCCCCTCGCCTTCTGTCAGAGATCCGGCGGATCCCAGTTTTGGCAATCGGTTGTCCAACTACTTCCCGTCCTTCGCATTGGCACCTCCATCTCGGTTGGACCGGGTACAACACGTTGTTCTGGTTCGACCGGTGGGTGGGAGACTCCCCCTTTGCGGCCCGCTTCCCCAACCTCTTCTCCATTGCTGTCCCCCCCTAATCTCCGTTGAGAGGGCCCTTATTGACTTAGGGCGCCTCGCCTTCCGGAGGCCATTTGGGCCTCCGGAAGCGGCCGCGTGGCTGGAGCTGCTCGATTGCATCGCTCTCCACGAACCGGAGTTGGATACGGGCCCGGACGAGGTTCGGTGGCGTCTCGAGCCTTCGGGCCAATTCTCCACCAAGTCCCTCTACTCGGCCACTGCCCCCTCCTCCGCCCCCCCCCCTTCCGGCGGTTTGGTCCATCCGCTTGCCACTGAAAATTCGGATCTTTATGTGGCAATGGATCCGCGGTAGGCTTCCGTCTGGGGTGGAGGTCCGCAAACGCAATGGCCCTGGGTCCGGCCTTTGCCCCCTGTGCGGTACCCCCGAAGACTCGAATCACATCTTCTTCTCCTGTGTCTCAGCTCAATTCTTGTGGAGCTGCTTTAGGGAGACTGTGGGAGGCGCCTGGTGCCACACCAACTTCCTCGACCTCTTTGCCGAACTCCAAAACTCCCCTTCCCCCTCTCGCCACATTAGGTGGCTCGAGATCGGGGTTCATGCGTGGACCCTTTGGACGATTCGCAATAAGCTTGTGATCCAGCGGATTCCTCTTCGACGGGCTACTGACGCTCTCTTCAAACTGTCTGGTTACTTGCAGCTTTGGCGGCCGCTTAGCCGCCCTCAGGACCGCGACGCCATCACCGCCTTCATCGCCGACCTTCGCTCGATGGCCGTCCATCTATCGCCGCCGCCCCCTCCGCCTCCCCCGGAGCCGGATTAGACACCTTGCCTTGGCCGCGTCCTTTTTTGTTTATTCTGGGCTTGTTGAGCTGTGCCCTCAGCAGAACCTTTGTACTCCTCGTTATGTGACTTGGGTGTGTGTGTGTTCCGAACTAGTCTGTGTATGTGCGCTCTTGGCGGTTTGCTTTATTTATAAAGCGGGGCGAAAGCCTTTTTCGGTAAATGTTTTGTGATTTGTGAATGCCACGTGTCATCCATCAGAATGTGTCTTACCTGCTCTCCAGGTGTAGTGTCTGCCGGCACATTCCATATGGAAGCAAAAACGAGCCCAAGGAATGGTCGACATCGCCGACTCCTTGTGAGTCTAATCCTACACCCACCCTTTTAGAGAAATATACGATTCCTCATCAAAATATTTGATATCTGAATAAGAAATTATATTGGCGGCAACAAGTATATCGAGATCTACAGTTATGTATAGAGGCGGAGGAGATCCTCCCTGTTTTTCTGAAAGAAAAATCAGGAGCTACAGCTATGTATAGAGCTAGCGGCAATGCGTTGTGTTTTTATTCAAAAACGGTAGGAAGCATATATAGATGAGCGAAAGCACTTATCTATTAGGTTTGGTGAGGTATGTACTCTGAGTCATTATACTCGTACCACATCTCTAAGCCTCTAATTATGCCAAGCACGCAATGACGCAAGGTTCTGATTGGTCCAGCTGTTCTGTAAGGGAGAAATTAAGACGAGCTCGGTTCTGATCAGGTGCGGCATTGGTGCTTCAGCTATATAACACCAACCATGGCTTACGGGCAGAGCCTCCAAATGCATGCCATAGTGGATTCCAGACCTGTAAACTTCCTAGTGAGCACTCCTAGAGCACATGTACCTTAGAAGATTAGAACATCTGAGCCTAATTAGGCTTGTGAGACATCGGGAACCCACTCAACAGATGCAGGAAGGACAAGAGCCATGGGACATGAGTTACTTTGGTGACAAAATGTGATGGCTTTGCAAGCATGTGTGTCCGATCAGGGTTATGGAAGGCATGGGTAGCAGTAGTGAGATGTTTCCGCAAGCCTGCCTGTTAGCATCTCCCGGAAACGGGAAACCAGTAGACTTCACCTGTCCTTAAACGTAGAGGTGAAAAAAGTGAGTCCCGAGAACCAGCATGTTTGCGCCCTTAGCGAGGCCCTGGTGCTCGCCTCTGTGTTGGCTCACCGGCAACAGGGCATTATTCTGTTGCGACATGTGCAAGGACTGCCTAAGTGCAAGGTACTCTTTCTGCTTCCGATCCTGCTGTGTCAGAATGGGGGAAAAGCTTTCTTGGGCTTGACATGCTACAGCGGCACGACGATGCAGGCCAGGTTTACCCTGGTCCGGCGTCCGGCCAAGATGAAGTAATAGATGCAGTAGTTTTTCATTTTCTCTTAGAATCAATTCCTAGTAATCAACTCACCAGTAGCAGTATTCAGTGCGGAAAAATACATTGGAGAGAATTGCCTGCCCCATGTATTTACCCGCAGTGCAAAGATAAACAGGTATGCGCACATTGGAAATTGAATATATTCATAAACATGAGCACAGGAAAAATTATGGCGAAATATGCTCTCCGTGAACTTGTTCTGCGGACATTCTTTCGACATTTGGGTAACTTAGTTATTCTTTTTTTGCATAAGAAAAATATGCATAGTTGGAATAAGAGAAATATGCATTGTTGGCCATAAAAGGTCTTTATGTGGTTTGTTCATAAGCAAGTGATCTTGACTAGGGACAATTCGGCAAGCATGGTTGGAAGGGTAGTGAACGGTGTTGTTTTTGTGATCAAGATTAATCCATACAACATCTTTTTCTCAAAGACCCACTAGCCAAGTTATTCTGGCGTCTCGCCCCCGTTCCGCGCCCGACCCCCCCGCGGCAGCTTCCCTGCTGGTCCGGTGCGGCAGGCGGCGCGCCCAGGGCATGCTGAGCGGCTGGATCCGCTCCCCCTGCCGCTCTAGGCTCGCCGCACTCCCCCATCCCCGCGCCTCCTAGGCCATCGCGGGCGCCACCCTTCATGCACCTCCGCCCTTAGACTCGGACTTCTTTCCCGTTGCGTCCCCGACGCCCTCTCCCAGATGCTGCTACCCGAGCCTGCCAGTCCGGTGGCGAATCCGGCGTTCCTGGCCATGGCCTTGGGCGACATCCCCTACAGCCACCCCCACCCCTCGCGACGGTGCGACCCAGTAGCTGTTGGTGCTGTTGTCGGCTGTGGGTGTGGTGCGGGTCCTGCGGTTGGCTGCATGGTGGTCCTACCTCTCATGTGCCGTCGCCCCCGTTCTCCAGCAGCACTTCCTCTCCCCGAGCCACGGTGGCGGTTCTCGTGAGGAGACGATGATGCTTGTGTGGTTGTGTCAAACACTGGGCACCTGGTGATGGGTCCTTGCTGGAGTTGTTCCGTCCCCGGTGGCCTTAGGCCCGCGTCTCTTCGGTGTCCCTCACCGTCGGCGTCCTCTGCCGGGCAGTTTCAGCCTCGGCGACCGGGTGGCTGTGTCCCTTCCAGCTCACCTAGCTCGCCGAAGTCTTGACGGATAAGGCCTCGACAACTCGGATCTGTGTCCCTCCAGTCCTAACTTGTCAGCATTGCTAAACACTGTCACTCCAACCCCCCGCATGGTTTGCTTCGCAGACTGCCCTACCATGTACATCAAAGCCTCCCTTTTGTCAGATCCAATGTTCACGGTTCCGGAGGCGATGCCACCCTCTGACGGCAGGTGCAGCCCCTTCCGACATGGTGGTTCAGATCAGTTTCGGCTTCCTCATCTTTGATTCCTGATTCAACGGCTATGGGATTGCTCAGCGTCGGGCCAGGGAGAGATCCCTGCTCGGCTTGTCGGTGCTGGCTACGGCGGCGCCCGCGGGTTTCGTTTCCTTCTTGGAGGCGTTGCCAAGGCCTCTAGCTGCGCCCCTCTTCGAGCTCAGAGGAAACCCTAGGTCCAGTTCCTCTGGACCGGATGGTGACGGCTCTCGGCGTAGTCTTCCTTCTTGAATGCGACATCTTACTCGCTCATAGTGTCTCAGGTTTCGGCTTGAGTGATGTTGGAATTCTTGTTTGTTCGGCATTGTCGCTCTTGGTTCGGTCTTGGTAGGTTTAGTTGTGTTGTATCCTCTGTTGAGCATCCCTTGTCTCTTTGCTCCGGGCACCATGGTCACGTATGTCTGCGTCGTGTCATGTGTTATATCCCTCGTTGTACTAATTCTTCTCCTTCTATCAATGGAATGATACACAAGCTTTGCGTATACACTTTATTTGGGATATGGCTAAATTGGATAGAGCCTAAAATAGTGGCGCATATTCGAGTCAGAGACTTTGAGAGGGTAATAAACGATGTTGCTTTTGTGATCAAGATGAGAATATGACACACCTCTTTCTCAAAGGTCGCCTTGCCAAACTTTTATGGCGTACAATTTATGTAGCCTTTAATGTTAGCCCTCCGTCTACTATTAACACATTATCTCGCTCATGGCTAGATGGAGTGGAGCCAAGTATTACACCACATATTCGGATATGTGCACTCCTTTGGGCTATATGGAATTGCGGAAACGACATGATTTTTAAAGACAACTTCTTATAATTTTTTGCAGATTATACACGGAGCCACGTCTTGGATCCGTATGTGGTCCTTACTCAGTCATGCGAAAGCCAAGTATCATATAACTACTGGGTGCAATCGTTTGGAGATGGTAGCGCGGAATATTTACAACCAGTTTGAATGGCGATCCGATAATAGACCAGGTGTTTAGTCATCTTATTCTATTTTCGCCGGTTGTGGCAATTTTTTTACCATACTTTGGCTCTTTTGAGAGCGACATCACAGACCTTTTGTGCGACATTTTTGCTTAAGAATATGGTTGCACACATCATTTTGATGCAGAGGCCGGGGGGTTATCCTCCTTTTCTAAAAAAAATATAGAAA
This sequence comes from Triticum aestivum, assembly GCF_018294505.1. Taxonomy (NCBI): domain Eukaryota; kingdom Viridiplantae; phylum Streptophyta; class Magnoliopsida; order Poales; family Poaceae; genus Triticum; species Triticum aestivum. Next base: position 404,078,421 of record NC_057795.1, read on the forward strand.
TGTCAAAATGACGTGATTTTTAACAGACAAAACATCGAAAAAATTATGTAGGTCATCTACAGGGAAACTGGTTGGATCCATACATGATCGTTACTCAGTCGTGCGGAAGTCAAGGAGCATATGGCTTATGGGTGCAACCGTTGGAAAACGGTAGCACGAGATACCTACAACCGTTTTAATGGAGGTCCAATAATAAGACATGTGTTTAGTCATCTTATCATGTTTTTGCCGGTTGTGGCTATGTTTATTTTATTTTAGCTCAATTTACAAACTTATATCGAACTACGTATTTGGTGGCTACTTTGATCAATAATATGGATGTATGCATCATTTTGATGAAGAGGCAGGGATAATCCTTTTTTCATAAAATAAGAAAAATATGCATATCTTCCCTCTCATGATTTTTTTACTGCTCATGCTTTTATGCATTAGGTACTTGTAATTTTTTCCATGAAAGAAATAGGAATGTGCAAACTGAAATATGTGTATATCCTTGGCTCAAACTAAGGTGCAATGATATTTCAACCACATGAAATGAAATTTCAAAGGAAGGGTAGTTCCGTTGCTTGCAGTGGGCCCTTTGACCGGAAGTTCCCCATTTGGGCAATGCGGGTATTTTTGTTGGATGCTCAGGTGCATAAGCAGGTGGGTTGTGCTAACTATGCGCCACCACCCAGAAATTATTCGGCTCGCGTAGCTTGTTAACAGTCTTCCTCCGTTTCAAAATAGATGACTCAACTTTGTACTAACTTTAGTATAAAGTTGGGTCATCTATTTTGGAACGGAGGGAGTAGTTTATGGTTACTTTCTTTTGTCCGAGTTCAACTGCAATAAACAAAAGAGTAGATAATACTTTCCACCATGATTTGTCCTTGCCGCACAGAAAAACACTCAATGTGACATTGCGCTTCCCTTAAGGTCCAGTAAGTACTGAGATCTCTGTGTCTTGTGTACAGTAAACCTGATTCACCTGTCGCCATGTGGATGTGATAAGTGAACACTTGTACAATAGAGCACATGCTAGTGTTTTGATGCGCCTAACTTGTACCGGATCCTTAACTATGCAATCACGCAACACGACGTTCTCAAGAAACTCCAATCCTTTTGGAAGAGAACACACACCTCGGCTCTCTATATAACACTCTGGCTCATGATTTACTAGTCGTTAACATCGAGTTGCACTATGTATCCATGAAATGCTTTGGTGAACACTACCAATGTCATTTACTTACTTGAGTAGATTATACATTGTAAATATACTACAATAGTTAGGCTTGTGAGACATCATCAATTCAACCGACAGCAACAACATAGGGAGTTGGTGATGAAAGAGTTGATATTGTTGATCAAACATAAAATTGCTTCCAAATCCAGATAAAAGGACCATGGGACTTGCTTAGTTGTTGTGAACTTGATATGGTTTCTCAACTTATGGAGGTGATCAAAGAGCAAGGATGGGCTTTCCTTCAGCGCGGACTGGCCCTCCGCTAGCCACGTTTCTCATCGTGACTTTCCTTCTGTCGACTGTGTTGGGGCCCAGTGGCGGACCCAGGAATGGGCCAGGCCCCAGGCGAACTGGGCCAAGGCCCAGGCAGCTCCATTGAATGTAGCATTTTAGTGTAGCTACAGTGCTAAAAATACAAAGGATATGGGCCTTACGCCCCAGGCCACCGCCCCTTCTGCCTGGGGCCTGAATCCGCCCATGTTGGGGCCACTGTCTGACCGTCAGCTACTGGTTGCTATACACTGATTGTGTCTCGTCTTTTGGCAACCGCGACTCACCTTCGGAGCACAAGTCTCTGTCACCGCCAGCAATCATGTCCCCTGACATGTCTCCGCCTCTTTGTAGGCATGTACATGTAAGCAACAGATGAAGCATCTACCTAACATTCTAGCGATCCCGACCATAGTTTACTATGACCACAAGAAATGGAGATTCACTGGATAGTTAGTCACGAGTAGGATACACTGCTATAACGTTTTTTCTGTACGCAAATTGGTTGCCACTAGTTTAAGCAATAGAGTTCAGGCCAAATGTGAGTATGGTAAAGAAGACACACTAGCTTTATTTTTCTATGCAAGCTTTCATTTTTCTATGTGAGCTATCTTTTCTTATGGTAAAGAAGACACACTGTCTTTTCTTATGTGTGCTTTTATTTTCCTTTCACTCATAATTTGATTTCCATATAAGAAAAGAAGGTCTTTAGAAATCATTTGGCCCAAGTTGAGTAAATTATGCCTCTCATAGGATCAATACGTGCAGTGTGCTACAACCATTCACCACAATATAACTAGGTAGCTCTATTTTTTTGCCTTGCCTGGTGCACGACCATGCATGCTTCCCCATTAGGTGAAGCTTAGTTCCGTCATAAAAAAAGGCCTGGTTAGATACCTGAGTGTCAATATAATCAAATTGGGATTAAAATGTTGCATGGGCACAGTAGATTCTTAAAAAACAAAAAACTTGATGAGCTACCTCTCTGTACCAATGGAATCAAATTGGAACACTGGAGGTTCGAGGGAACAGAGGCATTTACCGCACTTCTGTGACATGTGGGAGCAAAATAGACATGGATATGAAGCGCAAGAGAATGAGAAAAGATGAATGTTTGGGCTTTTCGAATCGGACGGCCACATTAACAACACGTGATGTCTAACCAAATTGTTGGACACTGACTCATGGTAGACGTCTGGAGTGGATAGGATGACGTCAAGACATATACAAATAACAAATGAAACCTAGTTAATGATTATTTGTGGTAGGCTACATGCATATGAAGATTTAGTGGGAGCATGTGCATGAAAACGTTAGTGGGAGCATGCGCATGAAAACTTAGTGGGGACGTGTTTTTACATGGTGGACCTACTTGATGATGTGGATAGATTGCATGTCAAGATAAATAAGATAGTGAGGATGAATCTCTTAAGTATATAGGATATGTGAACATTATGGTTCTTCTGGAGTTGTCTAGTTATGTCTTCTGAGAGGAATAACTTAACATTGTTGTCATTTTTTGTTGTCTGGGCATGCCCTCAACAATGTCTTTGTAAGATGAAGCTCATTCCGCATCCAGTACAACATCGCTAGCTGCTAGTAGGTCCTTTGCGGACTAAAATCACTTGGTATTGTAGCCAGCCTGGGTATGGCTTATTAGTTGGCAACCTCATAATTGTATATTCAATAGAACACATCTCTGCCTAGATTCTTCTTTGCGTAAGTTCGGCAGAACAGAGCTTTGAAGGATACAAGATAGTTCACATTGAGTGACTGGAAAAGAGCTTAGCAAAGATAATGTTGAACAGAACTTCACCTTTATATTTTTGTAGTCACTTATAAGAAATACAACCTCATCATTTCAACAAATTTATTCAACTAAATTCATACTTCAAAAGATTAGAGATGAAGATTGTATATTGCAGATTGCATGCCTTTCATAGTGTGGATACAACTTCAGAATCTAGATTGCATAAGTAAACTTACATGCTTCACCAATAGAAAAATGCAACATTATACTACTTCTGAATTCAGACTACAGAAGCAAGCATTAGGCTGCACAATCAGACAATAGGAGCAGGCGGCTACAAAATCAAAGCTTAAGGCTGCAGAACTTAGTGAGTCGCCATCCCCGTAACGTGAGGGACCACGGTCGTCAAGAAATTGTTGCATGGGGAGTAAAATAGCATAAAATACCACAACTGGGGCTAGGGTTACAAAAAACTACCGCTTCTTGAAAAATCAGGAGGTATAGTTATCTATAGAGCTAGTTGAGGCGGCAATGCATGATCTGAGCCATACCCCTTGTATTTTTATTCAAAACAGTAGGAAGCATAAACAGATGATGAAGGGCACTCTACTCGTTCGTTGGCGCGGTTCGGTCCACACCGCGGAGTTAAGGGTAGAAGATTCTGATCGTTATCATGGTCGACCAAGGCTCCCCATGGGTGAGGGGGCTGTGGCCGAGCCACCGCCACCTAAGCCGCCGCCCTCATCGCTGTCATCGTCGATGTCAGCGGAGGCAACGGTGTGGCCATGGGTTGTGGATCTTGGTTGATCCACTACCTTGGCTTTGTGCGCTCGGGATGCGGTGCTTTCGGAGGGGACGGATCCGATGCGGTGGCGGATTCGTTTCGTTGATGTTCGAGGATCTGGGAAGTGGCAGGAGGGAATCCTTCACTCGCATCCACCATCGTGCTGGATGATGATGAGGGGTCAGGAGGAGGACATCCTTGACGGCCGGTATCTGGAGGAAGATGAGCGGATCTTGGAAGGTATGCTTTTAATTATTGATGTGTTTGAGGTTGTTGTTTCTCAGTTTGTGCAGCTCAGTACATCAAGGTGGATCATATCGAGCTTGTCAACTTGTCGTCTGAATCTGATGAGGTGAAGCTAGATCCACGGATTGGGGGCAGATTCCGGGTCCTCGCAGATGAGGAAGGCGAGGATGCCGACAAGCAATCTGCGGATGTGAGCAAGGGGTGGCGCCATTGAAACTGTCAGTGATGTCGTCCAGGGGGGCGGCTGGATCGTGGGGAGAGCGTGGCCGTTGACAAGAACTTGAGGATGCACGTCGCCTCCCAAAAGTTTGCCGCCGCCGCGAGTCAAACCGTGGATCAGTCTGATCCCTAAGGTAAGCCGGCCGCCGGTGACCTTGTCGGATTTTTTGTTGGAGTCATGGACTGTAGTCACGAAGAGGAAGAAGGGGAAGAAGGGTTGGGCGTGTTGCATGGCTGTCGGGGTTGAGGAGGTTCGGGCGGCCAGAAGGGCTTGTTTGAACTCGTTACTAGGCCAGCATGGGCCGACAATAACTAATGCGGTGTTGGACTCTAAAAATGCTGGGTATGTGGCCCAGTTGGAGGCCCAAACTGCTGCTCATGTCTCTTTTCTCTCGACGATGCTGCATGAGTCGACTTTGGATTGCGAGCTGCTGCATGCACGTACGTGTGCTAGAGTTTCTCGCATAGCGTGGCCAGACTCACCCCCCCCCCCCCCCCCCCCCGCTTTGCATAGGACACGCTGCTCGGATCAAGCCGGAAACCACGCATTGCTCACAGATCATGGTGGGGCAAGGCAGTGCGCCACCTCCCAAGTCGAGGCCGCCCCAACCCAGGGGTGTGATGCCGCCGGTTTAGGGCGAGGGGGCGCCTCCGCCTGCGTGGGGTGTTTCATAGAGGCGATGGTGTCCCGATCTTTCGATGAGATGATAGCTATCGATTTGGTGGAGTCGACTTTGACAATCCGACTACAAACATGCATGACGTTGCTCCTTAGCAATCGCTAAACCAACTCCGAGAGGTTATTGACCACGCCGGAGCACGATCAACCTGACCACTAAGGTTTATTCCTGCAAGCAATCAAATAACAAGAAATAATATGATAAAAGCAATCTGAATATTGTGAATATAGATGAAGTATTGATAAAGGTTGGGATCTGAAAGCAGTCTTGGTCTGTTCGTTGGACACAAATGAAGTACACGAACTTGCAATGGCTAACTTTTAACTAAAAAAATCCCAAGTAAAAAAGCTACTAGATTGATCTACTTATATAGGAGCAAGGGGTGACGGTCAAGGAGGTGGGTGGACGTCCCAAGGTGTCGGTACAACAAACCCTGGGTCTGTTTCTCGGACTATGCACAGGCTCAAGGGCAAGATTACAGAACCAAGATCAGACCAAGTAAGGAGGATCAACTCCTTTGGAAGATTCAAGTACATATCAAGAAGGCCAAGACGAGCGAGAGAAGCAATATAACGCTAAGGAAAGAACCACCCTTGTCAGGCAGGCGAGCCTGGCGGGGTTGGGTTCTGCACCGGAAGCATACTTCCAGATCGTCCCGACAGGCCCTGCCGGGACTTGTAGGGGCAAACTACGCTACCGCTCCACCTCATGAGCGACGTAGGTTATCGATCAGTGCGCTGTCAAGCCCCAAGATGACTAAGTGGCTGCTTTTCACCACATGGCAGCCACTTCCTACAGAAACACATCCATATGACATCCGTCTTGGGACGTGTCAAGCAAGCAGGCGCTAAGCTGGCAAAATAGCCCAGCAAGGGCTGCCGGGCAAGCTATGATGTGACACTAGACGTCCTTAATGCGCTCTGTCAGCCTGCAGAGTTAGCTATGATAGCACTGTTTGCTATCTAATCAGTATGCAAAGATTGATTTGCCATTGTGGTAACCCATTGATCTATAAAAGGAGGCCCACGGCAAACGTAAAAAGGGTTCGGTCCACAAGGTTGCCAAGCTCAGGCCCTCATGTACCCATACGCATGCTTCGCCTGAGGCAACCCTGTCGGGCAAAATGCGTTGCGTTCACCACCACCTTTTCCACCATCAATCCACCAAAGCAGGAGTAGGGTTTTACGCCTCACGGCGACCCGAAACCTGGGTAAAATTGCCTGTGTGATCTCTCCCGCGTTGTGCGACGCTTCTCTGCTCTTTGTGCGACGTGCCCATCCCCCCCGCCGAACCAAAAGGGGCTCGTAGCCCCATTGGTGGCCTTGGTCTCCCGCGACATCTTTGGCGCGCCAGGTAGTGGGATCACTTGCGTGAACCAGAGACCGTCAGTAGCGCGTCATCTTCATCGCCATTTTCATCATCGAATGCGTCATCGACTATGTCGCCTAAGAAGGAGCCCGGAGCTGTGAATCACCCGTCCACCTCAAGGCCTCTATCGCCCGTGACCGCCAACGTCACGGGGAATGAGGGGACGCGTGAGGAGGTGGACATCGCGGGAGGTGTGGTCGGTGCAGGAGGCGTTGCCACCATGATTCCCGTCGCCGAAGCAGAAGCGGGAGGCGTCGGGGAAGAGCTGCACCAGGATCATTCAAGTGGCCATACTCCATGAGGTACGGATAAAGGGATTAATTTACCTGCACCCTATCTCCTCCATGAAGGGCACAACCGCATTGGTGGCGCTCGTTTTGAGGCGAACCGCAACCCTCCGGTCACCCCCGTCACGGGTGCGACCGCAAGGCACGCGCCACCCCCAGAACAAGCTAACCCAACTACTGTGCCCAAAGGGGCCGCCGGCCCTCAAGCGCCTCTACAATGTGACCATGCCATCCAAGCGGCTGGATCACAACAATGAGGGCGCGACGCGGTCGCCACCGGTCCCATCAGGAGCCAAGCGACGCAGCGGTCTTCATCATCTTCACCCATGCCAAGCACCGCCTCAGAGGCCATGGCGCGGGCCCAATTGCTATTGAGATTCCTGTCGGTGGCCGGTCAGATGGATGAGTGGCGAGCCACCATGCAGAGCTCGATTGGTTTCGCCGAGGCATGAGGATGTAGCGAGCTGGCCCGCCACGGCGTCCCTAGGCGACGGCGACACCTTGTGCGGCTGGCTGCACGGAGGGGGCTGCCCCCATAGTGCAGGCCCCACCTCAGCAAGTAGTACAGGAGCCATGTAACCAAGATCCTGACAATGTCTCGATGGCCTCCTCTGACCCTCAAGCGTGTCAAGAACCACGGCGAGCCCTAGAGGACAGGCAGGGGGAAGGCGCGCACACCATCGTCGAGGGGCGCCGCGACGACCACCGCTAGCCCAATGGGTGCGACGGCCCCAACATCGACGAGCCCGCGCTCAGAGATGGCGGGTGATACGTCTCCAACGTATCTATAATTTTTTATTGTTCCATGCTATTATATTACCCGTTTTGGAGGTTTATGGGTTTTACTTTACACTTTTATATCATTTTTGGGACTAACCTACTACCGGAGGCCCAGCCCGAATTGCTGTTTTTTGCCTATTTCAGTGTTTCGGAGAAAAGGAATATCAAACGGAGTCCAGACGGGATGAAAACTTCGGGAGCGATCTTTTTGGAACAAATGCCAACCGGGAGACTTGGAGTGGACGTCAAGCAACAACCGAGGCGACCACGAGCGTGCCTGGTGCCCCCCATGGGGGTGGGGGCGCCCCCCACCCTCGTGGGCCCCTCGAGCGTCCACCGACCTACTTCTTCCTCATATATATACACCCGTACCCTAAAACCATGAGAACAGACCATGAAAACCTAATTCCACCGCCGCAACCTTCTGTATCCGTGAGATCCCATCTTGGAGCCTTCGCCGGTGCTCCGCCGGAGGGGGAATCGACCACGGAGGGCCTCTACATCATCTCCAAGGCCTCTTTGATGAGTTGTGAGTAGTTTACCACAGACCTTCGGGTCCATAGTTATTAGCTAGATGGCTTCTTCTCTCTCTTTGAATCTCATTACAAAGTTCTCCTCGATCTTCTTGGAGATCTATTCGATGTAACTCTTTTTGCGGTGTGTTTATCGAGATCCGATGAATTGTGGGTTTATGATCAAGTTTATCTATGAGAAATATTTGAATCTCCTCTGAATTCTTTTATGTATGATTAAGTTATCTTTGCAAGTCTCTTCGAATTATCAGTTTGGTTTGGCCTACTAGATTGATCTTTCTTGCAATGGGGGAAGTTCTTAGCTTTGGGTTCAATCTTGCGGTGTCCTTTCTCAGTGACAGCAGGGGCAGCAAGGCACGTATTGTATTGTTGCCATCGAGGATAAAAAGATGGGGTTCATATCATATTGCATGAGTTTATCCATCTTCATCATGTCATCTTTCTTAATGCGTTACTCTGTTCTTCATGAAATTAATACTCTAGATGCAGGCAGGAGTCGGTCGATGTGTGGAGTAATAGTAGTAGATGCAGGCAGGAGTTGATCTACTTGTCACGGACGTGATGCCTATATACATGATCATGCCTAGATAATCTCATAATTATTCGCTTTTTTATCAATTGCTCAACAGTAATTTGTTCACCCACCGTAATACTTATGCTATCTTGAGAGAAGCCACTAGTGAAACCTATGGGACCCGGGTCTATCTTTTATCATATAAGTTTACCATCTACTTTTATTTGCATATTTAATTTTCCAATCTATATCATAAAAATAGCAAAAATATTTATCTTATCATATTATCTGTAACAGATCTCACTTTCGCAAGTGGCCGTGAAGGAATTGACAACCCCTTTATTGCGTTGGTTGCGAGGTTCTTGTTTGTTTGTGTAGGTGTGTGGGACTTTTGAGGAGCCTCCTAATGGATTGATACCTTGGTTCTCAAAAACTGAGGGAAATACTTACGCTACTTTGCTGCATCACCTTTTCCTCTTCAAGGAAAATCAACGCAAGCTCAAGACGTAGCAAGAAGGATTTCTGGCGCCGTTGCCGGGGAGGTCTTCGCTCAAGTCAAGACATACCAAGTACCCATCACAAACTCATCTCCCTCGCATTACATTATTTTCCATTTGCCTCTCGTTTTCCTCTCCCCCACTTCACCTTGTTGTTTTATTCGCCCTCTCTTTCCCAATCTCATCTCTCTCTTTTGCTTGCCTTTTTGTTTGCTTGTGTGTTGGATTGCTTGTCGCGATGGTGCAAGATAATACCAAATTGTATGACTTTTCCAATACCAATAATAATGATTTCCTTAGTACTCCGATTGCTCCTCTTAATGATGTTGAGTCTTGTGAAATCAAGGCTGCTTTGCTGAATCTTGTTATGAAAGATCAATTCTCTGGCCTTCCTAGTGAAGATGCCGCTACCCATCTAAACAACTTTGTTGATTTGTGTGAGATGCAAAAGAAGAAAGATACAGATAATGATATTGTTAAATTGAATTTATTTCCATTTCCACTTAGAGATCGTGCTAAGATTTGGTTTTCGTCTTTGCCTAAGAATAGTATTGATTCTTGAAATAAGTGCAAAGATGCTTTTATCTCTAAGTATTTTCCTCCCGCTAAGATCATCTCTCTTAGGAATGATATTATTAATTTTAAACAACTTGATCATGAGCATGTTTCCCAAGCTTGGGAAAGAATGAAATTGATGATTCGCAATTGCCCTACTCATGGTTTGAACTTATGGATGATCATACAAAAGTTTTATGCCGGATTGAATTTTGCTTCTAGAAATCTGTTAGATTCGGCCGCGGGAGGCACTTTAATGGAAATCACTTTAGGAGAAGCTACTAAACTCCTTAATAATATTATGGCTAATTATTCTCAATGGCACTCCGAAAGATCTACTAGTAAGAAAGTGCATGCTATAGAAGAAATTCATGTTTTGAGTGGAAAGATGGATGAACTTATGAAATGTTTCCAACTAAGAGTGCTCCTATTGATCCCAATGATATGCCTTTGTCTACTTTGATTGAGAATAATAATGAATCTATGGATGTGAATTTTGTTGGTAGGAATAATTTTGGTAACAATGCTTATAGAAACTTTAATCCTAGACCGTTCCCTATTAATTCCTCTAATAATTATGAAAATTCCTAAAATAATTCTTATTGAAATTTTAATAATATGCCATCTGATTTTGAGAATAATGTTAAGGAATTTATGATCTCTCAAAATAATTTTAATGCTTTGCTTGAAGAAAAATTGCTTAAAGTTGATGATTTGGCTAGGAACGTTGATAGGCTTTCGCTTGATGTTGATTCTTTGAAACTTAGATCTACTCCTCCTAAGCATGATATCGATGAGTCTCTCAAAGCTATGAGAATTTCCATTGATGAGTGCAAAGAAAGAACCGCTAGGTTGCGTGCTAAGAAAGATTGCTCTGTAAAAGTGTGTTCTTCTAGTTTCCATGAAAATAATGATGAAGATCTAAAGGTTATTGATGTGTCCCCTATTAAATCATTGTTTTGCAATATGAATCTTAATAATGATGGGACTGGAGATGAGTCAACTTTAGTTAAAAGGCGTCCCAATGATTCGGAGTTTTTAGATCTTGATGCTAAATTTGCGATTGGAGAGGTGAAGACTTTAAATAGCATTGAACCCACTATTATGGATTTCAAGGAATTTAATTATGATAATTGTTCTTTAGTAGATTGTATTTCCTTGTTGCAATCTATGTTGAATTCTCCTCATGCTTATAGTCAAAATATAGCTTTTACCAAACATATTGTTGATGCCTTGATGCAATCTTATGATGAAAAACTTAATTTGGAAGTTTCTATACCTAGAAAACTTAATGATGAGTGGGAACATACTATAAATATTAGAATTAAAGATCATGAGTGTTTTGCTTTGTGTGATTTGGCTGCTAGTGTTTCCACGATTCCGGAAACTTTATGTGATATTCTAGGTTTCCATAATCTTGATGATTGCTCTTTAAATTTGCACCTTGCGGATTCCATCATTAAAAAGCCAATGGGAAGGTTCAATGATGTTCTCATTTTTGCAAATAGAAATTTGGTGCCCTTAGATTTTATCGTTCTTGATATAGATTGCAATCTTTCTTGCCCTATTATTCTTGATAGACCTTTCCTTAGAACGATTGGCGCGATTATTGATATAAAGGAAGGGAATATTAGATTCCAATTTCCATTAAAGAAAGGCATGGAGCACTTTCCAAGAAAGAAAGTCAAATTACCTTATGAATCTATCATGCGGGCTACTTATGAATTGAGTGCCAAGGATGGCACTATTTAGATCTATCTTCGCTTTTATGCCTAGCTAGGGGCGTTAAACGATAGCACTAGTTGGGAGGCAACCCAATTTTATTTTTGTTTTTTGTTTTTGCTTGTGTTTAGTAATAAATTTTGCATCTACCTTATGTTTAGATGTGTTTTCATGTTTTAATTAGTGTTTGTGCCAAGTAGAAACTATAGGATAACCTATGGTGATAGTTAATTTGATTCTGCTGAAAAAAAGAAACTTTACACGCACGAAAATAATTTTAGTAATTCACAGAAACGTGATTTTGTGTTGATTCTTTTTGCTGTAGATCAATAGACAAATTTCCCAGGACTTCCTGTTTTGGTAGGATTTTTAGAGCTCCAGAAGTATTCGAGAGTTACAGATTGCTACATACTATTCTGTTTTTGACAGATTCTGTTTTTCGTGTGTTGTTTGCTTATTTTGATGCATCTATGGCTAGTATCGGGGGTTATGGACCATAGAGAAGTTGGAATACAGTAGGTTTAACACCAATATAAATAAAGAATGAGTTCATTATAGTACCTTATGTGGTGGTTTTTCTTTCTCTCACTAACGGAGCTTATGAGATTTCCTGCTGAGTTTTGTGTTGTGAAGTTTTCAAGTTTTGGGTAAAGATTTAATGGACTATGGAATAAGGAGTGGCAAGAGCCTAAGCTTGGGATTCCCATGGCACCCCAAGATATTCAAGGATAACCAAAAGCCTAAGCTTGGGGATGCCCCGGAAGGCATCCCCTCTTTCGTCTTCGTCTATCGGTAACTTTACTTGGAGCTATATTTTTATTCGCCACATGATATGTGTTTTTCTTGGAGCGTCATGTATGACATTAGTCTTTTTCTTTTTAGATTTACACAATCATCCTTTGTGTACACACCTTTCGGGAGAAGCCCACTTGATTAGAGTTTATTAGAATACTCTATGTGCTTCACTTATATCTTTTGAGCTAGATAACTTTTGCTCTAGTGCTTCGCTTATATCATTTAGAGCACAACGGTGGCTTAATTTTGTAGAAATGGTTGATCTCTCATGCTTCACTTATATTATTTTGGGAGTCTCTTATAATAGCATGGCATTTGCTATGTTTATAAAATTGGTCCTAGAATGATGGGCATCCAAGTTGGGTATAATAAAAACTATCATAGAAAGTGAATTGGATGCTATGATCAATTTGATGCTTGATAATTGTTTTGAGATATAGAGGTGGTGATATTAGAGTCATGCTAGTTGGGTGATTATGAATTTAAAGAATACTTGTGTTGAAGTTTGTGATTCCCGTAGCATGCACGTATGGTGAACCGCTTTGTGATGAAGTTGGAGCACAATTTTATTTATTGATTGTCTTCCTTATGAGTGGCGGTCGGGGACGAGCGATAGTATTTTCCTACCAATCTATCCCCCTAGGAGCATGCGCGTAGTACTTTGTTTTCAATAACTTGTAGATTTTTGCAATAAGTATATGAGTTCTCTATGACTAATGTTGAGTCCACGGATTATACACACTCTCACCTTCCACCATTGCTAGCCTCTCTTGTGCCGCGCAACTTTCACCGGTACCATACACCCACCATATACCTTCCTCAAAATAGCCACCATACCTACCTATTATGGCATTTCCATAGCCATTCTAAGATATATTGCCATGCAACTTTCCACCGTTCCGTTTATATGACACACATCATCATTGTCATATTGCTTTTGCAAGATCACGTAGTTGACATCGTATTTGTGGCAAAGCCACCCTCATAATTTTTCATACATGTCACTCTTGATTCATTGCATATCCCGGTACACCGCCGGAGGCATTCATATAGAGTCATATCTTGTTCTAAGTATTGAGTTGTAATCTTGTGTTGTAAGTAAATAAAAGTGTGATGATCTTCATTTTTAGAGCATTGTCCCAGTGAGGAAAGGATGATGGAGACTATGATTCACCCACAAGTCGGGATGAGACTTCGGACTTTCTAAAAAAAAGAATGGCCAAAAAAAAGAGAAAGGCCAAATAAAAAAATGAGAGAAAAAGAGAGAAGGGACAATGCTACTATCCTTTATACCACACTTGTGCTTCAAAGTAGCACCATGATCTACATGATAGAGAGTCTCCTATGTTGTCACTTTCATATACTAGTGGGAATTTTTCATTATAGAACTTGGCTTGTATATTCCAATCATGGGCTTCCTCAAAATGCCCTAGGTCTTCATGAGCAAGTGATACGTTTCCAACGTATCTATAATTTTTGATTGTTCCATGCTATTATATTACCCGTTTTGGATGTTTATGGGCTTTACTTTACACTTTTATATCATTTTTGGGACTAACCTACTAACCGGAGGCCCAGCCCGTATTGCTGCTTTTTTTTGCCTGTTTTAGTGTTTCGAAGAAAAGGAATATCAAACAGTCCAAACGGAATGAAACCTTTGGAGCGATCTTTTTGGAACAAACGTGATCCGGAGGACTTGGAGTGGAAGTCAAGAAACGAAGGAGGCGGCCACGAGTGTGCCCGATGCGCCCCCTACCGGTGGGCGCGCCCCCACCCTCGGGGGCCCCTCGAGCGTCCACTGACCTGCTTCTTCCTCCTATATATACCCATGTACCCCGAAAACATCAGAAGCGACCATGAAAAACTATTTCCACCGCCGTAACCTTCTGTATCCGCGATATCCTATCTTGGAGCCTTCGTCGGTGCTCCGTCGGAGGGGGAATCGATCACGGAGGGCCTCTACATCATCTCCAAGGCCTCTCCGATGAGTTGTGAGTAGTTTACCACAGACCTTCGGGTCCATAGTTATTAGCTAGATGGCTTCTTCTCTCTCTTTGAATCTCAATACAAAGTTCTCCTTGATCTTCTTGGAGATCTATTCGATGTAACTCTTTTTGCGGTGTGTTTGTCGAGATCCGATGAATTGTGGGTTTATGATCAAGTTTATCTATGAAAAATATTTGAATCTCCTCTGAATTCTTTTATGTGTGATTAAATTATCTTTGCAAGTCTCTTCGAATTATCAGTTTGGTTTGGCCTACTAGATTGATCTTTTTTGCAATGGGAGAAGTGCTTAGCTTTGGGTTCAATCTTGCGGTGTCTTTTCCCAGTGACAGTAGGGGCAGCAAGGCACGTATTGTATTGTTGCTATCGAGGATAAAAAGATGGAGTTTATATCATATTGCATGATTTTATCCCTCTACATCATGTCATATTTCTTAATGCGTTACTCTATTCTTTATGAACTTAATACTCTAGATGCATGGTGGATAGCGGTCGATGTGTGGAGTAATAGTAGTAGATGTAGGCAGGAGTCGGTCTACTTGAAGGAAATATGCCCTAGAGGCAATAATAAAGTTATTATTTATTTCCTTATTTCATGATAAATGTTTATTATTCATGCTAGAATTGTATTAACCGGAAACATGATACATGTGTGAATACATAGACAAACTAAGTGTCACTAGTACGCCTCTACTTGACTAGCTCGTTTATCAAAGATGGTTATGTTTCCTAGCCATGGACAAAGACTTGTCATTTGATTAACGGGATCACATCATTAGGAGAATGATGTGATTGACTTGACCCATTCCGTTAGCTTAGCACTTGATTGTTTAGTATGTTGCTACTGCTTTTTTCATGACTTATACATGTTCCTGTGACTATGAGATTATACAACTCCCATTTACCGGAGGAACACTTTGCGTGCTATCAAACGTCACAACGTAACTGGATGATTATGAAGGTGCTCTACAGGTGTCTCCAAAGGTACTTGTTGGGTTGGCGTATTTCGAGATTAGGATTTGTCACTTCGATTGTCGGAGAGGTATCTCTGGGCCCACTCGGTAATGCACATCACTATAAGCCTTGCAAGCATTGCAACTAATTAGTTAGTTGCAAGATGATGTATTACGGAACGAGTAAAGAGACTAGCCGGTAACGAGATTGAACTAGGTATTGAGATACCGACGATCGAATCTCGAGCAAGTAACATAGCGATGACAAAGGGAACAACGTATGTTGTTATGCGGTTTGACCGATAAAGATCTTCGTAGAATATGTAGGAGCCAATATGAGCATCCAATTTCCGCTATTGGTTATTGACCGGAAATGTGTCTGGTTCATGTCTACATAGTTCTCGAACCCATAGGGCCGCACGCTTAAGGTTTCGATGACAGTTATATTATGAGTTTATGTGTTTTGATGTACCAAAGGAATTCTGAGTCCCGGATGAGAACGGTGACATGACGAGGAGTCTCGAAATGGTCGAGACGTAAAGATCGATATATTGGACGACTATATTCGGACTTCGGAAAGGTTCCGAGTGATTTGGGTATTTATCGGAGTACCGGAGAGTTACGGAAATTCGCCGGGGAGAAGTATTGGGCCTTATTGGGCGATACGGGAAAGAGAGAGGGGCTGCCTAGGGCAGGCCGCGCCCCGCCCCCCAAAGGCCTAGTCCGAATTGGACTGGGCTACACCCCCTCCTTCCTTCCCTTCTTTCTTCCCTTTCCTTGACTCCTACTCCTACTACATGGTAGGGGGGAATCCTACTCCCGGTGGGAGTAGGACTCCCCAGGGCGCGCCATGGTTGAGGGCCGGCCCTCTCCCTCCTCTCCTCCTTTATATACGGAGGAGGGGGGCACCCCATAGACACAACAATTGATCATTGATCTCTTAGCCATGTGCGGTGCCCCCCTCCACCATAATCCACCTTGATAATATCATAGCGGTGCTTAGGCGAAGCCCTACATTGGTAAAACATCATCATCGTCACCACGCCGTTGTGCTGACGGAACTCTCCCTCGACACTCGGCTGGATCGGAGTTCGAGGGACGTCATCAAGCTGAACGTGTGCAAGAACTCGGAGGTGTCGTGCGTTCGGTGCTTGATCGGTCGGGCCGTGAAGACGTACGACTACATCAACCGCATTGTGCTAACGCTTCCGCTTTCGATCTATGAGGGTACGTAGACGACACTCTCCCCTCTCGTTGCTATGCATCACCATGATCTTGCGTGTGCGTAGGAAATTTTTTGAATTACTACATTCCCCAACAGTGGCATCTGAGCCAGGTTTTCTGCGTAGATGTTATATGCACGAGTAGAAGACAAGTGAGTTGTGGGCGATACAAGTCATACTTCTTACCAGCATGTCATACTTTGGTTCGGCGGTATTGTTGGATGAAGCAGCCCAAACCGACATTATGCGTACACTTACGCGAGACTGGTTCTACCGACGTGCTTTGCACATAGGTGGCTGGCGGGTGTCAGTTTCTCCAACTTTAGTTGAACCGAGTGTGGCTACTCCCAGTTCTTGAGAAGGTTAAAACAACACTAACTTGACGAACTATCGTTGTGGTTTTGATGCATAGGTAAGAATGGTTCTTGCTGAGCCCGTAGCAGCCACGTAAAACTTGCAACAACAAAGTAGAGGACGTCTAACTTGTTTTTGCAGGGCATGTTGTGATGTGATATGGTCAAGACGTGATACTATTTTTTATTGTATGAGATGATCATGTTTTGTAACCGAGTTATTGGCAACTGGTAGGATCCATATGGTTATCGCTTTATTGTATGCAATGCAATCGCCATGTAATTGCTTTACTTTATCACTAAGCGGTAGCAATAGTCGTAGAAGCAATAGTTGGCGAAACGACAACCATGCTACGATGGAGATCAAGGTGTCGCGCCAGTGACGATGGTGATCATGACGGTGCTTCGGAGATGGACATCACAAGCACAGGATGATGATGGCCATATCATATCACTTATATTGATTGCATGTGATGTTTATCCTTTATGCATCTTATCTTGCTTTGACTGAAGGTAGCATTATAAGTTGATCTCTCACTAAATTTCAAGATAATAGTGTTCTCCCTGAGTATGCACCGTTGCCAAAGTTCATCGTGCCCAGACACCACGTGATGATCGGGTGTGATAAGCTCTACATCCATCTACAACGGGTGCAAGCCAGTTTTGCACACGTAGAATACTCAGGTTAAACTTGACAAGCCTAGCATATGCAGATATGGCCTCGGAACACTGAGACCGAAAGGTCGAGCATGAATCATATAGTAGATATGATCAACATAGTGATGTTCACCATTGAAAACTACTCCATTTCACGTGATGATCGGTTATGGTTTAGTTGATTTGGATCATGTGATCACTTAGATGATTAGAGGGATGTCTATCTAAGTGGGAGTTCTTAAGTAATATGATTAATTGAACTTTAATTTATCATGAACTTAGTCCTGGTAGTATTTTGCAAATTATGTTGTAGATCAATAGCTCACGTTGTTGCTTTCATATGTTTATTTTGATATGTTCCTAGAGAAAAACTATGTTGAAATATGTTAGTAGCAATGATGCGGATTCGATCCGTGATCTGAGGATTATCCTCGTTGCTGCACAGAAAAATTATGTCCTTGATGCACCGCTAGGTGACAAACCTATTGTAGGAGCAGATGCAGACATTATGAAAGTTTGGCTAGCTCAATGTGATGACTACTTGATAGTTTAGTGCACCATTCTTAACAACTTAGAATCGGGACTTCAAATACGTTTTGAACGTCATGGACCATATGAGATGTTCCAGGAGTTGAAGTTAATATTTCAAGCAAATACCCGAGCTGAGAGATATGAAGTCTCCAACAAGTTCTATAGCTAAAAAGATGGAGGAGAATTGCTCAACTAGTGAGCAAGTGCTTAGATTGTCTGAGTACTAACAATCGCTTGAATCAAGTGGGAGTTAATCTTCCAGATAAAATAGTGATTGGCAGAGTTCTCTAGTCACCATCACCAAGTTACTGGAACTTCGTGATGAACTATAATGCAAGGGATGACGAAAATGATTCCCGAGCTCTTCGTGATGCTGAAATCGACGAAGGTAGAAATCAAGAAAAGAGCATCAAGTGTTGATGATTGACAAGATCACTTGTTTCAAGAAAAGGGCGAAGGGAAAGAAAGGGAACTTCAAGCAGAATGGCAAGCAAGTTGTCACTCCCGTGAAGAAGCCCAAAGCTGGACCAAAGCCTGAAACTAAGTGCTTCTACTTCAAAGGAAATGGTCACTGGAAGCGGAAATGCCCTGAATATTTGGTGGATAAGAAGGATGGCAAAGTGAACAAGGGTATATTTGATATACAAGTTATTGATGTGTACCTTACTAGTGTTTATAGTAGCCCCTGAGTATTTGATACTTGTTCGGTTGCTAAGATTAGTAACTTGAAACAGGAGTTACAGAATAAACAGAGACTAGTTGAGGGTGAAGTAACGATGTGTGTTGGAAGTGGTTCCAAGATTGATATGATCATCATCGTACACTCCCTATATTTTCAAGATTAGTGTTGAACCTAAATAAATGTTATTTGGCGTTTGCGTTGAGCATGAATATGATTTGATCATGTTTATTGCAATACGGTTATTCATTTAAAATCAGAGAATAATTGTTGTTCTGTTTACATCAATAAAACCTTCAATGGTCATACACCCAATGAAAATAGTTTGTTGGATCTCGATCATAGTGATACACATATTCATAATATTGATGCCAAAATATGCAAAGTTGATAATGATAGTGCAACTTATTTGTGGCACTGCCGTTTGGGTCATATTGGTGTAAAGCGCATGAAGAAACTCCATGAAGATGGATTTTTGGAATCACTTGGTTATGAATCATTTGATGCTTGTGAACCATGCCTTTTGGGCAAGATGACTAAAACTCCGTTCTCCGGAACAATGGAATGAGCTAGTGACTTGTTGGAAATAATACATACCGATGTATGCGGTCCAATGAGTGTTGATACTCGTGGCGGGTATCGTTATTTTCTAACCTTCACAAGATGATTTGAGCAGATATGAGTATATCTACTGAATGAAGCACAAAGTCTGAAACAGTTGAAAGGTTCAAAGAATTTCAGAGTTAAGTGGAAAATCATCGTAACAAGAAAATAAAATTTTCTGCGATTTGATCGCGGAGACAAATATTTGAGTTACGAGTTTGGTCTTCAATTAAAACAATGTGGAATATTTTCACAAACTCATGCCACCTAGAACACCACAGCTTAATGGTGTGTCCAAATGTCATAATCGCACTTTATTTGATATGGTGCGATCAATGATGTCTCTTACTGATTTCCCAATATCGTTTTGGGGTTATGCATTAGAGATAGCTGCATTCACGTTTAAATAGGGCACCATCAAAATCCGTTGAGACGACGCCTTATGAACTGTGGTTTGGCAAGAAACCAAAGCTATCGTTTCTTAAAGTTTGGGGCTGCGATGCTTATGTGAAAAAGTTTCAACCTGATAAGCTCGAACCCAAATCGGAGAAGTGTGTCTTCATAGAATACCCAAAGGTAACTATTGGGTACACCTTCTATCACAGATCCGAAGGCAAGTTATTCGTTGCTAAAATGGATCCTTTCAAGAGAAGGAGTTTTCTCTTGAAAGAAGTGAGTGAGAGGAAAGTATAACTTGATAAGGTAATTATACCTTCTCCCGAATTGGAAAGTAGTTCATCACAGAAACCAGTTCCATTGATGCCTACACCGATTAGTGAGGAAGTTAATGATGATGATCATGAAACTTCAGATCAAGTTGCTACCGAACCTCGTAGGTCTTCCAGAGTAAGATCCGGACGAGAGTGGTATGGTAATCCTGTTCTGGAAGTCATGTTACTAGACCATGATGAACCTACGAACTATGAGGAAGTGATGATGAGCCCAGATTCCGCGAAATGGCTTGAGGCCATGAAATCTGAGATGGGATCCATGTATGAGAACAAAGTGTGGACTTTGGTGGAGTTGCCCGATGATCGGCAAGCCATATTGTATAAATGGATCTTCAAGTGGAAGACCAACGCTGATAGTAGTATTACTATCTACAAAGCTCGACTTGTCGTAAAAAGTTTTTCGACAAGTTCAAGGTGTTAAATACGATGAGATTTTATCACCCGTATCGATGCTTAAGTCTATCCGAATCATGTTAGCAATTGCCACATTTTATGAAATCTAGAAAATGGATGACAAAACTGGATTCCTTAATGGATTTATTAAAGAAGAGTTGTATATGATGCAACCAGAAGGTTTTGTCAATCCTATAGGTGCTAACAAAGTGTGCAAGCTCTAGTGATCCATCTATGGACTGGTGCACGCATCTCAGAGTTGGAATATACGCTTTGATGAGTTGATCAAAGCATATGGTTTTATACAGACTTTTGGAGAAGTCTGTATTTACAAGAAAGTGAGTGGGAGCTCTGTAACATTTCTAAATACTATATGTAGATGACATATTGTTGATTGGAAATGATATAGAAATTCTGGATAGCATAAAAGGATACTTGAATAAGAGTTTTTCAAAGAAAGACCTCGGTAAAGCTGCTTACACATTGAGCATCGAGATCTATAGAGATAGATCAAGATGCTTGATAAGATTTTTTTCAATGAGCACATACCTTGATAAGATTTTGAAGTAGTTCAAAATGGAACAGTCAAAGAAGTAGTTCTTTCTTGTGTTGCAAGGTGTGAAGTTGAGTAAGACTCAAAACCCGACCATGGCAGAAAAATAGAAAGAGAATGAAAAGTCACTCCCTATACTTCAGTCATAGGTTCTATAAAAGAATGCCATGCTATGGACCAGACCTATTGTATACTCTGCCCTGGTTTGGCAAGGGAGTACAATAGTGATCTAAGTGTAGATCACTGGACAGCGGTCAAGAATATCCTTAGTGAGGACTAAGGAAATATTTCTCGATTATGGAGATGATAAAAGAGCCCGTCGTAAAGAGTTACATCGGTGCAAGCTTTTACACCGATCCAGATGACTCTAAGTCTCTATCTGGATACATATTGAAAGTGGGAGCAATTAGCTAGAGTAGCTCCGTGTAGAGCATTGTAGACATAAAATATTTGCAAAATACATACGGCTCTGAATGTGACAGACCCTTTGACTAAACTTCTCTCACTAGCAAAACATGATCATACCTTAGTACTCTTTGGGTGTTAATCACATAGCGATGTGAACTAGATTATTGACTCTAGTAAACCCTTTTGGGTGTTGATCACATGACGATGTGAACTATGGATGTTAATCACATATAGATGTGAATGTTGGTCTTAAATCACATGGTGATGTGAACTAGATTATTGACTCTAGTGCAAGTGGGAGACTGAAGGAAATATGCCCTAGAGGCAATAATAAAGTTATTATTTATTTCCTTATTTCATGATAAATGTTTATTATTCATGCTAGAATTGTATTAACCGAAAACATGATACATGTGTGAATACATAGACAAAAGTGTCACTAGTATGCCTCTACTTGACTAGCTCGTTTATCAAAGATGGTTATGTTTCCTAGCCATGGACAAAGAGTTATCATCTGATTAACGGGATCACATCATTAGGAGAATGATGTGATTGACTTGACCCATTCCGTTAGCTTAGCACTTGATCGTTTAGTATGTTGCTACTGCTTTCTTCATGACTTATACATCTTCCTGTGACTATGAGATTATACAACTCCCGTTTACCGGAGGAACACTTTGTGTGCTACCAAACGTCACAACATAACTGGGTGATATTAAAGGTGCTCTATAGGTGTCTCCAAAGGTACTTGTTGGGTTGGCGTATTTCGAGATTAGGATTTGTCACTCCGATTGTCGGAGAGGTATCTCTGGGCCCACTCGGTAATGCACATCACTATAAGCCTTGCAAGCATTGCAACTAATTAGTTAGTTGCGAGATGATGTATTACAGAACGAGTAAAGAGACTTGCCGGTAACGAGATTGAACTAGGTATTGAGATACCGACGATCGAATCTCGAGCAAGTAACGTACCGAAATTGTTATGCAGTTTGACCGATAAAGATCTTTGTAGAATATGTAGGAGCCAATATGAGCATACAGGTTCCGCTATTGGTTATTGACCGGAAATGTGTCTCGGTCATGTCTACATAGTTCTTGAACCCGTAGGGTCCGCACGCTTAAGGTTTCGATGACAGTTATATTATGAGTTTATGTGTTTTGATGTACCGAAGGAATTTGGAGTCCCGGATGAGATCAGGGACATGATGAGGAGTCTCGAAATGGTCGAGACGTAAAGATTGATATGTTGGACGACTATATTCGGACTTCGGAAAGGTTTAGAGTGATTCGGGTATTTATCGGAGTACCGGAGAGATACGGAATTTGTCGGTGAGAAGTATTGGGCCTTATTGGGCCATACGGGAAAGAGAGAGGGGCTGCCTAGGGCAGGCTGCCCCCCCCCAAGGCCTAGTCCGAATTGGACTAGGGGGAGGGGCTGCGCCCCCTCCTTCATTCCCTTCTTTCTTCCCTTTCCTTGACTCATACTCCTACTACATGGAGGGGGGGATCCTACTCCTGATGGGAGTAGGACTCCCTAGGGCACGCCATAGTTGAGGGTCGGCTGATGTCTACTACACAACCTTCTTCTTGTAGATGTTGTTGGGCCTACAAGTGCACAGGTTTGTAGGACAGTAGCAAATTTCACTCAAGTGGATGACCTAAGGTTTATCAATCCGTAGGAGGCATAGGATGAAGATGGTCTCTCTCAAACAACCCTGCAACCAAATAACAAAGAGTCTCTTGTGTCCCCAACACACCCAATACAATGGTAAATTGTATAGGTGCACTAGTTCGGCGAAGAGATGAAGATACAAGTGCAAAATAAATAGTAGATATAGGTTTTTGTAATCTGAAATAATAAAAACAGCAAGGTAACTAATGGTAAAAGTGAGCGTAAACGGTATTGCAATGATAGGAAACAAGGCCTAGGGTTCATACTTTCACTAGTGCAAGTTCTCTCAACAATAATAACATAGATAGATCATATAACAAGCCCTCAACATGCAACAAAGAGTCACTCCAAAGACACTAATAGCGGAGAACAAACGTAGAGATTATGGTAGGGTACGAAACCACCTCAAAGTTATTCTTTCGGATCGATCTATAAAAGACTTCGTACTAGAATAACAACTTAAGACACAAATCAACCAAAACCCTAATGTCACCTAGATACTCCATTGTCACCTCAAGTATCCATGGGCATGATTATACGATATGCATCACACAATCTCAGATTCATCCAACCAACATAAAAGTACTTCAAAGAGTGCCCCAAAGCTACTACCGGAGAGTCAAGAACGTGTGCCAACCCCTATGCATAGGTTCCCAATGTCACGAAACCCGCAAGTTGATCACCAAAACATACATCAAGTGGCACATGATATCCCATTGTCACCACAGATAATCACGGCAAGACATACATCAAGTGTTCTCATAAAGACTCAATCCGATAAGATAACTTCAAAGGGGAAACTCAATTCATCACAAGAGAGTAGAGGGGGAGAAACATCATAAGATCCAACTACAATAGCAAAGCTCGGGATACATCAAGATCGTGCTATAGAGGGAGCACGAGAGAGAACACGAAAGAGAGAGAGATCAAACACATAGCTACTGGTACATACCCTCAGCCCCGAGGGTGAACTACTCCCTCCTCGTCATAGATAGCACCGGGATGATGAAGATGGCCTCCGGTGATGGGATCCCCCTCCGGCAGGGTACCGGAACAGGGTCCCGATTGGTTTTTGGTGGCTACAGAGGCTTGCGGCAGCGGAACTCCCGATCTATCTTCTGTTCTGGAAGTTTTAGGGTACGTAGGTATATATGGGTGCAAGGGGTACGTCAGTGGACCTCCGGGGTGCTCACGAGGCAGGGGGCGCGCCCAGGGGGCCCACCCTCGTGGGCAGCCCGGGAATCCCCTGACATGCAATCCAAGTCCATCAGGTGGGTTTCCTTCCAAAATTAAGTTCTCCAGTTGATTTCGTTCCGTTTTGACTCCGTCTGATATTTCTTTTCCTCGAAACACTGAAATAGGCATAAAACAGCAAATCTGGGTTGGGCCTCCGGTTAATAGGTTAGTCCCAAAAATACTATAAAAGTGGATAATAAAGCCCAATATTGCCTAAAACAGTAGATAAAATAGCATGGAGCAATCAAAAATTATAGATACGTTGGAGACGTATCAAGCATCCCCAAGCTTAATTCCTGCTCGTCCTCGAGTAGGTAAATGATAAAAAGAGAATTTTTGATGCGGAGTGATACTTTGGCATAATTCCAATTTAAATCTTCTTAATCG
Source organism: Triticum aestivum (assembly GCF_018294505.1). Classification (NCBI taxonomy): domain Eukaryota; kingdom Viridiplantae; phylum Streptophyta; class Magnoliopsida; order Poales; family Poaceae; genus Triticum; species Triticum aestivum. The sequence goes on from NC_057795.1 coordinate 404,103,029, forward strand.
TGGTATGAATATTCAGATCCGAAAGATTCAAGACAAAAGTTCATATTGACATAAAAGTAATAATACTTCAAGCATACAAATTAAAGCAATCATGTCTTCTCAAAATAGCATGGTTAAAGAAAGTTATCCCTACAAAATCATATAGTCTGGCTATGCTCTATCTTCATCACACAAAGTATTTAATCATGCACAACCCCGATGATGAGCCGAGCAATTGTTTCATACTTTAATAATCTCAAACTCTTTCAACTTTCACGCAATACATGAGCGTGAGCCATGGACATAGCACTATATGTGGAATAGAATGGTGGTTGTGGAGAAGACAAAAAGGAGAAGATAGTCTCACATCGACTAGGCGTATCAACGGGCTATGGAGATGCCCATTAATAGATATCAATGTGAGTGAGTAGGGATTGCCATGCAACGGATGCACTAGAGCTATAAGTATATGAAAGCTCAACAAAAGAAACTAAGTGGGTGTGCATCCAACTTGCTTGCTCACGAAGACCTAGGGCAGTTTTGAGGAAGCCCATCGTTGGAATATACAATCCAAGTTCTATAATGAAAGATTCCCACTAGTATATGAAAGTGACAACATATGAGACTCTCTATCATGAAGATCATGGTGCTACTTTGAAGCACAAGTGTGGTAAAAGGATAGTAGCATTGTCCCTTCTCTCCTTTTCTCTCATATTTTTTATTTGGGACTTTTCTCTTTTTTTTATGGCCACTCTTGTTTTTTAATATATTTCGTCCGGAGTCTCATCCTGACTTATGGGGGAATCATAGTCTCCATCATCCTTTCCTCACTGGTACAATGCTCTAATAATGATGATCATCACACTTTTATTTTTCTTACAACTCAACAATTACAACTCGATACTTAGAACAAAGTATGACTCTATATGAATGCCTCCGATGGTGTACCGGGATATGCAATGAATCAAGAGCGACATGTATGAAAATTATGAAGGTGGCCTTTCCACAAATACAATGTCAACTACATGTTCATGCAAAAAGCAATATGACAAAAGTAATGTGTGTCATATGAACGGAACGGTGGAAAGTTGCATGGCAATATATCTCGGAATGGCTATGGAAATGCCATGATAGGTAGGTATGGTGGCTGTTTTGAGGAAGGTATATGGTGGGTGTATGATACCGGCAAAAAGTGCACGGTATTAGAGAGGCTAGCAATGGTGGAAAGGTGAGAGTGTGTATAATCCATGGACTCAACATTAATCAAAAGAACTCATGCACTTGTTGCAAAAATTTAGAAGTCATCAAAAACCAAAGCACTAAACGCATACTCCTAGTGGGATAGATTGGTAGGAAAAGACCATCGCTCGTCCCCGACTGCCACTCATAAGGAAGACAATCAATAAATAAAATTGTGCTCCGACTTCATCACAAAGCGGTTCACCATACGTGCATGCTACGGGAATCACAAAATTCAACACAAGCATTCTTTAAATTCACAATCACCTAACTAGCACGACTTTGATATTATCACCTCCATATCTCAAAACAATTATCAAGCATCAAACTTATCTTAGTATTCAACACACATAAGAAAGTTTCACATATCTTAACATTAAGCAAATTACCATGCTATTAACGACTCTCAAAATGATCTAAGTGAAGCATGAGAGATCAATAGTTTCTTTAAAACAAATCCACCACCGTTCTCTAAAAGATATAAGTGAAGTACTAGAGCAAAAATTATCACGCTCAAAGGATATAAGTGAATCACATAAAGTATTCTAGCAAATTCTAATTTGTGTATGGCTCTCTCTCATTAAAGGATTTCAGATCTTGATACTTCATTCAAACAGCAAGCAAATATAAAGAAAACTACAATGCAAGGATAGCACAACTCATGTGAAGAAGCAAAAACTTAGGCTCAACCGATACTAACCGATAGTTGTTGAAGAAGAAAGGTGGGATGCCTACCGGGGCATCCCCAGGCTTAGATGCTTGAGACTTCTTGAAATATTATCTTGGGGTGCCTTGGGCATCCTCAATCTTGAACTTTTGTGTCTCCTTAATTCCTCTCATATCATGGTTTCTCTTTTTATCAAAAGCTTCATTCACATCAAACTCAACAAGAACTCGTGAGATAGGTCAGTATAAACCAATGCAAAACCTTTTCATTTTCTACTGTAACAAATCACTAAAATAATTATTCAACGTTGCATACTAAATTCCTCTATATATTTAATACTCCTATCCTCAAATAGAATCATTAAACAAGCAAACATACGCAAACAATGCAAACATAACAGCAATCTGCCAAAACAGTACAGTCTGTAAAGAATGCAAGAGTATCAACACTTACCTGACCCCAAAAATTATGAACTAAAATTCCCACTGTAATAAATTTATCAGAGCTTAATATGCAAAAATATTCAACGTTAGACCATGCTCTGACTTTTCTAGGGAATTTTTGCAACAGCGGTAAACTTTCTGTTTTCAAACAGCAACATGTATACAAGAAAAATAAGCATGGCAAAGGCTATCCTTGACTTTTTTGTTGAAACTAAAGATGCAAAACATTATCTAACTAACATCAAGAAAAAACTAACAAAATAAAATGAAGCTCCAATCAAAACACATATCATGTGGTGAATAAAAATATAGCTCCAAGTAAACTTACCGATGAACGAAGACGAAAGAGGGGATGCCTTCCGGGGCATCCCCAAGCTTAGTTGCTTGGTTGTCCTTGAATTTTACCTTGGGGTGCCTTGGGCATCCCCAAGCTTAGGCTCTTGACACTCCTTATTCCATAGTCCATCGAATCCTTACCCAAAACTTGAAAACTTCAACGACACAAAACTCAACCCAAAACTTGTAAGCTCCGTTAGTATAAGAAAATAAAACCACCACTTAGGTACTGTAATGAACTCATTCTAAATTCATATTGGTGTAATATCTACTGTATTCTAACTTCTATATGGTTCATACCACTTAATACTAGCCATAGATGCATCAAAATAAGCAAACAACACATAGAAAACAGAATCTGTCAAAAATAGAACAGTCTGTAGTAATCTGTATCAAACGTATACTTCTGGAACCCCAAAAATTATGAAATAAATTTGTGGACCTGAGTAATTTTTCTATTAATCATCTGCAAAAATCATCAACCTAAAATCACTCTCCAGTAAAAAATGGCAGCTATTCTCGTGAGCGCAAAAGTTTCTGTTTTCTACAGCAAGATCATATAAACTTCACCCAAGTCTTCCCAAAGGTTCTACTTGGCACTTTATTGAAACAAAAGCTATAAAACATGATTACTACAGTAGCATAATCATGTGGACACACAAAAACAGTAAGGATAAATATTGGGTTGTCTCCCAATAAGCGATTTTCTTTAATGCCTTTTTAGCTAGGCATGATGATGACAATGATGCTCACATAAAAGATAAGAACTGAAACATAACGGGAGCATCATGAAGCATATGACTAGCACATTTAATTCTAACCCACTTACTATGCATAGGGATTTTGTGAGCAAACAACTTAGGGGAACAATAATCAACAAGCATAGGAAGGTAAAACAAGCATAGCTTCAAGAATTTAAGCACATAGGGAGGAAACTAGAAATTATTGCAATTCCTACAAGCATATGTTCCTATCTCATAATAATTTTCAGTAGCATCATGAATGAATTCAACAATATAACCAGCACCTAAAGCATTCTTTTCATGATCTACTAGCATAGAAAATTTATTACTCTCCACATAAACAAAATTCTTCTGATTCGGAATAGTAGGAGTATCATAAGAGACTTGAACACTAAAAATTGTTTCCACATTAAAAGAGTAATGTTCAGAAAAAGGGTAATCATAATCATGAAAAGTTTTATAAATATAATCATCACTACTTTTTATACCATAAGTTTCATCACAATAATCATCATAAGTAGCAACTTCGTTCTCATCATAATCGATTGAAATCTCTCCCAAGATAGTGGAATCACTAAATAAAGTTGACACTCTTCCAAATCCACTTTCATATTCATCACAATAAGATTCAACATCCTCCAAAATAGTGGGATCACTACTTCCTAAAGTTTACACTCTTCCAAACCCACTTTCATCAATATAATCATCATATGTAGGAGGCATGCTATCATCATAACAACTTTGCATATCAAAACTTGGGATGCTAAAAATATCATCTTCATTAAACATAGCATCCCCAAGCTTGGGACAATCATTAATTTCAGCAAATATATTGTCAAATATTTCATCCTCATCAAACATAGCTTCCCCAAGCTTGGGCCCTTTCATATCATAAGCATAATCACTCTCATCATTAAAAATATGGATAGCACCAATAGTATAGCAATTATCATCATCACAAGTAGTAGTAGGAGCAACATCATTTGGGAGGGATACCTTTTTACCTTTGTTGCTCCTTCTTTTCTTTTTCTTCTTCACATTATGTGTAGGTTCAACCTTCCTCATTGAGCTCCTTATTGATGAGATTGGCTGAATAGAAAGCTCCTCCTTGTTACCTAATTCATCATAAGAAATAATAGGAGGAGATTGGGAAGCCTCTTCCCTTTCATTAATATTCTCATCATCTTCCATTTGCTTTCTTTTCTTTAGGTAATTGGCAATATAGGATTTTCAATGCAATTCTCCGCACAATACATATAAATTTTCTCTAGATCAAAATCAAGAATTTTATCAAGACTAAATTTTGGAATACCCTCAGTTATATGTTTCATTTTTTCATAACCCAAAAGAAGGCTAAGCTCTTTATGATGCTCAAGGATAATCAAATTATCACAATATTTGGACACGACTTGATCATGAAACAAATAGCATTGGAGCTTTAAATGACCATGTCCATTGCAAAGTTCACAAGGAGCGCGAAAAATATTGAATCTTTCAGCACATTCATCTAGCTCTTCTTGCAACAATTTGGTTTCTAAGTACTTATGCCTCTTGCAATAAATATCTTCTCTATTTGGTGTGTTCATGAAAACATGCACTCCACAAAAGTTGACATGCTCATAAGAGATATTTTCATCATAACTAGTGCAATCATCATTAGCATCTTGGATATTCAAAGAATTCGTACTAACAACATTACAATCATGCTCATCATTCAAAGATTTAGTGCCAAACAATTTAATGCATTCTTCTCCTAACACTTCGGCACAATTTTCCTTTCCATTATACTCACGAAAGATATTAAAAAGATGAAGCGTATGAGAAAAACTTAACTCCATTTTTTTGTAGTTTTCTTTTATAAAATAAACTAGTGCTAAAACAAGAAACAAAAAGACTCGATTGCAAGATCTAAAGATATACCTTCAAGCGCTAACCTCCCCGCCAACGGCGCCAGAAAAGAGCTTAGTTGACGGGGTGTGAGTGAGCGCCCTTTACCTATCCTCCCCAGCAATGGCGCCAGAAAAGAGCTTGATGTCTACTACACAACCTTCTTCTTGTAGACGTTGTTGGGCCTGCAAGTGCACAGGTTTGTAGGACAGTAGCAAATTTCCCTCAAGTGGATGACCTAAGGTTTATCAATCCGTAGGAGGCGTAGGATGAAGATGGTCTCTCTCAAACAACCCTGCAACCAAATAACAAAGAGTCTCTTGTGTCCCCAACACACCCAATACAATGGTAAATTGTATAGGTGCACTAGTTCGGCGAAGAGATGAAGATACAAGTGCAAAATAGATACTAGATATAGGTTTTTGTAATCTGAAATAATAAAAACAGCAAGGTAACTAATGGTAAAAGTGAGCGTAAACGGTATTGCAATGATAGGAAACAAGGCATAGGGTTCATACTTTCACTAGTGCAAGTTCTCTCAACAATAATAACATAGATAGATCATATAAAAAGCCCTCAACATGCAACAAAGAGTCACTCCAAAGACACTAATAGCAGAGAACAAACGTAGAGATTATGGTAGGGTATGAAACAACCTCAAAGTTATTCTTTTGGATCGATCTATAAAAGAGTTCGTACTAGAATAAGACCTTAAGACACAAATCAACCAAAACCCTAATGTCACCTAGATACTCCATTGTCACCTCAAGTATCCATGGGCATGATTATACGATATGCATCACACAATCTCAGATTCATCCAACCAACATAAAAGTACTTCAAAGAGTGCCCCAAAGCTACTACCGGAGATTCAAGAACGTGTGCCAACCCCTATGCATAGGTTCCCAATGTCACGAAACCCGCAAGTTGATCACCAAAACATACATCAAGTGGCACATGATATCCCATTGTCACCACAGATAATTACGGCAAGACATACATCAAGTGTTCTCATAAAGACTCAATCCGATAAGATAACTTCAAAGGGGAAACTCAATTCATCACAAGAGAGTAGAGGGGGGGAAACATCATAAGATCCAACTACAATAGCAAAGCTCGGGATACATCAAGATCGTGCTATAGAGGGAGCACGAGAGAGAACACGAAAGAGAGAGAGATCAAACACATAGCTACTGGTACATACCCTCAGCCCCGAGGGTGAACTACTCCCTCCTCGTCATGGATAGCGCCGGGATGATGAAGATGACCTCCGGTGATGGGATCCCCCTCCGGCAGGGTGCAGGAACAGGGTCCCGATTGGTTTTTGGTGGCTACAGAGGCTTGCAGCGGTGGAACTCCCGATCTATCTTCTGTTCTGGAAGTTTTAGGGTACGTAGGTATATATGGGTGCAAGGGGACGTCGGTGGACCTCCGGTGTGCTCACGAGGGAGGGGGCGCGCCCCCCGACCTCGTGGGCAGCCCGGGAATCCCCTGACGTGCACTCCAAGTCCATCAGGTGGGTTTCCTTCCAAAATTAACTTCTCCAGTTGATTTCGTTTCGTTTTGACTCCGTCTGATATTCCTTTTCCTCAAAACACTGAAATAGGCATAAAACAGCAAATCTGGGCTGGGCCTCCGCTTAATAGGTTAGTCCCAAAAATAATACAAAAGTGGATATAAAGCCCAATATTGCCTAAAACAGTAGATAAAGTAGCATGGAGCAATCAAAAATTATAGATACGTTGGAGACGTATCACCGGCCCTCCCCCTCCTCTCCTCCTTTATATACGGAGGAGGGGGGCACCCCATAGACACAACAATTGATCATTGATCTCTTAGCCGTGTGCGGTGCCCCCATCCACCATAATCCACCTCAATAATATCGTAGTGGTGCTTAGGCGAAGCCCTGCATCGGTAGAACATCATCATCGTCACCATGCCTTCGTGCTGACGGAACTCTCCCTCGACACTCGGCTAGATCGGAGTTCAAGGGACGTCATCAAGCTGAACGTGTGAAAGAACTCGGAGGTGCCGTGTGTTCGGTGCTTGATCGGTCGGGCCGTGAAGACGTACAACTACATCAACCGCGTTGTGCTAACGCTTCCACTTTCGATCTACGAGGGTACGTAGACGACACTCTCCCATCTTGTTGTTATGCATCACCATGATCTTGCGTGTGCGCAAGAATTTTTTTGAAATTACTACGTTCCCCAACACTACTTGTCACGGACGTGATGCCTATATACATGATCATGCCTAGATAATCTCATAATTATTCGCTTTTCTATCAATTGCTTGAGAGTAATTTGTTCTCCCACCGTAATACTTATGCTATCTTGAGAGAAGCCACTAGTGAAATCTATGGCCCATGGGTCTATCTCTTATCATATAAGCTTTCAATCTACTTTTATTTGCATCTTTACTTCTCCAATCTATATTATAAAATACCAAAAATATATTTATCTTATCATATTATCTCTATCAGATCTCACTTTCGCAAGTGGCCGTGAAGGGATTGAGAACCCCTTTATCGCGTTGGTTGCGAGTTCTTGTTTGTTTGTGTAGGTGCGTGGGATTTGTGAGGAGCCTCCTACTGGATTGATACCTTGCTTCTCAAAAACTAAGGGAAATACTTACGCTACTATTGCTGCATCACCCTTTCCTCTTCAAGGAAAACCAATGCAAGCTTAGCAAGAAGGATTTTTGGCGCCATTGCCGGGGAGGTCTTTGCTCAAGTCAAGACATACCAAGTACCCATCACAAACTCATCTCCCTTGCATTACATTATATGCCATTTGCCTCTCGTTTTCCTCTCCCCCACTTCACCTTTGCCATTTTAATCGCCCTCTCTTTCCCAATCTCCTCTCTCTTTCGCTTGCCTTTTTGTTTGCTTGTGTGTTGGATTGCTTGTCGCTATGGCTAGTCCTCCTATCCTCGTTATTACTCTCGAACATGAAATTCTTAATTTTAAGCAAAGGGAGGGAGAAAATCTAAAAAAAAGATGCTTGGCATAGAATTTGCAATGCCCAAAATAGATTTACTAGGAAGCTTTCTACTCCCGTTCTTCTTCGAATTTTTTATGTGGGCATTACCCCTTGGAATAGATGCATTCTTGATACTGTTACCTGAGGGAATTTCTTGGATAGTCATACTTTTGATGCTTATAATGCTATGACAGATTTGTTTGGTCCGCCCCTCTTTTGGTTAATGGAACTATTTTAACTTTAGAACATGTGATGCAAAGGCTTGAAATTATTGAAAATAAAGTTGCCACTGTTGAGTTAACTGAAAATTTGGATAAAAAGATCCACAACCAAATTACCCAATATGGATCTAAGGTTGGGACTACTCTGAAAAATCTTAAAGAAAAGGAACCTATAGTTATTGAAAGAATAGAACAAGATTCTACAAGAATTGGTAAATTTGAGGATATATTTACTAACTTAGGGTCTGCCTTTTCATCCATGAAAAATACTCCAACTCCTCCTATTAAATTTGGCAAATTAATGTATGTTCCTAAAAATAAGGGTGAATCTTCTAGTAAGGAAAATGCGGATCTCAAATCCATAAGTGTTCACCCCAGTTTTTCCACTATCATTGAGGAACCTTTTGCCACAAGTAAATTTCTTGATTTCTTGCCTAGAAGTTTAATCATTACTAAAAGGAAATATTATGAATGCTCTATTAAAGAATCAGATGCCAAAGATAACACTACTTAGATCTATCCTCGCTTTTGTGCCTAGCTAGGGGCGTTAAACGATTGCGTTAGTTGGGAGGCAACCCAATTTCATTTTAGTTTTTTTTATTTTTGCTTCTGTTTAGTAATAAATTTTGCATCTACCTTCTGTTTAGATGTGTTTTCATGTTTTAATTAGTGTTTGTGCCAAGTAGAACCTATAGGATAACCTAGGGTGATAGTTAATTTGATTCTGCTGAAAAACAGAAACTTTCCGCGCATGAAAATAATTTTAGTAATTCACAGAAACATGCTTTTGTCTTGATTCTTTTTTCTGTAGATCAATAGACAAATTGCTACAGAATGTTCTGTTTTTGACAGATTCTGTTCTTCGTGTGTTGTTTGCTTATTTTGATGCATCTATGGCTAGTATGTAGGGGTATGAACCATAGAGAAGTTGGAATACAGTAGGTTTAACACCAATATAAATAAATAATGAGTTCATTACAGTACCTTATGTGGTTGTTTTTCTTTCTTGCACTAACGGAGCTTATGAGATTTCCTGTTGAGTTTTGTGTTGTGAAGTTTTCAAGTTTTGGGTAAAGATTTGATGGACTATGGAATAAGAAGTGGAAAGAGCCTAAGCTTGGGGATGCCCATGGCACCCCAAGATATTCAAGGATAACCAAAATCCTAAGCTTGGGGATGCCCCGGAAGGCATCCCCTCTTTCGTCTTCGTCTATCGGTAACTTTACTTGGAGCTATATTTTTATTTGCCACATGATATGTGTTTTCCTTGGAGCGTCTTGTATGATATTAGTCTTTGATTTTTAGTTTACCATAGTCATCCTTGATGTACACACCTTTTGGAAGAAACCCACATGGTTTGGAATTTATTAGAATACTCTATGTGCTTCACTTATATCTTTTGAGCTTGATAGTTTTTGCTCTAGTGCTTCAATTATATCTTTTAGAGCACGACGGTGGCTTAATTTTGTAGAAATTGTTAATCTCTCATGCTTCACTTATATTATTTTGAGAGTCTCTTAGAACAGCATGGTATTTGCTATGGTTATAAAATTGGTCCTAGAATGATGGGCATCCAAGTTGGGTATAATAAAAACTATCATAGGAAGTGAATTGGATGCTATGATCAATTTGATACTTGATAATTGTTTTGAAATGTGGAGGTAGTGATATTAGAGTCATGCTAGTTGGGTGATTATGAATTTAAAAAATGCTTGTGTTGAAGTTGGCAAGTCCCGTAGCATGCACGTATGGTAAAAGTTGTGTAACAAATTTGAAACATGAGGTGTTCTTAGATTGTGCATCCTTATGAGTGGCGGTCGGGGATGAGTGATGGTATTTTCCTACCAATCTATCCCCCTAGGAGCATGCGCGTAGTTCTTGGTTTTTGATGACTTGTAGATTTTTGCAATAAGTATATGAGTTCTTTTTGACTAATGTTTAGTCCATGGATTATACGCACTCTCACCCTTCCATCATTGCTAGCCTCTTCGGTACCGTGCATTGCCCTTTCTCACCTTGAGAGTTGGTGCAAACTTCGCCGGTGCATCCAAACCCCATGATACGATACGCTCTATCATACATAAACCTCCTTATATCTTCCTCAAAACAGCCACCATACCTACCTATTATGGCATTTCCATAGCCATTCCGAGATATATTGCGATGCAACTTTCCACCGTTCCGTTCATCATCATGACACGCATATTATTGTCATATTGCCTTGCATGATCATGTAGTTGACATCGTATTTGTGGAAAAGCCGCCATGCATAATTTTTCATACATGTCACTCTTGATTCATTGCCCATCCCGGTACACCGCCGGAGGCATTCATATAGAGTCATATCTTGTTCTAGTTTTGAGTTGTAATTCATGAGTTGTAAATAAATAGAAGTGTGATGATCATCATTATTAGAGCATTGTCCCAAAAAAAGAGAAAGGCCAAAAAAAGGAAAGGCCAAAGAAAAAAATAGAAAGGCCAAAAGAAAAAAAGAAAGGCCCCAAAAAAATAAAAAAAATAAAAAGAAAAAAGGGGCAATGTTACTATCCTTTTCCACACTTGTGCTTCAAAGTAGCACCATGTTCTTCATATAGAGAGTCTCACATGTTGTCACTTTTATATACTAGTGGGAATTTTTCATTATAGAACTTGGCTTGTATATTCCTATGATGGGCTTTCTCAAATGGCCTAGGTCTTCATGAGCAAGCAAGTTGGATGCACACCCACTAGTTTCTTTTGTTGAGATTTCATATATTTATAGCTCTAATGCATCCATTGCATGGCAGTCCCTACTCCTCATATTGACATCAATTGATGGGCATCTCCATAGCCCGTTGATTATCCTCATCAATGTGAGACTTTCTCCTTTTTTTGTCTTCTCCACACAATCTCCATCATAATATTCTATTCCACCCATAGTGCTATATCCATGGCTCACGCTCATGTATTGCGTGAAAGTTGAAAAGATTTGAGATTATTTAAGTATGAAACAATTGCGTGGCTTGTCATCGGGGTTGTGCAAGATGGGAGCATTTTTGTGTGACGGAAATGAAGCATGACCTAACTATACGATTTTGTAGGGATGAACTTTCTTTAGCCATGTTATTTTGAGTAGACATGATTGCTTTGATTAGTATGCTTTAAGTATTATTATTTCTTATGTCAATATGAACTTTTATTTTGAATCATTTGGATCTGAACATTCATGCCACAATAAAGAAAATTACATTGAGAATTATGCTAGGTAGCATTCCACATCAAAAATTCTGTTTTTATCATTTACCTACTCGAGGACGAGCAGGAATTAAGCTTGGGGATGCTTGATACGTCTCCAACGTATCTATAATTTTTTTATTATTCCATGCTATTATATTACCCGTTTTGGATGTTTATGGGCTTTACTTTACACTTTTATATAATTTTTGGGACTAACCTACTAACCGGAGGACCCAACCTGAATTGTTGTTTTTTGCCCATTTCAGTGTTTCGGAGAAAAGGAATATCAAACGGAGTCCAAACGGGATGAAACCTTCGGGAGTGATCTTTTTGGAACAAATGCCAACCGGGAGACTTGGAGTGGACGTCAAGCAACAACCGAGGTGGCCACGAGGGCGCCCGACGCGCCCCTTGGGGGTGGGCGCGCCCCCACCCTCGTGGGCCCCTCGAGCGTCCACCAACCTACTTCTTCCTCCTATATATACACTTGTACCCTGAAACCATCAGAATAGACCACGAAAACCTAATCCCACCGCCGCAACCTTCAGTATCCGCGAGATCCCATCTTGGAGCCTTCGTCAGTGCTCCGCCGGGGGGAGGGGGGTCGACCACGGAGGGCCTCTACATCATCTCCAAGGCCTCTCCGATGAGTTGTGAGTAGTTTACCACAGACCTTTGGGTCCATAGTTATTAGCTAGATGGCTTCTTCTCTCTCTTTGAATCTCAATACAAAGTTCTCCTCGATCTTCTTGGAGATCTGTTCAATGTAACTCTTTTTGCGGTGTGTTTGTCGAGATCCGATGAATTGTGGGTTTATGATCAAGTTTATCTATGAGAAATATTTGAATCTCCTCTGAATTATTTTATGTGTGATTAAATTATCTTTGCAAGTCTCTTCGAATTATCAGTTTTGTTTGGCCTACTAGATTGATCTGTCTTGCAATGCGAGAAGTGCTTAGCTTTGGGTTTAATCTTGCGGTGTCCTTTCCCAGTGACAGCAGGGGCAGCAAGGCACGTATTGTATTGTTGCCATCGAGGATAAAAAGATTGGTTTTGTATCATATTGCATGAGTTTATCCCTCTACATCATCTCATCTTAATGCGTGTAACATCCCAAAATTTTCTATATTTTGGAATGTTAATATTTATTACTACTGAGTGAGTTGTTATGATTTTCAGGGGAAACTAAAAACCTTTTTGTGTTGTTAAAAAAATCGAGTTTAGATTTCTTCTCTTTCCGACTCCTATGAAATATTTTGAAACCATAAATAAAAATGGAGTGAGAATAAAATGACTTTCTCAAATATGGTGGATAGATATTTCATAAACGAGTTATTTGAAATTTGGAGTTTCATTTCAGAATTTAATTGAAGATGTTGAATTCGTTTAAATATTTCCGATAAACAAATATTATTAATAAGTGGAGATAATATGACTTCTCCAAAAATAAAATTGAAAATATTTAATATGGCACAATTATAATTTTGTGACTTTGCAGAACTCTAAATAATATTTAGAATAATGTAAACATTTTATTTTTCTGTTGTAAGTAAACTTTTGTACATGTACATGAGTAATTAACCAAATTCTGTTCTAAGCCTACTGGACCATGTCCATCTTCCTCTTGTTCATTTGCAAATTTTTTTGTTGAAGCCACAGGTTATTTGCTTCCTCCAAAGCAAATTGGGCTTGGCCCACTTATTCCCTCTCTTGCCCAGCCCACCTCATCTTCTTCTTCCCCATGCGCATCTACAGAACCTAGAACGTACAGAGAACAACCATGGATGCCTCCACTTCTTCCTCCCCTCCTCTTCCTCTCCCAACCCACTAACCCCTCTGAACGGATCCCCCACTCCGTCCTAATTCATTCTCTTCCGTTACCCGCACTAAAACGTGCCCTAATGGCCATTAGAACACCGGAAACGGCCGCCATGAAGACGCCATAATTCCGACGACGCCCTGCGTTGTCCCGACCTCCCCTCCATCCTATAAAAGGCCCCCTCCCCTCACAACTCTCTCCTTGCCCGAACCCCTCTAAGCTTATGCCCCTACCCATCGTCGTGAATTGCTGACCGGAGTTACTTGACACGGCTGCTGTTCGTGGAAGGTTCCGGCCAGTTCGAGGTGAAGCAAACATTCTAACTCTTCCATACTTCATATCTCGATCTTGCACATCTTATGAACATAGTTTTCTGTTGAAAATTCGCAGCCGGAGCACGAGTTTCATGTTGTACGCTTCCGGCCGGATTTCCGCCCAACTCCGGCGACATCTAGCAGCCACCTGAAGGCAAACCAGGAGCCTACGTCGTATCCTGAAGACTCCACGACTTCCTCTCCCTCGTCCACTTCTGTTACGTTTCCCGAGATCACCGCATCACCTCACGTCCGAACCGCCGCTGCCGGCCATCTCCATCTCCGGTGAGGCCAGCCCTCTTTCTCTGTTAAAAAAAAACGAAACACTATTAGCCTATAGAATTCTGCCACGTGGCGACTCTTTTTCTTACCTCGTTTCTTTTCCAGAAAAATAGCCCAACTTAGAAAAATCACATCTTTTAAACCGCTTATCCAAATATGACAAATAAGATACCACTGGATAGCTGCGGACCTTTAGTTTATTATAAAAATTGGAAATCTTACTTTTGCGCAAGTTAAAATTTAGTTTTGATTTAAATACGAATTTGAGTAATTTTGCTATATCTTTTATTCTGTAAATCATATAAAAATGTTTTATATATGGAAGTTGGACCTTAGGACCTAACCTTTCTGTTGGAACTGATGGATTAGTTTTCCAACATAGTTTAGATGTTGTTTTATCATCAACACCTTAATTTGACCTTCTTTGGTCATCGTTTAAAAACTTCGTTGAACTAAAAATTTAATCCTAGGATAAATCTCTTAGATTGATCCCTAGAAAACCTAACTGGTCATTTGAACCACGACAAAAATCTAGAGTTGCAAGATTATGGTTTTAATTCTTTTATCTCGAAACCTATGCCATACCATTGTCCTTTACCCAAGGCAAATATTCCGATTAGTCTCGTGATAGAATTTGTTGTAGGAATTGTCTCACGACCCATCTTTTATACCGAACCATGATCTTCACTTAGTATCACTTGAATCCAACCGTAGAATATGACTATGTCATGTCTCATTTAAGACCAAACTTGATTCTATCTCAAACCATAACCACGTCATGCTAATTATCCTATGAATGTATTTATTGTCAATTTGAATCTTTCATTTGGATCTTCATTTGGATTGTGTGTGTTGAATTATTTTGTTTTATTGATAGATATATCGTAAAGTGAAGGAGTGACGATAACAAATAGAGAATCAACTTCAAGAATCAGGCAAGTTGCAATTTGATCATTCCTTGTCCTATGTTTTCGTAATATGCATGAACTCTTTTATTACTATGCATGTTTTACTAAAACGTTTTGCAAACAAGTATTGCTAGCTAAAGCCCTAGGAACTAGCTATGCGTAGCCATGCTTACAAAGGAAAGGGTTGGGAATCAAACAAGTTTTAAACGAATAAACTTGCCCTCTTTTGGGGCAATGTTTTGTGAAAACTTTTGAAAAACAAAAATTATACATTGTTTTACTTATACTCCCTGGGTGGAATGGTATTGACGGGAGCGTCTACAAGTGATTGCGCCCATCGGGGTCTTGCAGTGAATGCGTCTGACTAGGGTCTTACACAGGTTTTTGGTGGGAACCGCCGTCCAGGGGACTGAGATATTCTAAGTACAGTTTGATGTAGCTTCCAGTACAGCCACATGCTACTATGGGCTCTGGTTTAGCTTAGTACTGACGGGAAACCCTACCCCAGGACCGCCATTGGAGAGAGGCCTTCGTGTCAAAGTTGCGGGTGGCTTGGCGGTATAGGGGGCTGTTACGGAAAGGCTTCGTCACAATCTCCTCCTAGTCGTACATCCAAGTGTATAACGGTAAACGGGGTTGGTTGTGTCATGTGGGGAATGTGTACGACCTCTATAGAGGGTTTAACCTAATCGATTAGCCGTACCCCCGGTTACGAGCAATTTTGAGCAATTGAAGACTTGGATTGAAGAAGAATCTCCTCTCTCTTTTCAAAACATCTGTTTTAAGGGTTAAAGTTGAGGAATGAGCATAGTGAATGTGTTTCACTTCAACCTTTTGTTTGTTTTAAATCTATTTTGGGGAATGAGCACTGGTGCGTATATCCAAGTGTCTCACTCCTACCTTTTATACTAAAAACTATTTCTATCTCAAAAGAAGTTTATAAAAATTTAGTATAAGAGAAAATTGGCTTTATGCAAAGGAAACCTCCAGCAATACTTACCCTGCATATATAGTATGTTATACTTTCCTTTGCAACTTGCGAGTACATTCCACGTACTCACCTGCACCTATCATGTGCAGATCTCAACAGATTAAGAGATGATAGGGTTATGGTCTATACTCAACGAGCCCAGTGGCGTTGATGGAGCCCTAACTTAGCGACTACGTATTATTCCGTTGTATTATGCGCCAGAATTGAGCTGTGTCGATGGTATGTATTTATTTAATTTTGGATGTACCATTGTAGTAAAATAATGTATGTTTTACTGATGTTCATTTTTGTTACTGTGTGTGCTAGCTATGATCCAGGGATAGCACAGTAAGCACAGAGACTTGGATTTTACCAAATCTGGGTTGTGACAATGTGTTACTCTCTTTTTCATGAACTTAATACTCTAGATGCAGGCAGGAGTCGGTCGATGTGTGGAGTAATAGTAGTAGATGCAGGCAGGAGTCGATCTACTTGTCACGGACGTGATGCCTATATACATGATCATGCCTAGATAATCTCATAATTATTCGCTTTTCAATCAATTGTTCGACAGTAATTTGTTCACCCACCGTAATATTTATGCTATCTTGAGAGAAGCCATTAGTGAAACCTATGACCCCCGGGTCTATCTTTTATCATATAAGTTTACCATCTATTTTTATTTGCATCTTTACTTATCCAATCTATATCATAAAAATACCAAAAAAATTTATCTTATCATATCGTCTCTATCAAATCTCACTTTCGCAAGTGGCTATGAAGGGATTGACAACCCCTTTATTGCGTTGGTTGCGAGGTTCTTGTTTGTTTGTGTAGGTGCGTGGGACTTTGAAGGAGCCTCCTACTGGATTGATACCTTGGTTATCAAAAATTGAGGGAAATAATTATGCTACTTTGCTGCATCACCCTTTCCTCTTCAAGGAAAACCAACGCAGCGGGTGCCTACCTTTCGAGGTTGGGTGCCCGTCCTTCACCCGTGAGCTACGGTAAGTCCGTTGGCCGTCCGCTCGCACGTTCAAGCCAGAGATACCCGAGATGTATGATGGAAGGTTGAACCCGGCAGAGTTCCTGAGCATCTACACCATCGTTGTTCAGGGTGCCGGGGGAAGAGACGAGAAGATATTCACCAACTATTTCCCTTTGGCACTTAATTCAAATGTGAGGTCTTGACTGATGCACCTGCCGGAGAACTCTATCTCAACTTGGGTTAACCTGTGCCATGAGTTTGTTGGCACCTTCATAGGAGGCCATCAAGAACCAGGACGGCCCAGTGACTTGCAGCTTCTCCAGCAGAAGGAAGGAGAGACCCTGCGAAAGTACTTGCAAAGATTCAGCAGGGTCCATAGAAATATCCTAGATATCCACTTGGCAGCTGTGATAGCTACCTTCCAATCCAATGTGCGCAACCATAGGATACGTTCCAAGATGAACGTTAAGTTGCCTAAGACTGTGAAGGAGCTGTACACCTTGGTGGACAAGTGTGCTCGGGTGGACGAGGGGAGGAAACTTCTCGGAGAGAGGACTGCGTCGACATCAACTCAGAAGATGACGACGAGACCACTAGACAGAAGAAGAAGAATAAGAAGCGCAATAATAAGCGCAAGGATAAGGCAGTGATGACCGTTGGGAGATTGGGCACGCCTAGTACCGGCAAGAAGGCTAAAGTTGAAGCCCCGGGCAAGGAAGTTGCCACGTGGGCTGACTACCGAGAGGTTGCGGCTGCCGAGAAAGCTGGGAAAATTGATGGGCCGTACTGCAAGATTCATCGGACCAAGGGCCACAATCTCCAGGAGTGTCATCAAGTTGAGTAGCTCGTCAAGAAACAGAGAGCTGAGTATGAGAAGCGAGATAAGGAAAAAGGTCAGAACGGTACTGGCGATAAGGGCCGGGGCGATGAAGCAAATCGCATTGGCAAGGCTCCTCGGAATCAAGGAAAACCCATCAGGGGCCGAGAGAAAGATGATTGCAATGCTGGAAGTGATGAAGGGGTGAAGAGGAAACCAGTGAGCAGGAATTCCAGAAGGCCGTCGATGCCATGTGCATTGACGAGGGTGCATCTTTGCACTCCTCTCACCGCCAACTTAAACAGTGAGCGTGTGAAGTCAATACATGGAGCTAGTGGCAAGTTCACGAAAACTGCTCAAATGGTCAGGCATGCCCATCATCTTTGATGAAGAGGACCACCCCGACCGCACCACTGCGGTAGGGTGCTTGTCATTGTTGGTTTCACCAACGATTCGCAACCTCGGGGTCACAAAGATGTTGGTTGATGGCGGGGGCTGGGTTGAATCTGATTTCCCCACAAGTTCTCAGCAAACTCCAGATAGTAGAGGAAGAGCTTAAGGCCACTGGCACGTTTCAAGGAGTTAATCCCGGTAGGAGCCGTCCTAATGGAAAGATCATGTTGCCAATGACATTTGGGGGAGAGTTGAACTACCGGACTGGGAGGATTGTGTTTGATGTGGTCGACCTCCCCCTGCCGTACAATGGAAGCCTTGGCGCCCGGCCTTGGCCAAGTTTATGGCAGCATCCTACTATGCCTACAATACCTTGAATATGCCAGGCCCGATGGGCGTCAGTTCCATCACATCAGATAAGAAAGACGCGATGATATGCGTGGATAAGATGTACCGGACGCGGTTGCTGCAGAGGCCGCTGAAACCACGGTGCCTGCCAAGGATAACAAAGGAAAGAAGAAGGATTGTAGGGACTCCGGAAAGGAATCCGGGAAGCGTGCCCCTACCGAGTGCACGACACCCGTTGATGACGTGCCGGAGAGTTCCAACGGCAAGATGGCCAAGGCTGCTGCACCCCATGTGAAAAAGGTCCCGGCACGGCTGGCTGGTGCTGATGGTACTTTAACCATCAGTGCCACCCTCGATGACCAATAGGAAAGTGCGCTCGGTGCCTTCCTGCAGGTGAATATCAATGTGTTTGCCTGGCAACCATCTGATATCCCCTGTGTTCCCAGGAAGGTAATGGAGCACCACCTTGTTGTCTGCCCACATGCCCGACCCGTTAAGCAGAAGGTGCAAAAGCAGGCCTTGGAGCGGCAACAGTTCATTGCCTGGGACATTAAGAAACTTGAGGCAGCTGGTTTGGTCAGAGGAGTACTGCATCCAACATGGTTAGCAAACCCAATGGTTGTGCGCAAGGCTAATGGGAAGTGGAGGCTTTGCATTGATTTCACAGATTTGAACAAGGCATGCCCAAAGGACCCGTTCCCCTTGTCGTGCATTGATCAGATTGTGGATTCCACTTCCGGGTGTGATCTGCTCTGCTTTATGGATGAATATTCTGGGTATCATCAGATATTCATGTCCAAGGAAGATGAGGAAAATACCTCGTTCATCACCCTATGTGGCACTTTCTGCGCATGCCTTTCGGGTTGAAGAGTGTCGTGTCCACTTTTGCGAGAACGGTCCAAATTGGTTTCGAACCACAGTTGCACAGGAACATTGAAGCTTATATGGACTACATTGTGGTCAAGACCAAGGACAAATCAACCCTCATCCAGGATTTGGAAGAGACATTTGCTAATTTGCGCAAGACCAATTTGAAGCTAAACCCGGAGAAGTGTGTGTTTGGTGTTCCCTCAGGCAAGCTGCTTGGCTTCTTTGTGTCCCACCGCTGGTTCGAGGCCAACCAGATAAGATCAAGGCCATTGAGCAGATCCAAGCACCCAAGACAGTTAAGGATGTGAGGCATTTTACGGGGTGCATTGCCGCGCTTAGCAGATTCATCTCCAAGTCTGCCGAGCGCGCCTTGTCATTCTTCAAAATTTTGAAGAAGGTAGGGCCTATGAAGTGGACTCCAGAAGCAGATGCAGCATTGAAAGATCTGAAGACCTATTTATCTTTTGTTCCCACTTTGGTTGCACCCAAACCACAAGAGACGTTGCTATTATATCTAGCAGCAACTAATCAAGTGGTCAGTGCAATGTTACTGGTGCAGCGGGAGGTAGAGGAGACAACAACCTCAACAGATGTCCCGCCAAGGGAAGAAAGAGAGAATAGCCCAGCAAGGTCAGACATGGATCAGGACAAAGAGAAGCACGACAGTGAAGGCAAACCCAAGGACGCGGCAAGGAAGAAAGTGGTGCAGCGCCCAGTATACTTCATTAGTTCCCTATTGCAGGGGCTAGATCCAGGTATTCTAGCGTGCAAAAGTTGATTTTTGGCCTCATCATGGCCTCAAGGAAACCACTCCACTACTTCCAAGCCCATGAGATCATGGTTTTCACGCGCTTTCCGTGGCAAAGGAAACTCTGGAACCCAGAGGCTACTAGCATGATAGTGGAATGGGCTCTAGAGTTATCCAGCTTTGGCCTGGAGTTTGAAAGCACATCAATAGTTTAGAGCAGGGCATTGGCAGAGTTTATTGCAGAATGGATGCTAACCCCTGATGAGGAAGTGCTGGAAACAGTTATCCGCGGCAAGGAATCACCCCAAGAATGGATCATGTATTTTGATGGTGCCTTCTCCCTGCAAGGTGTAGGAGCGGGCATGCTTCTCGTTTCTCCCACTGGAGAGCACTTGAAGTACGTCATCCAGATGCACTTTCCTCGGGAGGAGGCAACCAACAATATAGCTGAGTATGAGGGACTCCTTGCCGGGCTAAGATTGCCACAGAATTGGGAATCAAGAAGTTGATCATTCGAGGAGACTCACAGCTTGTGGTGAGACAATTCAACAAGGATTACTAAAGTCCATTGATGGAGGCATATGTCGAGGAAGTGAGAAGATTAGAGGAGCGCTTTGACGGGTTGCAAATAGAGCACGTACCCCGTGCGGAAAACAGCATAGCCGGTCACCTATCAAAGTGCACTATGCAAAAGCTTCATGTGGAACTAGGAACTTTTGTTCTCCGTCTTACTCAACCCTCCATATCCCTGACAACAATGGCCCAAAAAAGGAGGAAATTGGACTCTGGTAAGCCTCTCCCGGTAGAGCCTCCCGGGGCTCCTGTCAGGGACCCTACCGGAAACAACTCCCCTTCGACTGCCGGGTCGCACCCTCCTGCTGGGCCACTGGTCCCCTGGTCGAGGGATGCACCCCAATGAATGAGGTGCCGCTAGTCCTCGTTGTCGAGCCTCAGGCTCGCACTTGGGCAAGGCGCATAGTCCATTTCCTCCAAACCGGAGAACTTCTCGAAGAGCAAGCAAAAGAGGAAAAGAGTAGCCTGGAGGGCCAGTATGTACCAGTTTGTCGATGACACTCTATACAGAAGGAGGCCCAACGGTGTGAAATTGAAGTGCATTTGCCGGGAAGAGGGAAAGGAACTGTTGGTGGAAATACACAAAGGCATGTGCGGCTCCCACATTGGATCGAGGGCTTTGGTTGGGAAAGCATTTTGGCACAGATTCTATTGACCCACAACCCTCCAAGATGCGGTCAAGCTAGTCACCAAGTGTGAAGTCTGTTAGTTCCATTCCAAGAACATCCATCTGCCAGCCCAAGCACTTTAGACAATCCCTTTGTCATGGCCGTTTTTGGTCTGGGGGCTCAATATCCTCGGCCCTTTCCCCCGAGCTGTCGGGGACTTTGAATTCTTGCTCGTTGCAATCGACAAGTTTACAAAGTGGACGGAAGTAACTACCACGAGGAAGGTGACTACTCAGTCATCTATCAAGTTCTTGAAAGATTTGGTGTGCCATTTTGGAGTTCTTGCCCGGATCGTCGCTGACAACGGCACCCAATTCACGAGTTGCGCCTTCATGCAATATGTTCATGCCCTCGGAAGCAAGATCTCATTTGCCTCTGTTGCACATCCCAGAAGCAATGAACAAGCTGAGAGGGCGAACGTTGAGGTGTTGCGGGGCCTCAAGACAAGAACATTCATAAGCTGCTGAAGTGCGGCAGGTGATGGATTGATGAGCTGCCGGTGGTCCTTTGGTCCCTTAGAACGACACCAAACCAGGCTACCGGGCATACTCCCTTCTCCCTAGTCTATGGGGCAGAAGCAGTTATCCCTGCAGAACTCGTTTACGGGTCACCTCGAGTACTTGCCTATGATGAAGTAGCGCAGGAACAACACCGGCGTGACGACGCTGTGCTTCTCGAGGAGAACCGTCTCCGGGCTGCTACACGTGCTGCACGCTACCGGCAAGCCCTGTGGGGGTGACGTGGATATATTTGATAAATATGATGGCACGGGGAGCAAAGATAAAGGAGATGATCGTAGCTCGCAAGATGATTCTCACAGGTTGGGTGGAAAGTTAGCACCGGCAACTGAGCCGGTGAAGGGGGCAACGCCACCAGATTCCACTCCCATGTACACTCTCAGGTTTGGTTTGTTTGGAGCTTCATCGGCTCCTAGTCGCCTTTGGGGTGACCGAGTCGAGAGGTATGACCCTTTCGGAACAAGAGTTGTCGCACCTTGTGTTGGCAGACTCTTTTGGGGATGCTCAACCTGCGGCAGTTTTGGGTGGGATGGGCTCTAGTCTGAGACAGGAGGTCTCCAGACAAAGACCCACCTCACGCTCTTTGTGGGAGGTTAAAACACTTGTGGTTGTCGGGGAGGGGTATCCTGGGCAGGAGGCCCGGTGTTCCTCTTCTCCACTTCAGACTTCCTCTTCGTTGAAGGGGTCACTAGCGCCACGGGTGGCACACTCACTTGAGGTCACGGGAGAGGGGCGTCACAGGCAGGAGGCCCTATGCCTTTCTCCACCTTGAGTCCTCCCTCTACCATGACACGATGTGGTCAGCGTGGCTGTGGATCAAGGAGAGCAGCCGGCTACGCCGGGTGAGGGAAAGCTACAGCTCGTGAGGGCGCCATCTTCCCCAACATACATGGTGCGTCATGCTGGATGCATGAGGGAGGATACGGGTCGAGTCGAGAGGACGACGGTGGAGGTGATCGCTTTTGGAGGTATTTTTGATCCGATGTTTGGTGACAGGCGCGTTAGTCACTGGATTCAGCTCAGCCAGACATGGACGGCCTGCATATGGGGCATGCTAGACGGGCAACTAAGCTCTATGGTATCGATGTATCCATAGGCATGTTGGTTAATACAGGATGTTGCATTCTTCATTTTTCATGAACAAGATGCTATAGATAATGTGAGCAACTTAGGTGTTTCTTTGGGATCTAATGGGAAAGAATTCGCAAAATCTGTTAATGACTTGTTGGATTCGGAAGTTGAGAGGGCTTTAGATTTCATCTGAAATATGGCGGCGGTTAAACCGTTGGATGATGCTGAGATTAGGAACTTAGGAATTAATGCACTTGAGAGCTTTTGCGCTGATCTCTTGCCTGACTTGGGATGAGTAGACGAGATAGATGAGGGAGGCCACAAGGGTTATTTGGACCCTCAGCCGTCATTTAGTGCCTCACAAACTATAGTAGGCCATTCAGATAAGTAGGAGGTCTAGGATGAACCAAAACGTTCCTGGAAGAGGAAGGTGTATCCTGCATCGGCCGTGCGTAGAAGCGTGAGAGTTAAATTTATGAAACAGATTCATGATAATAAATGAAAGGAATATTTTTGAATAGCAGAGGTCTCGGTGACTTGGATAAAAGAAGGTTTCTTGTGGAAGCATCACTTGAATATAAACTTGACTTTGTTGCTTTATTGGAAACTGGGAGGGACAACTTTACATCTCAATTTATCAGCACCTTGTGAGGCGGTTATCGGTGTCAAAACCGGCAGATCTCGGGTAGGGGGTCCCGAACTGTGCGACGAAGGATCGAAGGTAACAGGAGGTAGGGGACACGATGTTTACCCAGGTTCGGGCCCTCTTAATGGAGGTAATACCCTACTTCCTACTTGATTGACTTTGATGAGTCTAGCCTGTATGATTGTTCTTGCCCTATGGACTAAACCCTCCGGTTTATATAGACATTGGAGGGATCTAGGGTTGTACATAGTGGGTTTACAGATAAAGGAAGATGCATGATCTAAATGCCAAGCTTGCCATCCACACAAAGGAGAGTCCCGTCCGGACATGGGGAAAGATCTTTAATCTCATATCTTCACGGCCCATTAGTCCGGCCCATATCACATAGCCCGGATGCCCGAGGACCCCTTAGTCCAGGACTCCGTCAGTAGCCCCTCAACCGGGCTTCAATGACGATGTATCCGACGCACAGATTGTCTTCGCCATTGCAAGGCGGGTTCCTCCTCCGAATACTCCAAAGCAGTCTTCCGCACATAAGAGCTATATCCGGACCTGCTTAATGCGTACAACCCTAAGCTGTAAAAGGCAACAATACTTAAAATAAGTCACATCCACGAGCAACTTTTTCAATGAGACGTTATGTTCTGGCCTTATTATTCTGAACCGTTTTACTGCCCCGCTTCGTGTTTCGAGGCATGGCCATTGACACGTCTTGTCAAAGCAGAGATCGTGCCCCCTTATCACAGGATCCTTATCAATGCGGGTTTGGGTAATCCAACTGTGTCGTTCGCACGTCTCCTTGGGAATAGGCGAGGTTTAAGGCTTATGAGGGGGCGCTTGATATTCATGGCCTCTATAAGAGGACAAGGACCCATATGTTCCCCTCACACCTTCTTCTTCCTCTGCCTTTCAGTCCTCGAGCTCCAGCGCCCAAGTTCTGAACTTTCCCTTTGCCCCAACTCCTCCAGCAATGGTTGGATCCGGCTCCTAGGCAAAGTGGATGGCCTCCTTCGTAACGGAGAAGGACATCAAAGATCTACGCGAGGCGAGCTAGGTACCTGACAGCGGAGATAAAACACAGGAGCCGGGCAACCCAACTATTGGCCAAAGACATGATTCGGAGTCGATGCATATAATGCCAAGTTCGGAACACTGAAGTGTGCTACCAAGCTGTTCGGGCTTTTGTTTAGTGGAACATATGTGGCTGTATAGAGCCCCTGGCAATGGGTGTCGAGGTATGTGAGTGAGACAACTAGGGAGACGGAATACAATTTTATGAATAAAGTTGATACCGAAAGATTGTCCCTACTAGGATCTGATTGATGCGCCAAAACGTGATCTTACAGAGGGTACCATAAGAACCAAAGTCATTTTACATGCCGGGGTCTAATAATAAGGAGAAAAGCTCAATACAGGTTCTTTAAATAAGGTTTGGTCCAAAGAGTCCGTTGGATACCCTGCCTCACGTCTGCGTCGCTTTTGCCTTGTAGAGAGGGGTTCCTTGAAGGGAACGGTCTTCGGTTATTCGCACGAAACAGGGCTCGAAGAGAGTCCTTGTAAGTCCGTAGGATATATAGGTTCGAATGCACGTGTGGTCTGAGAGAAAAGTAATCGAATAAAGGTGGAAGGTCATACAAGGTCGAACCATACTATAGACCTGTTCGTATTGTGCCTCTGTTGATGCCCAAGGTATTTTGAGTGCGTAGTGATGCATGCGCGGGACAAATTCCACGGCTGTGCACGGCAATCAACGGAGGCGAAACTGCTAGTCTAGCTTCGGAAGTACCAAGCTGTCAACTTGCGGGATTGACCGGACTTTTTTAACAAAGTCCGATGGCTTGATGGCCGATGAGGTGCACGGCTTGAGGGGGCCGCTCTGTACTTCGTCCGCGAGAGCCATAGTGTGCTCCTCAGTGCAGAGGGAGCGTTCTGTGTTTCCATTAACTGTTATGACGCCGCATGGACCGGGCATCTTGATCTTTAAATAAGCATAGTGCGGGACCGCGTTGAATCGAGCAAAAGCGGTCCGTTCGAGCAGTGTGTGATAGCCACTTCGGAAGGGTACGATATCGAAGATCAAGTCTTCACTGTGGAAGTTGTCGAGCGAGCCGAAGACAACTTCCAATGTTATTGAGCCCGAGCAACGGGCCTCTACGCCAGGTATTACTCCTTTGAAGGTAGTTTTAGTGGGCTTGGTTCTTGACGGATCAATACCCATTTTGTGGACGGTGTCCTGGTAAAGTAGGTTAAGGCTACTGCCACCATCCATGAGGACTCGCGTGAGGTGGAATCCATCGATGATTGGGTCGTGGACCAAAGTTGTCGAACCTCCATGACAGATACTAGTCGCGTGGTCCTTTCGATCAAAGGTGATCGGACAAGCCGACCATGGGTTGAATTTTGGGGCAACCGGCTCTATGGCGTAATGTCTCTTAATGCGCGCTTGCGCTCCCGTTTGGGGAATGTGGGTGACATAGATCATGTTCATTGTTTTGACCTCAGGGGAAAATTTCTTCTGGCCCCTGTCGGTGTCAAAACCGGCGGATCTCGGGTAGGGGGTCCCGAACTGTGCGTCTAGGTGGATGGTAACAGGAGACAAGGGACACAATGTTTTTACCCAGGTTCGGGCCCTCTCGACGGAGGTAAAACCCTACTCCTGCTTGATTAATATTGATGATATGGGTAGTACAAGAGTAGATCTACCACGAGTTCAGAGAGGCTAAACCCTAGAAGCTAGCCTATGGTATGATTGTTGCTCGTCCTACGGACTAAAACCCTCCGGTTTATATAGACACCGGAGAGGGCTAGGGTTACACAGAGTCGGTTACAATGGGAGGAGATCTACATATCCGTATCGCCAAGCTTGCCTTCCACGCCAAGGAATGTCCCATCCGGACACGGGACGAAGTCTTCAATCTTGTATCTTCATAGTCCAGGAGTCCGGCCAAAGGTCATAGTCCGGCCATCCGGACACCCCCTAATCCGGGACTCCCTCAGTAGCCCCTGAACCAGGCTTCAATGACGACGAGTCCGGCGTGCAAATTGTCTTCGGCATTGCAAGGCGGGTTCCTCCTCCGAATACTTCATAGAAGATGTTGAACACAATGATAGTGTCCGGCTCTGCAAAATAAGTTCCACATAACACCGTAGAGAGAATAATATTTGTACAAATCTAATCTGCTGACGTATTCCGCAGCGTGACATCATGTCGCGGCCAAGCCTTTATTTGAATCGTTTTACTGTCCCACCTCAGCGCGTTTAGCGAGGCGGTTTCCTTAGCACGTCTTGTCAAAGCAGAGATCATGTCCCCTTATTCCGGGATTCTCATCAATACGGGCTTGGGTAACCCAACCGCGCCATTAATCACGACGCTTGGGATATAAGCGAGTTTTACTTGGCTGGTGGGGGCACATAATTTTGGCCACCCATATAAGGGGATAAGGATCCACCCTTTCCATCTATGCCTTCTTCCTCCCTTGCTTATCCATTTCCGCGCACTCGAGCTCCAGCGCCCAAGTCCGCACTTCCCACCTCAACCTTCTCCAACCATGTCCGGAGCGGGAGGCAGGTGGATGGCTCCCTCCGTCATGGAGGGGCAAATCAAAAAGCTGAGGAAAGCCGGATACTTGTCCAACAACATTGCGCACCGGCTCCCAGATGAGGGGCAGCTCATCCCCACCCCCAGGCCCCATGAGAGGGTCGTGTTTCTCCCTAATTTCCTCCGCGGACTGGGCTTCCCACTCCACCCATTTGTCCGGGGGCTCATGTTCTACTACGGCCTGGATTTCCACGATCTGGACCCGAACTTCATCCTCAACATCTCGGCGTTTATCGTCATGTGCGAGGTCTTCCTCCACATCTAGCCCCACTTTGGCTTATGGTTGAAGACCTTCAATGTCAAGCCGAAGGTTGTGGGCGGCAGGCAAGCGGAGTGCGGAGGCGTCATGTTGGGCAAGATGCTCAACGTCACCTGGCTCGAGGGCTCCTTTGTGGAAACCATAAAAGGGTGGCAATCGGGGTGGTTCTACATCACCGAGCCGCGTGACCCTGAATGGGCAGCGGCCCCCGAATTCCAATCTGGCATCCCCACACAGCTCACCTCCTGGAAAGAGATGGGCCTGTCGTGGGGCAATCCGGAAGAGGTGACCGGACTCCAAACCTGCGTCCAAAACTTGGTGGACAAGAAGGTTAAGCTTGTCAACGCAGTTCAGGTCATGCTCTTCCGCCGGTTCCTCCCGTGTCAACGACGGGCTTTCAACTTGTGGGAGTTCGACCCGGCTCAGCACCAAACTTTGTCCAAGCTCTTCGACACAATGCACGAAGATGCCTGGAAGGTGCTATTCAAGAGCTCCGAGGTTCCCCCACCCATTACCGAGGATCGCGGATTCTGCGCAAAGCGCCAAGCCAGCGCGGTAAGCTCGTTTTACCCTTTACAGGATACTCGTTTTCCATAGTTTGATACTATGTGGGATTTAAGCTCCCGCTCCTTTGACAGGACTGGAAGAAGACGTCCGGACGGTTTAATTGTTCGGCTGCTTTTCCCGAAGGCCCAGCTGATGCACGATTGACAAAGTTGCTGGTTCCGGCACCTCACGTGGTGCCGGAGAAGAAGGCCAAGAAGAAGGCCACAGGAACTCGAAGGAGCTCCCGGCGCCTGGTGGTGTCGGACTCATCGCCCGACGACCCCGAAGCACACTCCTCCTCCGAAGACGAGGAGGAGGAAGAAGCCTCGCCCCCTCCAGCGGGGGAGGAAAGAAAAGAAAGGCCGCCCCAACTGGGGAGGCCGGAGGGTCCAAGAAGGGGAAGACCCTTCTTCCAGACTACGCCTCCAACGTCGATGACAGCGGAGAGGAGTGGCCATCCAGGGCCAAGTCCTCGCCAAATCGTAAGTATCCGGATACCAGAATAGTTCATGGCGTTCCTTTATTTGCACAGTACCTTCTGACGCCGAATATAATCATGCAGTCCGCCCAAGGCTCAGCTCGACGATTCGTCGAGCGGCTCCCTGGATTCGTCGGATGTGAATAGTCTTTCACTCCCGACGGCTACCTCCCCCCGCCCTACGGACGATGCCGAGGTGGAGTCCCAAAAGGGGCTAAACCAGGAGGAGGTGGTCCTGGAGGCGCCGCAAGGCGACCTCCCGGACTCCAGGCCCAAAGGGGATAAAACCCCAGAGGGATCTAAGTCCGGCCCTGGGCCGGACACCGCACCGGAACCTTCAGTGGTTCCGGAGTCCGGCAGGCGGCCCCCTCGCAAGAAGGGCAAGCCTACGATGCCGGCGGCCTCCGTCCAACCGGAGGCGCCGGACAATTTGCTGGAGGTGCTTAACGGTGCCTCCATCGACAAGGAGCACCGCACTGTTATGAGTGTGGTGATCCAGAAGGTTCAGTCCGCCAAGAGCGAGCTGACAGAAGCCTGTGCTAGCCTTCTAACAGGCTTCGAGGTATGTATTTAAAACATGTAAAAATATTACCGCATAGACTGTAACCCCTGATGCTCAGTTTGATGTTCGGAAAGAAAAGCCGAACTGAGGATCTAAAAAGATATACGTAGGAGTCTAACATAAATATGTCAATATGGGAATGCAGGCTGCGCTGCTGACCTCTGTCGCACTGACTGCGAAGGTTGATGCATTGAAGCAAATCCTTGAGCGGTCCGAGAACAAGCTCGGCCGTGCCGAGAAGCAGCTCGAGGACAAGGAAGGTAGGTAGTACCTTATATAAGTATATAAAATATACCTGGTTGAAAATAATGATAGGACCAACGTGGGTGTTTACAGGGGCCACCGCCGAGGTGGCGACCCTGAAGGAAGCACTATCCAAGGCCGAAGACAATGCGGCCGTGGAGGGCACCGAGCGAGAGAAACAAGAGGCGCGGGTGGCGGAGGTACGGCAACAGCTCAATGCTCTTGTAAAAAAACACGAGAGTTTAGAGCTTGACTCAAAGACTCGAGAGTCTGAGCTTGCCTCGACACTTGAAAGCGCCAAATCTGCCAAGGCCGAAGCCCAAAAAGCCCTCCAGGAAATTGAGGCGATGAAAAAGATAGCGGCGGGTAAGGCATTCTTTATGCAAAGCAAGCACGTGAAAGTAAATTACCTGTTACTTACCTGAGTCCGGAGCTCTCCAGGAGAATTCGCAGATCTACCCCGCAGTGTATCCAACGCCGCCGCATTCTACCGAGCCGAAGAAGGGAGCTCGATGGAGAAAGTGTTATGGTCCCAGTATGCTGAGGCCGGACACCCGGTGCCCTTGAGCGACCAGCTAAAGCAGCTGGTCGAGCTCCATAAGGTAGTCGAACAGGCCATGAAGGGCCTTATAGGCCGACTGTGGCCTGGGGAAGTCCTGCCTGAGAGCTACTTTGGGCTGGTGAGGCGGCTGGTGGATGCCTGTCCATGGCTTGAAATCATCAAGTGCTCCGTATGCATTGAAGGCGCCCATAGGGCCCTTGCTCGTGCCAAAGTGCATTGGGGCAAGCTGGATGTTGAGAAGCTAGTGAAGGATGGGCCACCAGAGGGGAAGGAGCATCGCAGGCCCGAGATGTACTATGAGGGCATCCTGAAGGGTGCCCGCCTTGTGGCGAACGAATGTTCCAAGGATTTAATTTTTGAGTAAACTCGCTCGTTTGTATCCTGTGCGCTGAAAACTTGTTCATATGCGCTAAGCAGTGCTTTTTGAATTTAAAATATTACCTTTTGTGCTGCTGTTTATTAAATCTGAGAGATGCAAGTCGTCGACTTTTGCCCCCATGCCACGAGTGCTGGGGTGTTCGGGATAAACCTGAGCGCTCTTGTTCCCATTCTTGGGTCCTTCGAGGGAGGCGCTCAGCACAACGAACAAGGCAATCGGACTTATAATGCTTTATCACTCTCACTTAGCCATAGAATTCTATAATTTTAAATTTCGGCGAAGCCCCTAGTATTCAGAAGACCGAGTTCGGGGCTCTATCCACGCCTAGGCCGGATAAATCCAGCTCCTCGCTCTAAGCGGCATAAGTCTTTAGGGACTTGAAAAACCTCTCGAACAATGAGCGGTCTCTCACCCTATCATGACGGTCAGTTTTAGCTTTCTCTACTGAGGTGTTAACCCAGCTCAACTGGGGCACAATCGCAGTAGTTCTCCTA
Source organism: Triticum aestivum (assembly GCF_018294505.1). NCBI lineage: Eukaryota > Viridiplantae > Streptophyta > Magnoliopsida > Poales > Poaceae > Triticum > Triticum aestivum. The sequence goes on from NC_057795.1 coordinate 404,133,798, forward strand.
GCGCTACCTTAGCCGATATAGTGGAACGTAAGGTACCAAAACATGGGAGCCGGGCAAACCCAACTATTGACCCAAGACATGATTCGGAGCCGATGCATATAATGCTATAAGTTCGGGGTGCCGCACTCATGAGAGTGTTCGGTCTTCTCACACCGTATTCTGGGGTACTTAAGCCCCTAGTGTATTAGCCGTACCAAAGTGTACGGTTGCATAATGTCATGACTAAACATATTTACATGAAAAATGAATGCAATAATAGACAAGAGCTATGTATTGTTTATTAAAGGGCTGCTATGAAAGCAGAACGATACAAATAGTGCGATAAGCAAGAGATGGGATTTTTTTAACATGTCCACCTCCAGGGGCAAGCTGCGGGACTTTATGTAAGACAGGTATTTAGCTCGTTAAAGAGACCACCTGGTCATTCGACGTAGCTTGCTGCCTCCCTGGCTGTTGCATCGTGTGTTCGGCGATTGTACTGTCGGACAGGCCTTCCGGAGAATGGAGTCCCTAAAGTAAGAAAAAAAAAGAAATCACAAAATCGGGAGCCCCTGCTACGGTCGAGCCGCATTCTGGCATGCCATGGTTATGCCCCTCCCCGTATGCCCATGGTATTTCCAGAGCGTAATTATGTAAGCATGGTACTGGTTTCGCAATCTCGCGAGGACTGGGGTAGGGGCCGCACTGCTATGCTTGCTCGGGACGTGCCAGACGGTCTTGTTGTAGGTTACTCCGGGCGCGCTTGACGGTGTCCGGACGTTTAACAGCCGGACTGGAGAATTGCCTTGAGAGGATACTTTGTACTTCCGCCATGAGGGCCGCTGTGTGCTCCTCTGTTCGGAGAGAGCGTTCAGTGTTTCCATTGACCGTAATGACTCTTCGAGGGTCTGGCATCTTGAGCTTGAGGTATGCGTAGTGCGGCACCGCATTAAACTTTGCAAATGCGGTTCGCCCGAGCAGGGCGTGATAGCCACTGCGGAACGAGACTATATCGAAGATTAACTCCTCGCTTCGGAAATTATCCGGGGATCCGAAGACCACTTCGAGTGTAACTGAGCCTGTACATGTGGCTTTGACACCTGGTATGACGCCTTTAAAGGTCGTCTTTGTGGGTTTAATCCTTGAGGGTTCTATGCCCATTTTTCGCACTATATCCTGATAAAGCAGGTTCAGGCTGCTGCCGCCGTCCATGAGGACTCTAGTGAGGTGAAATCCGTCAATGATTGGGTCTAGAACCAATGCGGCGAATCCGCCGTGACGAATGCTAGTGGGATGGTTCCTTCGATCAAAAGTGATCAGGCAGGAGGACCATGGGTTGAACTTTGGGGCGACTGGCTCCAACGCATATACGTCCCTGAGCGCACGCTTCCGTTCTCTTTTGGGGATGTGGGTTGCGTATATCATGTTCACCGTCCGCACTTGTGGGGGAAAACCCTTCTGTCCTTTGTTGTTCGGCGGCCGGGGCTCCTCCTCGTCATCGCTATGCAGCCCCTTGTCTCTATGTTCGGCACTTAACTTGCCTGCCTGCTTGAACACCCAACAATCCCTGTTGGTGTGATTGGCTAGTTGTTCGGGGGTGTCGTGTATCTAGCACGAGCGGTCGAGTATTCGGTCCAAACTGGACGGGCCCGGAGTACTTCTTTTAAATGGATTTTTCCGTTGACCGAGTTTAAAGCCTCTGAATCCGGTGTTAACTGCCGTATCCTCAGTATTGTCGCCTTTAATGCGGCGCTTGTGCTTGTTGCGACGCGACCTGCCATTGTTGTCCTTGGTATCCGAATTACCAGGGCTCTTGGTCATGGTATTGCTACGAGCTAGCCAGCTGTCTTCTCCTGCGCAAAAGCGGGTCATGAGTGTCATGAGGGCTGCCATGGATTTCGGCTTCTCCTGTCCTAGGTGCCCGGCAAGCCATTCGTCACAGATGTTATGTTTGAAGGTTGCAAGGGCCTCTGCGTCCGGACAGTCGACTATTTGATTTTTTTTGGTTAGGAACCATGTCCAGAATTGTCTGGCCGACTCCTCTGGCTGTTGAATTATGTGGCTTAGGTCATCGGCGTCTGGTGGTCGCACATAAGTGCCCTGGAAGTTGTCAAGGAATGAGGATTCCAGGTCCTCCCAGCAACCAATTGACTCTGCTGGCAAGCTGTTAAGCCAATGCCGAGCTGGTCCTTTAAGCTTGAGCAGGATGTATTTGATAGCGTGTAGATCATCGCCGCGGGCCATGTGGGTATGAAGGAGATAATCCTCGATCCATACCGCGGGATCTGTTGTGCCATCATATGACTCGATGTTTACTGGTTTAAACCCCTCGAGGATTTGATGATCCATTACTTCATCTGTGAAGCATAGTGGGTGTGCGGCGCCTCTGTACAGGGCCATATCACGAGGTAGCTCATATGAGCTTTGCCTGTCATGTTCGTCCTGGCCATATTTGCCATATCCGGCGTGATGGTTATCGTCAAGTGTCGTGGGGCACCCATGCGATCCGTAGATCGATCTTGTTTGCCTGGCCTTGTCCTCCAATATGTCTCGCAGGTCTGGCGCGTTTCCCCGTGCCTTGGTACTTTTTGAGCGGCGCCGGGGTGCGGCTTGAATGGATGGCCGAGAGGCCTCTCTGTCGCGGCCACGAGGTGGCCGGTCGGCCGCGTCATACGCTGGTGATGTAGGTTTAGTTGCTTCCTCCTCTAGTTGGGGTAGCAGCCCGCGCTTTGGGTAGCTCTTGGAGGGGCGTTCGAGTTTGTAGTCTTCGGCCGCCAGGACTTCAGTCCATCTGTCGGCTAGCAAATCTTGGTCAGCTCTAAGTTGCTGCTGTTTTTTCTTGAGGCTCCTTGCCGTGGCCATAAGCCTGCGTTTGAAACGCTCTTGTTCGACGGGATCCTCAGGCACGACAAATTCATCGTCGTCGAGGCTTGCCTCGTCTTCAGAGGGAGGCATATAATTGTCATCCTTGACCTCTCTGTCTGCCGCTCTCTCATGAGGGCTGGCTTCCCCATCCTCCTGTGCTGAATCCTGCTGGAGGGGGTTGTCTTCGGCACTGTCCGGGGTGTTATTGTCTCCGGTGCCGGAATCGCCGTTTTTGCTGTGGCGGGATTTAGAGCGGCACCGCTGACATCGGTGCTTAGGCTGCTTCTTGGAGGGGTCATCCTCCGTTGTTCCATCGCCATCCCTTCTTTTGGGGTATCCACCATGTATATGTCATATGACGAGGTGGCTTTCCAGTGCCCTATAGGCGCTGGTTCTTGGTCGTCTCCTTCATCGGCGTCCATACCGTCGATGTCTTCGGAGTCGAAGTCGAGCATGTCGGTTAAATCATCGATAGTGGCTACGAAGTGGGTGGTGGGTGGGCTTCGAATTTCTTCGTCGTCCCCATCCCAACCTTGCTAACCATAGTCCGGCCAGGGCTTTCCTGATAAAGAGAGAGACTTTAGTGAATTCAGGATGTCGCCAAAAGGCGAGTGCTGAAAGATGTCCGCGGCGGTGAACTCCATGATCGGAGCCCAATTGGGTTCGATCGGAAGGGGTGCGGAAGATTCGGAGTCCGGAAAGGAGTCCGGCACCTTGGAGTCACGAGCTTCACAAAGGACAAGGCTGGTATTCGGCTCGATCGCCATAGAGATTGCAGCCCCCGAGGTGGTGTCCAACCATCCATCCCCGATTGGCGCAGTCGGCTCCGAGCTAAGGGTTGGAGCGGACACCTGAGCGGTCTTCTAGGCACTGTCCGGCGGCAGAGCTAGATCATGCCCATCGTGATAGTGCGGCGCGCTCGGCCGTGGCTCGAATCCGTCGAAGATCAAGTCTTCACGGATGTCAGCCGTGTAGTTCAAACTTCCAAATCTGACCTGATGGCCAGGGGCGTAGCTTTCGATCTGCTCTAGATGGCCAAGCGAATTGGCCCGCGGTGCAAAGCCGCCGAATATGAAGATCTGTCTGGGGAGAAAAGTCTCACCCTGGACCGCATCGTTGTTGATGATCGGAGAAGCCATCGGGCCTAAAGGTGACGACACATAGGAACTCTCAATGAAAGCACCAATGTCGGTGTCAAAACCGGTGGATCTCGGGTAGGGGGTCCCGAACTGTGCGTCTAGGCGGATGGTAACAGGAGACAAGGGACACGATGTTTTTACCCAGGTTCAGGCCCTCTCGACGGAGGTAAAACCCTACTCCTGCTTGATTAATATTGATGATATGGGTAGTACAAGAGTAAATCTACCACGAGATCAGAGAGGCTAAACCCTAGAAGCTAGCCTATGGTATGATTGTTGTTCGTCCTACGGACTAAAACCCTCCGGTTTATATAGACACCGGAGAGTGCTAGGGTTACACAGAGTCGGTTACAATGGGAGGAGATCTACATATCCGTATCGCCAAGCTTGCCTTCCACGCCAAGGAATGTCCCATCCGGACACGGGATGAAGTCTTCAATCTTGTATCTTCATAGTCCGGGAGTCCGGCCAAAGGTCATAGTCCGGCCATCCGTACACCCCCTAATCCAGGACTCCCTCACTCCCCTGTGTTCGATGGGCGAGGCTCTTCGTTGTCGTCCTCACTGGGCGGCCCTTTCCCCTTGTGTTCTACATTGAGCTTGCTGGCCTGTTTAAAGACCCAACAGTTTCTGTTGGTGTGATTGGCAGGCTCATCGGGGGTGCCATGAATCTGGCAAGGCCGATCAAGTATTCTGTCCAAACTAGATGGATCATCTTTGTTTCCTTTGAATGGCTTCTTCCGCTGACCTGGTTTGGAGCCACTGAATCCGGTGTTGACCGCCATGTCTTCGTTATTGTTTTGATGCTTGTGCTTGTCGCGTTGTGGCTTGCCATTGCCATCCCTGGCTTCGGAGGTGCCTGGGTTGCTGGTGCTATTGCTTCTATGAGAAAGCCAGCTATCTTCTCCCACGCAAAAGTGGGTCATAAGTGTGGTGAGGGCTGCCATGGACTTCAGCTTCTCTTGGTCGAGGTGTCGGGCGAGCCACTCATCTCGGACGATGTGCTTGAAAGCCATGAGGGCTTCGGCGTCCAGACAATCCACAATCTAGTTCTTTTTAATTAAGAACCTGGTCCAGAGCTTCCGGGCTGATTCGCCGGGTTGCTGGATTATGTGACTAAGGTCATCGGCGTCCGGGGGGTGAACATAGGTACCTTGGAAGTTGTCTATGAAGGCGTCCTCCAAGTCTTCCCAGCTACCAATAGATTTTCCTGGGAGGCTGTTCAGCCAATGCCGTGTTGGTCCCTTAAGTTTTAGGGGAAGCTACTTGATGGCATGTAAGTCATCACCGCGGACCATGTGAATGTGGAGAAGGAAGTCTTCAATACATACTGCGGGATCTGTTGTGCCGTCATATGATTCAATGTTCACGGGTTTAAACCCTTCTGGGAACTGGTGCTAATTTACCTCATCGGTGAAGCATAGGGGGTGTGCGGCTCCTCTGTATCGAGCAACGTCACGACGCAGTTTGGATGGAGTCCGTATGCAATTTTCGGCCCGGGTGAAGTTGTGCTTATCGTGCCAGGCCTGATGGTCGTCTTCTCGCACTAGTGCATGCCCCCTTGATCCATAATTGATCTGGTATGACCGGCTCTATTGTCCGGGTCCTGTCGTAGGTCATGCATGTACCCTACAGTCGTTGTTTCTCTGCCTCTAGGGCGAGGTGGTGCAGGCTAGTGTTCGGCTTGGGTTTCCGCTCTGTCCCAGCCACGAGGTGGTTAGTCAGGCCCATCAGCCACGTTACGCGCTATCGGTATAGGCTCTAGGACCTCATCGTCGAATTGGGATAGCAACCTGCGCTTTGGTTAACTCTTAGTTGGGCGCTCGAGGCCGTATTCCTCGGCTGCCAGGACATTAGTACATCTGTCATTGAGTAAGTCATGGTCAGCTTGAAGTTGTTGCCGCTTCTTTTTCAGGCTTCTTGCAGTGGCTATTAGCTGGCGCTTAAAGCGCTCTTGTTCGAGGGGTTCCTCTGGCATGATGAAATCTTCGTCGCCGAGGCTCTCGTCCTCTTTGGAGATCGGTAGGTAATTACTATCTTCCGAGCCCTCATTTCCGACAAGATCGTTGGGGTCGACTTGCCTCTCTTCCCAATCATCCTGTTCGGATGTTGGCTTGATCTGGGCGTCTTGGTCTTCAACGTTCTCCGGGGTATTATTGTCTCTGGTGCTGGTATTGCTGTCTTTTTCACGACGCGATTTTGATCGGCGTCGCTGACGTCGACGCTTCAGAGGTGCTTTAGCAGGCTTGTCCTCTAGATTCTTCTCATCGTTGCCGTCATCCTCTTTGGGTGTGTCCACCATGTATACGTCATACGAGGAAGTGGCCGTCCAGCGCACAGTGAACGGAGGGTTTTGGCTCTTCTCATCTCCGGTATCGTTGTCCATACAGTCGATGTCTTCGGAATCGTAGTTGAGCGTGTCGGTTAAATCCTTGACAGTGGCTATGAAGTGGGTGGTGGGTGGGACGTGAAATTCCCTGCTCTCAGCCCCTAGTAAGGGCTGGGTGTAGTTTGACAGTGTTTTTTCTACAATGGCGAGAGAATGCATTAAGTCCAGGGCCTCCTTCAAGAGCGAGGTTTGGACAGAGAAGCGAGAGTCTATGGAGCAGAGCGGGACAGGGGTTCCTTGGCCAAGCTTGTATAACACGGATCTCGAGAGTTCGGAGTTGGTGTTCGGAGGCAAGTCTGACTTGATAAGGATAAAGGGAGCCTGGCGTGACTCCAGGCCTGCCGGTGATGTAATCCCCACTGGTTCTTCGGTGCCAGGCTCTATAGCGGCAGAGAGTCCGGCGGGCTTTAAACTCCCGTCTTCGAACCGGGTGGTGCGCTCCGGATCTAAGGCCAGAGCGGTGATTGGGGACATGAACCCTTGGAAGATCAAGTCTCCTCGGGCGTCAGTGACATAGTTCAGATTTCCAAAATTGATGTGATGACCAGGGGCGTAGCTGTCGATCTGCTCCAGATGGCCAATCGAGTTGGCACGCATTGCGAAGCCGCCAAATACAAAGATTTGGTCGGGGAGAAAAGTCTCCCTTAAGGCGGTATTGTTGTAGATGATCGATGGAGCCATCGAGCCTTCTGGCAATGGCATAGTGGAACTCTCAATGAAAGCACCAATGTCGGTGTCAAAACCAGCAGATCTCGGGTAGGGGGTCCCGAAGTGTGCGTCTAAGGATCAAAGGTAATAGGAGGCAGGGGACACGATGTTTACCCAGGTTCGGGCCCTCTTAATGGAGGTAATACCCTACTTCCTGCTTGATTGACTTTGATGAGTATAGGGGTTACAAGAGTTGATCTACCTCGAGACCGTAGTAGCTAAACCCTAGATGTCTAGCATGTATGATTGTTCTTTCCCTATGGACTAAACCCTCCGGTTTATATAGATGTCGAAGGGATCTAGGGTTGTACAGAGTCGGTTTAAAGAGAAAGGAAGATGCATGATTCGAACACCAAGCTTGCCATCCACGCAAAGGAGAGTCTCGTCTAGACACGGGGAAAGGTCTTTAATCTCATATCTTCACGGCCCATTAGTCAGGCCCATATCACATAGCATGTACGCCCAAGGACCCCTTAGTCCAGGACTCCCTCAGCTGTGTTGATTTTGATTGGCATTATTTACCCCTGCGAGGTAGATATGGAGGGATCTTACTTAGGGTTAACTGTGTGAGCTTAGAAGTCTTGAACATAGTTCAAAGAGAGTTCACCGTTAAATTTCGAGTTCGATCGAAACTTGATGGGCTTTGATGGACTTTAGTGGCAGTATATGGATCAACACAACCAGAGCTTAAACCTGATTTTCTTGCGGCTCTGCTTAGGGTCTACGGCGATGAGAGGTTAGCAATCCTAGTGGGAGGGGATTTTAATATAATCAGGAGAAGGGAAGAGAAGAATAATGCCAACTTCGATGGAAAATTTTCATTTATGTTTATTGTAATTATTAAGAGTCTTAATCTGAGGGAGATTGTTCTTTTGGGTAGACAGTTCACATGGGCGAACTCTCACCAAATCCAACCTATGAGAAATTGGATCGGGTCCTTACTAGTGTTGACTGGGAAACAAAATTCCCTCTTGTGACTGTGCAGGTGTACAACGTGCAATCTCTAATCATACACCATTGCTGGTCGACTCAGGCGAAGCGACGCACGCAGGCAATAAAAATACCTTTTCCTTCGAACTAGGATGGTTTGAGAAGGAGAATTTTTTACACATCATCGCAAGAGAGTGGTCCAAAGAGGTTGTTGGACATTCCTATGTGGATCGTTGGTAGAATAAGATTAGACGCTTGAGACAATTCCTAAGTGGTCGGGACAGAAACGAAAGAGGGATTTACAAGCGTGAGAAGGAGAGACTTACTCAATTAATTAATGCTCTGGACTTGAAAGCTGAATCAAGTCTACTCAGTGTAACTGAGCATGAGGAGAAAACTGAGGCTGAGCATAAACTTCATGTTCTTTGAGAAGAGGAAATGAAGTTGGCCCTTAGAGCCAAGGTGCTCAAAGGGGTCCAAGGGTATGATAATACTCAGTTTTTCCACATGATTTCCCATGAGAAACATAGAAAGAAAAAAATCATTCAGCTTGAGCAAGATGAGGGTACGATCGCTGGGCAAGACAACTTGAAATTGTACATCTCAAATTATTACAAAACCCTCTTCGGGCCCCCCAAGGACACCTTCATGTCGCTCGATGAGCGCACGGTTGGGGACATACCCTAGCTTCGGATAGATGAAAATGAGATTTTATCTGCACCGTTTTCAGAAAAAAGAGGTGTTCGAGGCGGTCGCACAAATGAATCCTAATAAAGCACCCGGCCCAGATGGGTTCCCAGCAGAGTTCTATAAGAAATGCTGGCACATTATTAAGGGTGACCTCTTACCGGTGTTCAATGGTCTGTTCAATGGGCATCCCTATCTTTTTCACCTTAACTTTGGAACGATCATGTTGTTGCCAAAGAAGGAGGAGGCAGTTCGCATCGAGCAGTTTAGGCCGATTTGTCTTTTGAATGTGAGTTTCAAAATCTTTACTAAATTTGGTACTAATAGATTGACATAGATTGGTCATTCGGTGGTGAATCCGACTCAGACAGCTTTTAAGCCCGGGAGACACATCCTAGAGGGGTTTGTTGTCTTACATGAAACTATGCATGAAATTTACTCAAATAAGCTAGATGGAGTGATTTTCAGGGTGGATTTCAAAAAAGCTTACGATAAGGTCAAATGGCCCTTCCTTCAACAAGCTATGCATATGAAGGGGTTTGCCAAATCCTGGCGGAGACAGGTTGACTCCTTTTTGCAGAAAGGTAGCATGGGGGTTAAAGTTAATGAAGACATAGGTCATTAATTTCTAACCTACAAAGGCTTAAGACAAGGGGATCCGATGTCTCCGGTCTTGTTCAACATTGCGGTAGATATGTTGGCAGTCCTGATAGGTAGGGCCTAGGATATTGGGCAAGTAGGCCGATTCGTCCCTCACTTTGTTGATGCGGGCATGTCCATCCTACAATATGCGGACGACACTATCATATTCATGGAGCATGACCTCGCAAAAGCTAGAAATACGAAGCTCATCCTTTGTCTTTTCGAACAACTGTCTGGCATGAAGATCAATTTTCATAAAAGTGAATTGTTCTGCTTTGGACGAGCCAAAGAAGAACAAGATATTTATATACAATTGTTTGGTTGTGAAATGGGTTCGTTGCCATTTCTCTACCTAGAGATCCCGATTCACCATAGCTGTCTTTCCAATAAAGAATGGAAATGTCTAGAGGATCGATTAAAAAAACTAAGTTGCTAGAAGGGCAAGCTTTTGTCGTATGGAGGGCGGCTCGTGTTAGTTAATTCGGTGTTAACTAGAATGCCTATGTTCCTTCTATCTTTCTTTGAAGTGCTAGTAGTGGTACGGAAAAGGTTAGATTTTTATCGGTCTCGCTTCTTTTGGCAAAGTGATCAGGCTAAGTCCAAATATATATTATCCAGATGAGACATCATTTGCAGACCTAAGGACCAAGGAGGGTTAGGGATCGAGAATTTGGAAATTAAGAACAAATGCCTACTTAGCAAATGGCTATATAGGCTTTATACCGAATCTGAGGGCATGTGGGCATAGAATCTGCGTAACAAATATCTTCATACTAAGTCCCTAGCTCAGGTCACCGTTAGACCTTCAGACTCGCCGTTTTGGAAAGGGTTAATGTGAACGAAAGACTCTTTCTTCCGCAGAGTGAAATTTGTTATTGGAGATGGTACATCTACCAGATTCTGGGACCATACTTGGGTAGGAGATTTGCCTCTAGCTCTTCAGTATCCAAGATTATATTATATTGTACAGTGTAAGGAGGCTTACATGGCTACAGTATTACAATCCCCTCTGTTGAATATTCAATTCAGAAGGTCCCTTGTGGCGGAACATTGGGGCTCTTGGTTGCATCTAGTACGAAGGTTGATGGATGTTCAACTTTCAAACTAACGAGACGTGATTCATTGGAAGTTAACTAAGACCGGTGCGTTCACGGTGAAGTCTATGTACCTGGATTTATTTATTTTTTGCCCAATCCCGAGATCAATTCACATTTGGAAAATTAAAGTGCCACTGGGAATCAAGATTTTCATGTGGTTTGTCCATAAGAAAATGATTCTTACGAAGGACAATCTCTAGAGGCGACGGTGGGTCGGCAGTTCTCGATGTTGTTTTTGTGATCATGATGAAACAATACAACATCTCTTCATTGGCTGCCCACTAGCCAAGATACTCTGGCGCACGATTCATATAGCCTTTAACATTAGCCCTCCAACTAGCATAGCCACATTGTTTGAGACTTGGTTAGAAGGTGTGGAGCCTATTACTATGGGACGTATTCGGATTGGAATATGTGCTTTACTCTGGGCTATATGGAACTGCAGAAATGATATGATTTTTAATGACAAAAACTTTACTATTTTTTTGCAGGTCATCTTTAGAGCTACTGGATGGATCCGTACGTGCTCGTTACTCACTCTTACGGACTGCAGGGAGCTTTTGGTTATTGGGTGCAACCGGTGGGAGACGGTAGCACACGATATCATCAACCGGTTTAGATGGCGGTCAACTAATAGGATAGGTATTTAATCACTCGGTCCTATGATCTGCCGGTTGTGGCTTGATGAGTTTTTCAGTTTTTCGTTTGGTTTGTTTGCTCGTTTTGCGAGTTGTACTGGATTGCGGACTTGGCTACACTTTATTTCATGTTCATAAAATGGTTGCATGCAGCATTATGATGCAGAGGTCAGGGGTCTTCTTCCTTTAAAAAAGGCATATACAAATGAATGAAAACCTTATCTATTGGATTTGGTGAGGTGTGTACCATAGCTTTAACAATGCGAAGCACGCAAAGTTCTGATTGGTCCAGTCGTTTTGTAAGGGAGAAATTATCACGGGCCCAGTACTGATCAAGTCACGCATTGGCGCTTTAGCTATATAAACACCAGTCATGGCTTACTGGCGGAGCCTCCATATATGATATTATAGAGATTGTACTGGCAACATCCTACTGAGAACTACTAGGGGTCATGCACTTGAGAAGATTGAAACGTCTCATCCTAGTTAGGCTTGTGAGACATCCGGAACCCACTCAGCGGAGGCACGAAAAGCAAAGGCCCAGGGACATGAGTTACTTTCCTGAAGAAATGTGATGGCTTAGCAAACCGGCGAGTCGGATCGGTGCTATGGAAATGGAAGGAACGTGTAGTAGTAGTCTATGATGTTTCTGGGAGCCTGAATGTAAGCATCTCCTTGAAGCGACAAGATTGCAACTGGACTCTAAGTCATTACCGTAAAGATGATTCCTGGCAGCTAGAAAGTTTGCGCCCTCGGCTAGTAGTGTTCGGTTGTTTCTCACACACGCCTCCTGTGAGTTTTTTAGGTAAAAATCCATCTATCTAGGATGACTTTATTTCATTAAAATCAATTACATCGTCAATTAACAACCCCATAATGAATTAGGTGGGTCATCAACCCAAACACTAGGTTGTGTTCCATGCTCTTTACCTAAAATATGCGCAACGGAATTAGCTTCCCTTGGACAAAACACATACCTAACTCTATTAAAACTCGAAGCTTGAACGCGCGTGCGCGCGCACACACACACCAGAACAGAATAGGTGTAGCTGCAGTCGTCAAGAATCCTCCATTAGTTAATGAATCAATTATATCCTTACACGTCTGACTGCACAATAATTCTTTGCATCCTAGTTGGTTTGCGATGTACTCCCTCTGTACTATAACACCATTTAGATCACTAAGAATTATAAAAGTGTTTAGATCACTAATTATGCAACATTTTTTAAGCCTTATTAAGGAGGACGTGGACATGCTTGCTCCATCCTCCAGAGCTTTGGCGATGTCACCCTATCAGATGCTCCATTGTCGATCTGGACATGATTTTGGACTTCCCGGCGGTTCGAGCTCAATTCCCCTTGAAGTACCTCGTCCTTCCTCTTTATATTCACCGGTTGCAGGCAGTGGACTTCTAGCATTTGCTTGATAAGCTTGTTAGAAAAATCATGACCGGTCAAGGGTAGTTCCTTATGATGATTGGCAGAAGCACTTGGGTCAAGTCAATTTTCACTTCACAGGCCATCCACCACCTCACTTCACTTGTCGTACCCAAAGGAACAATGTCTTCCATTGTCAAGTTGCAACGAGCTTTCCTTTGGGGTGGCACAGACAAGGTTTCCGGTGGAAAATGTAAGATCAAATAGGCCAACATTTGCAAGCCCAAGGATTTGGGCGGGTTGGGCATCCTGGACATGGTAAAATTCGCGCATGCATTGCGTCTCCGGTGGCCTTGGCTGGCTTGGAAGGACCCGAGCAGAGCTTGGGTTGCTTTAGGGCACCCGTGCGATAAGGAAGACATGGCGCTCTTCTATGAGTGCACCACCATCATCGTTGGCAATGGTCAGAGGACCCCCTTTTGGCACTCCCCATGGATTGGGGGCACAAGCCAAGAGACATCACCCCCTCCATTTTTGCACTTTCCAAGCACAAGAATGTCACTGTCCATAGGGCTCTCGAGCTTGACAGGTCGATTTCCAACATAAAGACAAGTTTGGGACTCACAGTCCAGCACGTTCTTGAATTCTATGAGCTCTGGGTGGGACTACGTGAGGTTTTCCTCGATGAGGAGGTGGGTGATGTTATTGTTTGGAAGCTTTTGTCGTCCGGCGAATACACGACATTCTTGGGATACAAAGCTCAGCTCGACGATTCTACGGTGTTACAAATTAAGTCTGCCGTATGGAACAATTGGGCGCCACTGAAGCACAAATTCTTTGCTTGGCTTATCATCCAGGATTGGGTTTGGACAGCGGACAGACTTCAATGGAGAGGATGGCCAACCTGTGGTCTGTGTCAGCTTTGTAGGAAGGAGCCAGAGACGGCAGCGCACATCATCTTCCAATGCCGATACACGATGTGCATTTGGACAGAGATCAAAAACTGGATGGGATTGACCAATCTGGATATCACTAACTGGAGCAACTTCCACACCGTGATGGAGTGGTGGCACCACACGGTGGGTGTCAATGCTAACGTGAGAAAGGGCCTTGCATCCCTCGTCATGTTGGTCTCTTGGGAGATTTGAAACGAACGAAACACACAGGTGTTTAGAAATGTGTCATCCTTGCCAATTGTAATCATGTCTAAGATTAAGAATGTTGTTGGGTTATGGGGCTTGGCGGGGGCTAAGCATCTGCGTTCTTTAATGCCGCAAGAGTAGGCTTATTTTTTGGGTCCTTTGAGGGCCAGCTATGTATTTCCATCTTTTTAATTAATGAGATGAGGAAAATCTTTTGCCTCCATTTAAAAAAATAAACACTTTCATATTGAGTACTTGTTTATAGAGGGAGTACAATCCATGGAGAACAGCTTTTAATTCTGTTGTTGGGGCGTCTGCAGTACTTGATTACCTGCATCTACGGGAATGTCCTTTGTCATTATGGATGGCAACACCCGTAGCTCCACCGCCTGAGCTGGGACCAAAACTAGTGTCCACACTAACTGCAACGAAGTTGTCAGGTGGCTTCATCCATTTAATCTTCTTCTCTGTAACACATTTGTTTGTTGCTTGCACATAGTTTCCTACCAGGATTTGCATGGACATTGTTGTGACTGAAACCTCCTGAATCGGCTCACCATGTACTTCATGTCTTCCTCTCCACCAAATATACCATGTTGTGGTCATGATCAGTTCTCTTTTATTAGCATCTGATTTGTCGTACCCGACCCAAGCCCTCCAGCAATCAAGAAATCAAATACCGCACTCCCTGCTAAGTAAAAAACACATGTTTTTCGATGTCTTCAAGCATACATGTCTTCAAGTAACCACACTTCCCCCAAATATGCCTGGAGACAGGATTTTCAACACCCAAGTGCCCCCCCTCCTCTATGAACAATAAACTCAGGAAAAACTGAAACCAAAATAAAAAAAACATGAACCTTTGAAACATCAAACATGATCAAAGATTCGACGTTCTTGCAAAGTTTCAGCCTCAAATAACATTTGAGGAGCCCTCACCTAAAAAAATAAGTGTTCAAAAATTATGTGTACTTTGGTCATAAACTTTGTAGCGAGGCACATAAACTTTGTATTCACCTTTGTCCTTGGAGGCGAACAAAGTCGCTACACCTACAAGGCTACAAGTATAAAGGTGTGCCCTAGCTGCATCAACGGACACCATCTAATCCAGTGGCCTCAAGAAGCCTCCCGCCTGGGAAACTGAGAGTACCAACCGGTCTAGACGTCCCACAACGCGCACCACATGTGAACGCTCTAGGATCTGCCATCACCATCTTCCGTCGTCCCATCTTCAGGAGGGACCACTGCATAGATCATGCCAGTCCCATCTATTGTCGACATCACCACGACGCCAGACATTGCCACCAACCCGCGCTGTCCAATCACACGCACCTGTCGGTGACACTCCGTTGCACCATGCCACCAAGTCCCGTCATCGGCCTTGCGATAGATGTAACACCGCTCCTCATCTTGTCCCCTCTAGCCAGCTCCTACTCCAAAACGATGCCCCCATGAGGGAGAACGACACCGAAGGCACCGTCATCGTCTGATCTGGGAGACCCAGATCTAGGGTTTCCCCGGGAACATCCCGATCGTGTTGGTGCAACTTTCAACGACGATGCCTTGAGAAGGACAAGACGTTAGAGACATCGCCATGACCGTAATAGGCGCGATTTTCACCGAAAGTCGCGTCGCCCCGATCACGTAGCTGGCTAGGACCGTGTAGAGCCTCGCCATGAAAACGTGTGCCACCACCGCTGCGCCGGCAAGGAACCAGCAACCCTCACCGGCCCCACACTTTGCTCATTGATGATGACCATGGCCCGTTTGAACACCACATGCTGTTACCAAACTGCCATTCCCATTCCAGGTGATATGCCAAACAAACAGTAAACATACCACATGCCAGCTCTTACATACAGGCCATCCTGTCATAAACACATTTAAGTCGTCTGACCGGCAACTAACGTGATGTGGTAGGTAGTGGTAATCTTTTGCTAGGGCTCTGTAAAGTGGTAGTATTTTGCAAGGGTCACACCAATTGTGATAGTTGTTAGCTATTTACTCCCAGTTTCCTCGAGCATCAATCACCTCTAACCAATATGAACATTTAAGAGTCCTTGATTGTCTATTGCTCCCTCGACTGCTTGTTTAGTTAGGGAGTACATATAGAGCACCCTACACTCATAGATGACCCATCTCCTCCTACGCATAAACACCAACTTTATTCCCCCCTTCTCCCTTCTCCACCGATCCACCTTCATTTTATTTTTCCTTGGACAGAACCATAGCAGCTATAGCATCACTTTTCTTTCTTGACCACTCCAGACCAAACACCACCAACTAAAACTACACCATCGTTCCGGAGGAAGGTGTCACTAAGTCCATGCCAGGGGCGCTCACCGGGCCTCAACATCAATGCACTTAGGAAAGTGAGAGGACATCTCGGGAACAACTCGGGCATGCCAGGTACCTGGAAAGTGCTTGACAATGGCGCTGGACTTAGAAGTTCTGATGTGTTGCACGACTGTACTGTCCATGGTGACTTGCGCGCTGCTAGGTCATTTTCCTTTTTTCAGAGAAACAAGGCGAGATCGTGATGGCCAGTTAGCTCTTATCTTCCAGAATAACTCAAGTCAAAAAAAGTCAAAGTAATAAATAAAATGACGAGGGGTAATGACTTCAAACGTGGCCAACCCGTATAGTGTGGCGGGCGATGTGTACAAGTCTCGAAAACAGATTCACTGGCTTATTTACTCTTTATACTCAACTTTTTATTTAAAGTTGTTCAATCTACATAAATTGTATCTACAAACAAAGTAATAAATATACTTCAAACAAAGTAGGAATTTGCAAAATGGATAAAATCATTGCAATATCCAAGATATGTTGCATTCTCTAGTGTTGAATCGGATATAGAACCCATGATGCTTCGTTACAATTCCAAATCCACTAAACCATCAATGGGGGAAAAGTATTATACAGAGCTTGTGGGATTGACGTGATAGGGTATAAAATGTACCCCGAGAATTCGAGACAACTCATTTGAGTGCAAATTGTTTGCAAGATTAGACAGACTATAAGCAATAAAGATGTTGAAGCCATAAAGTTTGTAAAACAACAAACCCTGTTACTTGCCAATTTTGTGAGAACTTTAGAGGTTGACTTACAAAGGATACACCGAAGGATCATGCACTTTGTTGAAATATATTCCTGAGGCCTTGTTTGGTTAAACCTCTCCTGGAGGGGATTGAAGAGGTTTGGAGGGGATTGAGTGAGATTTTGACTTGTATGGGATTTAATCCACCCAAATCCACTTCAATCCCCTTCAATTTTGTTGCAACCGAACAAGCCCTGAAGGATAAGACATGATATGGAGCAACGACGATACGTTAACAATCATTCATTCGATGTGCCTGTCTCGGAACATGCTCTTCATGTTCTTTGTCAAAAGGAACTATCACTTGCATATGTGTTGTATATCCTTTGTTTGTGACACTTCTGTCATAACTAGTTTTCAACAAAACATGAATGCATGTATCTATTGATGCTAACGCCCGGAGGTGCCCTTGCCTATATCTAAGTATTACGCGAAAATGGTCTGACCATGTTGCTAGTACAAGGGTGAGGGGTTGTATGAAGTCAGTGGTTGTGTCTATAATGTATTACAACATCGTGCAATTCAACTCATGTTATTGGACATGAACAAAATTTATTGCCAATCACCTCTAGTACTAGTAGTAGTAGTGATGGTGGTGGTTTGGTGGTAAATAGACCGAGAGGCTGGGGGACGTGATGGCTTGGACAACAACCATCAACCATGTGAACATTGAAGAGTCCTTGATTGTCGATGAAGAAGCATAAACAAATGAGAACCGTAAAGATTGTTACATTCTTATTGGGCAAACTACCTGCCCATTTTGTTTCATGTTAGCAAAGGATCCATCAAGACGGTTGGTCCAAGACTTCTAAACCAAAAATAATACCAAGAGAAACTGATAATTACAACCGACAGTAGCCATGCTTCTGTCGTCTTGCTCTTAAGTAATTGCATGTGGAAGTAGCAGAGATGAGAGTGTACACGGAATAATCTTTAGTCTGAAACCGGCACATCAAGAAGACACTATCTGCAAGCTGAAGTTCCACAGCTTCTTGGCCAATTCTGCATCTACGGCTTGCGAGCTTGGGTTGGCTATATTACAATTGCCGAAGTATTCACCAGTTATTCCCTGGACTTGAGGGTGCATCGCCACATAACATGTTGTTGCAGCACCCTGAATAAACATATCATGAATGTTTTCTTCAGCCATTGAAATGCATAACATGTTCTACCAAGAAGGCAAAAACAACAACCAAATATGAAACCGTGAGGGCTTAATCACCTGTTGGACGCTTCTACTTATGATTCTTCCAACGGTGTTCATGAGAGCTGCAACGCAAAAACAGTTAAAATTGTTACAACCAGAACTACCAGCACAATTTACGATTCGGAGCTACTTGCACTTTGGTTCCATATCGTGCTGGTAGCTCATAAGACTCAACTTCTAGTGATTTGAGAGTTACCGCTCACAATGGTCCTGTTCCTGAAAAGGCTTGTCACGATGACGCCCGGATGGACCGTGTTAGCCGAAATGTTCACCCCTTCATCCTGTTCACAAAATTGTTTTTGAATTATTCTTCATCAATTCATTCAGGTGGCAAAGAATCGACGTACCTTGAGAATCCGGGACAGCTCATTCATGTGAAGAATGTTTGCAAGCTTGGACTGACCATAAGCAATGAGGCTGTTGAGCCTGTAAAGTTGAGAACATGGCGAACAATGTTACTTCCCCAATTTCGCGAGGCCTTTAGATGGTTTGTTTCATTCATTCAGCTTGGTCTAACTGACAACAAATTGATTACCCTGAAGGATCATGCACTTTGTCGAAGCATATCCCTTCGGTGTAGGTCATGATATGCCCCGAAGATGACACGTTAACGATCCTTCCTTGGACGCCGCTGTCCCGGCACGCGCTCTTCATGTTCTCCAGAAGCAGGTTTGTCAGAAGGAAATGCCCTGCCATTGGAGTCAACAAGCTGAGCATCAACCTCATAACTCACAGACCACATGAGCACCGAGCGGACAACTTTGGTGTACCGATGTGGTTGGTCGCGAAGTGCAGCTCCAGGCCGTCGCAGGAACGGGTGCAGTCCCTGGCCATGACCCCAGCGTTGTTGCTGCCGAGAAAATGCGAGGAATTAAGCTCCCAGTGTGTGCAACCAATGGCGAGTTCTCTGTTGTAGAGCATTCTTGATGGATGCAAATAGCAGAGGTGGATGGGATGTTGTTGTGGATGTGTTCTTAGATTCTTACATGAGGATGTTGAGGGGCAGGTTGAGGGAGGCGAACTCTGCGGCGAATCTCCTCACGGAAGCCATGGAGCTAAGGTCCAGCTCCAGCACGTCCACCTCCGCGCCGCCGCGGATCTCGGCCTGGACGGCCTCCTTGGCCCTGACCCCCGCGGAGACGTCGCGGACGGCCATGACGACGCGCACGCCCCGCAGCGCCAGCACGCGCGCCGTCTCCCGCCCGATTCCTCTCGACGCACCTGCCGAGAGCGAGCCCGCCGGTGTCAGCTCACGAGGCTGCCAAGATTCGACGAGGACAGCATGCTGAGAGCTCACCGTGTGAGCGGAAAGTGGAAGAAGGTACCTGTGATGACGGCGACTAAGCCGCGGCCGTCGATGCCGGCGGTGACCTCCTCGGCAGTGGAGGCGCCGGCGAAGCCCGAGGGGCCCTTGCGGTAGAACCACCACATCAGTCGGCCAGCAGCGCAACAAGTTCAGATGGGCTAATGATTGGATCCCGATTCCGACGTTGTAACATACTCCGTATACTCGAAGACGAAATGCATGTGAGCTCAGCACTGCCAAGCTCTATTTCTTTATGACAATAGACAGAGATTCCCCCAACCCAACGGTGGATTCGGAACTGAACTCTACTCGAATTTTTTTGAAGGTCAACTCTACTCGAATTTGGAAACTTTCAGCTGAACATTCAAACTCAAGAGTCCCGTCACAAACGTACGTGCGCCAGTAAATGTGCATACAGGGTACCAGTTCCATTCGCTGACATCTACATCTACTGAGAAATTTTACATGGCCAAAATATTAGGGAAGGGATTAAAGCAACAATCTACTGGAGTAAAAGATGCAACGCGGCTACGCACAGCCATCACAAGAACACTCGGACGGCGCATCATCTAGGAATCCTTCTTATCTTCGTGGGCGTGGCCATCGCCGTTGGTGCGGTCGACGCCGTCGTCGCAGTAGTACCTCTGGAGGGCCCTGGGCAGGTAGAAGGGCAGGAGGAAGGCGAAGAGGTTGGCGCCCCAGAAGGCCATGTTGGCCAGCGCGAGCACCCTCCCGGCCACCACGCGCCGCTCCGCCACGCCGGGGCCGCCGCGCTTCTCCTCCATCTCCTGCCGGAGCCACTCCCCGGCCGCGAACATCCTGCGGACGCTGTACATCACCGGGACGGCGGCCCTGACGGGGAGCGAGAACCGCCACGGGAAGGCGGCGGTGAGCCCCTCGGTGAAGACCTGCGCGGAGAGCAGGAACGCGTGCGGGGCCGCGGCGGCGATGCCCGTGGTGTCCCCGGAGCGGAGGCCGTCGAGGATGTAGAGCGCCGGGAGCGCGGCGCCGACGAGGAAGCCGCCCACGGTGTGCGTGGCGAGGAGGAGGCGCGCGGGGCCGAGGAAGACGGGCGCGGACGGGTTGGGCTTCCCGGGGCGCTGCGGGAAGGCGAACGACGCGAGGAAGAGGAGGTAGGGGAGGAGCAGGACGGCGAAGGCGATCTCCGAGAGCGGCACGGTGGTGGAGAAGGCCAGCACGGCGGCCGCGCCCAACGTGTTGAGCTGCTTGATGGAAAAGAGGTAGTAGTGGTGGTGCGGGCGCGCCGTCGGCGAGGTGGGCTCCGGGTGCAGCGGCGGCGGCGGCTGCCCCATCGACGGCAGCATGATGCCGCCCCCCGCCGTCGGGCCCACGCCTCCAGACATCGGCGGTGACGGGAAGACTGTCGCGGCGTTGGTTGATCGGTTGCGGAGCTTGCGGTACGAGGTGGCAGCGGCAGCGTTAGCGGGAGAGTGAGTGAGGTGTCTCCTGTGCAGGAGGCGGGGGGAAGCTTAAAGCGACGGGTGGATGGCATGCGTGGCGAGCTCTGGTGCTCGGCTCGCCATGGCGCGCCGCGTGTGGAGGTTCTCTGGATTATCTTACTGGCCTCAGAGCCTGCGAGGAACAGCGCAGCTCGGGTGAGGCTACGTGTTCCCGGCGTGTCGTTCACGGACTTGCTCGGAGGACCGACAAGTGCGTGCTCGGTGCAAGGAACGTTCTCCAAACAAAGGTGATTCGAGGTTTAGAACCAAGTAGGCACTCCACTTGTGCTGCAGCAGATGATAGATTATTTCCAAAGGAAAAGAAGAGTAGATGATTCCCAAAAAGGAAAAGATGATTATAGCTCTACAGATGGCGCTTGTTTCGAACGAAATTGTCGTGTAGGCTGATTGAGCTGGGATAAGCAGACTGACGCTTCCTTTTTCCTTTCTCAAATGTTGCATTGACGCTCGTTCTCCGTACCATTTTCTTCTCTATCCAAAAGGACCATCATCATGTTTCAAATGTTACAGGTTACGATTTGCAAGGTTTGTGAGAGTAGGATCTAGTACTTGATAAAGTTCACAGCAACAAATATACTTCGCTAGAGCACCTCACGGGTTCATCCCAAATAGGTGTAGTCGACAAACAAAAATACGCTACAAAGTGATTCCGGTACGCCCGTCTCAGCTACAAGACCGGAGACTGAGTTCTGGCCGGGTCAAGGAGGCTACACCTACACGCACACAAGCTGCAGCAAAGCCTTCCAGTACCGTGAGCATGACGGGTTCTGGTGTATCGCCCTGAGAAGCCACGCCCCGGGACTCTGCATCGTTTCCAGCAGTTGCAGTTTCTTCTGCTGAGGACCTGTCGCCACCGCAGTCGACTGGCTCGCCAGAAGATGCATTTGGAAATAGAGCTCAGCAGGCCGCAATTCTGCACAAATCAAAACCAAGAAACGGTCAGATAAAATGAAATGGACGTTTTATCTGTTGGGGCTCTGAGCTTCAGTTTCAGACCTGGGGGCCAAGAGAACCACTCGAGGCGAAGGTTCTTCTCCCACTTGGCTTTGGAGCCGAGGCTGCCTTCTGCTTGGGCCAGTAGGAGTGATATGATGGGTACGGCAGCTTGAGACTTCTGCTGTGCCTTTCTGAGGCTCGAAGCTGCGCGGGTTATATACTGAGGAGCCGCATACCTCCGGGCAATCTCCATATGCATAGCTCCTGCCAGGGTGATTTTGATTCAGTATGCAATGAGAAAGTACAGAGAAGCAAACTCATCTAACTAATGTTTAGTCCCGTTCGCTATCGCCCCTTCAGATTATAAAAATATAACATAAAATTTGCAGGCAGTGGACAGGGTTCGTAAAAACTGAAGGGTTGAACAGGCTGTGTGAATTCTACTTCCCTGATTAACTTGCATAGAAATGTGATATCTAAGCATCTACTTGGTCACTGTAGTACATACTAGATGTGAAGCAGAGCCCAGCAGCTGGTCTTGTGTTATGGACAATGTTCAGGTAAGACCGCGATGCTACTGTGAATGCTCACGATCAGGAAACCAGGTGATGCGCAAGTCACTCACACAAACCAGGTGATAAACAAGTCACACGCAGTGCTACTGTGAATGCTCACTACCAGTAAACCAGGTGATACGCAAGTCACTCACACAACTTTCTAAGTTTCTTAAGCAGATTGCACGATACTGTGATCATGATGCCTACTGGAGTATGGAGGTAACAGAACATCGAGTACAAAATTTAACTCCATATAAGAGGTAACCAAAAAAGTTTCAGGGAAAACTGACAATTAAAATAAGCTAACCAACAAACAGAAAAAAAAATAACAATCTGGCTTACCATTGAGGAATAAGATGCAGCTATCAGCATCCTTTTCCGCACATGCCTGTGCAAGAGCTTTTTCAGCACTTGCAAAGTCCTCGTCCCGCATAAAACACTGAGCACATGCTAGATTAAAAAGAGATGGCCATTTTGATGGGTTGCTACCATTCCTTTCAATGCATTCTTTCAGATTTATCTCTATTTCATCAGAGCCACGGTTCACTGAACATAAAGATTCAAGTTGCTTGAGCATTACCCAGCCAACCTCAGTATTCGTGCGGTTCTGCAAGCATTTCATGTATTCCTTCCTGGAGTTCGAAAGATCGCCTTGCACCACATAAGCCCGACACAGTTGCAAGTGTGCAAAGAAAGTATCCACACTCGGAGGAGCAACTCTTAGAGCATCTGTAACTTGAGCAATGCCGTTTTCATAGTCATCAGATTGCAAACTAACCTCTGAAGACAAAAGAAGTAGCAAGTACTTCTCATAAAGGATGAGTTTATGCTCTTGTGAATTGCTACTGCTGGACATAATTTGTAAAACCAGCCTCTTCAAAGTGGCACAAATATGTTTGGGGTACTTCTCTTCACGTGCTTTTTGGAAAATAGCAAGCACAAGCAAGTAGCGTGCATCTTGGTTCCATGGTTCTTGATGGACCAACCTTCAAATGAAGTTACATCTTAGTTTGCCAACCAAAGCCAAATAAGTATAATGTTGTCAATGTCGTAAGTTGGAAAAAAACATAGCTTTGCAGGTTGCGTATTCCATTGTATTGACTTAGGTACTGGTCTTCACATGTTGGGAATGAGAACTTTGGATAAGAGGTGCAGGTAGCATAGCAAGACATTGTTGCACAAGCTTGAATTTGATGCGGAGACCTTAGACCCCTATTAGATGTGTGCCCATGGGACAACGGAGTAACCCTTACTGCTTTGTGAGAAGCAGTCCAATCTCCGCTCGACAGCAGCAGAGATCCAAGATGGTTTCTGCAGCATGCAACGAAGGCAACATTATGATGAATATAGTCATAGTCATGGTTTACTGTCCCAGGGAAGATGTTACCTTACTAAACTGCAGTCAGGATACATGTGTAGAACCTTTTTCAGGTAAGACAAACCACCCTCGACCCCTAAACAGTTGTTTGATTCCCCACCAAACTACAAGCGAAATTTAATCTATATTATTACAACTAGCATACAACCAAAAAAAGGAAGAATAAAATCCACCAAGTACCAAAAACAATTAGGGTACTTACTGCCTTCCCCAGAGCAATATTTGAGTGGACTTCACTCATCACGTCATAGGATGTAAGTCTAGGAGGCGTACTCAAGTGAGGTAACTGAAAACGCTTGCTTGGCTGCAAAGCATCTAATGCAGAGATGATGAATTTCAACTCTCTGTTATAACTGGGTTGACCAGGGAGTGTATGAATGACCGAAGCTGCAGAATCCTTCCCAGCTATGTTGTATGCTAAGGTGCATATGAATCCCAATGCCCCAGTTGCACTCTCCTGCTTCATATTAGATAAGTTTTCAGCCAAGTTTTGTGATATGGAAAGAGCTTCATCATGCCGTCCAAGTTTCCACAGTGCAAGAGCATATACTTGCAATCCATCAACGTTCAGCAGTCCTAGAAATTTGAGATGACCCGTTAGTGTGTACTACCTCTGTAAACTAATATAAGAGCGTTTAGATCACTACTTTAGTATTCTAAACGCTCTTATATTAGTTTACGGAGGGAGTATGTTGTATATAGCATGTGCGAAATAAATTGATATAATAGTATAATATGCTTGCCATGCATGTTTGTTCAATTCACAAGAAAAATAGGAAATATAAGCTTTCAGTTGCTTGAAGTGGAAACTAAACAGACCTTGTGTTTTCAACTCTTCGCACTCGCACACTGCATCAGTTGCAAGACCAGCCTGCGGTCAATGCGATGATTTTAATTAAAGAAGTGGAAGTGCTTATGGGGAATTAAAAGGATAACCACCTAACTATAAGATTCATAAGTACTCCCTCTGTAAACTAATATAACAGCGTTTAGATCGCTAAAGTAGTGATCTAAATGCTCTTATATTAGTTTACAGAGGGAGTACCACACTAGGAACAGCAAGCTTATTACAGATACAGAAGTCACAGTAAACACATTTTTTCAGATTTACAGTAAACAGCATGATTTAAGCTTCTTGCTCTGAAATAAATAATTTTATCAAACCATGTGATAGTATTCTTACCTTACATAGTGATCGGGCAAGATTCACTGAAACATCAACAAAAGGATATCTATTGTCTAACTTGGACCCGCGCACCATGTCTAAAGCAAATTTCGCATGTTGGTAAGACGTGATTGCAGATTGAAAATCTGATCGCACTTCAGAGACCAGGCCATTTATATTGTGTGATTCTGGGTAATGAGGCGCTCGCTGAACAGCCTGTCTTACAGCCATCAATACCTACACAACATAAAGCACCACATACACAGAGACTGACATGTCAAAGAAGGAAAAGAAGCATGTAATAAGTGTAAACAACATAAGCATTGCTCAAGAAAGATTACATATACATAACCTGGTCTCTAAATACCCAAACCCAAGCACTAACTTATGTAGGCATAGGTATAAACATGTGCCTAGTGAAACCATCTGTAGCACTAACTTAGTGACAATGCCAACAATTCAACAACACTATGATGTAAAGATGAGACCATATAATAACTACCACCAGGTTAAACGGCTGCTTTAAAAAAACATCACTTCATTTTGAGCATGAAGTGGCCAATATTTACTTCGAAATTAACTTTCAACAACACCAGAAAAATGAAATTGAACATACCTGAGGTGACAGAAGTTCACCAGAACAAGCTGCAATTGTTCCAAGGCCAATCTGGAACTCTGGCAGCTATGCAAATATGACATGAGAATGAGATAAAACTAAAGTACGGAAATAACTAAGCAAAGTATTAAATTACATTAATAATAACAGACAGCTCAGTAAATTGTACTTACAGGTAGTATCTGCACAGCTCTCAAGCAGCTTTCATAAGACTCATTTACTGCACCAGCCCTTTAAGATCATGCCAAAGATTAAATAATTGTAAGCAAAAATTAAGTGCAGCAGTATAAGGGCCTTTTTGGCTTTCAGCAAAAGATGTAGGGGATGGTTACCTAGATTGGTGATTGTTTTCTGCCGACATTCCAGCCCATGGCAAGGCCAATGATGGATCAATGCTTCGAGCTCGATCAAATGCTTGTCTGGCCAATTGCTTGTGACCTGATTGTCTGTAAATCTGAAGGTCCAAATTTTAGTTACCTTCCTACTAGTAAAAAGAGCCAACCAGGCAACCAACTACTGCATAAATAGCAGTACCTTTCCAAGGTATGCCCAAGCTTCAGAGAGAGACGTATCCAACTGCAGTGCCCTGATAAGAGAATGCTGCTTTAAAGCCTGATTACTTGAGACTGAACCCAATGTAACCCAGAAATCCTTATTAACTGGTTCCAGCATCAAACCACCCAATGACATTTTTTCTGGAAGCTCCCTGTTGTACAGAAAACATAGTGTGTCATCAGAAATCTCCCAAACAAAGCGAGCATCTGATGAGCAAAGAAGTTTACCAAACAATGGGGTCTACAGAGTTATTTTCCTCCATGGTACAAATGAGATCAAGACAAATAGCAGTATCAATGTGAATATTAGCTTCCCAAGGAGTGAGGCGCAAAGCTCGTTGATATGAGAGTTTTGCACTATTTGCAGCTGACAAACATGTATTTCTCCACTGAAGGACGGAAGCTTTGAAATTTTGTTCATCCATGCCCCTCTTAATATGCCTATCCTCCCACGGAGAACACCTTGCAAGTGCGAGCTGACATAAAATGTGAGACATATGATTGAATACTTCAAGTTATAAGGTGCCAAGTAAATTTAGGTGATCAATTAATGGTAATAGAGGTACCTGAGTATCTGCATGCAATTTCCAAACACAGGAAAGGTTTCCAGTCAAGGAAGTGCAAACTTTAGCAGTTTCTGATGCTTCCTACATTAAACAACACCCAGGTGATACATGGACATGAAATGCTATTGATTCAGAACAAAGTATCATATACCAAAATACCTTCAGCAGATTAGCTGCCCAGGTAAAGGCCCCAATAGTTACACAATGCTTTGACCACGCAAGCAATGCCGAGGCAAGTCCAAAGTATGCAGAATGATTATGAGGAGCCATCTCCACGGCAGAACGGAACTGTTCGACTCCCTAATATTGTGTAAAGTACAATATCACAGAAGTTATTACCGGTAGCAGCAGCAGAGTCATAGATGCTTAAATTGGTCTTTGCTAATCAAAACCCGTAGGTATCCAACACAACTGATTAACTGAAAAAACTTCCTACCTTTCTGAAATAGCCAAGCATTAGCTGGATGTTTCCACTTTCAATCAAAGCAAAGACCCTGGAACTATCAAGTTCAATAGCTCGCCCATATGACTGCCAACCAAAACTGAAGTAAGCATATTCAGAAGACTCACTACAACACTAAATTGTTTATGATCCTCGAAAGTGAAAACAGCACACCTTTACTGCAGCAGTAAACATGCCCAAACGGTGGTAAGCCAGACCAAGTGCCTAATACCAAATATGGAATGTTAAACCAAATACATTGTAAAGACAGAATGAACGCATGACTTGGGTTTCATCAACTTTGACAAGGAAATAAAACACGCACCTCCCATAAATCCGCACATGTTGGGTAACCTCGTATTGAGTGTTGAAGGCTCTGTATAGCATCTGACCACTTCTTTTGATGAACCTAAATTTGCCATATCGTGTCAATACTTACCATGGATATGTTCCGTTACGCAGTTTACAGAAAAGATAATCACAAGAAAACTGTTAACAAATTATACACACAAGCTTAACCTTATCAGTTTAAAGTATAAACAAAGAACACTCGTAGCTCCTTGATTCAAGGAAACAAAACAGCACAATTGTTAAAGCCTAGAAAGGGCTATAAGCCTAGTCATTGAAGGATAGACAGGCATAACAAGATCTGAAATATCTCTAGGGTCGGAACAAAAAAGGGGTTGAGCACCAGGAAGGAACAGTCACCCAAAGGGCCAGACTGCCAAATGACCTGGGGAGAACCCTCTGAACTGGTCGATTAAAACGAGCAGGTGACGCATGTGAAGCAGGCTCCCAAAAGGCATCAGAACATTTGATATTTTTATGATAAGCGCATTTCAGACAACTGTTTTACTGCTGCTTTGGAACTTGTTTTGTTTTATACTTCTATTGATGCAGCAGCGCAAAAAAAAAAAGGTGAAAAGGACAAGCCAGTACCCCATTGTTTTACTCTATGTACCTTGGTAAGCCAGTATGGAAGTATGCACTGCCCACATGTCTTTGCAGTGATGTACTGATGTCCACTAGAGGCACAATTGACTCTTCAACGTCCTCTCTATCAGTATTGCATAGTTGGCACCAACTCTGAGCTGCCCTTTCCTAGAATCAGCCACCTCGACTTTACAGCTTATACTGTGCCTTCAATTCACTTCAGCAAAACCAACTGGTGTGCTAACTAGGTTCAATAGCCCCATGGCAGTACTTAAGATTTCAGATCAAACATAAAACGAGGGTTCTATTTACTCTTTAGTTCCACCATTTGTAATCTCCTGATGTATTGACCATGTATAGTTTTATGAATCTGCCTATGCTCATTATTTTTGCTCTTAGTTTAGTATCTATCTATATAGTGTACTGTGTAAGAGTAAATATGGATATTGTGCGTTGGCAATGGCACGATGCTACATCCAATGGTCAAGTCAAGATCGGGCAAATCCTGCTGTTTAAAACCCTTGGAACAAACCCTTAGTACACCAGATCATGTCACATTGTATTTCAGGATGGTAGTTACACGGAACATTCACCGGCAGCAAGCACTACTGGCGCTGGAACATTGCAGCGTGTGGTGATGCCGATGGCCCAATTTTGACAGATAAACTGTTTGGATTTTATCGGCCCATAATTGCATAGAGATTAGGGATTTCAGTATCACTGTGCACAGATGGGGCTAATTAAACATACTTGTATATATAAAGCATACTGATGCATATTTATTTTTTACCATATTTCTAATCATAAAAACGCTACGCGAAGTCACGTGTATTTTGCCTATAATAAAATTGAGGAATATAACACACAAAGCAACAAGTAATAACAAACATTACTTGTAGAGTTGTACATCACCTATTCAGCAATAAGTACCAAACTTAAT
Source organism: Triticum aestivum (assembly GCF_018294505.1). Taxonomy (NCBI): domain Eukaryota; kingdom Viridiplantae; phylum Streptophyta; class Magnoliopsida; order Poales; family Poaceae; genus Triticum; species Triticum aestivum. Next base: position 404,162,570 of record NC_057795.1, read on the forward strand.
CCTGAATGACCTATTGCTGGTGGATTTTGCTTATCAGCAGTATGGATTTTGCTTATCGGCAGTATGTACTCCGTATTCGATTATCCCTCACTGTACATGAGATGAAAATATGTACCATAAAAGGAAAATTTAAACCAGCAGTACTGAGGAGTGATCCCTGGTCGAACAGGTGACTCATTGAACCAAGACCTTAAGCAGTTTGATGACCAGGCTGATTATACCATAACTAAACCTATACAGCATACCTAAGAAACTACTGCAAGAAGGTCATTCGATGGTTCCTACTGATGTAGTTCCTGCTAAACATCTTCTGTTATTATCAGATAATTTCATTATGCTATCACACCTACAAACCTCGTCGCTGATTTATAGAAAAGTATTAACAGAGAAAAAGATTATTGAAAATTCCTGCTTCCCTATCTAATCTCTACAGGACAAAGGCCTGAAGTTCTCTCTAACTAATGCCTATTGGCTTTGCTTCCATAGACTCTAAATTAGGAGGTTCCGGCCCAATTCAAATGTATCCATTCAATCGAAATGAATCCTTCAAATTTGCACATGATGTTGCCATGATCACTTCATCAAGCAATATAAAATGAGTAAAAGCAGCTGTCACTCGAGTGCACCTGCAAGTAGCCGAGTCTCCGGAAGGCCCAAAATGCGCGCGGCGACTTGCCGGCAGCCTCCTTGCACACGGCGAGCTCCAGGCTCTCCTTCCCCTCCGCGTCAAGCAAATCGCAGAGCGCCTCCTGCACTCACCAGCCACCAGACAGAGACAGGCCGCGTCAAAACACCACCGCGAGCAAACCAACCAACAAACGACTTCAATGCAACACGCAGCGCATGTGTGTGCGCCCGCATTCAACCGCACCCACCCCGGCCTCGGCGTCGTCGGGGTCGAGGGCCACGGCCCGCTGGTAGCACCTGGCCGCGCGCTGCGCGTCGCCGGCGCGGGCGTAGTGGTGGCCGAGGGAGCGGAAGTGCCCGCCGTCGTTGGGGTTCAGCTTGGCGGCCGCGAGGAGGCGCTCGGCCTCCTCCTCCGCGCCCTGCTTCGCCGCGGGGGCGGACATGGGGGCCGGCGGGCGGGTGGGCAGAGCTGAACCCTCGGAATCTCTGGAGAAGGAGGTGCTGCGGTGCTACTGGTACTCCGCCGAGCAGCAAACGAATCAGCGGCAGACTGGGATGGGATTGAAGGATGAATGAATCCAACTTGGAGTGGATCTCCGCGCCCCCACTCTACGCCGGTACAGTGGAGCGTTGGAGGAGGAGGAGGCTGAGGGAGGGATTTTCTTCGGGCCGGTGGTGCTCCGGTGGAGGGCGGAGAGGGTAAGAGGAGGGGAAGAGGGAAAGTAAAAGCACTGTTGGGACTTGGGCCAGGAACTTGAGGCCCAGATCGACCGGACAATGGCCCGGTGGACATGTGATTGTGTGGATAGACTTTGATGTAACCCTAAAAAAGTGACGTGACAATGGCCCATTTTGGTTCTCGGATGTATATGCTCTCGGATGAACAGTAAATTTAAAATAAATGTAGTGTCAGAAACGCTGTTATATTATGTAACGGAGTGAGTAGTAAATATAATTTAAAATTTCTATTTTTTAGATGTTTTTGTAACAAGTGTGCTTGACAATTTTTATGCTGGAATAGCAGTGTTTCGTCAGTGAAAGAAACAAAAGTGAATGTAACATTTGAAGGTAACAATTGACGCTTGACTTATTTATTTATTTTTTGCAGAGGTCAAACGCTTAAGCTTTTCACCTAAAAATTTGCATGTAGCATTTTGAGTGTGACAATGAACTCATGTAATTTTTTATATTCTTTTTGAATTTACAGAAAACATTTTTGATGCGCAGGAGCATATGCTCCCAAAAGACGAAATGAATTTCTGTGTGTGAACAGAGTAACAATAGAGTAATTATTTGAGGGAGGTCTAGTTTGCCCACCGCAACTTTTTTTCAGGGTTGATGTAACAACTTACGGCATCCCTAGCCATCAAAAGTTAAATATGGAGAGAAAAATATGCTAACCCAACAAGTCAAAAATAATGAAGACAAAGGCAAAGAAAGAAGAAAAGAGCAGGCCTTGAGTATATGCTAAGATCACACTTTTATCTTTATATGATCTGAAACCATTTCATTTTCTCAATTTTTCACATTGGTGACCTTCCACTTAAACCATTAAACGTAAGCCATTGCTGGCAATCTTTGTACCGTATATAGTGCTACCAATCGTCAGAGTTTCTCAATGCCAATGTGGCACATGACCAACACTAACAAACTGATGATCGAATGATAATCACGATGATCTTTTTTAGAGAGCGTGCAATGAACTAAGCCAAATGAATATGGTCATGTTCAATTGATGGCACAATCACATTAATCATTTGAGAAGCTACACGCACTAGAAGAACGCCCGTGCGTTGCAACGGGGCCGTATTAACTTTAAGAGTTCAATATTACGATATTGGCGACCTTTTTTATCATCAAATCCTCACACACACACACACTCCCCCCTCCCTCTTCCTCACTCTCTCTCTCTAACACACACACATAGCCTATTCTCCCCATTAATAAGACTTACTCAATTGCAATAATGTGTGGACTTGTGGTGAGCTTGACTAAACTAATGGATAGTGTGATATATTCTCCAATCATTTAACAATGAAATTTCAGAAATGGGAAGATTATGTAACACCTCAAGTCGTTAGCTACAGTGACCTCCCCCTAATGATGTCATGTCATCAGGCTTGCTAAGCCAAACTGCCACTTGATAAAAATCAAAGCCCAATTCAAATTTAAAATAAAGTCAAATAATTTATTTCGTCAAACAGTAAAACTAAAATGTACACCATATTCTATAAATTCCACTGATCTTTGACATGTTGAGCCCAACATTATTTGACCCAAAAATTAAATCCTGTCAAATTAATAAGAGGTCCAATAGTAGTTAAAATAACCAATTAAACATAAACCTAATTTTATGTATTTTCTTTTGGCCCCAAACTTTTTGTGCCACCTAAAAATATTGTGCTCGAATTGTGTGCATAGTTTCACAATTAACAAAATCCATTTAGTTGATATAAGAATAAATAGAAAACGGTGTTAAAAAGGAGAAACGGATTAGAATACATTAAAAACCAAAAGGACGATGAAAAAGGGGATTCCCCCTACCCTACTTCATCTGCCTCCGCTACTTCATCTGCGCCAACGAGATCAAGTCCAGCACCCCCAGATCGACATCGTTGCCATCTTCCTCAACCTTCGGCCACCGCGACATTGCCGTTCGATCCGCGCCGCCCCGAGCTCCCCTGTCTTCCCCTAGGGTGTCATTGACACCGTCGTGATCTCCTCTTGCCTTTCCCCAGTTTCCCCTTTCGTTTGCTCTCGTTAGGTATTTCGCCGTGGCCGAGAACCGCCGTCCGCCATGGCCATTGCAGGGGTAGCCACTGAGCTCCTCGGATAACCCCGTGGCACATGCCCGCTCCTATGCGCGCCCATGCCCGAGCCTTCAGCTCTTCTTCTGCGCTCGCGGGGCCACTCCCTATCTGGCTCTCCATGCCCACGCACGTGCCACACCGTGTCCGTCGCGCCCGCTGTTGCCATCACGCTCGCCATAGCCACCGCACCACTGTGCCCCGCACGACGCACACCCTGCCCGCGCGTCACACTCTCGCTGGTTGCGCTCGCCCCGTCTGCTGCCGCCTATCCCTTCGCTCGCCCCGTTGTCGCGCCCCTGCTTCGCGTCGCCTCCTCTCACGGCCATCTTCTGCCGGCCGCATCTCTGCCCTCCACCGCAGGCCGCTCGCCTCGCCTGCTGCGTGCTTCTTCCTGCTGCTATGCGCTGCTCTACCACTGGTATGCTGTTGCGCCATGCCCTCGTCACCACCGTGGACAAACGTGGCAGAGGGATTGTCAATGGAGTACGAGGAGGAGGTGGCGGAGAAGGTGTGGAGAGGCAAGAGGTCTAGGGTGGCGTCAGCTAGCTGTGGTGGAGGTGATTATGCGAGAAGGAGCCGGAGCGGAAGGAGAGGTCACAATTGGAAAGAATCGCAAAAAAATCATAACCCGGAGATCTCAAAAAATGCTAATATCGATGGAGGGATGATTTCCTTTAATAGGTGGAAAACATAGGAAATATTGGATGTTATCAAGGAAAGGTAAAAATTTAGGAAAGTTAGGATTTTGAACTGATTTCTATGCAAATGGGGTTTTATTGTTTGGTAACATGATATCAGTACCTGCCCGTTTGTGACGTGTCTGATTAGAAAAGTTTGCAAATGTTAAGAAACTATTTATTGGGAGGAAAGTTTGTGACGTGTCTGTTATTTGTTTCCTAAAAAAAATTTCACTAATGAGAGAAATCGATTGATTTAGATAAGTTAGGAAAGTTAGATTCAAATCTATTATTTGTTTCTTAAAATTTTGTTATTTGTTTCCTAAGAAAAATTGAACCAATAAAAGGAATTGATTAATATGAATAATTTAAGGAAGTTAGATCCGTGATTTGTTATACGTTAGGAAAGTCCTGGTTGTAATAAAGAGTGGAGAGAAAAATAAACCGATGGACCAGGATGGGAGGGGGTGGTGGGAGGAGAGACGAGAAAAATCAGCGAAAATAAACCATGGAGACTATTCACCAACTGCTCCATTAAAAGTAGAGATATGCATCATAATGTGAATAGATAAATCACATTACAAATATCATCGATATGCACCCAATAAATTAACTACCATATTCAGCATACACAGAAATGGCAAGAAGTTTTTTGCGTCGTTGTTTTTTGAGAAAAGGGAATCAAACATGGTCGAGTCACCGGCCCACATCATTTTTCCCTTAGGTTCTCCTCACGCTTCCCCCGTCGACCATATTTATACCAAATATGGTAAGATTTTATCTAAAAGAAAAAAAGTCAATTTTACTACCCTGAACAAAGTTGGTGGTTCACATCACCCCCCCTCTAATTTATTTTTCTGCCGCTTTCACCCCCTGATCAAACCCATACCGGACAAAAAGACATGGGTGCTTTCTCTCGACCTGGAGCTGACGTGGCGGTGGTCAACGGTGGTTTTTCCGGCTGGTGTGGTAGAGTTGCCCCCACCGTGGGAAGAATTCCCCATTCTTTCTTTCTCTCCCGCAACGAAATTCCTAACCCTAGCTTCCATGGCGGCGGCAGCGTTACCTCCACCACCGTGTCCGTCAATGGCGTGAGCGCTGACTGTTGGGGAACGTAGTAATTCAAAAAAATCCTATGATCACACAAGATCTATCTAGCAGATACATAGCAACGAGACAAGAGAGTGTGTCCATGTACCCTCGTAGACCGAAAGCGGAAGCGTTTAGTAACGCAGTTGAAAGATCGAGGATGTCGCCTAGAGGGGGGTGAATAGGCACTTTAAAATAATTACGGTTAAGGCTTGAACAAATGCGGAATAAACCTAGCGGTTAGTTTGTCAAGCACAAAACCTAAAACAACTAGGCTCACCTAAGTGCACCAACAACTTATGCTAAGCAAGATAAGCAACTTTGTGATAGCAAGATATATGACAAAGAACAATATGGCTACCACAAAGTAAAGTGCATAAGTAAAGAGCTCAGGTAAGAGATAACCGAGGCACGCGGAGACGACGATGTATCCCGAAGTTCACACCCTTGCGGATGCTAATCTCCGTTTGAAGCGGTGTGGAGGCACAATGCTCTCCAAAAAGCCACTAGGGCCACTGTAATCTCCTCGCGCCCTCGCACAATGCAAGATGTCGTGATTCCACTAAGGGACCCTTGAGGGCGGTTACCGAACCCGTACAAATGGCAACCCTTGGGGCGGTCACCGAACCCGTACACTTTGGCAAACCTTGGGGGAGGTCACCGGAACCCGTCAAATTGCTCGGGGCAATCTCCACAACCTAATTCGAGACCCCGACGCTTGCCCGGAGCTTTACACCATAATGATTGAGCTCCGAACACCACCAACCATCTAGGGCGCCAAGGCACCCAAGAGGAACAAGCTCTAGGGTGCCCAAACACCCAAGAGTAATAAGCTTCTCAAACTTCACTTCCACGTATCACCGTGGAGAACTCAAACCAATGCACCAAATGCAATGGCAAGGGCACACGGAGTGCCCAAGTCCTTCTCTCCCAAATCCCACTAAAGCAACTAATGCTAGGGAGGAAAATGAGAGGAAGAACGAAAGAAGAACATGAAGAACTCCAAGATCTAGATCCAAGGGGTTCCCCTCACTTAGAGGAGAAAGTGATTGGTGGAAACGTGGATCTAGATCTCCTCTCTCTTTTCCCTCAAGAACTAGCAAGAATCATAGGAGGGATTGAGAGTTAGCAAGCTCGAAGAAGGTCAACAATGGAGGAAGAACACGAGCTCAAAGGATAAGGTTCAATGGGGAAGAAGACCCCCTTTTATAGGTGGGGGAAAATCCAACCCTTATGCTCACAGCCCGCACATAGCGGTACTACCCCTTTGAAACACAACAGCGAGGAGGCAAAAAGGCCAGAAGAACCATCGGAGCGGTAGTACCGCTTGACCTCACGGTACTACCGCTAGGGGTAGCGGTACTACTACTAAGGGTAGCGGTACTACTGCTTGCGAGCGGTACTAAAAAATTACATCCGGGCCTACCACCGCAGGACTTGGGACGAGTTTTTGGTCTGGAGCGGTACTACCGCTGTAGGAGCCGCGGTAGTACCGCTCTAGAGCGGTAGTAAAAAATTACATCCGTTCCAATTCGCGGTAGTACCGCTGCAGCCTTTTCAGAACACCAAAACTGCCACAACTTTTGCAAATGGACTCCGAATTCGATGAAACCAAATTTGTTGGAAAGCTAGCGACAAGGGCTAACACAATATTGAAAGAAATATCAATAAGAAGCAAATTAGAAAAGGCCCATAAGAAAATGGTGAGAACCCTTCCTCGGATAAGACCGGTAAAACCTCCAACACCGAAAACATCATAGTAGACGCATGCGAACTCCGTTTTTGATGAACTCAAGCTTGTCATCAAGATGACCATAAGCTCTAAGACTCAAAGAGAGAACCAAACAAGAACCAAGAAACATGATGCAAGGATGCAATGGTTTGAGCTCTCTACTAATGATACGATCAAGCTACCAACTTGAGAGCCCCTTGATAGTATGGCAAACGATCCTATAACCCGGTCTCCCAACTACCACCATGAGACCGGTAAAATAGAAAACCTATCAAGGGAAAACCTTTGCCTTGCACATGGTCCACTTGAGCTAGATGATGACGATCTTGACTCCCTCAAGTTGGACCACCTTTCTTGATTGCGTTGGCTCGATGAAGACTAGATGATTGCTCCCCCATAGTCCACTATGGATGAGCCACTCTTCGAAACATCTTCACAAGTCCATTGACACCACAATGGATGGCAAGATTCAAGCACTTGATCTCTTCGTGATGCTCCACTTGAACTTGCACATGGCAATCTTGATGACGATCACCACTTGATGCCATCCTTTCCATGGGTTGTATGATATCTTCCTCTTGATGCAAGCCCATGGACACGTACCTAACCCCACATAGAACTCTCACATAGACCATGGGTTAGTACACAAAGTGCAATGGATAATGCTTACCATACCATGGGATCACTTGATCCCTCTCGGTACATCTTCTACGCTTTGTGAGTTGATCAACTTGATTCACTCTTGACTTAGTCTTGATCAACCTTGAATCTTTCCAACTCTCTTCATTTGGATGATGTCTTGAAGGTAAACATGAATGATCACATAATCTTCTTCTTCAAGACATGCTTGCAATAAACTCAACACTCACATGACCAATCTTTGGATAGTTCCTTAATAGCACCTTGGTCAACTCATAAACTCCTTGAAACCAACACATGGACTTCAAGAAAAGCCTATGGACAAATCCTTAAAATATAACTCAAGACAACCATTAGTCCATAGAGATTGTCATCAATTACCAAAACCAAACATGGGGGCACCGCATGTTCTTTCAATCTCCTCCATTTTGGTAATTGATGACAATCACTTTCAAGAGAGTTTATATAAGGAATTATGCATCACAATGCAATGCAGCAACCAATGATGCAGGAGAATGAGATGCAAATGCTTAGGAACAAAATCAAAGCAAGGAGAAAACTTTGAAACCTTCTCAACAAAACTCTCTAAAACTTCTCCCCCATTGGCATCGATTGCCAAAATGGGCGAAAAGCTTAGAAGGCCAAAATAAATTGTGGTCCTCCATAAATTGTGTATTTCTCAACAAGAGAGTGGAATGCAATACACATATCCAACTGTCAATACTTGGAGGAAGACAAACTATATTGAGGCCCAAAGATTGCAACAGAGAGATATGCCACAAAGACATAACAAAGAGAGACACAAGCAATCAGAAGATACCAATTGAAGCAAGCAATCAACGAATATCAATTGAACCAACTAGACCAATGATCCTACGTGCCACATGAATAAAGATATTATGATATGAGCAGAGGATTGTTCTAAAGAAACTAGAGAAGCTCCCTATGATTTGTGCACATCAAGAATTTTTGTATTTGGATACAAAGTGCACAAAATAGGATCATAGCTCCCCCAAAATCAATAGAAACTCACAACCAGTGCAAGTGGGCAAATAGGAGACAAAGCCTAGCACTTGCAACAAGCACATGGTTGAGCAACATGTAACAGAGGCGACTAAGAATAGGCTCAACCAACACCGATGTGTGTGAGTCAAGGCAATGCACTTGAGAAGACTAATGTACGGATGGGCATTAAGCATCAATATAGTCTTGAAAGAATGAGATACATGGTGCAAGGCATGTCATTCCCACACACAACTAGCAAACGGGTTCACAAGATCACTAATAAGCATATAAAGAACCTATGCTTGTGACAACCCATGGTGAAGATAGAAGATGAAAGCCTCATCAATACGAGGGATACCAAGATGGCAGCCTCGTAAAGATAAGCATGAGGAAATAATCTTCACCACACAAGAGTGCATCAAGATGCAACGATATAAGACACGCACTCAAGGAAAAAGCTTTCACGGAGCCACCAAAGAAATAACATAAGAAAGACAAGGTGGACGTGAAAGAAAGGATATCACCTAGAGATGTAATTTCTCTCAAGTGTATAAGGGTCTAGGTAAACGAAATCATGACGATATATATCTACAAAGAAGGATGTACACCCGAAATAGTTACAACACGAAGGAACAAGATATCCAAAAGTAAGTCATACATATACCAATAAGATATGCGCTTGGAAGCATAGCCCAAGGCTAGATACGGTCTTATTGTATATAAATAAATTCCTACCACACAACCATCAAAGACATCACAACTAGCAACAAGAGATCATTGTTGGGATGCTTTGAGAAAGGAAACAAGTATCACAAGAAAGAAAGAATAACATGCCATGATACAACCCACACACGATTGATGCCATAATGTGTGCATGTAGTAGATGATGATACTTGTTACCGAGATAGCACTGGAAGGATGTAGTAGATACCAATTGAAGGTAGAAAGTAGTTCATTGATCATCCTAGCTTGACTCCAATAAGCACATGGTGACAACACCTTCCTTTTGAATGAACCAAGTATCCAATGCATCTCCAATTGTTCCTAGAACAACAACACAAACAAAATGGCACCCAAACTCATTGGGACCAAAGAGTTAGAGAACCAACAATACATAGGACAAACTCCACATAGATATGTGCATATAGATATGAAAATGAATCTCATGCACATCTCATCCAATTTGAGACTTGGTGGAGTTTCCCCTATATATTGGGTTAAAGAAAGAAAACATGCCAAAGGAACTACATGAAGTTAAAATGCATGCTCAAGACTTTCAAGAATCAATACCAAAATACAAGGAAAAACCAAGTGAAAAGGATACCAAATGGAGAAATCATCACTTGGAAGATATCATTAAAATATACATCAAGGAATGAGATATCCATTGGAACACACAAAAAAAGATGTCAAACTCCCAAAGGAGAGGATGGTTCCAAACAAACCAAGCTCTCTACAAAGTTTCATGTTGGCACAAAGTACCAAAAGAAACGACTTGCCATCCACCAACACACACTTAATATGGATCACAATATGAGTGTTTTATAGAAAATAGGATAGATCCCCCAAGACTAGTGCATTATAGAGAATTTGCATTTGAATACAAAATGACAAGGTGGGATCACCACTTTCACTATATCTAGAAAACACTAAACAAGATCAAGAAAATAACAAGATCCACAAGTGGTATGGAAAACAATGGGAGTTGACACAATCCTAGGCACGAGATAAGGCCAATAAAAGCAAAGGCCAATGTAAAGATGATCAATAATTTCTACCACACATAAGTGAGTACCAATTGTCATAAGACAAGAAGTATTTGGAAATAATTCCCGTTGGTAGATAGCAAGGATATCCAACATCATCTTCACACCAAACACAAGCAAATTGCAACTTGTAGAGCTAACATGCCACCTAGAAACAAGATAATCTACAATATCAACACTAGGTGACAATATCTCAAATGTACACATTTTCTAGGCTAGTAATATACATAGCATATTACTCCCCCATAATGTGATACCAATGAAGAAAACTTAACAAGAGGCAATAAGAGGATCCAACAAGAGATAATTAATGGACAATTTAGAATTTGAATTTCTCATGAGAAGACATACCACATAGTGACTAGATAATCTTGTAATATCAATACTAGATGGTATTCCTCATGTACACACACTTATAGGAGTGTGAGGTGCATAAAGCACATCACTCCCCCATAATGGGATATTCCATTAATCTCTCACAAGAGCCAACTAAGATACAAACAAGATGCACAAAGGCTCAACACACAACTCACACGTACATGAAGTGCACACCAACATACATAAGCAAGTTGGAAGCGCAACATATACAAACACATGCAAGGAACAAAACCAAAACATGCAAGGGGGCAAGTAACTTTCAAAGTAAACAATTTAAGTACAAATTACCGCAAGGAGGCACATTGGATATAAGATAGAAACTTGATAATCCAATTGACTTGGCTTGTGACAAAAATAATGATGAAGTCCCCTTAATTCTTCATAATGTAGCCAAGTCTCCAATGCCCTCCAACAACACCTATTGATCAAGTTTGAGCTTGTTGGTCCCCAACCAAGTTGGGTCCTAAGAGGTTAGTCACAATAGGCTTGGCAACCCAAATGATTCTTTTCTTGACACCACTTTAAGTACCAACAAACTTGGCAAACACATTGCCAACCTTATCCTTCCCAAGAGAATAGATATCATCAATAGTAAATGGGTTGGATAAGTTACCACTAGTGCATGAAGAAGCGACGTGGCCTTTCTCACGACATAAGTAGCAACGTCTACTCTTCACTTTCTTCTCACTTGATTTCTCAACTTGAGAAGCATTAGCTTGAGTTTTCTTGGGAAGAGGCCTTTCTTCAACTTGAGGTTGAGCATGAAAGTGAACTTGTGGCCGCTTCCCTTGTTGCTTTTCACTAGTGGGCTTCTTCTTAAATGGGCAAGATCTAACATGATGCCCTTCTACTTTGCACTTGAAGCAAACAATCTTGGCCGAATTCTTGACTTTTTCTTGGCCCTTCCTTTTGTTCATCTTGGACTTCTTCTTCTTATTGGAGTTGAATCCAAGTCCACCTTTGTCATTGGGGGATTTTTGCGCACTCAAGATATTGTTGAGTGTGGATTTCCCTTGATGACTCTTTTCCAAGTCTTTCTTCAAAGAAGTGACTTGGGCCTTGAGCTCTTTGATTTCCTCTACATGGTTAGTCTCAACACAAGTACTAGAGGAAGTATAAGCTTCATCGTTAGAGCAATAAGGCAAGGAAAGCAATTCATCACAAGATGTACCAACATTGTGAGTAGATGAATTACAAGGACTAGCACATGGCAATATACTATTTTGACTAGAAGTAGTGCTAGTATCCACATGAGGCTCACTAGATGTTACCTTAGCAATCATGGCCTCATGAGCTATCTTTAGCACACTGGGATACTAGAAGATCATCATGAGAGCTTGAGAGCTTTTCATGACTTTCTTCCAATTTCCCATAATTGCTAGATAGCACCTCAAGTTGAGCCCGTAGCTCAGCATTCTCCTTCAAAATGGATGCTTCACAAGTAATAGAGTTAGTAGCACAAGTATCATCATTTACAACAATAGGAGAGGACAACTTGGCAAGCTCTTTTAAATAAGAAGCTTCAAGTTGGGCATGAGACTCGGTGAGTTTGATGAGCTCACCCTTGATGATCCTTGAGCCATTTTCGAGGTGCTCAAAATCCTCAAGGAGTCTAGCATGAGAAACTTCAAGCTTAGCATTTTTAGTTTTGAAATCATTGGCCACCTCAAGAGCTCTATCATGAGATTCCCTCACTCTAGATAATTCTAGAGCAAAAGTCTCCTCAAGAGATTCAGAGGTGGTTTGTTCATGTTCAAGAGCTTGAGATAGATCCGCGATCTCATTTGCGTAATCACGCCCATGAGCTTCCATTTTCTCAATGGTGGCCTCATGCTCCTCTAGATGAGATTCCAACTCCTCAATGTATTTCTTGCCATCAATGGCAATGGACATTATTTCCATGAAGTTGGAACAAGCAATTTTATTTTTATGAAGAGCTTTAAAAATCATTTCCCCCTTAGTTTTTAAGGAGGCAACATTATCATTCTCTTCATCATTATCCTCATCATCATTAGCATCAACATCATCATCAAGAGACATATTGGGGTACAAAGTAGGAGATACCTTTGACGCCTTAGCCATAAGGCAAAAATCAATAGATGATGATGTAGGATCCCTTGAGGCACCATTAAACACCACATCTTGTTCCATGGAGTGTTCGGTTTCCTCTACATTGTTAGCACAACAATTCGAGGAAATAGATGCATTTTTATCATGGCAACAAGACATAGCAAGCATATCATCATGAGATTTAGTCAAGCAATTTCTACATGATATGCAAGAACTATCAACACAAGCATGTGAAACATTTGGAGTGCTCGAAGTGTTAAAGCCCAAAGAAGGAGCATTGCAATAATATAGTGATGAAGGATCATCCACAATAAGCATACTATCATCATTGCAATGACCAACACTACTCACCATATCATTACCTTGTGGCAAACCACATGTAGGTGAAGTAGAAGAAGTTGAGAAGACTATACGACCAGAGGTGGAGGGAGAACAATCACCCCCACAAATCTTGGACACACCATATTTATCTTGAAGCTTCGTCCACAACTCATGAGCATCCCGGAACGGCATGAGTTGAAATATAACTACATTGCTTAAAGCATCGAAAAGAACATTAGAAGCTTGAGCATTGAGATAAGAGTTTTTCTCATCCTCTAAAGATAATCTTTGGGGATCCTTTGGAGGAGAAAAACCGATATCTACAATTCACTCTAAATTTGGGTCCATGACCCTAAAGAGATTAAGCATGCGAATTACCCAAACATCAAAATTTGTGCCATCAAAACTAAGAGTGTCAGAGAATCCTAATCCCCTAGTCGACATCTTTACTCTCTAGGCGGTAAAGCCTAATAAAGAGAGACGAGGCTCTGATACCAATTGAAAGATCGAGGATGTCACCTAGAGGGGGGGGGGTGAATAGGCGCTTTAAAATAATTACGGCTAAGGCTTGAACGAATGCGGAATAAACCTAGCGGTTAATTTGTCAAGCACAAAACCTAAAACAACTAGACTCACCTAAGTGCACCAACAACTTATGCTAAGCAAGATAAGCAACTATGTGATAGCAAGATATATGACAAAGAACAATATGGGTACCACAAAGTAAAGTGCATAAGTAAAGGGCTCGGGTAAGAGATAACCGAGGCACGCGGAGACGATGATGTATCCCGAAGTTCACACCCTTGCGGATGCTAATCTCCATTTGGAGCGGTGTGGAGGCACAATGCTCCCCAAGAAGCCACTAGGGCCGCTGTCGGTGTCAAAACCGGCGGATCTCGGGTAGGGGGTCCCGAACTGTGCGTCTAGGCGGATGGTAACAGGAGATGAGGGACACGATGTTTTTACCCAGGTTCGGGCCCTCTTGATGGAGGTAAAACCCTACGTCCTGCTTGATTAATATTGATGATGTGGGTTACAAGAGTAGATCTACCACGAGATCAAGGAGGCTAAACCCTAGAAGCTAGCCTATGGTATGATTGTTGTTCGTCCTATGGACTAAAGCCATCCGGTTTATATAGACACCGGAGAGGGCTAGGGTTACACAGAGTCGGTTACAATGGTAGGAGATCTACATATCCGTATCACCAAGCTTGCCTTCCACGCCAAGGAAAGTCCCATCCGGACACGGGACGAAGTCTTCAATCTTGTATCTTCATAGTCTTGGAGTCCGGCAGATGATGATAGTTCGGCTATCCGGACACCCCCTAGTCTGGGACTCCCTAAGTAGCCCCTGAACCAGGCTTTAATGACGACGAGTCCGGCGCGCATATTGTCTTCGGCATTGCAAGGCGGGTTCCTCCTCCGAATAATTTATAGAAGATTGTGAACACCAGGATAGTGTCCGGCTCTGCAAAATAAATTCCACATACAACCATAGAGAGAATAATATTACACAAGTTCAATCTGCTGACATATTTTGTGGCGTAACGTCACACCACTACCAAGCCTTCAAATTGTTTTTATTGTCCCATCTTAGCGCGTTTAGTGAGGCGGTTTCCTTGGCACGTCTTGTCGAAGCAGAGATCGTGTTCCCCTTATTCCGGGATTCCCATCAATACGAACGTGGGTAACCCAACTGCGCCATCGATTGCGGCGCTTGGGAGATAAGCGAGTTTTATCAGGCCGGTGGGGACGCATGTTTCCGTCCGCCCATATAAGGGGATAAAGATCCAACCTTTTTACTTGCGCCTTCTTCCTCCTTGGCTTATCCATCTCTGCGAACTCGAGCTCTAGCGCCCAAGCCCGCACATCTCACCTCAACCTTCTCCAAATATGTCCGGAGTGGGAGGCAAGTGGATGGCCTCCTCCGTCACGGAGGGGCATATCCAGAAGCTGCGCAGCGCCGGATACTTGTCCAGCGACATCGCGCATCGGCTCCCCGACGAGGGAGAGCTCATCCCCACCCCCAGGCCCCATGAGAGGGTAGTATTCCTTCCTCATTTCCTCCGCGGACTGGGCTTCCCACTTCATCCCTTTGTCCGGGGGCTCATGTTCTACTACGGCCTAGATTTCCATGATCTGGCCCCGAATTTTATTCTCAACATCTCGGTGTTTATCGTCGTGTGCGAGGCCTTCCTCTGCATCCGGCCTCACTTCGGCTTGTCGCTCAAGACCTTCAGTGTCAAGCCGAAGGTTGTGAAGGGCAGCCAAGCGGAGTGCGGAGGCGCCATGGTGGGCAGGATGTCCCACGTTACGTGGCTGGAGGGCACTTTTCTGGAAACCATCAAGGGGTGGCAATCGGGGTGGTTCTACATCACCGAGCCGCGTGATCCCGAATGGGCAGTGGCCCCCGAATTCAGATCCGGCATCCCCATACGGCTCACCTCCTAGAAAGAGAGTGGCCGGATCTGGGGGGATTCGGAGGAGCTGACCGGACTCCAAGCCTGTATCCAGAAGCTGGTGGACAAGAAGCTCAAGCTTGTCAACGTAGTCCAGGTCATGCTCATCCGCCGGATTCTCCCGTGCCAACGACGGGGCTTCAACATGTGGGAGTTCGATCCGGCGCAGCACCAAACTTTGAATGGGCTCTTCGACACTACGTACGAAGAGGTCTGGAAGGTACTGTTCAAGGGCGCCGAGGCTCCCGCATCCGCTACCGAAGATCGCGGATTCAGCTCGCAGCGTCCAGCTGACGAGGTAAGTGATATTGTCCTTTACGGGACGCTTGTTATTCATAGTTTGACTCTATGCGGGATCTAAACTCCCTTTCCTTTGACAGGACTGGCTAAAGAAGGCCGCACAGGCTATCTGTCCGGCCCCATTGCCAGAGGACCCAGCTGACGCCCGCCTAACGGGGCTGCTGGCTCCGGCACCCCACGTGGTGCCGGAGAAGAAGGCCAAGAAGAAGGCCACGGGGACTCGGAGGAGTTCCCGTTTTCAGGTGCTATCGGACGATGAATCCGAGGCCGACTCCTCCCAGCAAGGTGAGGAGGAGAAGAAGAAAGCCTCTCCCCCAGCGGGGGGAGGGAAGAAAAGGAAGGCCTCCCCAACAAGGGAGGCCGAAAGGTCCAAGAGGGGAAAAACTCTTCCCCCGGACTGTTCCGCCAACGCCAGTGATGACGACGAGGACTGGCCTCCAAGGGCCAAGCCTCTGGCGAGATCGTAAGTATCCGGACTCCCGAATAACTTCAAGGTTTTCGTTTTCCGCCATATTATGTCTTTCTAATGCCGCATACAACCCTGCAGTCCGCCTAAGGATGATCTCCCCACTTCGTCGAGCGGGTCCTTAGGGGCGTCGGATATGGATTCTCTTCCGACTGCCTCCACCCCCCGTGATGCGGATGATGCCGAGGTGGGATCCCAGGAAGGAACCCACCAGGAGGAGAGGGCCCCGGAGGTGTGGCAGGATAACCTCCCGGACTTTGCACCGGACTCAGCCCCGGAACCCATAGTGGCTCCGGAGTCCGGCGGGCGACCCCTTCGTAAGAAGGGCAAGACCGTGACGCCGGCTGCCTCCGTCCAACCGAAGGTGCCGGATAATTTGCTAGAGGCGCTCAATAGCGCCTCTATTGAAGAGGAACACCGCACTGTTATGAGTGCGGTGATTCAGAAGGTTCAGCTCGCCAAGAGCGGGCTGACCGAAGCCTGCAGGAACCTTCTAACAGGCTTTGAGGTAAGAATTTCAATATATGTAAAATGGTACCGCATAGACAGTAGCCCCTGATGCTCAGTTCGGTGTTCGGAAAGAAAAACTGGACTAAGGATCTTTAGAAAGATAAACGCAGGAGTCATGAAAATATGTCAATATGGGATTGCAGGCTGTGCTGCTGACCTCTGCCGCACTGACTGCGGAGGTCAAAACTTTGAAGGAAAACCTCGAGCGGTCCGAGAACAAGCTCGGCCATGCCAAGAAGCAGCTCGAGGAAAAAGAAGGTGAGTAATACCTTATGAAAATTGTACCTTACAGAAAAGGATTTGGTTGCAAGAAAAATGACAAGGATAACTGGGGTATTGCAGGGGCCACTAACGAGGTGGCGACCCTGAAGGAGGCAGTGGCCGCGGCCGAACGCAATGCGGCTGCGGAGCGCACCGAGCGAGAGAAACAGGAGGCGCGGGTGGCGGAGGTACAGCAAGAGCTCCAGGATCTCATGAGGAAACATGAGAGCCTGGAGCGTGACTCAAAGACTCGAGAGTCTGAGCTTGCAACGGCTCTTGAGAGTGCCAAAGCCGCTAAGGCCGAAGCCTACAAGGCCCTCCAGGAGATCGAGGCGGTAAAGAATATAGCAGCGGGTAAGGCATTTTTCATGCAAAGTAAGCATGTGAGTGTTAATTACCTGTCGCTTACCCGAATTCGGAGCTCTCTAGGAGCGTTCGCAGATCTTCCTCACAGCATGTCCGATGCTGCCGCATTCTACCGGGCCGAGGAGGGGAGCTCGACGGAGAAGGTCTTCTGGTCTCAATATGCTGAGGCCGAACATCCGGTGCCCCTTAGCAACCAGCTGAAGCAGCTGGTCGAGCTCCACAAGGCGGCCGAACATGCCATGATGGGCCTCATAGTTCGGCTGTGGCCTAAGGAGGCCATGCCTGGGAGCTACTTCGGCCTGGTGCGGTGGCTGGTGGATGCGTGCCCGTGGGTTGAAGTCATCAAGCACTCCGCCTGTATTGAAGGTGCGCGTCGGGCCCTTGCCCGCGCAAAGGTGCACTGGGCCAAGATGGATGCCCAAAAGCTCGTGACGGATCCCCCACCGGAGGGCAAGGAGCATCGCACGCCCGAGATGTATTATAGGAGTGTGCTGAAGGGCGCCCGCACTATTGCGGGTGAGTGCTCCAAAGATGTAATATTTGAGTAGACTCGCATTTTGTTATCCTGTGCGCTGAAAACTTGGTTCATATGCGCTAAGCAACGCTTGTTAATTTAAAATATTACCTTTTGTGTGGCTGTTTATCAAATCTGAGAGATGGCAATTCGTCGGCTTCAGCCCCCATGCCACGAGTGCTGGGGTGTTCGGGATAAATTTGGGCACTCTTGTTCCCATATTTGGGTCCATCGAGGGAGGCGCTCAACACAACGAACAAGGCAACCAGACTTATAATGCTTGAACACTCTCACTTAGCCATAGAATTCTATAATTTTAAATTTCGGCGAAGCCCCTAGTTTTCGGAAGGCCGAATTTGGGGCGCTATCCACGCCTTGGCCGGACAGAATCCGGTTCCTCGCTCGAAGCGGCATAAGTCTTTAGGGACTCGCAAAGAACCTCTCGAACAGCGACCAGCTCTCGCCTCATCATGACGGTCAGTTTTAGCTTTCTCCACTGAGGCGTTAACCCAGCTCAACTAGGGCGCAATCGTAGTGGTTCTCCCAGTGCTACCTTAGCCGATAAAACGGAACATAAGGTACCAAAACATGGGAGCCGGGCAAACCCAACTATTGACCCAAGAACATGATTCGGAGTCGATGCATATAATGCTATAAGTTCGGGGTGCCGCACTTGTGAAAGTGTTCGGACTTATCACACCATAACGCGGGAAACATAAGCCCCTGGTGTATTTAGCCGTACCAAAACGTACGGATGCAACATGTCATAGATGAACATATGTGTAAGAAAGAAATGCAATTAGAAGCAAAAATGTGCTGCATTGCTTTACTCAATAAAAACTGCTGTAAGTGCAGGACGATACAAGTGGTGCGGTAAGCAAGGGATGGGACTATTTAACATGTCCCCCTCCAGGGGTAGGCTACGAAATAATGCATAAAACAGATTTAATGCTCATGATGGAGACCACCTGGATTTTCGTTGTAGCCTTTCTCCTTCCCTGGCTGTTGCATCGTGGGTTCGGCATGTCTGCTACCGGACAGGGCCTCTGACAAACGGAGTCCTGTAGATAAAAAATAAAAGGAAAAGAAAAAGAGACGACACACTTAAGAGCCCCTGGTGCGGATGAGCCGCAGTCTGGGCTTATCGTGGTCGAGCCCCTTGCCCCATGCCCATGGTATCTTCAGAGCGTAATGGAGTACGTGAAGGGTCTGTCTTAATGTTTTACAGGGGTTGGGGTTGGGGCCGCACTGCTACGCGTGCTTGGAACGTGCCAGGTGGTCGTGTTGTAGGTTACTCCGGGCACGCTTAGCTGTGTCCGGCCGCTTGGCAGCCGGACTCGAGAATTGCCTAAAAAGGCTGCTTTGTACTTCTGCCGCGAGAGCCGCTGTATGTTCCTCCGTTCGAAGGGAGCGTTTAGTGTTTCCGTTGACCGTGATGACTCCTCTAGGGCCTGGCATCTTGAGCTTGAGGTATGCGTAGTGCGGCACCGTGTTGAACTTTGCGAATGCGGTACGTCCGAGCAAGGCATGATAGCCGATGCAGAACGGGACTATGTCGAAGATTAACTCCTCGCTTCGGAAGTTATCCGGGGATCCGAAGACCACTTCCAGTGTAACTGAGCCTGTACAATTGGCTTCTACACCTGGTATGACGCCTTTAAAGGTCGTCTTGGTAGGTTTAATCCTTGAGGGGTCTATGCCCATTTTGCGCACCTTGTCCTGATAAAGCAGGTTTAGGCTGCTGCCGCCGTCCATCAGGACTCCGGTAAGATGAAATCCATCGACGATTGGGTCTAGAACCAATCCAGCGAACCCACCATGGCGAATCCTGGTGGGGTGGTCCCTTCGGTCAAAGGTGATCGGGCGAGAGCACCATGGATTGAACTTCGGGGCAACTGGCTCCATCGCGTATACATCCCTGAGTGCATGCTTCCGCTCCCTTTTGGGTATGTGCGTGGCATATATCATGTTCACCGTTCGCACCTATGGGGGGAAACCCTTCTGTCCTCTGTTGTTCGGCGGTCGGGTATCTTCCTCGTCGTCGCTATGTAGCCCCTTGTCGCTGTTTTCGGCAATGAACTTGCCTGCCTGCTTGAACACCCAACAGTCCCTATTGGTGTGGTAAGCTGGCTTTTCAGGGGTGCCATGTATCTGGCACAAGCGATCGAGAATTCGGTCCAAATTGGATGGACCCTGAGTTGTTCTTTTGAATGGCTTTTTCCGTTGACCGGGTTTAGAGCCTCTGAATCCGGCATTGACTGCCGTATCCTCACTGTTATCACCGTTAATGCGGCGTTTGTTTTTGTTGCGACACAACCTGCCACTACGGTCCTTGATATCCGGACTGCCAGAATTTTTGTTGAGGTTGTTGCTGCGTGCTAGCCAGCTGTCCTCACCCGCACAGAAGCGGGTCATGAGTGATGTAAGGCCTGCCATGGATTTCGGCTTTTCTTGTCCCAGGTACCGGGCAAGCCACTCGTCGCGGATGTTATGCTTGAAGGCCGCGAGGGCCTCGGCATCCGGACAGTCGACGATTTGGTTTTTCTTGGTTAAGAACCGTGTCCAGAATTGTCTGGCCGATTCGTCTGGCTGCTGAATTATGTGGCTTAGGTCATCTGCATCTGGTGGTCGCACGTACGTGCCTTGGAAGTTATCGAGGAATGCGGCTTCCAGGTCCTCCCAACTCCCGATTGACTCTGCTGGCAAGCTGTTAAGCCAGTGCCGGGCTGGTCCTTTAAATTTGAGTGGGAGATATTTGATGGCGTGGAGATCGTCTCCGCGGGCCATGTGGATGTGGAGGAGATAGTCCTCGATCCAGACCGCGGGGTCTGTTGTGGCATCATAAGATTCAATATTGACGGGTTTAAACCCTTCTGGGATTTGATGATCCATTACCTCATCTGTGAAGCACAGTGGGTGTGCGGCGCCTCTGTACTGGGCGATATCGCGACGGAGCTCAAAAGAGCTTTGTCTGTTGTGTTCGGCCCGGCCGGACTTACTGTGTCCGGGGTGACGGTGATCGTCACGTATCGTGGGGCGCCCACGTGATCCATAGATCGATCTTGATTGTCTTTCCTTATCCTCCAATATGTCTCGCAGGTCCGGAGTGTTCCCCTGTGGCCTTGTGCTTTTCGAGCGATGCCGGGGTACGGGTCTAGTGAAGGGCCTTGAGGCCTCTCTGTCGCGACCACGGGGTGGTCGATCAGCCGTATTGTCTCCTGGTGAAGTGGGATCATATGCCTCCACCTCTAATCGGGGGAGCATCTTACGTTTGGGGTAGCTTTTGGAGGGGCGTTCGAGTTCATGCTCTTCGGCCGCGAGGACTTCGATCCATCTGTCGGCTAGCAGATCTTGATCAGCTCTAAGCTGCTGCTGCTTTTTCTTGAGGCTGTTTGCCGTGGCCATAAGCCTGCGTTTGAAACGCTCCTGTTCGACGAGATCCTCAGGCACGACGAATTCGTCGTCGTCGAGGCTTGCCTCGTCTCCGGAGGGAGGCATATAGTCCTCTACCTCTTCTTCAGCCGCTCTCTCATGAGGGCTGGCGTCCCCCTCCTCCTGTGCTGGATCTTGCTGGAGTGGGTTGTCTTCGGCGCTATCCGGTGTATTATTGTCTCCGGTGCCGGAATCCTCATTCTTGCTATGGCGGGATTTAGAGCGGCGCCGCTGACGCCGGTGCTTGGGCTGTTTCTTGGAGGGGTCCTCCTCCGCTATTCCTTCACCGTTCCCATCCTTTGGGATATCCACCATGTATATGTCGTATGAAGAGGTGGCTTTCCAGTGCCCGGTGGGCGCTGGTTCTTGGTCGTCTCCGGCATCGTCGTCCATACCGTCGATGTCCTCAGAGTCGTAATCTAGCATGTCGGTTAGATCGTCGACAGTGGCTACCAAGTGGGTGGTGGGTGGGCTCTGAATTTCTTCGTCGTCCGCATCCCAACCGTCCTGGCCGCAGTCCGGCCAGGCCTCTCCTGATAACGAGAGGTACTTTAGCGAACTCAAGATGTCGCCAAAAGGTGAGTGTTGAAAGATGTCCGTCGTGGTGAACTCCATGATCGGCGCCCAATCGGATTCGACTGGAGGGGGCGCGGGAGGTCCGGAGTCCGGCAAGGAGTCCGGCACCTTGGAGTCACGAGCTTCATGGGGGACAAGATCGGTGTTTGGCTCTATCGCCGTAGAGGTTGCAGCCCCCGAGGCGGTGTCTAGCCATCCATCCTTGGTCTGCGCAGCCGGCTCCGAGTCGAAGATCGGAGCGGGTTCAAGTGCGGCCTCCAGGGTACTGTCTGGCTGCAGAGCTAAATCATGCCCATCGTGACAGTACGACACGCTCGGCTGTGACTCAAATCCGTCGAGGATCAAGTCCCCGCGGATGTCAGCCGTGAAGTTCAAACTTCCAAATCTGACCTCACGGCTAGGGGCGTAGCCTTCGATCTGCTCCAGCTGGCCAAGCGAATTGGCCCGCAGTGCGAAGCCGCCGAATACAAAGATCTGTCCGGGGAGGAAGGTCTCACCCTGGACTGCATCGTCGTTGATGATCGAAGAAGCCATCGAGCCTATCGGTGACGACACAGAGGAACTCTCAATGAAAGCACCAATGTCAGTGTCAAAACCGGCGGATCTCGGGTAGGGGGTCCCGAACTATGCGTCTAGGCGGATGGTAACAGGAGACGAGGGACACGATGTTTTTACCCAGGTTCGGGCCCTCTTGATGGAGGTAAAACCCTACGTCCTGCTTGATTAATATTGATGATGTGGGTTACAAGAGTAGATCTACCACGAGATCAAGGAGGCTAAACCCTAGAAGCTAGCCTATGGTATGATTGTTGTTCGTCCTATGGACTAAAGCCATCCGGTTTATATAGACACCGGAGAGGGCTAGGGTTACACAGAGTCGGTTACAATGGTAGGAGATCTACATATCCGTATCGCCAAGCTTGCCTTCCATGCCAAGGGAAGTCCCATCCGGACACGGGACAAAGTCTTCAATCTTGTATCTTCATAGTCTTGGAGTCCGGCCGATGATGATAGTTCGGCTATCCGGACACCCCCTAGTCCGGGACTCCCTCAGCCACCGTAATCTCCTCACGCCCTCGCACAATGCAAGATGCCGTGATTCCACTAAGGGACCCTTGAGGGCGGTCACCGAACCCGTACAAATGGAAACCCTTGGGGGCGGTCACCGAACCCGTACACTTTGGCAACCCTTGGGGGCGGTCACCGGAACCCGTCAAATTGCCCGGGGCGATCTCCACAACCTAATTGGAAACCCCGACGCTTGCCCGGAGCTTTACACCACAATGATTGAGCTCCGAACACCACCAACCGTCTAGGGCGCCAAGGCACCCAAGAGGAACAAGCTCTAGGGTGCCCAAACACCCAAGAGTAACAAGCTTCTCAAACTTCACTTCCACGTATCACCGTGGAGAACTCAAACCGATGCACCAAATGCAATGGCAAGGGCACACGGAGTGCCCAATTCCTTCTCTCCCAAATCCCACTAAAGCGACTAATGCTAGGGAGGTAAATGAGAGGAAGAACGAAAGAAGAACACGAAGAACTCCAAGATCTAGATCCAAGGGGTTCCCCTCACTTAGAGGAGAAAGTGATTGGTGGAAACGTGGACCTAGATCTCCTCTCTCTTTTCCCTCAAGAACTAGCAAGAATCATAGGAGGGATTGAGAGTTAGCAAGCTCGAAGAAGGTCAACAATGGAGGAATAACACGAGCTCAAAGGATAAGGTTCAATGGGGAAGAAGACCCCCTTTTATAGGTGGGGGAAAATCCAACCGTTATGCTCACAGCCCGCACAGAGCGGTGCTACCGCTCCAAGGAGCGGTACTACCGCTAGGGTGGTAGTACCCCTTTGAAACACAACAGCAAGGACACAAAAAGGCCAGAAGAACCGTCAGAGCGGTAGTACTGCTTGACCTCACGGTACTACCGCTAGGGGTAGCAGTACTACTGCTAAGGGTAGCGGTACTACTGCTTGCGAGCGGTACTAAAAAATTACATCCGGGCCTACCACTGCAGGACTTGGGACAAGTTGTTGGTCCGGAGCGGTACTACCGCTGTAGGAGCCGCGGTAGTACCGCTCTGGAGCGGTTGTAAAAAATTACATCCGCTCCAATTCGCGGTAGTACCGCTGCAGCCTTTTCAGAACACCAAAACTGCCACAACTTTTGCAAACGGACTCCGAATTCGATGAAACCAAGTTTGTTGGAAAGCTAGTGACAAGGGCTAACACAATCTTGAAAGAAATATCAATAAGAAGCAAATTAGAAAAGGCCAATAAGAAAATGGTGAGAACCCTTCCTCGGATAAGACCGGTAAAACCTCCAACACCGAAAACATCATAGTAGACGCATGCGAACTCCGTTTTCGATGAACTCAAGCTTGTCATCAAGATGACCATAAGCTACAAGACTCACAAAGAGAACCAAACAAGAACCAAGAAACATGATGCAAGGATGCAATGGTTTGAGCTCTCTACTAACGATACAATCAAGCTACCAACTTGAGAGCCCCCCTTGATAGTACGACAAACGATCCTATAACACGGTCTCCCAACTACCACCATGAGACCGGTAAAATAGAAAACCTATCAAGGGAAAACCTTTGCCTTGCACATGGTCCACTTGAGCTAGATGATGACGGTCTTGACTCCCTCAAGTTGGACCACCTTTCTTGATTGCGTTGGCTCGATGAAGACTAGATGATTGCTCCCCCATAGTCCACTATGCGTGAGCCACTCTTGAGAACATCTTCACAAGTCCATTGACACCACAATGGATGGCAAGATTCAAGCACTTGATCTCTTCGTGATGCTCCACTTGAACTTGCACATGGCAATCTTGATGATGATCACCACTTGATGCCATCCTTTCCATGGGTTTTATGATATCTTCCTCTTGATGCAAGCCCATGGACACGTACCTAACCCCACATAGAACTCTTACATAGACCATGGGTTAGTACACAAAGTGCAATGGATAATGCTTACCATACCATGGGATCACTTGATCCCTCTTGGTACATCTTCTATGCTTTGTGAGTTGATCAACTTGATTCACTCTTGACTTAGTGTTGATCAACCTTGAATCTTTCCAACTCTCTTCATTTGGATGATGTCTTGAAGGTAAACATGAATGATCACACAATCTTCTTCTTCAAGACATGCTTGCAATAAGCTCAACACTCACATGACCAATCTTTGGATAGTTCCTTAATAGCACCTTGGTCAACTCATAAACTCCTTGAAACCAACACATGGACTTCAAGAAAAGCCTATGGACAAATCCTTAAAATATAACTCAAGACAACCATTAGTCCATAGAGATTGTCATCAATTACCAAAACCAAACATGGGGGCACCGCATGTTCTTTCAGCAGTTGATGTAGTCGAATGTCTTCACGATCCAACCGATCCAAGTACCGAACGTACGACACCTCCGTGTTCAGCACACGTTCAGCACGATGACGTCCCTCGAGCTTTTGATCCAATTGAGGACGAGGGAAAGTTTCGTCAGCACGATGGCATGGTGACGGTGTTGATGATGTTACCGATGCAGGGCTTCGCCTAAGCACTACGACGATATGACCGAGGTGTTAAACTGTGGAGGGGGGCATTGCACACGGCTAAGAGATTGTTTGTTGTGCTTTGGGGGTGCCCCCTGCCCCCGTATATAAAGGAGGAGAGGGGGAGGCCGGCCGGCCCTGTAGGGTGCACCAAGAGGGAGGAGTCCTACTAGGACTCCAAGTCCTAGTAGGATTCCACTTGGTGGAAGGGGGGAGGAAGGAAGGAAGAGGGAGAGGAAGAGGGAAGGGGGGGCGCGCCCCCTCCCCTAGTCCTATTCGGACTTCCCATGGGGGCGCGCGCGCGCCTCCCCTATGTGGGTTGTCCTCTCTCCCCCCCCCTATGGCCCATGATGGCCCATTGCTTCCCCGGGGGGTTCCAGTAACCCCTCTAGGACTCCGTTTTTACCCGATACCACTCGGATATCTTCCGGTGTCTGAATAACATAGTCCAATATATCAATCTTTATGTCTCGACCATTTTGAGACTCCTCATCATGTCCGTGATCTCATCTGGAACTCCGAACAAACTTCAGTCATCAAAGACACATAACTCTTAATACAAATCGTCATCGAACGTTAAGCGTGCGGACCCTACGAGTTCGAGAACTATGTAGACATGATTGAGACACATCTCTGATCAATAACCAATAGAGGAACCTGGATGCTCATATTCTACATATTCTACGAAGATCTTTATCGGTCAAACCGCACAACAACATATGTTGTTCCCTTTGTCATCGGTATGTTACTTGCCTGAGATTCGATCATCGGTATCATCATACCTAGTTCAATCTCGTTACCGGCAAGTCTCTTTACTCGTTCCGTAATGCTTCATCCCGTGACTAACTCATTAGTCACATTGCTTGCAAGGCTTATAGTGATGAGCATTACCGAGAGGGCCTAGAGATACCTCTCCGATACACGGAGTGACAAATCCTAATCTTGATCTATGCCAACCCAACAAATACCTTCGGAGACACCTGTAGAGCATCTTTATAATCACCCAGTTATGTTGTGATGTTTGATAACACACAAGGTGTTCCTCCAGTATTCGGGAGTTGCATAATCTCATAGTCTAAGGAACATGTATAAGTCATGAAGAAAGCAGTAGCAATGAAACTGTAACGATCATAATGCTAGGCTAACGAATGGGTCTTGTCCATCACATCATTCTCTAATGATTTGATCTCGTTCATCAAATGACAACACATGTCTATGGTTAGGAGACATAACCATCTTTGATTAACGAGCTAGTCAAGTAGAGGCATACTAGGAACAATATGTTTTTGTCTATGTATTCACACATGTACTAAGTTTCCGGTTAATACAATTCTAGCATGAATAATAAACATTTATCATGATATAAGGAAATATAAATACCAATTTTATTATTGCCTCTAGGGCATATTTCCTTCAGTCTCCCACTTACACTAGAGTCAATAATCTAGTTCACATCGCCATGTGATTTAACACCAATAGTTCACATCTGTATGTGATTAACACCCATAGTTCACATCGCCATGTGACTAATAACCAAAGGGTTTACTAGAGCCAATAATCTAGTTCACATCGCTATGTGCTTAACACCCAAAGAGTACTAAGGTGTGATCATGTTTTGCTTGTGAGAGAAGTTTAGTCAACGGGTCTGCTAAATTCAGAGCCGTATGTATTTTGCAAATTTTCTATGTCTACAATGCTCTGCATAGAGCTACTCTAGCTAATTGCTCCCCACTTTCAATATGTATCCAGATTGAGACTCAAAGTCATCTGGATTGGTGTAAAGCTTACATCAACGTAACTCTTTACGACAAACTCTTTATCACCTCCATAACCGAGAAATACTTCCTTAGTCCTCTTAGTTAACTAAGGATAACTTTGACCACTATACAGTGATCCACTCCTGGATCACTGTCACACCCCCTTGCCAAACTCATAGCAAGGCACACAACTGGTCTAGTACATAGCATGGCATACTTTATAGAACCTATGACTGAGGCATAGGGAATGATTTTCATTCTCTGTCTATCTTCTGTCGTGGTCGGGCTTTGAGTCTTACTCAACTTTACACCTTGTAATACAGACAAGGACTCCTTCTTTGACTGATCCATTTTGAACTCTTTCAAAATCTTGTCAAGGTATGTACTCATTGAAAAATCTTACCAAGTGTCTTGATCTATCTCTATAGATCTTGATGCCCAATATGTAAGCAGCTTCACCGAGGTCTTTCTTTAAAAATCTCCTTTCAAATTCTCCTTTATGCTTTCTAGAAAATTCTACATCATTTCCGATCAACAATATGTCATTCACATATACTTATCAAAAAGGTTGTAGTGCTCCCACTCACTTTTTGTAAATACAGGCTTCACTGCAAGTCTATATAAAACTATATGCTTTGATCAACTCATCAAAGCGTATATTCCAACTCCGGGATGCTTGCACCAGTCCATAGATGGATCGTTGGAGCTTGCACACCTGGTTAGTACCTTTAGGATCGACAAAACCTTCTGGTTGCATCATATACAACTCTTCTTTAAGAAATATCCATTTAAGGAATGCAGGTTTGACATCGAGTTGCTAGATTTCATAAAATATGGCAATTTCTCACATGATTCGGACGGATTTAAGCATCGCTACAGTTGAGAAAATCTCATTGTAGTCAACACCTTGAACTTGTCGAAAACCTTTTGTGACAAGTCGAGCTTTGTAGATAGTAACACTATTATCAGTGTGTGTCTTCCTCTTGAAGATCCATTTATTTTCTATGGCTTGCCGATCATCGGGCAAGTCCATCAAAGTCCACACTTTGTTCTCATACATGGATCCCATCTCAGATTTCATGGCCTCAAGCCATTTTGCGGAATCTGGGCTCATCATCGCTTCCTCATAGTTCATAGGTTCATCATGGTCTAGTAACATGACTTCCAGAATAGGATTACCATACCACTCTAGTGCGGACCGTACTCTGGTTGACCTACGAGGTTCGGTAGTAACTTGATCTGAAGTTTCATGATCATTATAATTACCTTCTTCACTAATTGGTGTAGGAATCACTGGAACTGATTTTTGTGATGAACTACTTTCCAATTCAGGAGAAGGTACAATTACCTCATCAAGTTCTACTTTCCTCCCACTCACTTCTTTCGAGAGAAACTCCTTCTATAGAAAGGATCCATTCTTAGCAACGAATATCTTGCCTTCAGATCTGTGATAGAAGGTGTACCCACTAGTTTCCTTTGTGTATCCTATGAAGACGCATTTCTCCGATTTGGGTTCGAGCTTATCAGGTTGAAGCTTTTTCACATAAGCATCGCAGCCCCAAACTTTAAGAAACGACAGCTTAGGTTTGTTGCCAAACCACATTTCATACGGTGTCGTCTCAACGGATTTTGATGGTGCCCTGTTTAACGTGAATGCAGTTGTCTCTAATGCATAATCCCAAAATGATAGTGGTAAACTGGTAAGAGGCATCATAGATCGCACCATATCTAATGAAGTGCGGTCACGATGTTCGGACACACCATTACGCTGTGGTGTTCCAGGTGGCATGAGCGGTGAAACTATTCCACATTGTTTTAAATGAAGGCCAAACTCGTAACTCAAATATTCACCTCCATGATCAGATCGTAGAAACTTTATTTTCTTGTTACAATGATTCTCCACTTCACTCTGAAATTCTTTGAACTTTTC
The DNA here is from genome assembly GCF_018294505.1 of Triticum aestivum. NCBI lineage: Eukaryota > Viridiplantae > Streptophyta > Magnoliopsida > Poales > Poaceae > Triticum > Triticum aestivum. The sequence goes on from NC_057795.1 coordinate 404,191,815, forward strand.
AAATGTTTCAGACTTGTGACCGCATACATCGGTATGTATTATTTCCAATAAGTCATTAACTCGTTCCATTGTTCCGGAGAACGGAGTTTTAGTTATCTTGCCCATAAGGCACGGTTCGCAAGTATCAAATGATTCATAATCAAGTGATTCCAAAAGCCCATCGGCATGGAGTTTCTTCATGCGCTTTACACCAATATGACCTAAACGACAATGCCACAAGTATATTGCACTATCATTATCAACTTTGCATCTTTTGGCATCAATATTATGAATATGTGTATCACTATGATCAAGATTCAATAAACCATCAACATTGGGTGTATGACCATAGAAGGTTTTATTCATGTAAATAGAATAACAATTATTCTCTGTCTTAAATGAATAACCGTATTGCAATAAACATGATCTAATCATATTCATGCTTTAACGCAAACACCAAATAACATTTATTTATGTTCAACGCTAATCCCGAAAGTGTAGGGGGTGTGCGATGATGATCATATCAATCTTGGAACCACTTCCAACATACATTGTCACTTCACCCTCAACTAGTCTCTGCAACTCCTGGTTCGAGTTACTAATCTTAGCAACTGAACAAGATACCCAGGGGTTACTATGAGCACTAGTAAGCTACACATCAACAACATGTATATCAAATATACCTTTGTTCACTTTGTCATCCTTCTTATTCACCAAATATTTGGGGTAGCTCCGCTTCCAGGTACCATTTCCTTTGCAGTAGAAGCACTTAGTTTCAGGCTTAGGTCCAGCTTTGGGCTTCTTCACGGGAGTGACAACTTGCTTGCCATTCTTCTTGAAGTTCCCTTTCTTTCCCTTTGCCCTTTTCTTGAAACTAGTGATCTTGTTTAATCATCAATACTTGATGCCTTTTCTTGATTTCTACCTTCGTTGATTTCAGCATCACGAAGAGCTTAGGAATCTCTTTTGTCATCCCTTGCATATTATAGTTCATCACGAAGTTCCAGTAACTAGGTGATGGTTACTAGAGAACTCTGTCAATCACTATCTTATCTGGAAGATTAACTAACACTTGATTCAAGCGATTGTAGTACCCAGACATTCCGAGCACATGCTCACTAGCTGAGCTATTCTCCTCCATCCTTTTAGGCAAAGTACTTGTCAGAGGTCTCATACCTCTCGACACAAGAATAAGTCTAAAATACCAATTTCAGCTCTTGGAACATCTCATATGCTCTGTGGCATTTCAAAACGTTTTTGAAGTCCCGGTTCTAAGCCGTAAAGCATGGTGAACTAAACTATCAAGTAGCCATCATATTGAGCTAGCCAAACATTCATAACGTCTGCATCTGCTCCTGCAATAGGTTTGTCACCTAGCAGTGCATCAAGGACATAATTCTTCTGTGCAGCAATGAGGATAAACCTCAGATCACAGACCCAGTCCGCATCATTGCTACTATCATCTTTCAGCTTAGTTTTCTCTAGGAACATATCAAAAAACATAGGGAAGCTACAACATGAGCTATTAATCTACAACATAATTTGCAAATATATCAGGACTAAGTTCATGATAAATTAAAGTTCAATTAATCATGTTACTTAAGAACTCCCACTTAGATAGACATCCCTCTAGTCATCTAAATGATCACGTGATCCATATCAACTAAACCATGTCCGATCATCACGTAAGATGGAGTAGTTTTCAATGGTGAACATCTCTATGTTGATCATATATACTATATGATTCATGTTCGACCTTTCGGTCTCAGTGTTTCGAGGCCATATCTGCATATGCTAGGCTCTTCAAGTTTAACCGATTATTCTGCACATGCAAAACTGGCTTGCACCCGTTGTATGTGAACATAGAGCTTATCACACCTGATCATCACGTGGTGTCTCGGCACGACGAACTGTAGCAATGGTGCATACTCAGGGAGAACACTTATACCTTGAAATTTAGTGAGGCATCATCTTATAATGCTACCGCCGTACTAAGCAAAATAAGATGCATAAAAGATAAACATCACATGCAATCAAAATATGTGACATGATATGGCCATCATCATCTTGTCCCTTTGATCACCATCTCCAAAGCACCATCATGGTCTCCATCGTCATTGTCTTGACACCTTGATCTCCATCGTAGCATCGTTGTTGTCTCGCCAACTATTGCTTCTACGACTATCGCTACTGCTTAGTGATAAAGTAAAGAAATTACATGGCGATTGCATTTCATACAATAAAGTGACAACCATATGGCTCCTGCCAGTTGCCAACAACTCTGTTACAAAACATGATCATCTCATACAACAATTTATATCACATCATGTCTTGACCATATCACATCACAACAAGCCCTACAAAAACAAGTTGGACGTCATCTACTTTGTTGTTTCAAGTCTTGCGTGGCTGCTACGGGCTTCTAGCAAGAATCGTTCTTAGCTACGCATCAACACCACAACGATTTTTCGCCAAGTGTGCTGTTTTAGCCTTCAACAAGGACCGACCGTAGTCAAACTCGATTCAACTAAAGTTGGAGAAACAGACACCCGCCAGCCACCTATGTGCAAAAGCACATTGGTAGAACCAGTGTCATGAACGCGGTCATGTAATGTCGGTCCGGGCTGCTTCATCGAACAATAGCACTGAATCAAAGTAAGACGTTGGTGGTAAGCAGTATGACTATTATTGCCCACAACTCTTTGTGTTCTACTTGTCCATAAAACATCTACGCATAGACCTGGCTTGGATGCCACTATTGGGGAACGTAGTAATTCAAAAAAATTCCTATGATCATGCAAGATCTATCTAGCAGGTGCATAGCAACGAGACGGGAGAGTGTGTCCACGTACCCTCATAGACCGAAAGCAGAAGCGTTTAGTAACATGGTTGATGTAGTCGACGTCTTCACGATCCAACTGATCCAAGTACCAAACTTATGGCACCTCCGTGTTCAGCACACATTCAGCATGATGACGTCCCTCGAGCTCTTGATCCAGTTGAGGACGAGGGAGAGTTCCGTCAGCACGACGGCGTGGTGACGGTGTTGGTGTTACCGGCGCAGGGCTTTGCCTAAGGACTACGACGATATGACTAAGGTGTTAAACTATGGAGGGGATCACCGCACATGGCTAAGCGATTGTCTCCTTTTGGGGTGCCCCCCTGCCCCCGTATATAAAGGAGGATAGGGGGAGGCCGGCCGGCCCTATAGGGCGCGCCAACACTACAAAATAAATACACTTCCGTGATGATATGTGTTTGTCACAGTAGGTCGCGTTTTTTGTCATGCATGTACATCCATGACGATTTTATGACAAAATCAAGATAGTCATACCTGTGCTATCGTAGAAGTGTTCCATGACATTACCAAAATTATCATCACGGAAGTGTCCACTTCCATGACGATAAATCGCGTGTCACACAAGTGCTTTCGTCAAGGGTGACCGACACATGGCATCCACCGTAATGGAACTCCGTTAAGCTATCGGGTTGGGTTTTGGATCTGATAACCCGTTAACAGCCCCAACCAATGGGGATTTTCCGCGTGTAAAATCATCATTGGCTGGAGGAAACACGTGTCGGCTCATCGTTGGGACAGATGTCATCCACTCATTGGACAGAAGGCACCTATGATACGTCGGCACGTGGCATGGCCCAACAGAGGCCCATTCCTGTGAAAAGGTCGGCCCGTCTGACTTGGTCAAAAGGTGGCGGGCCGGCCCATGGAAAGCCTGTTAACGAACTATTCGCATATAGCCCATTTACAGCCCGCTACCCAAGGCCCGTTACGCCCTATCCGAATTAGGCCCAGTAGCGTCATCTGGGCCATCCAATATGATTCCATCCCGTTTTCACTTCTGGCCCATGTATGGCCCATGACGTCTTTCGGCCCATATGAGGCCCTTTGTAACTCTTGGCCCATTAACGGCACGTGGTGAAACTGGCCCGTAATGAACAGTGTATCACTTTACACCCATTAACGACCCGTGGTGAAACTGGCCCGTAGTGAACAGTGTATCACTTTATACCAATTAACGGCTCGTTATTCCGTTGGGCTGTTTCCAGCCCATGTTATCTTTCAGCCTTCTAAGATCCCATTTATTCTTGGGCTCATTTCCAGCATTCGTTTACTTACGGCGCGTTACTGTCATTTTCTGCTTGTGGGCCAAATTCAGCCCGTGGTTACAGTAGGCCCGTCTGTGGTCCATTAATACATTGGACCATTTTCATAGCGTCATCAAATACAGCCTATTAACGATGGCCCGTTATGGTCGGCCCATGAACGGACGATTCCAACTCTAGCCCGTTTACGGCCATAATGCGGCCTGTTATTGGCCCATGTTTGGCCAATCGATCATACGGCCCGTATAAGGCCCATTGATGATACGCCCCGTAGAAGGCCCACTATTTCTACGGCCTGTCGAAGGCCCACTGTTTCTATGGCCCGTAGGAGGCCCAGTGTCACTACAATAAATATTAGCCCATGGTTATTGTGGCCTAGTTTTAAAAAATAGGTTATTGCAGCCACTAGCAAACCGCGGAAAAAGAACTGCAATGACTACAAGCAAACAAATAAACAAGACAACAAGCAAATAAATAAGCAAGCAACCTATGCTAGGCTATCATGGCTATCACACATATTACATCCACTAGGCATCAAAGTTCGCCACCAGTGCAAATAAACGCGCTGACAAAAGAATATACAAAACTGAGAGCACTTCAGAAGGCACTAGGCTTGACCAGGTCGGGCCCCCCAAACAGCCGAAGAAGCTGAGTAGACCTCAGTTGTGTCAACGATGGATGCATCAACACTAGATTTATGGCATGATGGCGCGCACGACAGTCCTCTGACATCTTCATTGCATCTTTGACTTCAAGTCGGAGCTGAGCTGAAGCAAGCCTTTCTGCTTTAAGTTGAGACTGAAGAAGTCGAACTAATTGAGGCACCGACTGCATAGAGGTTGTCTCACACCTGATGGTGAGTAGCTTCAACTCACTATCTTCATCAAGACAGGACCTTGGGGTCATCTCGCTGTCCTCAAGATGGTTTGGCTCACTATCTTCCCTAAAGTTCTGCCTGGCGTAAGAGACACGACTCTGAAAGAGAAACAAGGAGACACGTAACAGGTTTCACAATTATATAAGCAAATAAATGGATCTGTTCTGCATAAGGAACATGTTTTTACAACTACAATTTGAAACTGGTAGTTGTTGCAAACATCCAATCAGATGTACATAGCAAAGCAAACAACAGTGGAGGAAATGATGCCTATCCAAATCTATACTAGAACAAAGTTTGAAGGCTTGAGAAGGATGAACTTACATTACATGTTAACACGGGCTGGACAAAGCCCATCTCAATGTTGATGGAAGGATAATTCAATAAATTCCCCAAAGAAAATTCTTTATAAGCGTTGCCATTATTCTACATTTTGCAAAGAGTAAATATAGATCAAATAATATTGGAATAAACAGAGGATAATGAAGCTCAGGTGCAGACTGATGATACATAATCAAATAGCAATGAATTAAGTACAACATTACAAGGCAAAAGGGAGAGAGGTACTGACAAGAGCAATGCAGAGCCCAATATTGTTTTGAGATTGTACGATCCTTTGAGCAAGGAGATTCATCTGAAATTAGTTTTCATACAAGAGAGAAGGTAAGGCACAAGCAGAAATTTAGGAGTTCAAATTTTGAATTGATATCATAGACAGTACCTGACGCTGGGCTCCCAACAGTTCTAATAGGGGTTTGGCCACTGGAGTAGGGGTAAAGTGTGGTACAGTTGGGCCTATGTTTTCTGTGACTGCTGATCTATCTGATTTAACAGGCATCACTACCTTTTCCAAATACCTAGTTTGTACTCCTTGAGGATCTGCACTCACCCTCTTCCTTTTGGACATCTATTACGAAAGAACAACATTTGACTAGAAAAACATAGTGTGACGACACATGGAATAGGTACAGAAAATGGATAGGTATGGCATATACTCATATATGATGCTTAAACTAAGCAGATGGTGTAACAAAGTAGAAGTAATGCAAGGGGTCAGATGCAAAATATGTGCGACCAATACAACTTTGCAAAGTTAGAGCAAGCACCTTGATGGGTGAATAAGATAGGCCATCCTCCACCATGCCAAGTTTGTTAGCCAGTGGATTGTTCCGCAATATTCCTCTCGTGCGCCCATTCTCATATTCATTTTGATAATGTTCAATATCTGACATGCATGAAAACATAAAAACAAGTGAGATTTTCTTTGTAATGCAGAAGTGATTCTAATCTAATACTGCCTCCCTGTAAATCCCTTTGTGCTATCTCTACAATTATTTTAAGAGATGCCATGCATGTTGTGTGCATTAATATAATGTGGTCTACTACTCAAAATATGAGAGCTCCAGAAGCGATGACACTTCGCAGATGACAGCTTCAACATATAGTAAAGAAGAACAAGTCGACCTGACCTGACAGATTCAAAATATACTAAGGGAACTCGACCTGACCAGTCAACCGCAAGAGAAGAGTATCATCTTAAAGAAGAGCAGAAGAGCAAGCAGATTGAAGATATTACAAGTCTTTCAATACAATGTTGGTTGGCCACCCATGATGAACCAGACGCACAGAGAAATACTATTCTTTCCGGTCTCTCCATATGTGGCTCACATGCATTTCGAAACTAAACTAGGAACATTTAGCTAACCAATTAAACATCTCTCAGTTTTACTAATATCAACAATAATATCTGATATGAATTTGTACAACTAAGCTTGTTTAGCTCGATGGGTAGAGCAGTGCTATTACGACACGAACCATGTAGGCTGATTGTGGTCATCATAAAATGGGGAAACCATAAGCATGATGAGTACAGTGTTGACCGTGGCAGTGGGATGGCAGATCTGAAGCTGCAAACTGCGCAAAGGGTAGTTAGCAACCGATGTTTGCTTTGAATAACAACTAAGATTTGGTATGGACAAGAAAGTACGGTCAACAAGTGACAAAGAAATGCAATTATGCTATCTCTCTATATGTCGTGACATGCATTTGGAAACTCAAGTGGGACCTTTAGCTAACCAATTAAATGTGTCGGTTAACTAATATCAGTATCATATCACAATCATACTTGAACAACTAAGCTTTTGAATTTTGAGTGTTGTTTTGTTTAGCTTGAAGGGTGGAGTAATGCTAGTACGACAGAAAGCACCTACGCAGATCATAGTAGAGTAGATAAAAGGGGAAAACCCTAAGCATCAAGAGAAAAATCAGGAAAGTGGAACTAGCTAGACCAGTGGGTGGCGCACATGCTTTTCGAAATGAATATAGGAACATTAGGTGACCAATAAAACATTCTCTATTTTAGTGATATGATCATCATATCTGATTCGTATTTCAACACGTAAGCTTTGGGTTGAGGTCTTGAGGAGCAGTGCTAGCATGACACGAAGCACCTACGATGATGGTAGTGAATATAAAGGGGGGAAACCATAAGCTTTACGAGTATAGTGCCCATGCCATGGCGGATCTGAAGGTGCAAACCGGACAAAGCTACTTCGCAACCAATGTTTGCTTTCAACTAGCCACTACGATTTGGCACGGACAAGAAAAGTATAGTAAACAAATTACGATCTATTTTCCGGGTGAGATCAATAACTTAAGCACATATGGAAGAGTACCACCTCTCTTGCGACGCCATGTAGGCCTATGCTGATACGTTGAGGGTGTTGCGGGTGCGATGGCCGTCGGCAGTGGGGAAGAAGACTTTAGACGACAGACGGCCGGGTCGGGGCATATATCCTGTTGCCGTGGACGAGGCGGTCGTAGGAGCGGTAACGGCAAGGTGGACGACGTCGCTGATGAAGCGAGAGGAGGCGATGAAAGGATCCTGGTCCAGTGACGTGGATGAGAGATGTCCATCTCTTGCAGTGGACGAGGGGTAGGGGTAGCGGCTCCGGCAAGGTGGAGGACGGGGTGGCGGACGGAGGAGGCTGGCCGCAGTGCGGAGGTTGTCGTGCCGCCGACGGTGTATGAATGGGGAAATGGAGGGGAGGGGGGATCTCAAACTTTGGGACGCGCTTCTCTGAAATGTGGGAAAGTTACGAACTTATCCCCCGTTTAAAATTTCGGACATCGCGTCGGTTGGGGATAGGACGGTAATCTCGCATCTCCCAAATATTTACCGGTAACTATTTCGGGCGAGGAGAGGGTGTTTTGCCACCCATGGTTGGCGCCCACGGTGTATGAACGGGGCTGACAGGTAGGGCGGTTGTGTCACGTCTAAGGGAAGTTACACATCTGCCCCTATTTAAAATATTAGCCTACATCGATTTCAGACGAGGAGAGTTTGTTTTGCCGCCCACCGTGTATGAATGGGGAAATGAAGGAAGAGACACATGTCTTTCGGACGAGCTTGAATCAAATGTGTTTTGCCGCCCACATTTGGCGCCCACCGTGTCTGAATGGGCTCAGAGGCCGTCGTGTCACGTCTGATTGAAGTTACTAGTCTACCCCTATCGACAGCAGTGTAAATCCGGTCGATAAGGATGTCAAGTGTCAGGGGTAGACAATAATTTCCATCTCTCAAACACTTGCTTCAGGCAGCCCACAAATTATAGTGGGTGTTTAGCCGCTTCGTTCAAAACTTGGGAGAATTAGCATTCAAGTTTGCCCTGGGCCCTGGCAAACTAAATTCAAATCCAATTTGTATTCAATTACGAATATCCACAGATAATTCTATGTTTTGTTATTTATTTCTTCAAAACCACAACAAAGATTTATTCCACCTTTATATATGATTATGATTTAGAAATGCCGTGATCTTCGAATTCAGTAGGTTGGATACACTCTGAGTCAAACAGTTATTTCATCCAATACAATATGCTCACACAAAAAACAGCTCACCTTATGTCAATCATACAAGTACTGAGGATTACCTCGCCTAAAAAATTTGGATCATTACAACACATGGACAACATAGGGGGTCTTGCAACATAATCCATTCAGAGACATGACACAACATGCAAAATTTCAACTGGTATCTAAATAAGAACCGGGATTACCTTGGGCTTCAGATAGCAGAAACAGCAGGACCTCCTCCGTCTTCAAATGCAACATTCTTACTTCCTCCAATTCTTGGGTTGCTTGCATAATGCGTGCCACTAATTCCGTAATTTCCAGCCTCAAGATGAAGATTACCTCATTCATGGCAGCCACACCATCTCTTTCTGCTTCTAGTAGAGCCTCAAGCACTATAATATCTGTGCTTAGACTGCTCTCTGGCGGTGTTGCCTCTGAACTACTACCATCTGGTAACATGGATGGCACACTGCTTCCATAAATAGATTCTGGGGTTGTACATTGTGTCCTAGTGTGAACGGCATCCTGAAAGGTTTCCGCTGGACATAAGTAAGAGATAGTTATCGTATGATCCAGGCAGTAAGCTTACATGGTAAACAACGGACGAATTATTGCCGAGCATGGCAAACTATATTTAAATCGTTGGAAGCAGCATCAGCCGAAAAGAAATTAAAATGGTAAGATGAAACTAGGGATGTAAGTGGCAAATAAACGACATCGGCCAGTCCCATCTAGTTAGTTTTTGCTACCTCACAAGTTCATTTTCCTTAAAAAACAAAAACTCTTTTGAACTATCATACCACTAGTGGACTTTAATCATGATTAAACGGGACCCAGTTGACATCCCTAGTTGAAAGGGAGTGTACCACCGCTATATTTAAGTTGCCAAGGCATCTAAGTAGTTGAAATAATCTGAGAAAGCACTTAACAGTGTGGCCTCATATAAACTACGAAGACAGTATTGTGATGAAGTTGAGAGGAAAAGTTAAGGACTCAAATGAAATAGGCATGCATTTCTTTACAATAGTACAGCAGGCACTGCTGACATATTGGCCAACTCAGGTATAGCGTAACAACAAACAAGCATTCGAATCAAGCAATACAGCAAAGCAGACAACTGAACTATTTGTAATTCGGTAGGATTACAGGTTGAGGGCACAAGCCAAGAAAGCAGCCCACTCGCATTACATTTCACATGTACTAAAACACACTGGCTTACCATATGTTGCTGTGAAGCCTCGCTGCTATTGCAATGTTCTTTGAATATATCGTCAGCATCCCGTGGTTGCAAATCTAGTTGTTGTAGTTTATTCTGCACCCTCTATGTAGGTAAAATTAATTTTAATCGCATGCACTGGTCCAAATTGATCATCAATGGTTCATCTGAACTAATGAAAGAAGGATGTGTGCATACACGACAATATATGTGCTTCCCTCTATTTTTATGCTTGTTCGAGGTGCCAGCCCCAAAAGAACAAATATTTTGCTTGATGGGGTTGGCAGCTCCATAATTAATAGAAGCATCAAATTAGTCATGCAACTTGGGAAGATCAAGAACACACAAACAAGTAATGAACAGAGGCTCGGCGCAGTGATGTAATAGCTAGCATCAGAAAATGTAGGGTAAAACGAATAAAAAGCAGCGGAACCACATGCTAGTTTGCTGATGTGTAATTAAGCATAGAGAACATTAAGCAGTCTGATGGAACCAACAGGTGGCATCAGAACAACACCATTATCATAAATATATCATTCAAGAAGTAAAATAGTAGGCAATGATATCTAGGAAGTACAGTAATACTCCCTCCGTTCCAAAATAGATGACTCAACTTTGTACTAACTTCAGTACAAAGTTAGTACAACAGAGGGAGTACTTAGGACAAAACTAAATCATATTAACTATATGTGCACTGGTATGTAATTTAGCACATGTAACATGTTCACTGCCAGAAGTATGGCCCTACAAGTGCAAGAAGAATAACGCGTCTCATGAAAAACTGAATGATGCCCTGAAGAAATTCAAAGGTGCGGTGCTTATGCTAGGAAAGTGAACATAGGCGCCGACCGTTGGATAATAGTACCTGATTCTCGGCGGCGTATGGGTATCGTTGTCATACTTGATAGCTAAGGATCGTCGATGTGCTCATGTTGCGGTTAAGTTTGGGCCGGTTGTCGCCATCGCTGAAGCGGCTCCGGTGCTACGGTTGCGGCGCCTGTCAACATACAAGAAAGCTCATTTGTGGTAAGTGAACAGTTGCACGATAAAGAGAAAAATCGAAGGAGTACAAATTGAAATAACTTGATGAGGCTGCGACATCGGTAAAGTAGGGCCGGTGGAGTTGAATATGGCGTCCGTGGAGTGGGTCCGGTGCAGTAGACGAAGGCTTCGGCGGGCGTGTTGTACAGTGCTTTCGGTGAGGCGGATCTGTTGCGGCAGACGAGGGCTTGTATGAAGGGCTAGCGAAGGGGCAGACAAGGGAGTCAGTGAAGGGCCTACACTGTGGTAGACAGGGGCACCGGTTAAGCAGATCCGGTGCGGTGGACCATGATGGCGGTCAAGGAGATCTAGAGCGGTGGACAAGCCAGTCGCTGAAGCGGCTCCGGTGAAGTGGTGAGTTGGCAGTTGGGGGTTCCAAGGTGCGGAAGGTAGATCCGGCGGGGTGTGAGGTCCATCGCTACGGCGGAGGACTAGATTCGGCGGCTTGCCGTGGTTGGGGGGTCGTGGAGGGGAAGGGGAGGGGCTCTGGGGAAGAATGCTGGGGGCAAAGAGGGGAAAACAATGGAGTTACCAAAGCAGCCCTTTCCATTCAGGTGGCAGGGGTAAAATAGGAATATCGCAGGGCTAAACTTTCTGGCGTGTGATATTTCGATGTGAGCAGGAAGTTTGAAAGCTTTTGGCACCTAAAATTATAAGTATTTTGCTCTCGTACGGCCGACTATGATATCATGGCCGACAATTTGTTTTTTTTGCACGCAAAAATGTGTAAGTTTTGAAAATCAATGTCTCCAACTCGAAACTTAGATTGTCCATTCAATTCAAATATGGATCATTGAGCTACTACAAGAAAATACCATCATACAGTCCAATTCAAATGAAATTCCAAATGTGTTTATCCTAAATATGATGACAAAAGCAAAAATGTGTATGTGTATGAATAAAGTGGATGATTATAAAGTTTGAACATGCCCGTATGTGTATATCTCTAGGTTTGATATATGAATTTGAAATCATGAAATCTCGCTTTAAAAATGTACCTCCATTTAAATGAATTACAAAAGATAATGATGGAGTCGAATTCCAAAATTCCAATCTTAGGTTTGTAATTCTGGTACATCAAGGTATATCACGCATGTTCAAAAGTATCATTATCTCATAGTCCAAACTGTGAAACAAATTGATCAACCATGAGTGCACAATATCTTAATTACGCTAAAGTCCCTCAAATATAGACACCTCACTCTTTATCTGAAGCCACCCCCCTCGCCCCCACCATACACACACACACACAGAAGTCGTTCTCTCCCCCAAACACCAACACACGAGCACATTAACACCCCTCTCTCTTGTAAAGTCCGGACCCCAATATAGGTCTCTATCACTTTGTCTCTCCGGCATGCACACATATCTTCCCTCACTCTCTAGGTCTCCCGCTATCTCTCTTACCCAAGCACACACACTATGTAGAGTGTATATTTCCCATACACACAAAACATCGCCCCCAAATGTCTATCTCCCTAGTTATGTGGTTCTCGCGCACTCACCTCACACACCACCCCCATTGCAAACAAGCACACTTTGTCTCCTTGTGCACCACTCTCCTCTTTCTATCTCTCCCACATGCAGACCCGCCCCAGCTCCTTCCCTGTATACATATATGTTGTGACTCTTTCCATAGCTCCCTAGTGTATCATCATTCTCGATTTCGCACATTGTTCTCTACACCATCTATTCTAGATCTCTCATGAAGTCCCTATCACACACACGATGACTCGCTTCCCTTGCGTCTCTGTACATAGGCCAATTTCGGACAACATCAACATTGTCTCCCTATCTATACACCATTTATGGACACAAACGACCCCTCTTGCCCCTCTCTCTCTCTCTCTCTCCATCGCTAGCTCTCTCTCTCTCTCGCTCGCTCTCACACCCCTCTCCCACACACACTCGATGTCTCTTCCAAATAGTCTACTCCCCCCGCCCGCACCCATGCTATCTCGCTACTACACATGTCACACCATTCCCCCTTCCCTTATACTAGGTTTACATCATCAGTGGTCTCTCTACTCCACATACACACACTCCCTCTCACACACAACCGCGTGCACAAACACACACAAACACGCACAGACACCCATTTATCTGGATCCTCATCTCCCCCCATGTCCGCATGTGTATCTCACACACTCACTCTCTAATTATGTATATGTGTCTCCATGTTACACAACACAAAGCCCCATGTACATGTCTCTCTCTATCCTCCACACACATAGACACAAAGAATCTGTTATCATTGCCTCAGTCTCTAACATATCACACAGGCACACTGTCTCTCTCTCTCTCGCAAACACGCTCAACAAGGGTTTCCCCGTGAATAACTAACCGCCTATTCATCAACAGTCGTGGCAGTACGGCGAACACGAGACGTGAAAAAGAATAAATCTACACGTGCTTAGACCACCTAGTATGACTACTAGGACTAGAGCAAGCGAAAAAGCGCGCCGTCGTCACCCCCTCCTTATCGGCGATGGGAAAATCTTTGTTTTACACAGTCGAGAAGTCATTGTGCTAAGGCCCCACATGCCGAGGCGTTGAATAGAATGTAGATGCTAGTTTATGGAAGCAAGTATCGATAATACGTTTGTATCTCCATACTTATATTTCTTCTCTTATAAAAAACCGAGTTGGTGATGATGGTATGTGTGCCATCTTGCAATATAGACCATTCGATCTTTATCGGACGGATGGAAATTAAACTAAAAGATACCCGCAACCCTCTCCACATTTGCAGACAAGGCCTTCCCTCGTTCATCCTTATCTCCAACAAACCTCATTGTTGAGCAATTAAGAAAGGAAGCCTCTGGAAGAAACTGGCCTGGTGGCCCCTGCCGGCGTCGTCAATCCCCATGCCTCCGCTCAGTCCGACCACCAATCACCACCGCACCCCACTCCTCTTCACCTTATCTCATATTTCTCGAGATATCATTAGTTTTTACGCATGGGATTACTCCCGCAAGGGTCAATCACAACAAGTGTTTTATAAAAAAATGCATCTTGATGTTCCGTGCAATGCACGGATCTTGCTAGTACTCCTACACAACACTAATTGGTGATGATGGTGTGTCTGCCATCCGTCGTTTCTGACCATTAGATCTACATCTAATGACTGTGAGGTAAGTTGTTGCCTTTTCTCACCAACATCCCACTTGTCTACCAATTTGCAGAAAAACCCATAATTAGTATCTTAAAACCAACCACATCCCTCCCTGACCTCACCAAAACAGCCCAAGGAATATATTCTAATTGAAACATAATATATCTCTAGTGACATATGTATATCAAAATTAGAGTGTTTTGTATCAAGTTTGTGAATGAGTATTATTCTAATTATGATTCGTTGCAACGCACATGAACATTGCTAGTATTTACAACCATGCATTGTTTTCCTAGTATTCCATAGTTTTGAGTTTTCCATCAAGATATTAGTCACTCATGGTTGATATTTACTTTCAATCATGTACACATATGCACTATGTAACTAGCCTTGCTTATTGGCTTCCAAATCTTAACTTTCACTCCTACTTACAATATGTAGAGTATTTAACAAAAAACTATCACTTTCAACCAGCCCTAGGAAGAATCTATTGTACAAAAAATAGCAAAAACATACCCAAAATTTCTTAATCCACGCCAAAAACTACTACCTAGTACTCCTACCGTTCGTTTAAACCCATTTATGACAGGGTTGGCCCACACATCCGTGCTGACGAGGCAGCTAAAACCAACACATTTTGTTTGACCGTTGACACGAGGGACACACATCTAACCTTCTATCCTGTTATTCCCCCTCAAATCATTATTTTTCCTGAACATTACTTCAAACAGTACTGGTGCGTGTTCGTCGGTGGCGCCGGTGATGAGCGAGTTTGCCGCCAATCCGCCGGACGGGCCAGACGCTGCGCTGGCCTCCGCACGGGTTGGTAGGATGGCCCGAGCGTGACTCACGAGCGAGCAAGCCACCGCGCTGGCCTTCGCTCGAGCCAGATGGCTGGCCTTAGCGCGGCGCGTGCGAGCAAGCCGCCGTGCTACCGTGCCAATCTAGCTAGCAAACCTTGCATACAAGCAGCTGGACGGAGCTATCTTGGCTAGCTAGCGGCCGTGAGCGCCGGACGGAGCTGGCATCCGGGCTGCCGCAACATGGGCTCCGCACCGCCGCCGGTTTTGACCTCGCCTTCTGTCCGCAGCGATAGCTGTGTCCCATGGCCGAGGATGACTAGGTGGACGGGCCGGAGGTAGGAGGTCACTCGGGGATTTTTGTGTAGACTGACATGTAGGTCCCATAAGTCATAACGCCCGGTCGAATAGAAGGCGTTGACTTAATGGAAGACATGGGCCCTGTCAGAGGTTCGAGTCAGATTCTAACCCTGAACTAACTCTAACCAAAGTGGTGTTTGGATGGCAGGGTTAGATTGACAACAAATGTATCCAAACAGGGCCATGGGTTGAAACGTGCCTATAACGGCACTTTGTAGAGTAGTCGTTTCTTGGTAGGGCTGGTTGGTAAGAGCATGTACAATGGTTGATAAGGTAGTCTTATCTTAAGTCTGCCACGTATGCAAGTGGTAGTAGTTTCTTGGCATTTTAGTGGTTTCTTGCATTATTAGGGGTTTCTTGTAAGGAACAATGTACGTACTACTAGCGACAAAAGGCGATTCTAGGTTGCGTTGTACTCCAACGAGTACTACTAGTGGTCGCGGGAGTGTATACCTCGTTTTGTGGGTTCGATCCCGGCTGAACGCACGGCGGCCTTTTTTTTTAAATAGTACTACTACAGTTCGCTGCGAGCCAATATTTTACATGGGTAGTTTGAGTTTTGAAGTCAAACGGACGTGCGGCCCCACAATCTGGGTGCACTGGATAGCCTAGCCACGTGAACGGGTTTTCCTTCCCAGCATCTCGTGGCTCGCGTGCTCGCCCTAGCCGCACCTCGCTTGCAGCTTCCTCATCGGCTATTAGCATATTTAAATTTAAACTAGCGCCTCCCAATTAAGCCCGAGGAGCTGGAAAAGCCTGGCGGGGCATTAGGAACTGTGCAATATGGCTCTGTACGTAAAGTGCTCTACTACTACTCTGTAGCTTGTGGCGTTGCACGCATGGACTTCACTCCATTATCGGCTCTACTATAAAAGAAATTCCTCTTGACATGTTTTTTTTTGAAATGGAGGCAAAAGCTTTGCTTCATCTCATTCATAAAGAAGGAACTACTAACGAAGTTCGATGAGATCCATTACACCTGCACAAATGGAAGCGAAAAGCCTAGTCTCGCTGTATCAAATAACTCAAATGTTCTACCCCCCGCAGTAACCGTCGCTGATAAACAGGCTGCTAGTGTGTGCGTGAGAGGAGCGTCTAAGTAGGCCAGCTACGTGAGAGGAGCGGCTGAATAGAGCATCGAGAGTACCCACTAGACCACTACGCAGGTGTACTTTCCCTGCATTGATAGTACAATGATGGTTCTAGAGAACAGTAGTACCCTCCACTTCCAACTGTAGCTCCTTGGCCCTGAGATTCAAGAGTTCAAAACTGGTGCACTATACTAGACTAGACTAGAAGTACAGTACATCGCACTACTAGTTGAGAAAAAGTAGTACTAATACTGCTACAATACGAGTACGTACTCCTCTGTCATGTAATGTAAGACATTTTTTGACACTAGTTGGCGTGTACAAAAAATGGCAAAAACATACCCAAAATTTCTTAATCCACGCCAAAAACTACTACCTAGTGCCAAAAATTTCTTACTAGTGCTATTATTTACAGTATAATGCAATCCCATAACGTTCCATAATGCTAGTACTAGTAGTAAATAATAGCCTCGCCCCTTCGTTAAGGAATGATCTACAGTTGGAAGGGACGAGGCCCTGCAGTTACTACACTCTTATCTCCTCCTCGCCAGTTCCCCTCCCCCGAAGAGAAGGCAGTTCGTCGCTGCTCCCATGGATTCGCCAGGCGGTTCTCCTCCTCGTCGGGGCTGGGAGACCTTGGATGACGATCCTCTGGGAGAGATCGCACGCCTCTCCGACGTCCTCACCGCTACAAGACTCGGTGCTTCCTGCACCAACTTTTTCAAGATGCTGCTTAAAAAGGCTTGGGAAAAGGACATGCTTGTTGGTCTTCCATGCGTCCTCGAGGAGAAGGTTCTTTTATGGGACAATCCTTCAAACAGTCCACCGCTCCCTGGCCATGGTTGCACGTTGACTCCACTAGAGTTGCTGATGTTGAGAGGTAGTCGGATTTTGTCCGATGAGCAGGTCAGTAATGGAGTTTGATCGTGTAGTACTTAGTTATTCCATTTCCATACCATAATTTTTCCGCTGCCCACCATCTTATATATAGGTCTGGGTCGGTGCCAACAAAGATTGGCTTGCATACCTCCGGCCGGATACCACCATCATTTTGCACAACATCCACAGCAGTGCAGCCGTTCCGCTAGACCCCTTCTCCACCATTGGGATCGGCCTTCCGGACTGGCTGGGCTTGAATACGTATGATGATGCCTACATGAGATTGAAGAAGATAGCAATTGCGGACCCGCCGACAAAGTGACGCGGCTACGATAATTACTATCTCATCGCGGTGTTCGACATAAGGATTGCCATCAATGCAAGAGGCAGTATCTTGAGCTTGCGTTGGTTTTCCTTGAAGAGGAAAGGGTGATGCAGCAATAGTAGCGTAAGTATTTCCCTCAGTTTTTGAGAACCAAGATATCAATCCAGTAGGAGGCTCCTCAAAAGTCCCACGCACCTACACAAACAAACAAAGAAATCGCAACCAACACAATAAAGGGGTTGTCAATCCCTTCACGGCCACTTGCGAAAGTGAGATCTAATAGAGATAGTATGATAAGATAAATATTATTTTTGTATTTTATAATATAGATGCAAAAAGTAAAGATGCAAATAAAAGTAGATTGGAAGAAAATATGATAAGAGATAGACCCGGGGGCCATAGGTTTCACTAGTGGCTTCTCTCAAGATAGCATAAGTATTACGGTGGGTGAACAAATTATTGTCGAGCAATTGATATAAAAGTGAATAATTATGAGATTATCTAGGCATGATCATGTATATAGGCATCACATCCGTGACAAGTAGACCGACTCCTACCTGCATCTATTACTATTACTGCACACATCGACCGACTCCTGCCTGCATCTAGAGTATTAAGTTCATAAGAACAGAGTAAGGCCTTAAGCAAGATGACATGATGTAGAGGGATAAACTCATGCAATGTGATATAAACCCCATCTTTTTATCCTTGATGGCAACAATACAATACATGCCTTGCAACCCTTTCTGTCACTGGGTAAGGACACCGCAAAATTGAACCCAAAGCTAAGCACTTCTCCCATGGCAAGAAAGATCAATCTAGTAGGCCAAACCAAACTGATAATTCAAAGAGACTTGCGAAGATAACTCAATCATACATCAAAGAATTCAAAGGAGATTCAAATATTTCTCATAGATAAACTTGATCATAAACCCACAATTCATTGGATCTCGACAAACACACCGCAAAAGAGTTTACATCGAATAGATATCCACAAGAGAGGGGGAGAACATTGTATTGAGATCCAAAAAGAGAGAATAAGCCATCTAGCTAATAACTATGGACCCGAAGGTCTGTGGTAAACTACTCACAACTCATCGGAAGGGCTATGGTGTTGATGTAGAAGCCCTCCATGGTCGATTCCCCCTCCGGCGAAGCGCCGGCGAAGGCTCCAAGATGGGATCTCGCAGATACAGAAGGTTACGGTGGTGGAAATTGTGTTTCGTTGGCTCTCTGGATGTTTTCAGGGTACGTAGGCTTATATAGGAGGAAGAAGTACGTCGGTGGCCACCCGAGGGGCCCACGAGATAGGGGGGCGTGCCCTATAGGGGGGGGGGGCGTGATAATTCACAAGTGTAGGGGATCGCAACAGCTTTCGAGGGTAAAATATTCAACCCAAATTTATTGATTCGACACAAGGGGAGCCAAAGAATATTCTTGAGTATTAGCAGTTGAGTTGTCAATTCAACCACACCTGGATAACTTAGTATCTGCAGCAAAGTATTCAGTAGCAAAGTAGTATGATAATAAAGGTAACAGTAGCAAAAGTAAAGATAATTGTTTTTGGGTTTTTGTAGTAGTTGTAACAGTAGCAATGGAAAAGTAAATAAGCGAAGAACAATATATGAAAAGCTCGTAGGCAATGGATCAGTGATGGATAATTATGACGGATGCGATTCCTCATGTAATAGCTACAGCATAGGGTGACACCGAACTAGCTCCAGTTCATCAATGTAATGTAGGCATGTATTCCGTAAATAGTCATACGTGCTTATGGAAAAGAACTTGCATGACATCTTTTGTCCTACCCTCCCGTGGTAGCGGGGTCCTAGCGGAAACTAAGGGATATTAAGGCCTCCTTTTAATAGAGAACCGGAACGAAGCATTAGCACATAGTGAATACATGAACTCCTCAAACTACGGTCATCACCGAGAAGTATCCTGATTATTGTCACTTCGGGGTTGTCGGATCATAACACATAATAGGTGACTATAGACTTGCAAGATAGGATCAAGAACACACATATATTCATGAAAACATAATAGGTTCAGATCTGAAATCATGGCACTCGGGCCCTAGTGACAAGCATTAAGCATAGCAAAGTCATAGCAACATCAATCTCAGAACATAGTGGATACTAGGGATCAAACCCTAACAAAACTAACTTGATTACATGGTAAATCTCATCCAACCCATCACCGTCTAGCAAGCCTACGATGGAATTACTCACGCACGGCGGTGAGCATCATGAAATTGGTGATGGAGGATGGTTGATGATGACGACGGTGACGAATCCCCCTCTCCGGATCCCCGAATGGACTCCAGATCAGCCCTCCCGTGAGAGATTAGGGCTTGGCGGCGGCTCCGTGTCGTAAAATGCAATGGAACTTTCTCTCTGATTTTTTTCTCCCCGAACGTGAATATATGGAGTTGGAGTTGAGGTCGGTGGAGGTCCAGGGGGCCCACGAGATAGGGGGAGCACCCTACAGGGGGCGCCCCCTGTCTCGTGGACATTCCCTGGCCCCCCTGGTGTATTTCTTTCGCCCAGAAATTCTTATTAATTCCAAAAAGTGCCTCCGTGGATTTTCAGGTCATTCCGAGAACTTTTGTTTTCTACACGTAAAACAACATCATGGCAGTTCTGCTGAAAACAGCGTCAGTCAGGGTTAGTTTCATTCAAATCATGCAAGTTAGAGTCCAAAACAAGGGCAAAAGTGTTTGGAAAAGAAGATACGTTGGAAACGTATCAACTCCCCCAAGCTTAAACCTTTGCTTGTCCTCAAGCAATTCAGTTGATAAACTGAAAGTGATAAAGAAAAACTTTTACAAACTCTGTTTGCTCTTGTTGTTGTAAACATGAAAAGCCAGCATTCAAGTTTCAGCAAATATTATGAACTAACCATACTCACAATAACACCTAGGTCTCAAAATTACTCATATCAATAGCATAATCAGCTAGCGAGCCATAATAATAAAACTCGGATGACAACACTTTCTCAAAACAATCATAACATGATATAACAAAATGGTATCTCGCTAGCCCTTTCTGAGACCGCAAAACATAAATGCAGAGCACCTTTAAAGATCAAGGACTGACTAAACATTGTAATTCATGGTAAAAGAGATCCAGTCAAGTCATACCCAATATAAACCAATAGTAATGAATGTAAATGACAGTGTGCTCTCCAGCGGGTGCTTTTAATAAGAAGGGTGATGACTCAACATAATAGTAATATAGGCCCTTCGCAGAGGGAAGCAGGGATTTGTAGAGGTGCCAGAGCTCGATTTTAAAATAGAGATTGAATAACATTTTGAGCGGCATACTTTCGTTGTCAACGCAACAACTATGAGATGGCTGTATCTTCCATACTACATGCATTATAGGCAGTTCTGAAACAGAATGGTAAATGTTTATACTCCCCCAACCACCAACAAGCATCAATCCATGGCTTGCTCGAAACAATGAGTGCCTCCAACTAACAACAGCCCTGGGGGAGTTTTGTTTTATTATTTTGATTTGCTTTGATCTTTTTGGATCATGGGACTGGGCATCCCGGTTACCGACCCTTTCTCGTGAATGAGGAGCGGAGTCCACTCCTCATGAGAATAACCCACCTAGCATGGAAGATATAGGCAGCCCTAGTTGTAACATGAGCTGCTCGAGCATACAAAACAGAATTTCATTTGAAGGTTTGGAGTTTGGCACATACAAATTTACTTGGAACAGCAGGTAAATACCGCATATAGGAAGGTATAGTGGACTCATATGGAACAACTTTGGGGTTTAAGGAGTTTGGATGCACAAGCAGTATTCCCGCTTAGTACAGGTGAAGGCTAGCAAAAGACTGAGAAGCGACCAACTGAGAGAGCGATAACAGTCATAAACATGCATTAAAATTAATTCACACCGGATACAAGCATGAGTAGGATATAATCCACCATGAACATAAATATCGTGAAGGCTATGTTGATTTGATTCAACTACATGCGTGAACATGTGCCAAGTCGAGTCACTCAATTCATTCAAAGGAGGATACCATCCCATCATACCACATCATAATCATTCTAATAGCATGTTGCCACGCAAGGTAAACCATTATAACTCATAGCTAATCAAGCATGGCACAAGCAACTATAATCTCTAAATGTTATTGCAAATATGTTTACTTCATAATAAGCCGACTCAAAAACGATGAACTCATCATATTTACAAAAACAAGAGAGGTCGAGTTCATACCAGCTTTTCTCATCCCAATAAGTCCATCATATATCGTCATTATTGCCTTTCACTTGCACGACCGAACGATGTGTATAATAATAAGAGTGCACGTGCATTGGACTAAGCTGGAATCTGCAAGCATTCAACTCAAGAGATAAGACAGGGTAATATGGGCTCTAAATTAAATAAACAATCATGCATATGAGAGCCACTAAACATTTTCAATATAGTCTTCTCGACCCCCAAAAGAAAGAAAAGAAAATAAAACTATTTATACGGGAAAGCTCCCAACAAGTAAAAGAAGAACCAGAAATATTTTTGGGTTTTCATTTTAATTTCTACTACAAGCATGGAAATTAAACTAACTAATTTTTTTGATTTTTCTTAAAGTTTTATAAAACACACAAGAAGAAAACAAGAAAAAGAAATTTAAACTAGCATGGATAATACAACGAAAGAGTATGAGCACCGACGACTAGTGTGTGAACATGAATGTAAAGTCGGTGAGAAATATGTGCTCCCCAAGCTTAGGCTTTTGGCCTAAGTTGGTCTAGTACCAAGCACCACCTGGCTGATATCCATAAGTGAAACTGGGGTTGTATTGAGGTGCAGTAGCAACCGCCTCCTGAGCAGCAGCTTGTTGGTGAGCTGCTTCTACTCCCCTCTCGTATTCAGCTGCTTCTTCCCTGGTGACAACATATCTTCCTTTTGCCTGATAATCAAAAAGGTAGGGAGCAGGAAGAGTAACAGGGATGATGTTGCGTCTGTCATAGATTAGTCGATAATGGAGGAATTGTTCATTCCTCTCAAGAAATTGATGATTGAACATAGCTTCTTTATCCAAATAAACAGGAGGTAAAATCATATCCCCCTCTCGTGGGGCTATATTAAGATAATTAGCCACACGGGTTGCATAAATTCCTCCAAATAAATCCCCCTTTCTACTATTATTCTGCAACCTATGCGCAACTATTGCCCCCAAGTTATAACCTTTATAACTTGACACAGCACTCTTGAGGACACAAAGATCAGGGACACACATGTGACATGCTTCATCCTTACCATTAATGTATCTACCAATAAAGAGAGCAAAATAATGTATAGCAGGAAAATAAATGCTCCCTATGGTAGCTTGTGCTATGTCCCTAGATTCTCCCACAGTAATACTAGCAAGAAAATCTCTAAGTTCAGATTTGCGAGGATCATTAATATTACCCCACTATGGGAGTTTGCAAGCAGTTGTGAAATCCTCTAAATCCATGGTATAAGATGTATCATAAATATCAAACATGACACTAGGAGAATTACGCGTACAGTTATATTGGAACCTCCGCACAAAGGAATCAGTCAACTGATAGTACTGAGGACACTTATCTTGTAAGAAGTCCTCCAGCTCGGCATTACGCACATACGCATCAAATTCCTCCTTGAAGATGGCTTCGACCATAAAATCATCGGATGGCCACTCACAAGCTCGTACATCCGCGTCCCTCGGCAATTCAACATCTTGCTCACGTATAGCAATCCTTGGCCCTTTCTTTGCCGAGGAACCACCTTGGTACATTCTTCCAAGCATAATTCTTTTTCTGAAAATTTCTGAAATTTTAGTAACTTCAAAATAAAAGTGAATAAAACTAAACAAGATTGATAGCAACTACTCCTACAAGTGCCTAGAGCCTATATCATGCATTGGAATTGCTTGGGACCTCAAAAATTTAACATGCAAGCTCAAGAACATGGTCACCTATGCAGCAAAAATTTGCAATGAATAAAGCACTAGAACAAAAACTAATTGGACCAATGGAGGAGTCACATACCAAGCAACAATCTCCCAAAGCAGTTTTGTGAATGGAGCTTTGAGCAAGGAGATCGAAAATTGCAGCAAAACAAGCTAGAACTCGTGCTTGAGCTGGATGGGGATTTTTTTGGGTAGAATATGAAGTGTGTGGGTGCTGGCATAAGTGGAGGGGGCCCACCAGGGGCCCACGAGATAGGGGGGCACGCCCTATAGGGGGGGGGTGCCTCCACTCTCGTGGCCTGGTGCTTGCCCCTCCTGCAGTGTTTTCATTGCCTAAAATCCTCAAATATTCCATAAAAAATCATACTAAATTTGCAGGGCATTTGGAGCACTTTTATTTTCGGACTATTTTTTATTGCACGGATAATTCAGAAAACAGACAGATACTATTTTTGCTTTATTTATTCTAAATAACAGAAAGTCAAAAGTAGGGACAGAAGGTCGTGCCTTCTAGTTTCATCCATCTCGTGATCATCAAAATGAAACCACTAACAAGGTTGATCAAGTCTTGTTAACAAACTCATTCCGAATAACACGGAACCGGAGAAATTTCGAATAACACTAAGTTACCTCAATGGGGATATGAAAATCCCCAATAATAAGAATATCATACTTTTTCTTGACAGTAGGGAGAGGAAATTCAAAACCTCCAATAATAATAGTTGGAACTTTTCCAATAGAATTGATGCTATGAACTTGAGATTGTTTCCTTGGAAAGTGTACCGTATGCTCATTACCATTAACATGAAAAGTGACATTGCCTTTGTTGCAATCAATAACAGCCCCTGCAGTATTAAGAAAAGGTTTGCCAAGGATAATTGACATACTATTGTCCTCGGGAATATCAAGAATAACAAAGTCCGTTAAGATAGTGACATTTGCAACCACAACAGGCACATCCTCACAAATGCCGACAGGTATAGCAGTTGATTTATCAGCCATTTGCAAAGATATTTCAGTAGGTGTCAAATTATTCAATTCAAGTCTACGATATAAAGAGAGAGGCATAACACTAACACCGGCTCCAAGATCACATAAAGCAGTTCTAACATAATTTCTTTTAATGGAGCATGATATAGTTGGTACCCCGGGATCTCCAAGTTTCTTTGGTATTCCACCCTTAAAGGTGTAATTAGCAAGCATGGTGGAAATTTCAGCTTCCGGTATCTTTCTTTTAATTGTAATGATATCCTTCATATACTTAGCATAAGGATTTACTTTCAGCATATCAGTTAAGCACATACGTAAGAAAATAGGTCTAATCATTTCAGCAAAGCGCTCAAAATCCTCATCATCGTTTGACTTGGATGGTTTAGGAGGAAAGGGCATGGGTTTCTGAACCCATGGTTCTCTTTCTTTACCATGCTTCCTAGCAACAAAATCTCTCTTATCATAATGTTGATTCTTTGATTGTGGGTTATCAAGATCAACAACAGGTTCAATCTCTACATCATTGTTTTTGCTAGGTTGAGCATCAACATGAACATTATCATTAACATTATCACTAGGTTCATGTTCATCACCTGATTGTGTTTCAGCATCGGAGATAGAAATATCATTGGGATTCTCAGGTGTGTCTATAGTAGGTTCACTAGAAGCATGCAAAGTTCTATCGTTTTTATTTTTCTTCTTTTTAGAAGAACTAGGTGCCTCTAAATTATTTCTCTCAGAATCTTGCTCGATTCTCTTAGGGTGGCCTTCAGGATACAAAGGTTCCCGAGTCATTCTACCAGTTCTAGTAGCCACTCTAACAGCAAAGTCATTTTTATTATTCAATTCATCAAGCAAATCATTTTGAGATTTAAGTACTTGCTCGGATTGAGTAGCAACCATAGAAGCATATTTTCTAACGAGCACTTGCTCGGCTTGAGTAGCAACCATAGAAGCATATTTGCTAACGAGTTTGAGTTCATCTTTAACTCTAGCCATATTATCACTCACACGTCCTATCTCGAAAGCATTATTCTTTAACTCTCTACCAACATAAGCATTAAAACTTTCTTGTCTAGCCATAAAGTCATCAAATTCATCTAAGCATGGGTTATGAAATTTAGTAGAGGGTATTTCAACTTTATCATATCTATAGAGAGAATTTACCTTTACTACATGTGTCGGGTTATCAAGACAATGTGGTTCTTCAACAGGCGGTATATTAAGACCATGTATTTCTTCAATAGGAGGTAAATTCTTAACATCTTCAGCTTTAATACC
Organism: Triticum aestivum; assembly: GCF_018294505.1. Classification (NCBI taxonomy): domain Eukaryota; kingdom Viridiplantae; phylum Streptophyta; class Magnoliopsida; order Poales; family Poaceae; genus Triticum; species Triticum aestivum. The sequence continues at coordinate 404,217,704 of NC_057795.1, forward strand.
TTTTTCTTTCATTGATTTCTTTGCCTCTTGCATATCTTCAGGACTGAGAAATAAAACACCTCTCTTCTTCGGAGTGGGTTTAGGAATAGGCTCAGGAGTTGGCTCAATTGGTTCAGGAATTGCCTCAGGAATTGGCTTAGGAAGAGTCCAATTATTTTCATTAGTCAACATATTATTCAATAATATTTCAGCTTCATCGACTGTTCTTTCCCTGAAAACACAACTAGCACAACTATCCAAGTAGTCCTTGGAAGCGTCAGTTAGTCCATTATAAAAGATATCACGCATTTCATTTTTCTTAAGAGGATGATCAGGCAAAGCATTAAGTAACCGGAGAAGCCTCCCCCAAGCTTGTGGGAGACTCTCTTCTTTGATTTGCACTAAATTATATATTTCCCGCAAGGCAGCTTGTTTCTTATGAGCAGGGAAATATTTAGCAGAAGTAATAAATCATATCTCGGGGACTACGCACACAACCAGGAGCAAGAGAATTATACCAAGTCTTAGCATCACCCTTTAATGAGAACAGAAATATCTTAAGGATATAAAAATAGCGAGACTTCTCATCATGAGTAAACAGGGTAGCTATATCATTTAACTTGGTAAGATGTGCCACAACAGTTTCAGATTCAAGGCCATAAAGAGGACCAGATTCAACTAAAGTAATAATCTTAGGATCAACAGAGAATTCATAATCCTTATCTGTAACACAAATAGGTGAAGTAGCAAAAGCAGGGTCAGGTTTCATTCTAGCATTAAGAGACTGCTGCTTCCATTTAGCTAATAATTTCTTAAGATCATATCTATCATTGCAAGAAAAGATTTCCCTAGTAGCTTCTTCATTCATAACATAACCCTTAGGAACAACAGGCAATACATAATGATTGGGAGAACCTTCATCATCACTATAATCAATAATAGGTTCTTCAGTAATTTCATTCCCCCTAACTCTAGCAAGTTGTTCATCAAGAAATTCACCTAATGGCAAAGTAGTATCAAGCACAGAAGTAGTTTCATCATGCATAGCAGAAGTGGCATCATCAGTAACATGTGACATATCAGAATTCATAGCAGTAGCAGGTTTAGGTGTCGCAAGCTTACTAATAACAGAAGGAGAATCTAGTGCAGAGCTAGATGGTAGTTCCTTACCTCCCCTCGTAGTTGAGGAAAAAATCGTAGTTCGGTCGTCTTTCAAGTTCTTCATAGTGATCAACAGATATAAATCCCAAGTGACTCAGATAATAGAGCTATGCTCCCCGGCAACGGCGCCAGAAATTAGTCTTGATAACCCACAAGTGTAGGGGATCGCAACAGCTTTCGAGGGTAAAGTATTCAACCCAAATTTATTGATTCGACACAAGGGGAGCGAAAGAATATTCTTGAGTATTAGCAGTTGAGTTGTCAATTCAACCACACCTGGATAACTTAGTATCTGCAGCAAAGTATTTAGTAGCAAAGTAGTATGATAATAAAGGTAACAGTAGCAAAAGTAAAGATAATTCTTTTTGGGTTTTTGTAGTAGTTGTAACAGTAGCAACGGAAAAGTAAATAAGCGAAGAACAATATATGAAAAGCTCGTAGGCAATGGATCAGTGATGGATAATTATGCCAGATGCGATTACTCATGTAATAGCTACAACATAGGGTGACACAGAACTAGCTCCAGTTCATCAATGTAATGTAGGCATGTATTCCGTAAATAGTCATACGTGCTTATGGAAAAGAACTTGCATGACATCTTTTGTCCTACCCTCCCGTGGTAGCGGGGTCCTAGCGGAAACTAAGGGATATTAAGGCCTCCTTTTAATAGAGAACCGGAACAAAGCATTAGCACATAGTGAATACATGAACTCCTCAAACTACGGTCATCACCGAGAAGTATCCCGATTATTGTCACTTCGGGGTTGTCGGATCGTAACACATAATAGGTGACTATAGACTTGCAAGATAGGATCAAGAACACACATATATTCATGAAAACATAATAGGTTCAGATCTGAAATCATGGCACTCGGGCCCTAGTGACAAGCATTAAGCATAGCAAAGTCATAGCAACATCAATCTCAGAACATAGTGGATACTAGGGATCAAACCCTAACAAAACTAACTTGATTACATGGTAAATCTCATCCAACCCATCACTGTCTAGCAAGCCTACGATGGAATTACTCACGCACGGTGGTGAGCATCATGAAATTGGTGATGGAGGATGGTTGATGATGACGATAGTGACGAATCCCCCTCTCCGGAGCCCCGAACGGACTCCAGATCAGCCCTCCCGAGAGAGATTAGGGCTTGGCGGCGGCTCCATGTCGTAAAACGTGATGAAACTTTCTCTCTAATTTTTTTCTCCCCGAACGTGAATATATGGAGTTGGAGTTGAGGTCGGTGGAGGTCCAGGGGGCCCATGAGATAGGGGGGCGTGCCCTACAGGGGGGCGCCCCCTGTCTCGTGGACAGGCCCTGGGCCCCCCGGTGTATTTCTTTTGCCTAGAAATTCTTATTAATTCCAAAAAGTGCCTCCGCGGATTTTCAGGTCATTCCGATAACTTTTCTTTTCTACACATAAAACATCATGTCAGTTCTGCTGAAAACAGCGTTAGTCCGGGTTAGTTTCATTAAAATCATGCAAGTTAGAGTCCAAAACAAGGGCAAAAGTGTTTGGAAAAGTAGATACGTTAGAGACGTATCAGGGCGCACCCTACCCTCTCATGGCCGCTGAGGGAGTCCTGGATTAGGGGGTATCCGGGCAGCCGGACTATATACTTTGGCCAGACTGTTGGTCCGTGAAGATACAAGACTCAAGACCTTGTCCCGTGTCCGGATGGGACTCTCCTTTGCGTGGAAGACAAGCTTGGCGATCCGGATAATAGATTTCCTTCTTTGTAACCGACTTTGTGTAAACCCTAGCCCTCTCCGGTGTCTATATAAACCGAAGGGTTTAGTCCTTAGGGACAGAATCATAATCATCATAGGATAGCTTCTAGGGTTTAGCCTCTACGATGTCGTGGTAGATCAACTCTTGTAATACCCATATCATCAATATCAGTCAAGTAGGAAGTAGTTTTTTACCTCCATCAAGAGGGCCCGAACCTGGGTAAACATCGTGTCCCTTGCCTCCTGTTACCATTAGCCTTAGATGCACATATCGGGACCCCCTACCCGAGATCCGCCGGTTTTGACACCGATATTGGTGCCTTCATTTAGAGTTCCTCTGTGTCGTCGCTGCAAGGCTTGATGGCTCCTCCAATCATCAACAACAACATGGTCCAGGGTGAGACTTTTCTCCCCGGACAGATCTTCGTGTTCGGCGGCTTCGCACTGCGGGCCAATTCACTTGGCCATCTGAAGCAGATCGACAGCTACGCCCCTGGCCATCAGGCCAGGTTCGGAAACTTGAACTACACGGCCGATATCCACGGAGACTTGATCTTCACCGGATTCGGGCCTGCGCCAAGAGCGCCGGACAGTCACGATGAGCACGGCCTAGACCTGCTGTCGGGTAATGCTCGGCATATCGCCCCTGCAGGAGCCCCGGACCTAAATCCGGGGCAGATTGCATTGCCCGAGGACGTGCGGATGGACCCCACCCCAGAGGCCGCACACTCATTGGTGGTAGAGCCAAATACAGTCTTCACCCCCAAGGATGCCTGTAACACCGGACCCCCGGACTCATATCCGGTTGTAGTTTCCAGTCCGCACACCCCCGAGCCCGCCGAATCTGGTCGGGCTCCGGTAATGGAGTTCACCGCTGCGGATATCTTCCAGCACTCGTTGTGACGCCCGGATAATTAGGCTACAATAATCCCATGTTAACGATGCCACGTCACCTTGGTTACTATTGCTAACCTCGCGATAGATCGAAACCAATTCGAATTCAAATTTAAAATCAAGTCAAACTATAAAAGTTTTCAAATGTCAAAACTAAAATGTTCACGGTGTGGAAAATAATCCCTGGATATTTACCATGTTGAAACCCATATTTTAAAAGGTTTTTAAATGGCCTTAAATGTTCTAACCAGTACCAAAAACAACTGTTTAAATGCCTTTGGTATTTTATAAAATACTAAACTATCTTATGTTAGGGTAAAAGTTTTTATACTTGTGGATTGTTCTGAAACATCATTTTAGGGGTCATAGTCATATTTTACTAAACTAAAAATAAAGTTCAACTAAAATAGAACAAAAAATAATAAAAAATAACAAAAGAAAATAAATGCCCCCCCCTCGCTGGGCCTCAGCCCAGCTGGCCATTGGGCTAGCCAGGCCGGCCCAGCCGGTGCCCCACTCCCCTCCTCCATATCCCCACTCTGGGGAAACCCTAACCCGTAACCCCCACTCGCCCCACTACTCTCTCCTTCCCCCCCCGATCCGATATGGATCGGGGCATCCCTCACGCCCGATCCCGCTTGTCGTCGTCCTCCACCGCCCCCAACCGCTCCGCCTCCTCCACTCCACTCCCTGACAGGCCGCTGCGCGCGAACCGCGTCGCCCCGTCGCGGGCACCGCTGGCCGCGTGCGTCCCGCCGCCTCTGCCAGCCGCCCTGTCGCCCTCGACTCCTCGTCACCGGAGCCACCTCGGCACCTCGCCGGACTGCCTTCCTCGCTGGACCGCGCCTCCCCGGCTCCTCGACGTTGCATCGCCAGACCGCCCGCCTTCGTCCTCCTCCACAACCGGCCTCCTCACGCCTCGCCGCCCCTCTTCTCTTCAACGCTGGTGAGGCTACCGGCCTCCTGCTCCCCCTGCACTCTATCGTCGATCCGACTGCCAGGCTGACCGCATTCGCCCCCCTGGCCACTCGCCGCCGTAGTGCGTGCGCACATCCGCGCTCGGCTGCGCCCTGGCTCGCCGGCGCGCGCCCATGCTCCAACGCACGCCCCGGCTCTCCTCCACCCCACCCCAGGTGCCGCTCGCCGGCCCTGGCCGAGGCCCCCCTGCTCGCGGGCGTGCCCCGCCGAGGCCACGGCCTCACCCTCGATGGGCGCCCGCACCTAGTGCCCAGCGCCCGCTTGCGCTGAACCCGCTATGCCCCCTGGCCTATGACATGTGGGGCCGCCCCGTGAAAACGTTAAATATATATATATATAATAGAAAATCAATTAATTAGTTAATTAAAGAGTTAATTAACTTAATTAACCTGTGTTAGTTAATCTATTAACCTAATTAGTCTATTTAATCTGTTAGGTTAGTAAAACAGTGTATGACAACAGGGCCCCACCCATGTTGACCAGTCAAAGTTTGACTGGTCAACTAGGACCCCTTGGACCCACATGTCAGCCCCTCTGGTACACTTATGTGTACCCAGAGCTTGGTGCACCTAGCAATTCACATTTATTTTGAATTAAATTAAATTCAGAAAATGAATAAAACTTTAAAAATTAATATAAAATAATCCATAACTCGGATGAAAATACTTTATACATGAAAGTTGCTCAGAACAATGAGACGAATCCGGATACGCAGCCCGTTTGTCCGCCACACATCCCTAGCATAGCAAACACGCAACTTCCCCCCTCTGGTTCATCTGTCCGAAAACGTAAAACACCGGGAATACTTTCCCGGATGTTATCCCTCCTTCGTCGGTATCACCTACTACCGCGATTGGGCACACCTAGCATCGTTACTTGTCATGTCATGCATCGATATACCTCTGTTTGCATTGTATTCATTGTTTCTTCCCCCTCTTCTCTCCGGTAGACTACGAGACCGACGCTGCTGCGGCCCAGTTCGACTACGGAGTTGACGACCCCTCCTTCTTGCCAGAGCAACCAGGCAAGCCCCCCTGATCACCAGATATCGCCTATTCTTCTCTATACTGCTTGCATTAGAGTAGTGTAGCATGTTACTGCTTTCCGTTAATCCTATTCTGATGCATAGCCTGTCATTGTTGCTACAGTCATTGATACCTTACCCGCAATCCTAAATGCTTAGTATAGGATGCTAGTTTATCATCATTGGCCCTACATTCTTGTCAGTCTGCCTTGCTATACTATTGGGCCGTGATCACTCGGGAGGCGATCACGGGTATATACTATACATATATACATACTACAGATGGTGACTAAAGTTGGGTCGGCTCGAGGAGTACCCGCGAGTGATTCACGGATTGGGGGCTGAAAGGACCTTTGTCCTGACGGCCCTCTGTGTGGATCTTTGCGGCGGAGCGACAGGGCGGGTTGGGACCACCTGGGAGACAGGTGGGCCTGGCCCTGGTCGGCGTCCGCGGTTATTTCATAATAACATGCTTAACGAGATCTTGGTATTTGATCTGAGTCTGGCCACTGGCCTATACGCACTAACCAACTACGCGGGAAAGATATGGGCACTCGACGTCGTGGTATCAGCCGAAGCCTTCGTGACATCAGCGACTGAGCGGCGCGCGCCTAATTGGACCGCGTAACATGACTTCCCTTGTAATGGAGGTTGCTAGGTCTGCTTCCGGCCGCCCACGCAATGTGCAGGTGTGCAATGGGCGATGGGCCTAGACCCCTGCGCGTATAGGATTTAGACCGGCATGCTGACCTCTCTGTTGTGCCTAGGTGGGGCTGCGACGTGTTGATCTTCCGAGGCCGGGCATGACCCAGGAAAGTGTGTCCGGCCAAATGGGATCGAGCGTGTTGGGTTATGTGGTGCACCCCTGCAGGGAAGTTAATCTATTCGAATAGCCGTGTCCCTCGGTAAAAGGACGACCCGGAGTTGTACCTTGACCTTATGACAACTAGAACCGGATACTTAATAAAACACACCCAAATAAGTTCCACAGACAACCCGGTGATTGCTTTTCCACGGGGCGATGAGGGGAGGATCGCCGGGTAGGATTATGCTATGCGATGCTACTTGGAGGACTTCAATCTACTCTCTTCTACATGCTGCAAGACGGAGGCTGCCAGAAGCGTAGTCTTCAATAGGACTAGCTATCCCCCTCTTATTCTGGCATTCTGCAGTTCAGTCCACTCATATGCCTCCTTACACATATACCCATGCATATGTAGTGTAGCTCCTTGCTTGCGAGTACTTTGGATGAGTACTCACGGTTGCTTTGCTCCCCCTTTTCCCCTGTTTTCCTCTTCTTCTCGGATGCCGCAACCAGACGTTGGAGCCCAGGATCCAGATGCCACCGTCGATGACGACTACTACTCTGGAGGTGCCTACTACTACGTGCAGGCCGCTGACGATGACCAGGAGTAGTTAGGAGGATCCCAGGCAGGAGGCCTGCGCCTCTTTCGATCTGTAACCCAGTTTGTGCTAGCCTTCTTAAGGCAAACTTGTTTAACTTATGTCTGTACTCAGATATTGTTGCTTCCGCTAACTCGTCTATGATCGAGCACTTGTATTCGAGCCCTCGAGGCCCCTGGCTTGTATTATGATGCTTGTATGACTTATTTTATTTGTAGAGTTGTGTTGTGATATCTTCCCGTGAGTCCCTAATCTTGATCGTACACGTTTGCGTGTATGATTAGTGTACGATTGAATCGGGGGCGTCATAAGTTGGTATCAGAGCCGACTGCCTGTAGGAATCCCCTTTCCAAATCCTTGGCCGAAGTTGAGTCTAGTCATTGAAAAACTTTTACTAACATGGCAGTGCGACTTACGGGCCCATGTCGCCATTGGGTGGTATTAGGATCTTTTACTCCTCGTCTATACTCTGGGACTCTGATCTCTCTTCTATTCGGGTTAAATGAATTTTGCTAACTCTAACATTAGGATCTCGTGATCACTTCCACCCGGAGAGCCCCGTGTTACCAATGACCGCCTGCTGCACCAGAAGATTCCGAAGATACTCTCTGATGTTCTTTCGAGAACTTGTGCTCATCGGGTTTGCATCCCTACCACCGAGACATCCCTATGGATAGCTACTTATACTTGCCACCCTTACCTTCATTCTCGATTACTCTTGTTACTACAAGATACCCCGAACTACTTCCCGCTATTCCGAGAATCCTTCGTGCTTACTGCCTTGCAGCTCTTTTCTGCACAATTACACTGACACATAAATTCTCACACTTATCGAGGATTTCTTCATTCCTAGTTGTTTTTGTGTTTCACAAAATTCTTCAGGATACTATTCAGTTTTCTGAAAATTCCTTAGGAGCCTATTGCTCCTGAATTCCTTGCCTTCCGGTACTATGGTTAATTCTATATTTCTACCAATCTCCATTGACATCCTTTGTCACTATCATTTCGTTCCCCTTGATTCATTATTTTGCGAATGCTCGCAAACCTCAATCAGATCATAGAGTTCTTCCTTCCGGCTCAGATGTCATTTTAAACATGAGCTGGTTCTCGACCAGTCAAATTGCTGTCGATTATACCCCTAAGTCTGTTCAACTTATCCATTCTTAATCAGAGCGTCTGCTTCTGATCCTCATTTTGGAAATCATAATTCCTTTGTTATCTAAGCATCGAATTATTCAGATGTTCTATAATCAGATGCCTTTGCATTGTTTCTTTATCTGATTGTGTGCCGAAGCTCACATTAGCTCTGCTATGGACCGTCAAATCCTTTGTTGGATTATTATTCGATAGTGTCCTTCATATTTTACCGCCTTATGAATCCTCCCTGATACATAATGCCTTTGGTAATTTGTATCCTCTCCTTTGGTCAAACATGCTCTGCTTCCGAGCTTGAGTTATTTACCCCTAAAGTTTGTGGTATATGTTTCTAAGATGCCCTGATGGGTTGAACCTATGCCTTTCATAATCTGTGTGAACCCGAAAGATTTCACGGGTCATACTCCTTTGGTAATTCACCAGGTAGTTCTTCATCTTCACTTAATTTTAACAGAGCAGTGAACGAAAGGTTATGCATTGGAGAAGTGGGAGTCGACCTTGAACTTTGTGTTCATGCCCATGGACACGATGTAGATCTTAGCATTAAAGCTTCTCTTAAATTAATTATTCCCTTGGTATAAGTTCATCTTATATCTGGGATCTCGCCTTTTGCAATCGTGGTTCTGACCTTGTTCTCCTTTAAATACCATTTCTCGTGCAAGTTTAAGCACTTGTCTTCGGTAGACCAATACCCTAGTCCAACCTCTACTTTGATCTGTCGTCGAGTATTACCCCCTGGTATATTGATATTATCTTGGGACAACATAACTTCTTATTAGTTCTTCATCAAGTACTACATTCTCGCTGATTACAATTTTTCATGGGCTCTGAGTTATTAAACACTCAAAGACACTGATAAGTGAATCAATTCCGCACTTCGATTCAATAACTCTAAGTAATCTTCGTTGCTTATGAGTTTATTAATCCTTCAAGTCATTCATAGCCTGATCGGCTATATCATTATCGTGCAACTTTTAACTGTGCTACCTGGTCCTTATTCCCGGAGCACCACTTTCGACAATGAGCTAAGCTTACGTTGATTTTCCTCGTCATATCATTTCGCCTTGAACAGCAAGCTTGATTTTGAGTTTGTGTCATACTCATGGTTCCAATAACCTTTCGCTTCGTCATTCCTTTGACTTGATGTCATCGTCGGTCAATTGCATCTTCCTGAAATCTCTCGACAGATGTGTCGTGATCATCATCATCATCCTGAGCTCTTCCAGGATAACAATTGAATTCATGATGAGAAAGACCATCCTTGCCCTCGATGATTAGTGTTATCATCAACCACTCTACTGCCTTCCCTCCAACACAAACTTGTTCGTGTTTTGTGTTATACCTTTGAGTTCATTGCTATCCAGCATTTGTTCTTCTTTATCTTGGAGTATTACCATCTTTTATGTCAAGGATGTTGTGAGGACTGCTCCACCTCTTAAGGAATTCTTGGTATTGTGATACTTCTCACCCTCACCATTCTTTCTTGGTCCTCGTGTTGATTCTAATCGGGATACCAACATGTGAACCATGCTGCTTGGATTCTGTACTTCTAGCAACCCTATTGATTTGAAGTTAATGGTCGACATTTCATTCTTAGACCATTGGTTATCGAATCACCATTCTAACATTGATCATGCTACCTAAGCCCATATTCGGGTGCACCTTTCAACCAATGTTTAATTGGGTATGTTTTCCTTGAGCATACCTCATTATACCATTTGATCTGACAAATGTTATTTCCTTGCTCACATATTTGTGGAAATCCACCCATTTGGAATTCTCGGTGAATTGTCGTTGAGCCCATTAGCCACCTCCTCATCCCATCCTTGGTTTAATAATGAACTATTGTTTCAGGAACCCGCTCCCCTAGTTCATTTCCTGAGAATCTTGCAATTTCATTTCGTTGATTTGTGTTGCACCTTTTCTCCTCGGACATCCTGAGTCTGAGGTATCCTGACACCAATCGGATCTGGATCTCGGTCAGATATGATGGTTGGACAACTTTCCAGGAGTTATGATGTTGGTCCTTTGATGATCCGGTAATATGATGTCTTGCCTACCACCCCTGGCTGGAGGACCTATCATTGTAATTTCTTTTGCAAGGATAACCATTCTCCCTGGAGGAAAATGTAAGACTTATTTTATAAGTTTATCCTGATGGATCCTTTATGTATCCAAAGTCCGGCCATTGATTGAAACACCATGTCATTGCTACCTCGAAGCATGACTATGATACCCCGCTCATCAACAAGAACATTGGAGGCGCGATGCTAAATGTTTCTTGGTCAGTTATCCAAACACCGTTGTATGGGTAACATCTTGATTAATACTTGCCTCTTATGTGAATGGTTGGGTACTTGCTCTCCTACCCCGATGCCATGTTCTGCTTGTACATGGAAAGGATATACTCCTAATAATTGTGTGTAAACACAATTTTCCTTTCCATTGTTCTGTTTAATCTGATAATCGCATTTTCCTTTCCATTCTTTTGTTTAACCCTTCCTGAATCTGACTTAACTGAGCAGAGATAATTCCCTGCTTAGGTAGGCACCTTGTTGTACCACTCTGTCTGCAAGACCCTGTTACTATTGTTGATGACATTTTGTTAACCACCGATGGGTGATAACTTTGCCAATTGGTTCGCCTCGTTCAACAAGCAGGAAAATTGCTCTCTTCGTTCCCCGTCCTTGGTACCGACATTGTTCCCAACATAGCTAACAAGCTATTCATTGACATGCCTCCCTGTCGCAGTTGTGCAAGATGTCACCACCCTTCCTACTTTCAACCCACATGGTGGGCCCATAACCCACAGGTCCACTGGATCGAAACCTGACTCTTCTTTACAACCCGGATTCTAATGTATCCTGTGCACCTGGCTTCGTATGTGATTCACGAGCTAAATGCTATACCATTATTCACCTTGGAATCAAACACCATGTTATTCTCGTTGTTCAAACCCCCATTCCAGCTTCTATCTAGTCATCGAATGATTTCCTACCCATTTGAAACTTTGGTACCATCGTATATTGCACACAACGAATTCACAGAAATACAACTCGTGGGGTACCTTGTGTATTTTCCATTGAGTCACCGTCAGATGCCCAACTTTGTGGAGACGCGTTCTTCCACAGTTTTTCCCCTGGGTCGCGTTCGTAGGATGGTGGAGATACCAAAGAAAGGATGACGACTTGATCATGGTGATTTGAAGTAGAGAAATGAAGACATCAACAAAAGGGATCAACCTCTTCGAAAGGGAAACCAAGACCAAGAAGACTCGTTAGGTTTCTCGCTACCAGCACCTCCCCCCTACTCCCCTTCTTAAATCTCGGGACGAGATTTCTTGTAGTGGAGGAGATTTGTGACGCCCGGATAATTAGAATACAGTAATCCCACGTTAACGATGCCATGTCACCTCGGTTACTATTGCTAACCTCGCGATAGATCGAAACCAATTCAAATTCAAATTTAAAATCAAGTCAAACTATAAAAGTTTTCAAATGTCAAAACTAAAATGTTCACGGTGTGGAAAATAATCCCTGGATATTTACCATGTTGTAACCCATATTTTAAAAGGTTTTTAAATGGCCTTAAATGTTCTAACCAGTAGCAAAAACAACTATTTAAATGCCTTTGGTATTTTATAAAATACTAAACTATTTTATGTTAGGGTAAAAGTTTTTATACTTGTGGATTGTTCTGAAACATTATTTTAGGGGTTATAGTCATATTTTACTAAACTAAAAATAAAGTTCAACTAAAATAGAACAAAAAAGAATAAAAAAATAACAAAAGAAAATAAACGCTCCCCCCCTCGCTGGGCCTCAGCCCAGCTGGCCATTGGGCTAGCCAGGCCGGCCCAGCCGGCGCCCCACTCCCCTCCCCCATATCCCCACTCTGGGGAAACCCTAAACCGTAATCCCCACTCGCCCCCACTACTCTCTCCTTTCCCCCCGATCCGATCTGGATCGGGGCATCCCTCGCGCCCGATCTCGCTCATCGTCGTCCTCCACCGCCCCCAACCGCTCCGCCTCCTCCACTCCACTCCCTGACAGGCCGCTGCGCGCGAACCGCGTCGCCCCGTCGCGGGCACCGCTGGCCGCGTTCGTCTCGCCTCCTCTGCCAGCCGCCCCGTCGCCCTCGTCTCCTCATCACCGGAGCCACCTCGCCACCTCGCCGGACTGCCTTCCTCGCCGGACCGCGCCTCCCCGCCTCCTCGATGTTGCGTCGCTGGACCGCCCGCCTTCGTCCTCCTCCACAACCAGCCTCCTCACGCCTCGTCGCCCCTCTTCTCTTCAACGCTGATGAGGCCACCGGCCTCCTACTCCTCCTGCACTCTGTCATCGATCCGATTGCCACGCTGACCGCATTCGCCCCCCTGGCCACTCACCGCCGCAGTGCGTGCACACATCCGCGCTCAGCTGCGCCCTAGCTCGCCGGAGCGCGCCCACGCCCCACCGCACGCCCCGGCTCTCCTCCACCCACCCCAGGTGCCACTCGCCGGCCCTGGCCGAGGCCCCCCTGCTCGCGAGCGTGCCCAACCGAGGCCACGGCCTCGCCCTCGATGGGCGCCCGCACTGCCCAGCGCCCGCTTGCGCTGAACCCGCTATGCCCCCTGGCTTATGACATGTGGGGCCGCCCCGTGAAAACGTTAAATATATATATATATATATAATAGAAAATTAATTAATTAATTAATTAAAGAGTTAATTAACTTAATTAACCTGTGTTAGTTAATCTATTAACCTAATTAGTCTATTTAATCTGTTAGGTTAGTAAAACAGTGTATGACAACAGGGCCCCACCCCCTGTTGACCAGTCAAAGTTTGACTGGTCAACTAGGACCCCTTGGACCCACATGTCAGCCCCTCTGGTACACTTATGTGTACCCAGAGCTTGGTGCACCTAGCAATTCACATTTATTTTGAATTAAATTAAATTCAGAAAATGAATAAAACTTTAAAAATTAATATAAAATAATTCGTAACTCGGATGACAATACTTTATACATGAAAGTTGCTCACAACAACGAGATGAATCCGGATACACACCCCGTTTGTCCGCCACACATCCCTAGCATAGCAAACACACAACTTCCCCCCTCTGGTTCATCTGTCCAAAAACGTAAAACACCGGGAATACTTTCCCGGATGTTTCCCCCCCTTCGTCGGTATCACCTACTACCGCGATTGGGCACACCTAGCATCGTTACTTGTCATGTCATGCATTGATATACCTCTGTTTGCATTGTATTCATTGTTTCTTCCCCCTCTTCTCTCCAGTAGACTACGAGACCGACGCTACTGCGGCCTAGTTTGACTATGGAGTTGACGACCCCTCCTTCTTGCCAGAGCAACCTGGCAAGCCCCCCCCCTTGATCACCAGATATCGCCTATTCTTCTCTATACTGCTTGCATTAGAGTAGTGTAGCATGTTACTGCTTTCCGTTAATCCTATTATGATGCATAGCCTGTCATTGTTGCTACAGTCATTGATACCTTACCCGCAATCCTAAATGCTTAGTATAGGATGCTAGTTTATCATCATTGGCCCTACATTCTTGTTAGTCTGCCTTGCTATACTATTGGGCCGTGATCACGGGTATATACTATACATATATACATACTACAGATGGTGACTAAAGTTGGGTCGGCTCGAGGAGTACCCGCGAGTGATTCACGGATTGGGGGCTGAAAGGACCTTTGTCCCGACGGCCCTCTGTGTGGATCTTTGTGGCGGAGCGACAGGGCGGGTTGAAACCACCTGGGAGACAGGTGGGCCTGGCCCTGGTCGGCGTCCGCGGTTATTTCATAATAACACGCTTAAGGAGATCTTGGTACTTGATCTGAGTCTGGCCACTGGCCTATACGCACTAACCAACTACGCGGGAAAGATATGGGCACTCGACATCGTGGTATCAGCCGAAGCCTTTGTGACGTCAGCGACTGAGCGACGCGCGCCAGATTGGACCGCGTAACATGACTTCCTTTGTAATGGAGGTTGCTAGGTCTGCTTCCGGCCGCCCACGCAACATGCAGGTGTGCAATGGGCAATGGGCCCAGACCCCTGCACGTATAGGATTTAGACCGGCGTGCTGACCTCTCTATTGTGCCTAGGTGGGGCTGCGACGTGTTGATCTTCCGAGGCCGGGCATGACCCAGGAAAGTGTGTCCAGCCAAATGGGATCTAGCGTGTTGGGTTATGTGGTGCACCCCTGCAGGGAAGTTAATCTATTCGAATAGCCGTGTCCCTCGGTAAAAGGACGACCCGGAGTTGTACCTTGACCTTATGACAACTAGAACCGGATACTTAATAAAACACACCCAGATAAGTTCCACAGATAACCCGGTGATCGCTTTTCCACAGGGCGACGAGGGGAGGATCGCCGGGTAGGATTATGCTATGCGATGCTACTTGGAGGACTTCAATCTACTCTCTTGTACATGCTGCAAGACGGAGGCTGCCAGAAGCATAGTCTTCGATAGGACTAGCTATCCCCCTCTTATTCTGGCATTCTGCAGTTCAGTCCACTCATATGCCTCCTTACACATATACCCATGCATATGTAGTGTAGCTCCTTGCTTGCGAGTACTTTGGATGAGAACTCACGGTTGCTTTGCTCCCCCTTTTCCCCCGTTTTCCTCTTCTTCTCGGATGCTGCAACCAGACGTTGGAGCCCAGGATCCAGACGCCACCGTCGATGACGACTACTACTCTGGAGGTGCCTACTACTACATGCAGGCCGCTGACGACGACCAGGAGTAGTTAGGAGGATCCCAGGCAGGAGGCCTGCGCCTTTTTTGATCTGTATCCCAGTTTGTGCTAGCCTTCTTAAGGCAAACTTTTTTAACTTATGTCTGTACTCAGATATTGTTTCTTCCGCTGACTCGTCTATGATCGAGCACTTCTATTCGAGCCCTCAAGGCCCCTGGCTTGTATTATGATGCTTGTATGACTTATTTTATTTGTAGAGTTGTGTTGTGATATCTTCCCGTGAGTCCCTGATCTTGATCGTACACCTTTGCGTGTATGATTAGTGTATGATTGAATCGGGGGCATCATACTTGCCCTTTGGCGACGTGCTGAACTCGTTAAAGTCTCTCTCTTTGTCAGGAGACTCTTGGCCGAACTATGTCCGTCTCGAGTGGGAAGCAGGCGACGAAGGAATTCGTGGCCCACCCACCACCCACTTCATTGCCACAGTCGATGATTTAACCAACGTGCTTGATTTCGACTCTGAAGACATTGGCAGTATGGACGACGATGTAGGAGAAGAACCACCGCCCATGGGGCGGTGGACAGCCACCTCCTCATATGATATGTATATGGTGGACACTCCGAAAGAAACCAATGGCGATGAGGCGACGGAGGATAACCCCTCAAGGAAGAAAGCAAAGCATGGGCGTCGTCAGCGTCGCTCCAAGCCCCGCCACAGCAATACAGGCACAGGAGACGAAAGCAATCCGGATGGTGCCAAAGATGAATACAACCCCGATCAGCCTGCCTTCGAGCAGGCCGAACAGGAAGACGGGCAGGTCAGCCCAGACGAACAGGCGACGGATGGATATCCGGAGGAGGACAACTACATGCCCACCTCTGAAGACGAAATTAGCCTCGGCGACGACGAGTTCGGCGTGCCTGAGGACCCCGTGGAGCAGGAGCGCTTCAAGCGCCGTCTTATGGCCATTGCGAGGAGCCTGAAAAAGAAGCAGCAGCAGCTCCAAGCTAATCAAGACCTGCTCACAGACAGATGGACTGAAGTCCTGGCAGTTGAGGAATATGGACTCGAGTACCAAACGGTTGATCGGCCACCTCGTGGCCGGGATAAAACGGCGTATCAGCCTGAATACCAGCCCGCACCCCCACGCCAATACACTACGGCCCGGGGCAATAGGCAGGACCTGCAAGATATACTAGAAAACAAGGCAGGACAGCCAAGACCGATCTACGGATCATGTGGGCGCACCCCAACACGTGAAGATGATCGTCACGCCGGATACACTATCAACAAGTCCGGCCGGGCCGAGTACAGCCAATCAGACTCATTCGAACTGCGTAGCCACATAGCCCGGCATAGAGGCGCCGCACACCCCTTCTACTTCACTGACGAAGTAATGGATCACGAATTCCCAGAAGGGTTTAAACCCGTAAACATCGAATCATACGATGGCACAATAGACCCCGCAGTATGGATCGAAGATTTCCTTCTTCACATTCACATGGCCCGCAGAGACGATCTACACGCCATCAAATATCTTCCCCTTAAGCTCAAAGGACCGGCCCGACATTGGCTAAACAGCCTGCCGGCAAATTCCATTGGCAGTTGGGAAAACTTGGAGGACGCGTTCCTCGACAACTTCCAGGGCACGTACGTGCGACCACCGGATGCCGATGACTTGAGCCACATTACCCAACAGCGCGGAGAGTCAGCCAGGAAATTCTGGACTCGGTTCCTAACCAAAAAGACCCAAATATTCGACTGTCTGTACGCCGAAGCCCTGGCGGCCTTTAAGCATAATATCCGTGACGAGTGGCTCGCCCGACACCTTGGCCAGGAAAAACCAAAGTCCATGGCGGCCCTCACAACACTGATGACCCGCTTTTGCGCGGGTGAGGACAGCTGGTTGGCTCGTAGTAGCACCACACCAATAAATTCTGGCACCTCAGATGTCCGTGACAATAACGGCAAGCCATGGCGCAACAGACATAAGTGACGGAACAACGGTAATAACACTGAAGACACGACAGTCAACGCCGGATTCAGTGGCTCGAAATCCAGTCAGCGGAAAAAGTCGTTCAAAAGAAACAATCAGGGACCATCCAGTCTAGACCGCATACTTGATCGCTCGTGCCAGATTCATGGCACCCCGGATAAGCCAGCAAAGCACACTAATAGAGACTGTTGGGTGTTCAAATAGGCTGGTAAAATAAACGCCGAAAACAAGGACAAGGGGCTGCACAACAACGATGACGAGGAGCCACGACGTCCAAACATAGGGGGACAGAAGACATTTCCTCCCCAGGTGAAGACAATCAAGATGATCTACGCCACCCACATTCCCAAACGGGAACGGAAGCGAGCACTACGGGATGTCTATGCGATGGAGCCGGTCGCCCCAAAATTCAACCATGGTCAGCCTGTCTGATCACCTTTGATCGTAGGGATCACTCTACCAGCATCCGTCATGGCGGTTCAGCTGCATTGGTCCTAGACCCAATCATTGACGGATTCCACCTCACGCGAGTCCTTATGGATGGCAGCAGCAGCCTGAACCTGCTCTAGCAGGACACAGTGCACAAAATGGGCATCGACCCTTTGAGGATTGATCCCACCAAAACCACCTTCAAAGGTGTAATTCCAGGAGTAGAGGCCCGTTGCACGGGCTCCATAACACTGGAAGTGGTCTTTGGATCTCCGGATAACTTTCGAAGCAAGGACTTAATCTTCGATATCGTCCCTTTCCGTAGTGGCTATCACACACTGCTTGGACGAACCGCATTCGCCCGATTCAATGCGGTACCACACTATGCATACCTCAAGCTCAAGATGCTAGGACCTCGTGGGGTCATAACAGTCAACGGAAACATGGACCGCTCTCTCCGTACAAAAGAGCATACTGCAGCCCTCGCGGCAGAAGTACAATGCAGCCTTCTCCGGCAAACCACCAATCCAACGACAACAACCCCGAACACCGTCAAGCGAGCCCGGAGTACCCCGCAACAGGATCGCCAGGCACGCCAAGAGCGCGACTAGCAGTCCGGCCTCCACTCCAGCCCCATCAAGGCAGCATTCGTGCCGCGCGTACACAATTACACACTCAAAATACCATGGGCATAGGCGGAGGCGCAATAGTGACTCATTCAACAGTGTGGTACACCCGCAACACACTTTAATAGCCCTCCTTTTATCTTTTAGGACACTGCTTTCGGGCAGCCTCTTCAGAAGAGCCGGATTGTCGGACTTGCGCAGGAGAGAAAACCAAGGAGGCAAAAGGCTTAGCGCACAAAGGGAATGCCCAGGTGGAATCTGTTCACGATCATTATACCTGTTTTACATACCTACATGCGGCCCACCCTTGGATATGACATGTTAAGTAGTCCTATTTACTTCTGCTTAACGCAATCATCGTAAACATACGCTTAGATGTATTATCCATCAATGGGAAATAATATATAGCGTCAACTTATTATTCCTATTTGCACATTTTTCCTATAAATGTTTATTTAATATTGCATCCATACACCTTGGTACGTTCAGTTTGCCAAGGGCTTCTTATGGCGCCCCATAATACGGCAAGACAAGTCCGAACACTTTCAAAAGTGCAGCACCCCGAACTTATAGCATTATATGCATCAGCTCCGAATCATGTCTTGGGTCAATAGTTGGGTTTGCCCGGCTCCCTTGTTTTGGTACCTTACGTTCCGTTATATTGGCTAAGGTAGCGCAGGGAGAACTACTGCGATTGTGTCCTGGTTCTTCTGGACGAGCACCTCAGTAGAGAAAGCCGAAAACTGACCGGCATGATGCGGTGGGAGCTGGTCGCTGTTCGAGAGGTCTTAAAATCCTTAAAGATTTTTTTCGCTTCAGGAGAGGAATCGGCCTCATCTGATTTAGGCATATATAGCGCCCCAATTCGGCTTTCCGAATTCTAGGGGCTTCACCGAAATTTAAAATTGTAGACTTCTACGGCTAAGTGAAAGTTATAAAGCCGCATAGTCCGATTGCCTTGTTCGTTGCGCCAAACACCTCCTTCAGGGACCAAAAATTTGGATAAAGAGTGTCTGGGTTTTTTCCACGAACACCCCAGTACTAGTTATGTGGGGGCGGAAGCCGACGATTGGCCTACTTTCAGAATTTTATAAACAGCCGCACAAAGGGCAATATTTTAAATCAGAACAAAGCACTATATAGCGCAAATAACTTCGTCTTTGTATTACAAAAATGACAGAAGTACATTCATTCAAAGATCATGTCCTTGGCACATTCATCGGCCACGAGACGAGCTCCCTTCATAATGCCATCATAATATTTTTTGGGACAACGATGCGCCTTGCCCTCCGGCGGTCCATCCTTCACCAGCTTCTCTGCATCCAGCTTGCCCCAATGCACCTTCACACGGGAAAAGGCCCGGCGGGCACCCTCAATGCAAACGGATCGCTTGATCACTTCAAGCCGCGGACAGGCATTTACCATCCGCTTTATAAGGCCAAAGTAGCTAGCAGGCAGGGGCTCACCAGGCCACATCTGGACTATGAAATATTTCATAGCCACTTTCGGCTGCCCTGTCGAGTTCAACCAATTGCTTCAATTGGTCACTCAGAGGCATCGGGTGTTCGGCTCTAGCATACTGGGACCAGAACAACTTCTTCGTTGAGCTCCCCTCCTCAACACGATAGAACTCCGCAGCATCTGATACGCTGCGCGGCAGATCTGCGAATGCCCCTGGAGAGCTCTGAATACGGGTAAGTAAAAGAAACATCTCCTCCACATGCTTGCTTTGCATAAAGAATGTCTTACCCACCGCTATCTTCTTGGCTGTCTGGATTTCCTACTAGGCCTTTTCGGCTTCGGCCTTGGCGTCTTTCATGCTCAAAAGGGCCTTTGCAAGCTCAGACTCCTTCATCTTGAGGTCACGCTCCAAGGACTCGAACTTCTTGCCGAGCTCTTGGAGCTCTTGCTGTACCTCGCCCACCCTAGCATTCTGCTTTTCAAACTCAATGCGCTCCGAGGCCGCCTTGTTTTTGGTCTCGGATAGCGCTTTCTTTAGGGACGCCACTTCGGTCGTGGCCCCTATTACGCAATCATGACACTTTTTCATTAGCATCACCAATTCTGTCTATTCTTTATGATATGTGAACAAAGTATCACTTACCTTTGTTCTCTTCGAGCTGCCTCTTCGTGAGGCTGAGCTCTCCTTGGGCCTGCTCCAGGTCCCGTTTGAGTTCGGCGACCTCCGCTGTGTGGCCAGCAGCGATAAGCAGCACCGCCTGCTTATTCACGTAGACATCTACTATTAGACTCCTGCGGATTTTAATTGATCCTCCGTTTGGCTTTTCTTTCCGAACACCAAACAGAGTATCAGGGGCTACTGTCTATCGGGTGATAATTTCCCAAACTTTCAATTACTTATCTCAAAACCTGTTAGGAGGCTGGTACAGGCTTCGGTCAATCCGCTTTTGGCGGACCGAACCCTCTGAATCACCACACTCATAAAAGTATGGTGCTCTTCATCCATGGAAGTGTCGCAAAGCGCTTCCAACAGACTGTCCGCCGCCTCTGGCGTAACGGATGTTAACGGCACGACGGCTCGCCCTCCTTGGCGAGGGGCTGCCTGCCCGAATCCGGAACCTGTGGGGGTTTCGGTATAGTGTCTGGCTGGGAGCCCGGCGTGCTGCGGCTCCCGTCGGCACAATCCATGGGGATCTTACGCCCCGTGTGCCCGGCGTCTGGAATTTCGCCTTGGGGCGTCTCCAAAGTCGCCTCCCCCTGCTCAGGGAGCCTTTGGGACAACACCTCCGTGTCATCCACAGGCCGACGGGAAGTGGCCGTTGGGAGTAGTTCATCGCCGAATTGCTCAAGGACCCGTCCGAAGAGGATACCTCAGGATGGACCCTGGCCAGACTGCATATACGTGTTCGGCGTTATAACAGACTATGAAGCAAAGTCGCACTAAAGTACAATAGAGTGCGGATACTTACGATCTTACTAGGGGCTTCCCCCTGGGCAGCCACTCCTCCTCGCTGTAGGCGGCCGTAGTGGAGTAATCCGGAAGGGACACCTTTCCCTTCTTGGGCGTCCTAGCCTCCCCCTCTGGGGCGGCTTTCCTTTTCTTATCCTCCCCAGTGCGGGGAGGCGGAGTTTCCTCGTGTTTTCCCCTGCCTCCGCGGGAGGAATCTGCCTCGTCGTCTTCAGACGACGGGTTTATGACGGCCTTGCACCGGGGACCCTTCCTGGTCCCCTGGGTCGCCCTCTTAGGCCCTTCAGCCCCCTCAGGTGGGGCGGCCCCTTCCTTTTCCTCCTCCCCTTTGGGGGAGGAGTGTGCCTCGTCGTCTTCGGACAAGGCGTCCAGTATGACCTTACGCCGGAGACCCTTCCTGGTCCCCGGGGCCTTCTTTTCGGCCTTCTTTTCCGGCGCCTTGTAGGGCGCCGGGACTAGCATCTCCGTCAGGAGAGCGTCTGCTAGACATTCTGGCAGTGGGGCCGGATAGTCAATCCGCTCCGCCGTCTCCATGTACTTCTGATTAAATACACATGATGACTTAAGATCCTCCCATGAGTACGCTGGGAAAAACTACATCCGGTGATAGTCAGAAAACTCACCGGGTGGGGGAGCCGCGTGGCGTGAAGTCCGCGGTCCTCGGATGTGGGAGGAGGTATTTCGGAGGCCTTGAATAGCACCTTCCATTCGTCCTTGTGTGTCGTGCCGTAGAGCTCTCGAACTGTCTGGTGTTCGGCCGGGACAAACTCCCACAGATTAAATGCCCGTCTTTGGCACGGAAGAATTCGGCGGACGAGCATGACCTGGACCATGTTGACAAGCTTGATTTTCTTGTCCATCATATTCTTGATGCAGTTTTGAAGTCGGGTCAGCTCTGCAGGCTCACCCCAAGCCAGGCCCTTCTTTTCCCAAGAGGTGAGCCGCATGGGAATTCTAGATCGGAATTCGGGGGCCGCCGCCCAGTTGACGTCGCGTGGCTCAGTGATGTAGAACCACCCCGATTGCCACACTTTCACGGTCTCCGCGAAGGAGCCGTCAAACCAGGTAACATTGGGCATCCTGCCCACCATGGCTCCTCCGCACTCCGCTTGTTGGCCGCTCACGATCTTCGGCTTCACGCAGAAGATTCATAGCCACAAGCCAAAGTGAGGCTTGATGCAGAGGAAGGCCTCGCACACGACGATTGTCGGTGTCAAAACCGGCGGATCTCGGGTAGGGGGTCCCGAACTGTGCGTCTAGGCGGATGGTAACAGGAGACAAGGGACACGATGTTTTTACCCAGGTTCGGGCCCTCTTGGTGGAGGTAAAACCCTACTCCTGCTTGATTAATATTGATGATATGGGTAGTACAAGAGTTGATCTACCACGAGATCAGAGAGGCTAAACCCTAGAAGCTGGCCTATGGTATGATTGTTGTTCGTCCTACGGACTAAAACTCTACGGTTTATATAGACACCGGGGAGGGCTAGGGTTACACAGAGTCGGTTATAATGGGAGGAGATCTTCATATCGTATCGCCAAGCTTGCCTTCCATGCCAAGGAAAGTCCCTATCCGTACATGGGACGAAGTCTTCAATCTTGTATCTTCATAGTCCGGGAGTCCATCCAAAGGTCATAGTCCGGCCATCCGGACACCCCCTAATCCAGGACTCCCTCAGTAGCCCCTGAACCAGGCTTCAATGATGACGAGTCCGGCGCACAAATTGTCTTCGGCATTGCAAGGTGGGTTCCTCCTCTGAATACTTCATAGAAGATGTTTGAACACAAGGATAGTGTCCGGCTCTGCAAAATAAGTTCCACATACCACCGTAGAGAGAATAATTTCCGCACAAATCTAATCTGCTGACGTATTCCGCGACGTGACATCACACCACGGCCAAGCCTTTATTCGAATCATCTTACTGTCCCACCTCAGCACGTTTAGCGAGGCAGTTTCCTTGGCACGTCTTGTCGAAGCAGAGATCGTGTCCCCTTATTCCGGGATTCTCATCAATACGGGCGTGGGTAACCCAACCGCGCCATTAACCGCGGCGTTTGGGGGATAAGCGAGTTTTATTAGGCCGGTGGGGGCTCGTAGTTTCGGCCGCCCATATAAGGGGATAAGATTCTACCCTTTCCATTTACGCCTTCTTCCTCCTTTGCCTATCCGTCCCTGCGCACTTGAGCTCCAACGCCCAAGCCCGCACTTCCCACCTCAACCTTCTCCAATCATGTCCGGAGCGGGAGGTAGATGGATGGCCTCCTCCGTCACGGAGGGGCAAATCAAAAAGCTGAGGAAGGCCGGATACTTGTCTAACGACATCGCGCACCGGCTTCCAGATGTGGGGTAGCTCATCCCCACCCCCAGGCCCCATGAGAGGGTTGTTTTTCTTCCCCATTTCCTCCGTGGACTGGGTTTTCCTCTTCACCCGTTCGTCCGGGGGCTCATGTTCTACTACGGCCTGGACTTCCACGATCTGGCCCCCGAACTTCATCCTCAACATCTCGACATTCATTGTCGTGTGCGAGGCCTTCCTCCGTATCCAGCCTCATTTTGGCCTATGGCTGAAGATCTTCAGAGTCAAGCCGAAGGTCGTGGGCGGCCGCCAAGCGGAGTGCGGAGGCGCCATGGTGGGCAAGATAGCCAATGTTACATGGCTCGAGGGCGCCTTCGTAGAGACCATCAAAGGGTGGCAATCGGGGTGGTTCTATATCACCGAGCCGCGTTACCCTGAGTGGGCAGCGGTCCCCGAATTCCGATCCGGCATCCCCACACGGCTCGCATCTTGGAAAGAGACGGGCCTGTTGTGGGGTAATTCGGCAGAAATGACCGGACTTCAAACCTGCATCAAGGACCTGATCGGCAGGAAGGTTAAACTTTTCACCGTGGTCCAGGTCATGCTCTTTCACCGGATTCTCCCGTGTCAACGACGGGCTTTCAACTTATGGGAGTTCGACCCGGCCCAACACCAGACTCTGTCCCGGCTCTTCGACACAAAGCACGAGGATGCCTGGAAGGTGCTATTCAAGAGCTCCGAGGTCTCCCCTCCCGTCACCGAGGATCGCAGATTCTGCGCCAAGCGCCAAGCCAGCGCGGTGAGCTTAATTTTCCCATTACGGGGTACTTGCTTTTCATAGATTGACTCTATGCGGGATCTAAACTCCCTTACCTTTGACAGGACTGGCTGGAGAAGTCCGAGCGGGTTAGCTGTCCGGCTCCCTTACCAGAAGACCCAGCGGACGCCCGATTGACGGGGCTGCTGGTTCCGGCACCTCACGTGGTGCCGGAGAAGAAGGCCAAGAAGAAGGCCACGGGGACTCAAAAGAGCTCCCGGCGCTTGGTGGTGTCGGATTCATCGCCCGACAACCCCGAAGCACCCTCTGCCTCTAAAGATGAGGAGGAGGAAGAAGAATAAGCCTCTCCCCCTCCAACGGGGGGAGGAAAGAAAAGGAAGGCCACCCCAACTGGGGAGGCCGGAGGGTCCAAGAAGGGGAAGACCCTTCTGCCAGACTACGCCTCCGATGCCGAAGACGGCGGGTAGGAATGGCCATCCAGGGTCAAGCCCCTGGCAAAATCGTAAGTGTCCGGTTACCCGAATGACTTATGGCGCTCCTATATTATTCGGTAGTTTCTGACGCCGAATTTAATTATGCAGTCTACCCAGAGCTCAGCTCGGCGATTCGTCGAGCGGCTCCCTGAATTCGTCGGATGTGAACAGCGCTTCACTTCCGACGGCCTCCTCCCCTCTCCCCGCGGACGACGCCGAGGTGGAGTCCCAAAAGGGACCGAACCAGGAGGAGGTGGTCCTGGAGGCGCCTCAAGGCGACCTCCCGGACTCCAGGCCCAAAGGGGGTAAAGCCCCAGAGGGATCTAAGTCCGGCCCCGGGCCGGACACTGCTCCGGAACCATCAACGGTTCCAGAGTCCGACAGGCGGCGCCTTCATAAGAAGGGCAAGCCTACGACGCTGGCGACCTCCGTCCATCCGGAGGCGCCGGACAATTTGCTGGAGGTGCTTAACGGCGCCTTCATCAACGAGGAACACCACACTGTTATGAGTGCGGTGATTCAGAAGGTTCAGTCCGCCAAGAGCGGGCTGACGGAAGCCTGTACAAGTCTGTTAACAGGCTTTGAGGTATGTGTTCAAAACATATAAATTTTTTACCGCATAGACAGTAGCCCCTGATGCTCAGTTCGGCGTTCGGAAAGAAAAGCTGAGCTAAGGATCTAAAAAGATATACGCAGGAGTCTAACATAAATATGTCAATATGGGAATGCAGGCTGCGCTGCTGACCTCTGCCACACTGACTGTGGAGGTCAATGCATTGAAGGAGAGCCTCGATCGGTCCGAGAACGAGCTCGGCCGTGCCAAGAAGCAGCTCGAGGACAAGGAGGGTATGTAGTACCGCATGTAAATGTATATAGAAATACTTGGTTGCAAATAATGACAGGACCAACGTAAATGTTGCAGGGGCCACGACTGAGGTGGCGACCCTGAAGGAGGCGGTCTCCAAGGCTGAAAAAAGTGCGGCCTTGGAGCGCACCGAGCGAGAGAAGCAGGAGGCGCGGGTGGTGGAGGTGCAGCAAGAGCTCCAGGCTCTCGTGGAAAAACACGAGAGTTTGGAGCGTGACTCGAAGACTCGAGAGTCCGAGCTCGCCTTGGCTCTTGAGAGTGCCAAAACCGCTAAGGCCGAAGCCCAGAAGGCCCTCCAGGAGATCGAGGCGATGAAGAAGATAGCAGCGGGTAAGGCATTCTTTATGCAAAGCAAGAATATAAAAGTAAATTATCTGTTACTTACCCGGATCTGGAGATCTCCCGGAGCGTTCGCCGATCTGCCCCGTAGTGTGTCTGATGCTGCCGCGTTCTACCGAGCCGAAGAGGGGAGCTCGACGGAAAAGGTGTTTTGGTCTCAGTATGCTGAGGCCGAACATCCGGTGCCCCCGAGCGACCAGCTGAAGCAGCTGGTCGAGCTCCACAAGGTGGCCGAACAGGCCATGAAGGGCCTCATAGTTCGGCTGTGGCCTGGAGAAGCCATGCCTCGGAGCTACTTCGGTCTGGTGCGGCGGCTGGTGGACGTGTGTCCGTGGATTGAAGTCATCAAGCGCTCCATCTGTATTGAAGGTGCCCGTCGGGCCCTTGCCCGTGCTAAAGTGCACTGGGGCAAGCTGGACGCGGAGAAGCTTTTGACGGCGCGCCACCGCCGAGCAAGGAGTATCGCACGCCTGAGATGTATTATAAGGGCGTCCTGAAGGGTGCCCGCCTTATAGAGGATGAATGCTCCAAAGATGTAATTTTTGAGTAGACTCGCATTTGTTATCCTGTACGCTGAAAACTTTGTTCATGTGCGTTAATCAACGCTTGTTAATTTAAAATATTACTTTTTTTGCGGCTGTTTATCAAATCTGAGAGATGCAAGTCGTCGGCTTCTACCCCCATGCCACGAGTGCTGGGGTGTTCGGGATAAACCTGAGCGCTCTTGTTCCCATTCTTGGGACCGTCTAGGGAGGCGCTCAGCACAACGAACCAGGCCGTCAGACTTATAATGCTTTATCCCTCTCACTTAGCCATAGAATTCTATAATTTTAAATTTCGGCGAAGCCCCTAGTATTCGAAAGACCGAGTTCGGGACGCTATCAACGCCTAGGCCAGATAAATCCGGCTCCTCCCTCTAAGCGGCATAAGTCTTTAAGGACTCGAAAAACCTCGCGAACAGCGACCGGTCTCTCGCACTATCATGACGGTCAGTTTTAGCTTTCTCTACTGAGGTGTTAACCCAGCTCAACTGGGGCACAATCGCAGTAGTTCTCCCAGGGCTACCTTAGCCAACATTGCGGAACGTAAGGTACCAAAACATGGGAGCCGGGCAAACCCAAGTATTGACCCAAGACATGATTCGGAGCCGATGCATATAGTGCTATAAGTTCGAGGTGCCACACTCAGGAGAGTGTTTGGTCTTCACACACCATGTTATGGGGTACTTAAGCCCCTAGTGTATTGGCCGTACCAAAGTGTACGGTTGCGTAATGTCATGACTGAACATATATGTATAAAAATAGATGAATACAATAAAACATAAGAGCTATGTCTTGTTTTATTAAAAAGGGCTGCTATAAAAGCAGGACGATACAAATAGTGCGATAAGCAAGAGATGGGATTATTTGACATGTCCCCCTCTAGGGGCAAGCTGCGGGAATTTAAGTAAAAACAGGTATTTAACTCGTTATAGAGGCCACCTGGACATTCGACGCGGCTTGTTCTCGCCCTGGCTGTTGCATCGTGTGTTCGACGAGTGTATTGCCGGATAGGCCTTCCGAATAGTTGGGTCCTGAAAGTATAAAAATAAAAAAAGAAAACGGCAGAATAGGGAGCCCCTAAGTGCGGTTGAGCCGCATTCTGGGCGTGCCGTGGTTGTGCCCCTCCCCTTATGCCCATGGTATTTTCAAAGCGTAATTATGTACGCGTGGTACCGATAGCACCATCTGGCGAGGGCTGGGGTTGGGGCCGCACTGCTATGCTTGCTCGGATCGTGCCAGCCGGCTCTGTTGTAGGTTGCTTCGGGCGCGCTTGACGTTGTCCGGACGTTTAACACCCGGATTGGAGAGTTGCCTTGAGAGGCTGCTCTGTACTTCCGCCGCCAGGGCCGCTGTGTGCTCCTCTGTTATGAGAGAGCATTCGATGTTTCCATTTACCGTGATGACTCCGCGAGGGCATGGAATCTTGATCTTGAGATATGCGTAGTGCGGCACCGCATTAAATTTTGCAAATGCGGTTCGTCCGAGTAGGGCGTGATAGCCACTGCGGAATGGGACTATGTCGAAGATTAACTCCTTGCTTCGGAAATTATCCGGGGATCCAAAGACCACTTCGAGTGTAACCGAGCCTGTACAGCTGGCTTCTACACCTGGTATGACGCCTTTAAAGGTTGTCTTTGTGGGTTTAATCCTTGAGGGATCTATACCCATTTTTCGCACTGTATCTTGATAAAGCAGGTTCAGGCTGCTGCCGCCGTCCATGAGGACTCTAGTGAGGTGAAATCCGTCAATGATTGGGTCTAGGACCAATGCGGCGAATCCGCCGTGACGGATGCTAGTGGGGTGGTCCCTTCGATCAAAGGTGATTGGGCAGGAGGACCATGGGTTGAATTTTGGGGCGACTGGCTCCAATGCATAGACGTCCTTGAGAGCACGCTTCCGCTCCCTTTTGGGGATGTGGGTTGCGTATATCATGTTCACCGTCCGCACTTGCGAGGGGAATCCCTTCTGTCCTTTGTTGTTCGGTGGCCGGGGCTCCTCCTCATCATCGCTACACAGCCCCTTGTCTCTGGTTTTGGCACTTAGCTTGCCTGCCTGCTTGAACACCCAACAATCCCTGTTGGTGTGGTTGGCTGGTTGTTCGGGGGTGCCGTGTATCTGGCATGAGCGATCGAGTATCCGGTCTAAGTTGGATGGGCCCGGAGGGTTTCTTTTGAATGGCTTCTTCCGCTGACCGGGTTTAGAGCCTCTGAATCCGGCATTGACTGCCATATCCTCAGTATTGTCGGCATTAATGCGGCGATTGTGCTTGTTGCGACGTGACCTGCCATTGTTGTCCTTGGTATCCGAATTGCCAGGGCTCTTGGTTATGTCATTGCTACGAGCTAGCCAGCTGTCTTCGCCCACGCAAAAGCGGGTCATGAGTGTCGTGAGGGCTGCCATAGATTTCGGCTTTTCTGTCCTAGGTGCCGGGCAAGCCATTCGTCTCGGATGTTGTGCCTGAAGGCTGCAAGGGCCTCGGTGTCCGGATAGTCGACTATTTGATTTTTCTTGGTTAGGAACCGTGTCCAGAATTGTCTGGCCGATTCCTCTGGCTGCTGGATTATGTGGCTTAGGTCATCGTTGTCTGGTGGTCGCACATAAGTGCCCTCGAAGTTGTCGAGGAATGCAGATTCCAGGTCCTCCCAGCAACTAATTGACTCTGCTGGCAGGCTGTTAAGCTTGAGCGGGAGGTATTTGATGGTGTGTAGATCATCACCACGGGCCATGTGGATACGAAGGAGATAATCCTCGATCCATATCGCGGGATCAGTTGCGCCATCGTATGATTCGATGTTTATGGGTTTAAAACCCTCGGGGATTTGATGATCCATTACTTCGTCTATGAAGCATAGTGGGTGTGCAGCGCCCCTGTACTGGGCTATATCGCGACGTAGCTCGGATGAGCTTTGTCTGTTGTATTCGGCCAGGCCGTATTTATCATATCCGGCGTGACGGTTATCGTCACGTGATGTGGGGCGCCCACGCGATCTGTAGATTGATCTTGTTTGCCTTGCCTTATCCTCCAATATGTCTCGCAGGTCTGTTGCGTTTCCCCATGCTCTGGTATTTTTTGAGCGGCACCAGGGTGCGGCTTGGATTGAGGGCCGAAGGGCCTCTCTGTCGCGGCCACGGGGTGGCCGATTGGGTGCATCGTACACTGGTGGTGTAGGTTTAGTTGCTTCCTCCTCTAGTTGGGGTAGCAGCCTGCGCTTTGGGTAACTCTTGGAGGGGCGTTCGAGTTTATACTCTTCGGCCGCCAGGACTTCGGTCCATCTGTCGGCTAGCAGATCTTGGTCAGCTCTAAGCTGCTGCTGTTTTTTCTTGAGGCTGATCGCCGTGGCCATAAACCTGCGTTTGAAACACTCTTGTTCGACGGGATCCTTTGGCACGATGAATTTGTCATCGTCGAGGCTTGCCTCGTCTTCGGAGGGAGGCATACAATTGTCGTCCTCGACCTCTCTGTATGCCGCTCTCTCATGAGGGCTGGCTCCTTCGTCCTCCCGCGCTGAATCCTGCTGGAGGGGGTTGTCTTCGGCACTGTCCGGGGTGTTGACGTCTCCGGTGCCGGATTCGCCGTTCTTGCTTTGGCGGGATTTAGAGCGGCATCGCTGACATTGGCGCTTGGGTTGCTTCTTGGAGGGGTCATCCTCTGCTTTTTCATCGCCATCCCCTGGTTTGGGGGTGTCCACCATGTATATGTCATATGACGAGGTGGCCTTCCAGTGCCCTATAGGTGCTGGTTCTTGGTCGTATCCTCCATCGGCGTCCATACTGTCGATGTCTTCGGAGTCAAAGTCGAGCATGTCGGTTAGATCGTCGACAGTGGCTACAAAGTGGGTGGTGGGCGGGTTTCGAATTTCTTCGTCGTCCACATCCCAACCCTGCTGACCATAGTCCGGCCAGGGCTCTCCTGACAAAGAGAGAGACTTTAGCGATTCTAGGATATCGCCAAAGGGCGAGTGCTGAAAGACGTCCGCGGCGGTGAACTCCATGATTGGAGCCCAATCGGATTCGATCGGAAGGGGTGCGGAATATTCAGAGTCCGGAACGGAGTCCGGCACCTTGGAGTCATGGGCCTTGCAAAGGACTAGGCTGGTGTTCGGCTCTATCGCCGTAGAGGTTGCGGCTCCGGGGGCGGCGTCCAACCATCCGTCCCCAACTGGCGTAGTTGGTTCCGAGCTAATGGTCGGAGCGGACACCGAAGTGGCACTCTGGGCGCTGTCCGGCGGCAGAGCTAGATCACGCCCATCGAGACAGTGCGGCGCGCTCGGCCGTGGCTCGAATCCGTCGAAGATCAAGTCCCCGCGGATGTCGGCCATGTAGTTTAAGCTTCCAAACCTGACCTGATGGCCAGGGGTGTAGCTTTCGATCTGCTCCAGATGGCCAAGCGAGTTGGCCCGCAGTGCGAAGCCGCCGAATACGAAGATCTGTCTGGGGAGAAAAGTCTCACCCTGGACCGCGCCGTGGTTGACGATCGGAGAAGCCATCGGGTCTAAAGGTGACGACACAGAGGAACTCTCAATGAAAGCTCCAATGTCGGTGTCAAAACCGGCGGATCTCGGGTAGGGGGTCCCGAACTTTGCGTCTAGGCGGATGGTAACAGGAGACAAGGGACGCGATGTTTTTACCCAGGTTCGGGCCCTCTTGGTGGAGGTAAAACCCTACTCCTGCTTGATTAATATTGATGATATGGGTAGTACAAGAGTTGATCTACCACGAGATCAGAGAGGCTAAACCCTAGAAGCTAGCCTATGGTATGATTGTTGTTCGTTCTACAAACGAAAACTCTCCGGTTTATATAGACACCAGAGAGGGCTAGGGTTACACAGAGTCGGTTACAATGGGAGGAGATCTTCATATCGTATTGCCAAGCTTGCCTTCCACGCCAAGGAAAGTCCCTATCCGGACACGGGACGAAGTCTTCAATCTTGTATCTTCATAGTCTGGGAGTCCAGCCAAAGGTCATAGTCCGGCCATCCGGACACCCCCTAATCCAGGACTCCCTCAATGATAAACGCCGAGATGTTGAGGACGAAGTTTGGGGCTAGATCGTGGAAGTCTAGCCCATAGTAAAACATGAGCCCGCGGACGAAGGGATGAAGTGGAAATCCCAGTCCACGGACGAAGTGGGCAAGGAACACGACCCTCTCGTGGGGTCCCAGAGTCGGAATGATCTGCCCTGCGTTCGGCAGCCGGTGCGCGATATCTGCGACCAAGTATCCGGCCGCCCGGAGCTTCGTGATGTGCTCCTCCTTGACGGTGGAGGCCACCCACTTGCCTCCTGCTCCGGACATGTTTGGCTGTGCGGAGGAGGTGTGAACTAGGGCGCTGGAGCCCGAGGGGGCAAGAATGGGTAAGCGAAGGAGGAAGAAGGTGTTGGTGAAAATGGGGAATCCTTATCCCTTTATAGAGGCGATAAAAATGGTGCGCCTCCCCACTTGCTCGTTGGGGATTGCTTATTTCCCAAGCGCCACGATTTATGGCGCGGTTGGATTACCCGTACCCGTATTGATGGGAATCCCGTGATAAGGGGACATGATCTCTGCTTCGACAAGACGTGCCGAGGAAACCGCCTCGCAATATGCGCTGTGGCTGGTTATGGAAAAACAGTTCGAATAATGATCCGACCGTAGTGTCATGTCACGTTGTCTAAAGTTGTCAGCAGATTACATTTGTGGAATATCATCCTCTCTACGGTGGTGTGTGAAGATCATTTTGCAGATCCGGACATGATTTGAGTGTTCGATAATTACTTTGGAGTATTCGGAGATGGAACCCGCCTTGCAATGCCGAAGACAATCTACACGCCGGACTCATCATCATTGAAGCCTGGTTCAGGGGCTACTGAGGGAGTCCTGGATTAGGGGGTATCCGGGCAGCCGGACTATATACTTTGGCCGGACTGTTGGTCCGTGAAGATACAAGACTCAAGACCTCGTCCCGTATCCGGATGGGACTCCCCTTTGCGTGGAAGACAAGCTTGGCGATCCGGATAATAGATTTCCTTCTTTGTAACCGACTCTATGTAAACCCTAGCCCTCTCCGGTGTCTATATAAACCGGAGGGTTTAGTCCTTAGGGACAGAATCATAATCATCATAGGCTAGCTTCTAGGGTTTAGCCTCTACGATCACGTGGTAGACCAACTCTTGTAATACCCATATCATCAATATCAATCAAGCAGGAAGTAGGGTTTTACCTCCATCAGCAGGACCCAAACCTGGGTAAACATCGTGTCCCTTGCCTCCTGTTACCATTAGCCTTAGACGCACAGATCGGGACCCCCTACTAACCGGAGGCCCAGCCCGTATTACTAAAATAGGCAAAAAAACAGCAATACGGGCTGGGCCTCCGGTTAGTAGGTTACTCCCAAAAATGATATAAATGTGTAAAATAAAGCCCATAAACATCCAAAAGGGGTAATATAATAGCATGGAACAATAAAAAATTATAGATATGTTGGAGACGTATCAAGCATCCCCATGCTTAATTCCTGCTCGTCCTCGAGTAGGTAAATGATAAAAAAGGAATTTTTGATGTGGAATGCTACCTAGCATAATTCTCAATGTAATTTTCTTTATTGTGGCATGAATGTTCAGATCCAAATGATTCAAAATAAAAGTTCATATTGACATAAAAATAGTGATACTTCAAGCATACTAATCAAAGCAATCATGTCTTCGCAAAATAACATGGCCAAAGAAAGTTATCCCTACAAAATCATATAGTCTGGCTGTTGCTCTATCTTCATCACACAAAGTATTTAATCATGCACAACCGCAATGACAAGCCAAGCAATTGTTTCATACTTTAATAATCTCAAACTTTTTCAACTTCTACGCAATACATGAGCGTGAGCCATGGACATAGCACTATATGTGGAATAGAATGGTGGTTGTGGAGAAGACAAAAAGGAGAAGATAGTCTCACATCAACTAGGCGTATCAAAGGGCTATGGAGATGCCCATTAATAGATATCAATGTGAGTGAGTAGGGATTGCCATGCAACGGATGCACTAGAGCTATAAATATATGAAAGCTCAACAAAAGAAACTAAGTGGGTGTGCATCCAACTCGCTTGCTCACGAACACCTAGGGCAATTCGAGGAAGCCTATCATTGGAATATACAAGCCAAGTTCTATAATGAAAAATTCCCACTAGTATATGAAAGTGACAACATATGAGACTCTCTATCATGAAGATCATGCTGCTACTTTGAAGCACAAGTGTGGAAAAAGAGATAGTAGCATTGTCCCTTCTCTCTTATTCTCTCATTTTTTTCTTCTTCTTTTTCCTTTTCTTTTTTTCTTTGGCCTTTTTTTGGCCTTTCTCTTTTCTTTTTCTTTTTGTAAAGTCCGAAGTCTCATCCCGACTTGTGGGGGAATCATAGTCTTCATCATCCTTTCCTCACTAGGACAATGCTCTAATAATGAAGATCATCACACTTTTATGGATTTACAACTCAAGAATTACAACTCAAAGCTAGAACAAGATATGACTCTATATGAATGTCTCCGGCGGTGTAGCGGGATATGCAATGAATCAAGAGTGACATGTATGAAAATTATGAAGGTGGCCTTGCCACAAATACAATGTCAACTACATGATCATGCAAGGAGCAATATGACAAAAGTAATGTGTGTCATATGAACAGAACGATGGAAAGTTGCATGGCAATATATCTTGGAATGGCTATGGAAATGCCATAATAGGTAGGTATGGTGGCTGTTTTGAGGAAGGTATATGGTGGGTGTATGGTACCGCCGAAAGTTGCGCGGCACAAGAGAGGCTAGCAATGGTGGAAGGGTGAAAGTGCGTATAATCCATGGACTCAACATTAGTCAAAAGAACTCATGTACTTATTGCGAAAATCTAGAAGTCATCAAAAACAAAGTGCTATGCGCATGCTCCTAGGGGGGTAGATTGGTAGGAAAAGACCATCGCTTGTCTCCGACCGCCACTCATAAGGAAGACAATAAATAAATAAAATTGTGCTCCAACTTCATCACAAAGCGGTTCACCATACATGCATGCTACGGGAATCACAACCCTCAACACAAGTATTTTTCATAATCACCCCAACTAGCATGACTTTAATATCACTACCTCCATATCTCAAAACAATTATCAAGTATCAAATTGATCATAGCATCCAATTCACTTTCTATGATAGTTTTTATTATACCCAACTTGGATGCTCATCATTCTAGGACCAAATTTGTAACCATAGCAAATACCATGCTGTTCTAAAAGACTATCAAAAAGATATAAGTGAATCATTAGAGACTAGCAATTTCTTCAAAATTAATCCACCGCCGTGCTCTAAAAGATATAAGTGAAGCACTAGAGCAAAAACTATCAAGCTCAAAAGATATAAGTGAAGCACATAGAGTATTCTAGCAAATTCTAATCAAGTGGGCTTCTCCCAAAAGGTGTGTACAGCAAGGATGATTGTGGTAAACTACAAAGCAAATACTAATATAATACACGACGCTCCAAGCAAAACACATATCATGTGGCGAATAAAAATATAGCTCCAAGTAAAGTTACCAATGAACGAAGACGAAAGAGGGGATGCCTTCCCGGGGCATCCCCAAGCTTTGGATTTTGGCTATCCTTGAATATCTTGGGGTGCCACGGGCATCCCCAACCTTAGGCTCTTTCCACTCCTTATTCCATAGTCCATAAAAGCTTTACCCAAAACTTGAAAACTTCACAACACAAAACTCAACAGGAAATCTTATAAGCTCCGTTAGTGAAAGAAAACAAAACTACCACATAAGGTACTGTAATGAACTCATTCTTTATTTATTTTGGTGTTAAACCTACTGTATTCCAACTTCTCTATGGTTTATAAACTATTTTACTAGCCATAGATGCATCAAAATAAGCAAACAACACACGAAAAACAGAATCTGTCAAAAACAGAACAGTCTATAGCAATCTGTAACTAACGCAAACTTCTGGAACTCTAAAAATCCTAACAAAATAGGAAGTCCTGGACAATTTGTCTATTGATCAGAATCAAAAATAATCAACACAAAAGCACGTTTTTGTGATTTAACAAAACTAAATTCGTGCGTGCAAAGTTTCTATATTTCAGCAGAATCAAATCAACTATCATCATAGGTTATCCTATAGGTTCTACTTGGCACAAACACTAATTAAAAGATAAAAACACATCTAAACAGAAGCTAGATGCAAGATTTATTACTAAACAGGAACAAAAACAAAAAACACAAAGAAAATTGGGTTGCCTCCCAACTAGCTCTATCGTTTAACGCCCCTAGCTAGGCATAAAAGTGAAGATAGATCTAAGTAGTGCCATCTTTGGCACTAAATTCATAAGTAGCTCGCATGATAGATTCATAAGGTAATTTGACTTTATTTCTTGGAAAGTGTTCCATGCCTTTCTTTAATGGAAATTGGAATCTAATATTCCCTTCCTTCATATCAATAATCGCACCAATCATTCTAAGGAAAGGTCTACCAAGAATAATAGGGCAAGAAAGATTGCAATCTATATCAAGAACGATAAAATCTACAGGCACCAAATTTCTATTTGAAACAATGAGAATATCATTTATCCTTCCCATTGGCTTTTTAATGGTGGAATCCTCAAGGTGCAAATTTAAAGAGCAATCATCAAGATCATGGAAACCTAGAATATCACATAAAGTTTTCGGAATCGTGGAAACACTAGCACCCAAATCACACAAAGAAAAACACTCATGATCTTTAATTCTAA
The DNA here is from genome assembly GCF_018294505.1 of Triticum aestivum. Classification (NCBI taxonomy): domain Eukaryota; kingdom Viridiplantae; phylum Streptophyta; class Magnoliopsida; order Poales; family Poaceae; genus Triticum; species Triticum aestivum. Next base: position 404,253,772 of record NC_057795.1, read on the forward strand.
ACTTTATAGTAGGTTCCCACTCATCACTAAGTTTTCTAGGTATAGAAACTTCCAAATTAAGTTTTTCATCATAAGATTGCATCAAGGCGTCAACGATATGTTTGGTAAAAGCTTTATTTTGACTATAAGCATGAGGAGAATTAACAACGGATTGCAACAAGGAAATACAACCTTCTAAAGAACAATTATCATAATCAAATTCCTTGAAATCCGAGATAGTGGGTTCAATACTATTTAAAGTCATGACCTCTCCAATTCTAGTTTTACCAAATTTAGCATCAAGATCTAAAAACTCCGAATTCTTGGCATGCCTTCTAGGTAAAGTTGACTCATCTTCAGTCCCATAATTATCAAGATTCATATTGCAAAACAAAGATCTAATAGGAGACGCATCAATAACTTTAAGATCTTCATCATTATTTTCATGGAAACTAGAAGAACACGCCTTTACAAAGCAATCTTTCTTAGCACGCAATCTAGCGGTTCTTTCTTTGCACTCATCAATGGAAATTCTCAGGGCTTTGAGAGACTCATTGATATCATGCTTAGGAGAATAAGATCTAAGTTTAAGAGAATCAACATCAAGCGAAAGTCTATCAACGTTCCTAGCCAAATCATCAACTTTGAGCAATTTTTCTTCAAGCAAGGCATTAAAATTCTTTTGAGAAATCATAATTCTTTCACACTATTCTCAAAATCAGAGGGCATCTTATTAAAATTACCATAAGAATTATTGTAGGAATTTCCATAATTATTAGAGGAATTACTAGGGAACGGTCTAGAATTAAAGTTGACTCTATAAGCATTGTTACCGAAACTATTCCTACCAACAAAATTCACATACAGAGATTCATTATTATTCTCAATCAAAGTATACAAAGGCATATCATTGGGTTGAAGAGGAGTATTCTTAGTAGCAAACAATTTCATAAGTTCGTCCATCTTTCCACTCAAAACATTGATTTCTTCTATAGCATGCACTTTTTTACTAGAAGATCTTTCGGTGTGCCATTGAGAATAATTAGCCATAATATTATCAAGAAGTTTTGTAGCATCTCCTAACGTGATTTCCATAAACGTGCCTCCCGCGGCCGAATCTAAAAGATTTCTAGAAGCAAAGTTCAAACTGACATAAAATTTTTGTATGATCATCCGTAAATTCAAACCATGAGTAGGGCAATTGCGAATCATCAATTTCATTCTTTCCCAAGATTGGGCAACATTCTCATGATCAAGTTGTTTAAAATTCATAATATCTTTCCTAAGAGTGATAATATTAGCGGGAGGAAAATACTTAGAGATAAAAGCATCTTTGCACTTGTTCCAAGAATCAATACTATTTTTAGGCAAAGACAAAAACCAAACTTTAGCACGATCTCTAAGTGAAAACGGAAATAACTTCAATTTAACAATATCGTTATCCGTATCTTTCTTCTTTTGCATATCACACAAATCAACAAAGTTGTTTAGATGAGTAGTGGCATCTTCACTGGGAAGGCCCGCGAATTGATCTTTCATAACAAGATTCAGCAAAGCAGTATTGATTTCACAAGACTCAACATCATTAAGAGGAGCAATCGGAGAACTAAGGAAATCACACTATTTGGTATTATCTTGCGCCATGGCAACAAGTAATCCAACACACAAGCAAACAGAAAAAGGCAAGCGAAAAGAAATAGGAGGAGATTGGGAAAGAGAGGGCGAATCAAACGACAAGGGTGAAGTGGGGGAGAGGAAAACGAGAGGCAAATGGTAAATAATGTAAATGCGAGGGAGATGAGTTTGTGATGGGTACTTGGTATCTCTTGACTTGAGCGAAGACCTCCCCTGCAACGGCGCCAGAAATCCTTCTTGCTACGTCTTGAGCTTGCATTGGTTTTCCTTGAAGAGGAAAGGGTGATGCAGCAATAGTAGCGTAAGTATTTCCCTCAGTTTTTGAGAACCAAGGTATCAATCCAGTAGGAGGCTCCTCAAAAGTCCCACGCACGTACACAAACAAACAAAGAACTCACAACCAACGCAATAAAGGGGTTGTCAAACCCTTCACGGCCACTTGCGAAAGTGAGATCTAATAGATATAGTATGATAAGATAAATATATTTTTGGTATTTTATAATATAGATGCAAAAAGCAAAGACGCAAATAAAAGTAGATTGGAAGCAAATATGATAAGAGATAGACCCAGGGGCCATAGGTTTCACTAGTGGCATCTCTCAAGATAGCATAAGTATTACGGTGGGTGAACAAATTACTATCGAGCAATTGATAGAAAAGCGAATAATTAATTATCTAGGCATGATCATGTATATAGGCATCACGTCCGTGACAAGTAGACCGACTCCTGCCTGCATCTACTACTATTACTCCACACATCGACCGACTCCTGCCTGCATCTAGAGTATTAAGTTCATAAGAACAGAGTAATGCCTTAAGCAAGATGACATGATGTAGAGGGATAAACTCATGCAATATGATATAAACCCCATCTTTTTATCCTCGATGGCAACAATACAATACGCGCCTTGCAACCCTTTCTGTCACTGAGTAAGGACACCACAAAATTGAACCCAAAGCTAAGCACTTCTCCCATGGCAAGAAAGATCAATCTAGTAGGCCAAACCGAACTGATAATTCGAAGAGACTTGCAAAGGTAACTCAATCATACATAAAAGAAGTCAGAGGAGATTCAAATATTTCTCATAGATAAACTTGATCATAAACCCACAATTCATCGGATCTCGACAAACACACCGCAAAAAGAGTTTACAACGAATAGATCTCCACAAGAGAGGGAGGGAACATTGTATTGAGATCCAAAAAGAGAGAAGAAGCCATCTAGCTAATAACTATAGACCCGAAGGTCGATGGTAAACTACTCACAACTCATTGGAAGGGCTATGGTGTTGATGTAGAAGCCCTCAGTGGTCGATTCCTCCTACGTCGAAGCGTCGGCGAAGGCTCCAAGATGGGATCTCGCAGATACAGAAGGTTACGGTGGTGGAAACTGTTTTTGTTGTCTCTCTGGATGTTTTCGGGGTACGTAGGCTTATATAGGAGGAAGAAGTACGTCGGTGGCCGCCCGAGGGGCCCACGAGACAGGGGGGGCGCCCTACCCTCTCGTGGCTGCCTCGGCTGCTTCTTGACTTGCACTCCAAGTCCTCTGGATCACGTTCGTTCCAAAAATTACGCTCCCAAAGGTTTCATTCCGTTTGGACTCCGTTTGATATCCCTTTTCTTCGAAATACTGAAATAGGCAAAAAAAAACAGCAATACGGGCTGGGCCTCCGGTTAGTAGGTTAGTCCCAAAAATGATATAAATGTGTAAAATAAAGCCCATAAACATCCAAAAGGGGTAATATAATAGCATGGAACAATAAAAAATTATAGATACGATGGAGACGTATCATGCGCCATCTAGGCCGCATCTTCGCGGTGACAAGCCAGGGTACCTGTTTCATCTGGTTGCCATCCTATGGTACGGGAGATTACAAACGGAATGCGCAAACCATCATTTGCATCCCTAACGGTACTCCATTATTTTGCAGGGACCATTCATCCGCCGATCAAAATAAGATCGCCGATCCTGGATGTGCATTTGCATCCGTGATTCGGTCTAACCTGGAACCTTGTAGCTGACTTTGGCATATTGGGATCAACTATCTTAGTAGTCGTTACCCATGGTACCACTGATGTGCAACATGGTCACACTCTACCACGATCGGACCGTCACCATCTACCCAGGTATTCCATTTTTGAACCCTCTCGCCTTCTCTTTCATTGTTGTACTAGTAGTATACTTAGTAGTACTAGTAGGAGTACTTTTTACCTTGGAGGACGCGTATAGCTAGCTAGGCCCTTGAAGACTTGAACCCACTAGCTGCCACCATTTTTGTTTTTCCATGTCTTACTATCTCATCCATTTAGCCAAGAGTGGCTATATATAATAAGCCGATTATTTTACTTCCTCTATACCAGAGTAGTACTATTTGCTGCACAGTATTACTGACTGCCATATTTGAGCACAACATTATTATGCATGGACCTTGACTATGTACGTCACCATGTGTCCAGATTTGGGATGCCGCATGTACCAGATGAACGGCGCCGAGTTCGACCCCCGTGATGCTACGTGGGTGCCGAGGAACACTCTTGGAGAGTACTCGGTTTTCATCGGGGACAGCTACCCCATTGTGAAGCGGATGCCACCCTCCGTGCACGATACAGAAGGCCTGCCGTTCATGAAGCATGGTTGTGTCTTCAATGCGCACCGCCGGATGAACAACATGCTGGGACACGCTATCCCTGATTTATGCCGCTTCAGCTTGGATGAGTCTCCATTGTGTGGAACCGGACTAGAAAGCTGCAACGATGATTCCCGTTGCCCACCACTATGGATCTTGCCATCCATGAAGAACACCTGGGACTGGAACCTGGAGGAGGACATGTAGCCCAGCTATAACGTGTAAGTGGAGTACGGTAATTGTGACTGGTAGCGCTGTGAATATATGTAGACTAGTCGTGCACAAATTTATCACATGAATTGGAGATGAACTTGTGTGGCATACTGGCATTTGTCCTTTAGAATTTATTACTAGTAAATGTGTTATGTGTACATGCAACTTGTGTGGTTGTTGCACGGGCTCCAACACGCTCTTTGAGAAAAAAAGGTGGCACAACTTTGGATATATGTGACGTGGCGGCATCATACAGTAGCCTCGTTCGCTATAGTTGTAGTACACTCCTACTAGGACGACAACTCCTATAAAACCTTGCGCTTGGATCTTTGCCTCTACGGGAGGTTCAACAGTTCGTACTCGTGTGAACCTTGCACTTGGCTCTTCGCCTCTTCGGAAGGTCCAACAATGATGATACTACAGTACAATATGCTTCTGGCAATCTGACACTGATTGAACTGTTGCACGTCCACCACAAGGGCGAGGGCGAGGGCGAGGGAGAGGGAGAGGGAGAGGGTGCTGTAGTCAAAACCCTCTCCTCATCCCGTGAACCACCGCACGCGTGGGCGAGGGAGAGGCGTAGTAAGCAAGCTTCTCCTTGTTCGGTGAGTTGACATGACACATCAAAGCAGTACTAGTACTAGTAGTCCATACTGCGTCCTTTCCGATTAATATGGCTTAATTTGAAACGAGAAAAATACACTAGCGGTCAACGTATGTAACAATGCGCTCTTTACGGTCACTATATATAGTTTTGCGGTGATTATACGATCACTATATCATCGTAGAGCACCGTATTGCACCCTACTAACCGACCACATAGTCGACGTGACACTTTGTTAACTGGTTAAATTGTCACCTGGTTTTTGGGTCCCACCTGTCAGTTGACAGAGCAAAGAAATCAGTTAAACAGAACTTTACGCAAGCGTGACACGAGTCCAACCCTTGCGTGTGAACCGCCCTGGCTGTGTATGTGAGTGCATGCACGTGTACTCCCTTGGTCTTCCAACAAAGAGTGTACATCGGCTATAAAACAAAGAGTGTAGTACATGATGTACATCTACACTTCCAATGCATTTAGCCTTTAATCTAAATCGCTATTGATTGACTAATGCACCAACTTGTGCTATGGTATAGGCTACATGTCTATCCTTAATTACAGCATGCAACGGCCTTCATTTAATCTTCTTCTCTCAATGGTCGCATGCACACATAAGTCTGCTACTTTTGGGCGTTAATTGTGCCCTGGTCAATGTGTAAATCTCTAAATGTACAGTCTTTCACGGACGCATGAGCATGTGTGTTGCGTCGTGTGCTGTGTGCCACATGGGTGCGTGAGTGTTGCATGCGTCCATGTGTACATGTGAGTGTTGCATGTTGCATGCATGCATGGGGCTTACTCCCTCCCATTGACATGTTCATATTTCAAGATTCCTCTGTTCCCTCCATATGGTGATACTCCCTCTGTTCCCAAATACGGAGTAAAAGCCTCCCTATGTTCCGAAATACAGAGTATTTGTCTTTCTACAGATTTCAACAAGTGACTAGGTACGGAGCAAAATAAGTGAAGTGAGCGTAGAGGCATAGGGATACTGTAGAAAGGAAGTCCTCGCGATCCATTATTCCCCATCTCGGCCAGAGAGAACTATTCAACTAGTCTTCGCAGTGAAGTGACAATACATGCTGCAGCAGATGGGACACGTAATTAATAAGCTGAACCAGCATGTTGGTGTTACTAAATCAGCCTTACCCAGTACTGCCATCATGTTTGCCAGTAGAGCGCGCTTTTGCAAATATGCCTATGCACCTCTGTCCTCCATTAACTGACATATGGGCCCTGTTGTGGTAGACCCACATGTCATCGGTGTAACTATTTACACTCCGAAGGACGGTATATCCTGGTAGTAGTACTAGTAGAATTGAGATTTAATGCACTTTCTTCCCCGTCTTCCACTCTTCTTCCCCCTCTCTTCTTCTTCCTCCTCTCTTCCCCATCGTCGACCGCACACCATTTACCCCCGCTCACTGCTCGCCCGCCCGCGCCATCTTCCTTGGTAGCTTGCACGTACCATATCCCCCCGCTCAATGCTCGGCCACACGAGGAGAAGCTTCTTCGCTCGCCCGCCTGAATCCACTTCCCCACTAGCTCGCAGGCACCGAAAACCCCAATGGCAGAACCGACTGACACGCAGAGCCGCGATTGGAATTCCCTCCCCGATGTTCTCTTGGAGCAGATCTATAATCCTATGGACCTACTCAGCACCGTCTGTCTGGCCGCATGCTCGGTGTCTTTGTACCGTCTACTCGTCTGCAACCGGCCGGCTCTTTTCAAGACACCCTGCTTGGTGATGCCCGATCCTCGCAGGTGGCCCAAAGACCAACTTGATGATCCTACGGAGGTTGCCGTGGTGCCCCTCGACATGCTACCACTACCCGCCCACCTGTCCTTCATGCGCGGCCACTACTGGGCAGGCATGAAGGCCACCTGGATCGTCCTCATCCACCAATCCGGTAGTCCGTGGCATCTCATGGATATCTACACCCAGCGAGAGATCACCCTTCCATCGTTGGATACCGCCGCCATCGAGCCTCCCGGCCCGCCGGACACTCCTGCCTACTACGCACGAGACGCGTCAAGCTTGTGGCTCGACCTCTATTTGCTGAAAGTTGTAATCTGCGAAGTGCCCACACCATAAGAGGACTACATGGATTACAAGCTCATTGCCTTGTTCAACATGGGATTAGTCTATCTGGAATCCGGTCGCCATACATGGTTATGGATCATCATCAATCCTGTTGAGGCAACATTTCTGTCTCATGCTATAGTGCATGATGGCATCGTTTACGCAGTCGACACACAGATTGGCTGCCTATACTGATGGAATCTATCATCGTGTAATTGTTCTATCTCATCTCATCTTTACCTTATGAATACGACTGCCTATTCATTGTTACAAATTTAGAATACATAGCATGTCTATAACCACATCATTGCTATATGTTCCTCTCATTTCCTAGATTTTTATGACCACACATGTTATTGTTAGAGTTGATATGAGAACAATTGGCATCTAATGATTGTTAGAATACATATTATGAGCATAACATCATGATTGCTATATGTTACTCTCATTTACAAGATTTTTATAACAACGCATGTTATTGCGAGAACAGTAGTAGTAAGTGCTATGGTAGAGTATGAGTAGGCGCTGTCATAGCTGTTTTCCTCTCATTGTTACATGATGTTTGAACCATGACATATTGCTAGAATATGAAAGCCATTGGCTTATTTTTTTAACTTGGGGTATGATTATTACCACGGCATTGCAATTCTCTGTCTATGATATGTGTCACTGTTATAATAATCTTAGTTCCACACATACTCTGAACATGATTGTTTATTTTTGTCCTTTTGGTCTCCAGTTTGAATTGTTGCAGCAGATGCAAATGCGCTGGCCTTCATGATTCTAGGACCTGGAATCATACCAGCCAATGGGTGGTGGTTTATCGCTCGTTCAGCTGACGGTGGTCATTTGATGCTCATTCGCACGTACCAAATTAACCAAACCATTACATCAAACCACATGCAGTACAATGCATGGGGCGTTCGTGACATTGATGGCTATGGCTGCTTCCTGTTCGAGAAAGATCCCAGCTCCATTGGGCTAGGCGTATTCAACTGGAGGCGGGTTTACAGCCTCGGGAACCACTCCTTGTTCCTCGGGCTCAATTATCCGATCATCCAACCAATCATCGATCATATCACCGGCGTTGATTACCGTGCTATGCAACTTCCATTTGTGAGGGGGGACTGTGTTTACACATCATACCATGGGTTTCATGAATCACCATATCCAGAGATTCGTCGACACAACTTGTTGCTAGATAATCTTCAGTGTGTGAAAGGCATCAAGCTTCCATGCGATGGATGGCTTTTGCAAACCCGACATGCGGCGATGTGGTTCATGCCAACAGCAAATATGCACAACTTGATTCGTGCTGATATCTAGACCGAGCCATGTATTCTGCTACTATAGCATGACCCTTTTTTGTTGGATATTATGTACTGTTGTTAGTTTGAAGCACTCCTCTGGTTGGAAGGATAGATGCCTTCCTGGGATCAAGTGCATCCTAACTCACCTGCGTAGGATGTACTGATAATGATGATGGAGATGCTGTGCAGAAGCCATATATATATATATATATCAGTTAGGCTTCAAGTGCGTACTTGTTAGTTAAACCTATGTATAAATTGTGACACTAAATACGACTAGTAAGTAGTATAGTAGTAGTACTAGTATACGTCGGTCAAATTATTCATCATGCCCACACATTGAATTGACGTGACAACACGCTGCATGTGAGGTGACACAAGAATCTCGGCGGCGTGTTCGCGTATTCTGGACTTCAGATTTGGAATACCACTTATTTGTCGAAATCTTTCATCATTCACTTAAAACAGTCGATTGATCATACATTGAGTACCATATAACTGGAATTATTGTTGCAAGTCGAAGAAGGATTGGCTGGTGCTGCCGGATGGCGTCAAGTTCGATCCCACGGATTAGGAGCTGATCGAGCACCTTGAGGCCAAAGTGAGTCCTGACAGCGCGAGATTTCAGTCTCTCATCGATTTGTTCATACCAACCATCGACAGCGAGCACGACATATGCTACACCCAACATGAGAAACTTCCAGGTAAGACACCAATTGGCCGTCTACTTGCACAAACATATTCCTTTGTTTATAGCTCTATTTTTCTTTTTGACAGTTAATAAAAAGTGAAACAAGTGACTGCAACATGCCAAAGATGTTATGAAAATGCCAACTACGTACACTAAAACCTGTATTCCACAATACTGTAGGTATCACACTGAGTGGCCTAAGGAAGCATTTCTTCCAGCGCAATACCAGGGCATTCAAAAGGGACACGTGGACGCATCACAAGATACAGTCGGAGTGCGGCATGCACGCAATGTGGCACAAGACTGGCAATACCTTGCCGGTGATGGTCAACGGCCGACAGACGGGCAACAAAAAAGGTTCTAGTGCTGCACACCAACAAGAACTTTGACCAGCAGAGGACCAACTGGGTGATGCACCAGTACCACCTCAGGCACTTGGAGCAAGAGAAGGAGAGGGAGCTGGTCCTCTGCAAGATTTTCTACCAGACGAACACTAGGGCCAGGAGTAAAAAGATTATAAGTTAGTTTGGTATTGGTAGTTGTACTACCTTGTCGTCCGCAAATTGGTATTGTTGTTAACGATCTTTTGGTATGAACTTGCATTTTCTTCCAACCATCATGCCGAGAGTCAACGTGGATATAAAGCTAAATCATTTGTTTCGAAACAAATTTTCAGGCACCTGATTTTTATTTGATGTGTAGCATAAGCACCTGCCGTTCGAATTCCCAGTTCTCCAATTTTTCCTAAACAAGTGCATGCACTTATTATCACGATGAAAAAACAATATCCCTGCTGCATCCCAGTTATCGGTCTGTACTTGCAGAATTCTCTCATTTATTGAGCACTTATATTGTTTTTTCAGGTCGAGCAAGTTTCAACTGGGCTGTAGACTGCCCAGGGTTGGTTTTGTTTTTAACAGGCCCAGCCCATGACGACAACGGGGAACAAAGATCCAGCAGGTATCTACTGGCCTCTGGCCCGCCAGCGTTAGTTATATTTTGTCTTACAACATCCGCAGGCAGTTTTTTTACTGAATCAAACACATAGCCCAGTTCTATTTTCCTCTTGAAATGCATGTGCTACATCCGTTTTCTAATCTCTACCTATAGTTTTACTAGTTCATATACATGTATCATTATATTGAAAACACATAAAATTCCCTTATCATATTTACATCCTTATTTTTGTTGTTTTTTCCCACCCAGCGCTGAATTTTTTACCATTGGTTTTCCCTTAAACCAACTCAATTGTCCCACGTCTTATTTGCTTACAAAAACAAAACGATTTTTTTGGCAAATCAATAAGTTCTTAAAAAATGTTTATCATTTCGGGATTACAATAGTTCAGACTCCACCGAAATATGCAAAATAAGGTTGAACTTTTTGACCGTGGTCCTGGGCAGAAAATGGGCTGTAATAAATTACTTAAGAATTAGCAAATGGGCTGCAAATTATAAAAAATAGCAAATGGGCTTTATGTTGTCTGCCACAGATTTGGATGCTGACTTGTGGGCCTACTAAGTTCATGCGTACACAAGGTTTCTAAAAAAAGAAACTTAGTCAACAATCGACTCTACCAGCGTCAGACCGTTAGATGTCAATCTAACGGCATTCGTGCTTCTTCAGTCTCTGATCTTCCTGCCCCAGCCGCCCAAACCAGCGCCGTCGGAACCGCCTGCTCCCGCCTCCCGTGGCCGGCTGTGCTGCCGGGCAGGCCTCACGGCCCCATCATACTCGCATCCCTGGCCTGTCTATCCCTCTACTCACCCACACCTCCTGTTATTTTCCTGCGATGACAGCCGAACCAGTCAACCCTCGTACTCTTCACCGCGTGGGCAGCCACTGCCATGTCTTTCCCGGCTCCGTGTCGTTCCCTTCGTAGGCCTCGCTGTCATCCACCGCCCTGGTGCTCTCGGCGTGACATGGTCAATGATGTCCATCCAATGGCTGTAGTGCTTCTTAAACCTCTGGTCTTCTTGCTCTAGCCGCCCAAAGCAGCGCCAGTCTTGCCGCATGCTCCTGCCTTCCGTGGCCGGCTGTGCTGCCGCGGAGGCCTCACCGCCCCCATACTACTCCCACCGCTAGCCAGGCCATCCCTCCACTCACCCACTCCCACTGTTATTCTGCGGCGACGGCAGCCTCACACCACAGCCGAACCAGTGAACCCTCGTACTCCTCTCCGTGTTGGGCATCCACTACCGCGTCTTCCTCGGCTCCGCATCAACCCCTTCCCAGGCCTCACCGTCGTCCACCGCCTTGGTGCTCTCGGCGTGGCGTGGTCAATGTGGTCAACGACTGACTTCCATCGTAAGAGTACTGTACGTGGATAGGCTGACAGTTGGGTCCATGGCACCCGCAAGGAAGTGCCTCCTTATTACGCACAAAATAATTATTCCTCCACCTGACAGCAAGGACCCACCGGACAGGCCACCAGTATTTTGCAAAAAAAACGTTTCCCCCCTGACTGCTGGGACCCACCGGATGGGCCACCGTATTTCGCGAAAAAAATGTTTCCCCCTGACTGCTGGGACCCACCAGACGGACCACCGTATTTTGCGAAAAAAATGTTCCCCCCGCTGTCAGCTCAGACCCACCGGAAGTGCCTCCTTATTACGCATAAAAAAATGAATACTCCCCCTGCTAGCTGGGACCCACCATGGTGGTAGGCTGACTTGTGGGTCTACTAAGTTGATGGGGACGGAGGGCTTTTTCAACTTAGTCAATATGAACGATTCTAGCTCCGGTGACCGTACAATGTCCATCCAACGACCGTCGTGCTTCTTCAATCTCTGCTCTTCCTGCTCCAGCCGCTCAAACAAGCGCCAGCGGGACTGCCTGCTCCCTCCTCCCCGCGGCCGTCTGTGCTGCTGTGCAGGCCTCACCGCCCCACCATTCTCCCATCGCTGGCCTAGCCATCCCTCTACTCACCCACATCTGTTGTTATTCTCCGGCGATGGCAGACGAACCAGTAAACCCTCGTACAGTCGTACTTCCCTCCGCGTGGGAAACAACTGCTGAGTCTTCCCTGCCTCCGTGTCATTCCCTTCCTAGGCCTCGCCGTCGTCTACCGCCCTGGAGCTCTCGGCGCGGCCTGGTCAACGTGGTCAATGATCGACATGCATCTGAAGTGGATTGTACATGGAGAGGCCGACAGATGGGTCCACAGCCGCACGCAAGGAAATGCATCCTTATTACGCATAAAATAATGATTCCTCCACCTGACATCAGGGACCCATCGAAAGGGCCTCTGTATTTTGCAAAAAAACATTACCACCATTGACAGCTCGGACCCACCAGCTATATCATCGCACACAAGAAAGTGCCTCCTTATTACGCACAAAAAATGAATACTCCCCCTGTTAGCTGGGACCTAGTATAGTGGCAGGCTGACTTGTGGGCCTACTAAGTTGACGGGGACAGAGGGCTTTGTCAACTTAGTCAATATGCACGATTCTAGCTCCAGTGACCGTACGATGTCCATCCAACGGCCGTAGTGCTTCTTCAACTTCTGGTCTTCTTGCTCCAGCTGCCCAAACCAGCGCCGGTCGTGCCTCGTGCTCCTGCCTCCCGCGGTCGGCTACGATGCGGCGGAGGCCTCACCGCCCCCTACTACTCCCACCACTGGCCAGGCCATCCCTCTACTCACCCACACCCCCTGTTATTCTACGGCGACGGCAACCACACACCGCAGCGAACCAGTGAACCCTCGTACTCCTCTACGCGTGGGCATCCACTGCCATGTCTTCCTCGGCTCTGCGTCGTCCCCTTCCTAGGCCTCACCGTCGTCCACTACCCTGGTGCTCTCGGCGCGGCATGGTCAAGGAACGGCTTCCATCGGACGTGGACTGTACGTGGAGAGGCTGACAGCTGGGTCCACGGCCGCTGCAACGAAGTGCCTCCTTATTACGCGGAAAATAATGATTCCTCCACCTGATAGCAGGGACCCACCAGACGGTCCACCGTATTTCATGAAAAAAATGTTTCCCCCCTGACTGTTGGGACCCACCAGCCAAACCCACTACAAAAAAATACAATTCCGTGATGATACGTGTTTGTCACAGTAGGTCATGTTTTTTGTCATGCATGTACATCCATGACAAATTTATGACAGAATCAAGATAGTCATACCTGTGTTGTCGTAGAAGTGTTCCATGACATTACCAAAATTATCATCACGGAAGTGTCCACTTCCATGACGATAAATCGCGTGTCAGAGAAGTGCTTTCGTCAAGGGTGATCGACACGTGGCATCCACCGTAACAGAATGCCGTTAAGCTATCGGGTCGGGTTTTGGATCCGATAACCCGTTAACAGCCCCGACCAATGGGGTTTTTCCATGTGTAAAATCATCATTGGCTGGAGGAAATATGTGTCGGCTCACCGTTGGGACAGATGTCACCCGCTCATTGGACCGAAGTCGCCTATGATACGGCGACACGTGGCCGGCCCGTTTGACTTGGTCAAAAGGTGGCGGCCCGGCCCACGGAAAGCCTGTTAACGGCCTGTTCGCATATAGCCCATTTACAGCCCGCTAACCTAGGGCCCGTTATGCCCTATCCGAATTAGGCCCAGTAGCGTCATCTGGGCCATCCAATATGATTCAGCCCGTTTTAACTTCCGGCCCATGTGTGGCCCATGACTTCTTTCGACCCATATGAGGACCTTTGTAACTCTTGGCCCATTAACGGCCCGTGGTGAAACTGGCCCATAATGAACAGTGTATCACTTTATACCCATTAATGGCCCGCTATTCCATTTGGCCGTTTCCAGCCCAAGTTATCTTTTGGCCTTCTCAGGGCCCATTGATTCTTGGGCTCATTTGCAGCATTCGGTTACATACGACCCATTACTATCATTTTCTGCTTGTGGGCCAAATTCAGCCCGTCGTTACAGTCAGCCCGTTTGCGGACCGTTAATACGTTGGTCCGTTTTCATGTAAAAAAACGTTGGGCTGTTTTCATAGAGTTATCAAATACGACCTATTAACGGCCCGTTATGGTCCACGAATAGTACGACCCATGATTGGCGAAATGATGATACGCCCCGTAGAAGGCCCATGGATCATACGGCCCGTATGAGGCCCATGGATAGTACGGCCCATAGAAGGCCCATGGATCATACGTCCCATAGAAGGCCCATGGACCCTAAGACCCGTATAGAAGGCCGATGGATCCTACGGCCCGTATAGAAGGCCAATGGATCCTACGGCCGGACGAAGGCCCATGGATCATACGGCCTGCAGGAGGCCCATGGTTACAACAGTCCGTGTGTTGCCATGATTATTTTGGCCTAGTTACCAAAAATAGGCTATTGTGGCCACTAGAAAAACACAGAAAAAGAACTACAGTGACTACAAGCAAACAACTAAACAAGACAATAAGGAAATAAATAAGCAAGCAATTAACGCTAGCCTATTACCGCTATTACACATATTACATCCATTGGGCATCAAAGTTCGCCACCAGTGCAAATATAGGGAACAAAGCAGCATATTACATACACTGGCCGTCAAAATTGGCCACCAGTGCAAATAAACGCGGCAGCAAAACAAGAGCATAACTAAAACAACTTCAGAAGAGCTCAAGAAACATTATCCTGGGTATCCACCATGCTGGCAATAAGCTTAGCAAGCTGATTAGCTTTGTCCTGTTTGGCGCTAAAATCCTGCAACGCTTGCTGTTGCACCAGAAAGTATGCATCTCAATGCTCCAAGGACTTCCGCAGTCCTTCTGCTTCTTGTCGCAGCACAACTGATCGATGTCTTTCAGCTTGTAGTTAAGACTCAAGAAACTGAACTGATTTAGACAGTGAGTTTGAATAGCTTGTGCAAGCGGTAGTGGCCAGTAACTCGAACACTAAACCAAGACAGGACTTTGGGGTTGTCTCGCTGTCTTCAAGATAGTCTTGCTTAGCTGTTTTATCAGCTTTGTTGGAGACCAACAAGGATGTGTCACTATCCTGAACCTTATCTGCATTACTTCCTTTACCGTTTCTTAATAAGGCACTCTTCCCCAATATTCTGTCAGCATTATAAAAGAAGAAACAAGCAGACACATAACAAGTTTAGCATGTACTAGTATATGAAACTCATTTTGGTGAACCAGTTCATTAGTAAGGTGGACAGGATTAAACTACCAAGTCTTATATTTCCAAGTACTAGTACATAATAAAAGCATCAAACAAACATATATCTATGTCCTATGGTCACTGCATTGTCTTGCCAAATCAAAATAGAGACACGGTTCAAATCATATCAGTTCAAGACAAAGCAGCAGTGAAAGAATACAAAGCGTGGGAAACTACATGGCACAACAAGATTTCAGATGGGTACCACAGGTCTACATGTACAACAACACTATTGGCTCTGTTGTGATGCTAGTAATGTGCATGATATGAAAGTCAACTGTATACACAATTGAAATTGAAATCAACAGAGCTATTGATAAGAGCAAACCTGTTAAAGAAACATGCGTGAACATACCTGCTGTGCCATTGGAGTTTTGGTTGGATCCTTCAATTTAAAAATAAGTTTGTATGAGTAAATACAATGATACAAGAGCAAAGCAATCATAGTTAAGAAAGGCGCGCCTAAGCGAGCGCTTAAGCGCACCTAGGCTCTAGGTGTTGGCAAAACGCATTGCGCATAACGATGCATAATCTGTGCATAACTGCGCATAAGCATGCGCTTTGGTCAGTAAAGCGCAAGGCGGTGGCAAAATGCACAATTAACGCCTAGTGCTTTTTTGAACTATGATAGCAATGGAATCTTAAATTAGAACAGTTGTTGTTTAGGTTTAGGCACTTGTTCTATATGAATAGAGTACAGTAAGACGCAAGAATATAATACTTAAAAATAGAAAATGAGCTCATAGACCTTACCACATTCTTGGTTCGGGACCAGTACAGAACAAGGCGTTCCCAATCATCGTCCAGTAAATGTGTCTCAGGAGAACGTAAGGGAATTTGATGAGTTTCTTTGCCGGTGAAGTACGTTTTCTTCGGGTAATTCCGATACTGCCACCAAGCATTCTTGAAGATAGCAGAGGTATTAGCACAGGTTACCTCATCCTGAGTTTCCAAATCGGTCCTTCTCTATAGAGAAAAATGGGAAAATTTGCTGTATTATAACCATCATGGAGGTAGGATGTATGGGACGAAGCAAAGTAATTGCCATGAATAACATTACTTACACATAACTCCTGGACAAACACCTGCAACTGGCATTTTCCTTCATCTTTAGTATAATATTTCCAAGATGGGAAGATACACACACACGATTTAACAACATCAAATGTGATAGATGCTAAACTACGACTAGCTGGTTGTGCTTCCTGCACAGGAATAGGCGTACTAACTGGTGGAGTTGAGGTTCGCCTTGATAGTACCGGCCCTTTGGGCACTGGAGCTGCCTTACTAACTGCTCTTGTTTGGGAGCTCTATGGTGGAGATGGTGCTGTGTCAATAGGAATTGGGTTACTATCGGCTAGGGTTGGGGTTAGATTGGGTGAAGCTGGTTCTCTGTCCATCGCAGTAGGGGTACAATCTGCGAGAGTTTGGGTTATGTGTGGTAGGGCTGGTTCTTGTGCATGTACAACCGGGGTGCTATCTCCAGCAAGAGGTAGCACTATTTTATTTGAAGACCGTGTTTTTATTCTGCTAGATACTGGCATCACCCGCTCCAATTCAAATGGCTGATAAACAGGAAACATAGTTGAATGCACAGACATTGTATGAGACACAGATGCAATAGATAGTGTGGAAAAAAGTGGGCATGAAATACTTGACATGTATATTGTTTAACTAAAATGGATAGCATGACATAATTTCACATATATGATGTCTATCTAAGCTGGATAGCATAGCATAACATAATTCAAAGATATGATGAATAACTAAACAAGACCGCATGACATAATTCACCTACATGTTATCTAAGTAATCAGGATCGCATCATTTAATTCACATATGTGATTTATATGCTAAACATAGGGCATTCGATATGATGTCTGAACTAAGAACATGGTGTTGAATATTGTATATATGATGTCTAAACTATGCAATGCAAGACACCGTATGCATGATATGAGCAGTATAACCATGCCAAGTTAGAGCATACACCTCAGTGGGGGAATAGGACTGGTCATCTATCTCTGAATCCATCTCTGAGGAGCTATCGGGGCCCAACAAGAGATCTGCTTCGACAGGTAGCATTGTCTGCTCTGAAGGCCTTGTTTTCACTCCAGATTTTTTCATCTCCCACCCAAATGGCTGATTCACAGGAAGAGTAGTTTAATGTACAAACATTTTCAACAAATGGAAATGTAATGAAGAAAAGGATGGGCAAGATATCATTCAAATATATGATGCCTGGTTAAACAGGATGGCATTGCACATTTCACATATATTATGGCTGGCTAAAAGACATGAGACTGCATAATTCACATATATGATATAGAAACTAAACAGCTGGCATTACAGAACATGTCTAAACTAAGCAGATGACATATATGATGTCAAAAGTAGGCACTGCAAGGCAACATATGCATGATATGACTAACATCATCATGCCAAGGTAGAGCAAACACCTTGGGGGGTAAATAGGAGTGGTCAGCGGCGTCTGAATCCGCCTCAGAACAAATATCTTCCTCTGTATTACAATCTAGAGAGGGGTGGGGAGGGTTTGCCATTGAACCCGCCATGGAGCGATGTCTGCATGAAATTGTATTGCCGTGCAAAACTCTTCTCTTTTTCTCTACATGTTCAGCATGACTGTGTACAATATCTGACATGCATACGAAAAAATATGGTGAGATTATGTAAGGTGAGCATGCTGAAATTTAGAGTGATGGTAACAACTAGTGGATCGATGTTTTTCCGTTGAACCAAAATAGCCCTAATGGATCAACGTGAATGTATAGTAATAAGTGATGCAACAAGTGAACAACCTCTTTGTCGTAGCCGTGTCGACCTCAGCATCATTTGGTTGGTCACTGAAGCAGTTGAGGCAGAGGTGGCTGTCGGAGGTGTGGAGGAAGATCTGAGGAATCTGTAGACGGCATCCAGGGCACTGCTCTGTTGTGATGGATCGTTCTGTTGTTGGAGCAGCTCCGGTGAGCCGTAAGACGTCAAGGCTGAAGCAGCACAAGACAGACATCGTCAATCTCAAGTGGGATTCTAATAACATCTCCAATAGATGATGTAAAATGGATGTAAAATTATCATCACCAAAAACCACCTGACTACAGCAGATGAGGTAAAAACTGTTGACTCTGAACTTAATTGTCGAAACTAAAATTTACTGTGGAATCTGAATGCTACTGTCGAAACTGAACGCAATGGTAGCAGAGAGGCACTTGACATGTAGTTTAGGGAGGGCCTGTAGTTTATCTTCAACCTGCACCCCCCTGAGCCGCCAGCCACCACCGACCGAACCGCCGGCCCCAGCGCCGCCTCGCCACCTAGAAACAACTCACCACCGCCGCCCCGGCCAGCCCTCTAGGCCCCCCGCCCCCCGTCCCCCACCCTGAACCCTAAGATAGATAGTGGGGTACCTCTCCGGCGAGCCCCCGTCCCCGCTGCAGGTGGTTCTTCCTTAACTCCGGCGAGCCCCCCAACCCCTGAAAATCAACTAACCCAAAAGTCGATTCAGTCGACTGAAGTGTGGCTTAATCGAAGCAGAGCAGCAGCACGAGTGAGGGAGAGAGCAGCAGCAGCTGGGCGAGCGAGCGATCGAGCGAGAGCTGGAGCAGCAGTAGCAGCGCGAGCGAGAGTCGGAGCAGCAGCAGCAGATCTGGCTGGTATGACCGCCGCCGCCGAAGGGGCCTCGCACTGGGGGAGAGCCGCCATGGAGTTGTCGCCCGCGGAGCTGGCTTCAAGGTAGCCGCTCCATGGGGGTGCGGGATGGAGCACCGTCGGCGCCGGGAGGTCGAGTTAAGGAGAAGGTGTGATGCGATGAGTGTACAACCTCTTTGGTGGCGCTGAGTAGGCCTCGGCTTCATCGGAGGAGTCGGTGAGGATGATGCGGTTCCAGTGGAGCAGGTTAAGGCGGCGCTGTGGGGATGGAGCAGCTGCGATAGACGAGGCGATCGTCGGAGCAGCTCCTTGGAGGTGGAGGACGGGGCGGCTGAACCGGCAGGACGGCGAGATGGATGATGGATCCTTATCCAGGGAGGTGGACGAGGGACGTCGAGCTGTTGCGGTGGACGATGTCGTCAGGAAAGAGGCTCCGGCTGGGCAGCGGCGACATGGCAGACAGAGGAGGGTGGAGTTTCGCGGCTGGAGCAGAGAGATTATGGTGGCCTGGGATTTCGAATGGCAAAAAGGGGGCGATGGGAGGGGGTGAAGCATGACTTAGGGACGCGCTTGTCCAAAATGTAGGGTGTGTTACAAAAGTACCCCCCCACCAATTTGAACTAGCGGCCCTTTCGGCTCAGGGTTAGAAGGGGGATTTCGCGTGTCGGGATTTGGCGGCTGAAGGGAGTTTTTGCATGCATTGTAATTTCGGGATAGCAAGGCGCGGGTTGTGAAGGTGCCAGTTTTGGGAGCACGATATCTGAATTTTCGGGATATAACAAGACACGGGTTGAATTTTAGGGACAAGCCTAACGTGTAGTAATATTGTACTTGTATGTACCAAATCAATTCGCACTTCCCTCAACAAAAAAGAAAACAAAAAAAATAAAACTATTCACCCCACACAAAGAGAGAGTCTTGCCCCGTTTTACTATACAAATGCTATTCAAAGCTACTCCCTCCTTCCATCTATATAGGGCCTAATGCGTTTTTCGATGCTAACTTTGACCAAATATTAGAGCAATGATATATGACATGCAACTTACACAAAGCACACCGTTAAATTCGTCTGTGAAAGGTTCATTCAATGATATAATTTTCACATTGTGCATGTCATGTACTATTAATCTTGTCAATAGTCAAAGGCGGTCTTAAAAATCTCATTACGCCCTATATAGATGGAAGGAGGGAGTATGAATCCATGTTATGTCTGATTAAATATTTTCGCTTGCTGTATAATGCATGTAACCTACTCATACCAACATTTTAGTGCATTCCAAATATCTATACGGCCGCTGCAATTCGAACTAAATTTGAATTTGTTTCTCTATTTCAATAAGAATCTACAATCATGATTGTTGCCAACTTCAACCATCATAGTTTCCTTGCTATCCACCAGATATAAATCGGACGACCTATAATGCAGGATGGCAGGCACACCATCATCAACAACTCTGTTTTTTATAAGAGTAGAGATAAAATATATTAAATGTAGTATAACATGTTCATAAACACACCATGTGTATCACCGTTATATATATTCACACATGCGTCGGTTTAAAACACTATGATAAATTCTTCAAATATCTGAATTCGCTTTTTATAATGAAGTATATATGATCTCTATTCGTCTTTTACACCCACACAACCCTCTTATCTTTGTAGCTAGAGCTAACTTTCTCTTGTGCATGCACACGCCCGCATCCCTCTCACCCTCCCTCAGCATTCTCTAGCTCCATCACGCAAATTCATCTTTTCACTTTAGGTCGTTCACCCACGGTGTGTGTAGGCCCCCCAGCTCCTTCTTTACGGCACACATCAATCGATATGCCTCTCTAGCCAGGTGTGCCTAGCACAAACACAAGCTTCACCTCTTCTCTTGTCACCGTCCATGCCTCACTCCCACCACTCTTTTCATTGTTCTCGTACTCGCACACTCCTCCCCCCTCGATATAGTATGCCTCTCGTACCACCTCCTACATGCATCCCTCTCTCTCTATCCTTCTCCTCGTGCCTCATTTGCTTCTAACACACACATGCATGTATACTGATTGATCTCCCAACATATACCTAGATCGACTTTAACTAGCCCCCCCCCATCGATCGACGTACCTCACAATTTATGTCTCTCCTTTCTCTAACAAAGGGCGATTGATCTTCCTATGTAGTTACGTCTGCTTACCACAACCACATCGTCCCCCTCATCATTCGTGCATGCCTCCTGACCCGTCTCTCACACGCACGTGCACATACAACAAGCAGCCATCTCCTCTCTTATTGATATTGCGGGCGTGCCCTCCGTTTGACTAGCAAGCCTATCCCACCATTTGTTAGAAGAAACTCCACTACCACCCCCTCCAACACTCTAGCTCTGTCTCTCTCCCAACCTTCTTCCTCTCCTGCACATATGCATGGATGCCGATCAATCTCCCTTAATACATGAGGCAGATCGATCTCCTTAATACATGAGGTAGGCCTCTCTCCTCCTCCACACATATACCAGCCATTGTACCTCTATAGTTAATTGGGCCTCCCTCTTCCCCCACCACACACCGATAGTCGAGCGCTGCAGGTAGGTATCCATGCCACAGAGACAAATTGCACATGTCCCCTCTCACGTTCCAGTAGGCCAGCCACTCTATATATTTGACATGGGCACACACAAATTCGATGGCACTCTTTATCGATCGCGCGCGCACACACACACACATCATCCCTCTCTTCGATTCTATGGATACCTCAAGCCGATGATACCTCCACTCTCTTCTCGTGGATCGCCCCCTCTATATATATGTTATATCCAGGACTCTATTTCACACACATTGCATATGTTACATTTTTTTTATTGACCCCCCCCCCCAAAAAAACTCTCAAGAACCCACACACTATATCTCTCTAGGTTTGTATCTCTCTCACACAACCCCACGTAGGTGGTGTACGTATACAAGAAGAGAATAGGTGCACCGTGCACGTACTCACGCTTCGTGCCCAGCCACACCCGCGCGGGTACACGGTGGAGCTCATTTCTTTACGAAATGGCAGCCCACGTGCTAATTTGAACGCCTGTAGCGGTTGTTTACCTAGGGAGGTCGTGTACCACGCGTGCACGAAACAAAGTTCGACTTGACGCGTTGCCGCGTTATTTTTAAATAAAGTTATAGCGCTCAATGGCACGTACACAGAATATAAAACGATTTTTATGGAGAAAAAGGTAGTCCGCTCACTATATACAATGGAGCCTTGCGTGCCTGGTTTGTCGCTCTTCAGAGTATCTCACACAAGGCTGCGGTGGCCTCTCTCTCTCTCACCGTTGGTCACTGATCCGGCCGCATCCCGTCCGCCGGGGGAAAGGGAGTGCGGTGGCCCTCTCTCTCTCACCGTTGGTCACTGATCCGGCCGCATCCCGTCCGCCGGGGGAAAGGGAGGAAGTGCATCGTTTCTCCGTTCGACGGCGCCGAGGCAGCACGTCCCGATCTGCGGTACACGCCGTTCTCTCTGACCAAGCTCCGGCGCGGCAGGGCCTACGCCACCTGCTCGCAGATTCCGCCCGCCGCCGCTCACCTAGTTACATCCCGACGACCTCCAGGTATCCCCTCCGGCCTTGCTCCACTGCCCGTCTTCCCACGTCGCTGCATGTGGATCTTCCATAGTTCTTTGCCCAAAACGTAGCTCGTCCGGCGTACTTTCCATATTGCATTCTCGTCCTCACACCGTTTTAGACAAACACAACCGTGTTGTTATCTTCCCTTAGGGCAAGGAATATGCTTCTTTTTTGTCGTCGCATGTGTCATCAACTGTTATTGGCCAGTAATTGTTTCCTTTCTACCTCTTTTTTGCAAACAGGGCTATCCATTTCACCTCGTTGCTATTGCGACCTTTTGGTGAACTGCACAAATCACTTTTTTCTTAAGAGTGTTTTGTGCAGTTGTACTAAAATGTCACACGGGCAACGTCTCTACATTTCAGTGCGACTGCACAAAGGGAGATTGGTTTTGCTCTATCCTCCTCATCCAACTCCGAGCCTAATCTTCTCCAACTAGTTAGTCTTAAGAGAGACTGCAAAGGTGACCGGCTTCTATTTGTGTGTTTATTGTTTCATCAGCAGTCCTCTATTATCGTAATCACACTTAATATCTTTGGAACAGGGACGCTCAGCTCTATTTTAGTGGAACTGCACAAAATGATCGGAATGTTGCATGCTCCAGACAGCTACTTTTTTCCCAACATGCCTTGTTGATTTAGACAGAGCTGGGGGGACGTTGCTGCCAATGAAAGCATGGATCAATTTTAATTTAACACCTTCTCACAACTCTGTCTTCAGTTGTGATGTAATTATTAGCTCTGATCTGCTAATAATTGACATGCATTAGCAAGGAAGTTAGTTTTTTATTGTTTCCGAAAGAGCATCGATGGCAAGACACGCGAAACAAAAGCTGAAAGCTCACACCATTGTACAATTTCATGTCGCTGGAAAATTATTTGTATAGTACGTCAATTATGTAAACAAATGATGGAAGCTTTATAGCATTGCCAGAAGCCTCTTCATCATCCGGGTCCATGTACCATGCACAAAATTATACCCCTTCGTTCCTAAATATTTGTCTTTTTACAAATTTCAAACGGGCATATTTTAGAGTGTAGATTCACTCATTTTGCTTCGTATGTGTACTCCCTCCGTTCCTAAATATTCTATTCGTCTTTCTAGAGATTTCAACAAGTGACTACATACGGAGCAAAATGAGTGAATCTACACTCTAAAATATGTATATATACATCCGTATGTGCCAGTCCATTTGAAATCTCTAAAAAGACAAATATTTGAGTAGTCACTCGTTGAAATCTCTAGAAAGACAAATACTCCGGAGTATATTTAAGAACCGAGGGGGTAGTGCACAACCGCATGGGAGACTCAGCCCGGTCGTTGCGCCGCATTAATAGTGAGTAATGAGCAGTCAAATCATAAGCCCCACCTTTCCCACTGTAAGTTGCTCTGAAGAAGCAACCATCAATACGCTCTTCTTTGAATCCGCTCATACTACTCCATCCGTCACTGTTTATACAGCGCGCTTAAAAAAAAAGAAAAAAATCTGTGGGACCAAGGCGACTAGCGATCGGCCTGAAAAATAGCATTGGTAGTTATAGCACGGCGTCTATTACTAGAGGGAATAATGCGTACACACATGCATGCAGTGCTTCCACCCCGGGTACACACATGCATGCACTTACTCCACTCCGTAGTAGTACAGAGTACATGGAGAGAAAATTGTGGACTTGATTGCGGTTACCACGCCCTAATTAATTGAGCATTAAACCAAACGCGTCTAAAGTCTCTCTGGTGGTGGAAATGCATTGAGAGAAATGCATCATAATGAAGCGCGCCCTGTAAACTGTGACGGAGGGAGGAGTAGTATGAAGGTGCAAAACCAAGTACGCGTATGGCCAGTCGGTCAACGCACCTCCTCTTGGCATATCACTGACATGTGGGACAGGAGTGTGAGCAAACCGATCTCAATTGACGGCAAAGAGCCAACCCGCCGTTCCTTGAGAGAGACGAGGAGCGAGAACACACAGACGGGCTCACATGGAGGCCAAGATATATTCGAGCATGGTTGGTTGATCGATATCATTCATTACATGTTGGGCTGCCGTTTTCTGCCCTTCTCCGGAATAAACGTGTACTTTATCAGAGATAAAAAATAAGAGTACAGACGCTCCACCATGCGGTTCTAGTAGTAGTACTACTCGTACTACTGCGCTTGGCTCTTCGCCTCTTCGTGAAGTCGAACAATGATGGTACTCCGCATGTTGGGTACTACAGTGTATGCCTCTGACAATCTGACACCGAATGGACTGATGCATGTCCACCGAGGGTAGGTTGCATTAGTCAAAAGGCGTAAGCGAGCTTCACCTTGTCCTGCAAGCTTCTCCTCGTTCTGCGAGTTGACGGGACACACCAAAAAGTAGTGCTAGTCCATACTCCCTCCTTTCCGGTTAATATGGCTTAATCTTTTTTGCCAGTAAATGAGAGAGCTTTATTCATATATAAGCATTCTTAGGACGATCAGCCAAGACACTGGTCACTAGGAAGCGAGGTACCCCACAAAAAAAGAAGTAGGAAGCGAGGTGTTTCATCAAGCCAGCTCTCAGCCACATTCAAAGTGCAGCAAGCACGGTTCGCACGAAGATGCGCCGCAAGGTTTGCTGACCTGTTTACATGCTGAATAACAAAAAAAGAGGAAATATTACCGAGCGCAACTATTTGTAACAGGATATGAGCCAGAATTAAGCGAAAATTGTGGTGAGTGTTCCATGCAATCAACTTCCATTATCACATGCGAGAACCCTCGAAGAGAACCAAATGTGTTGAAGACTCTCCTCCATCCGGTTCCTAGTACTAGTATAGTACGTACCTTTATAGACTATAGTAGTAGTACTAGTACTAGTAAACTTTGCGCTTGGCTGTTCGCCTATTCGGGAAGTCGAACAATAGTAGCACTAGTAGTATAGTGTATGCTTCTGGCAATCTGACACCGAATTAACTGTTGCACGTCCACCGCCTGAGCGAGGGAGAGCTTGCATTAGTCAAAAGTTTGTCCTTGTCCTGCGAGCAACCGCGCGCAAGCTTCTCCCGTCCTGCAACCTTCTCCTTGTTCGGCAAGTTGACGGGACACAACAAAGGCCCTGTTTGGATCCATGGGTTAGAGTTAGTTTGGGTTAGTTTGTACTCCTAACCCAAAAGTATCCAAACAGGAGGGTTAGTTTGGGTTAGAAGCATCTAACCCATCCAAAAAATCTAACCCACCCAAGAGGTGCTTATTTGGGTTAGTTCTTCTCTGGAGCACTAAAAAACACATTTTTCTCTCGCTCTCGCCGCAGCAAATCCCTCGCCACTTCCTCGAAGCTTCTCGTCCTCTTCCTCCCTCCCTCTCGCAACGCCCGTGAAGGCGCCTCGCCGTATTCGCGCTCCATCTAACCCTGTCATCTAAACACCTCTTTGGCTAGAGTCAGTTAACGGTTAGTTCAGGGTTAGAATCTAACTCTAACCTCTAACTGAGTTAGAGTATCCAAACAAGGCCAAAGTAATGCTAGTCTGTACTGCCTCCTCTCTGGTTAATATGGCTTAATTTCAGACGAGATAAATACACTGTCTGTCACTGTATATTTGTAAAAATACGGTCAGTGGACTTCATAATACGCTCATTGCGCTCAATATATATATATTTTCCGGTGTTTATACGGTCACTAGCTCACCCTGACTGAGTATGTGTGTGCATGCACGTGTAGGTTGAGCACTTAGCGTGACCGTGTGTGTTCCGTCGTGTGCTCGGACATGCATGCATTAGGGCGTCGCGCGCGTTTTTGCGTCCATGTGTACGTGTGACTGTTGTATACACATAGGGGGAGTACGTGTAGGGGCCACTAAGGAGCAGTCAAATCACACAGTAAGTTAGTCGGAAGAAGCAACCATCATTTCACTCTTGAATGACACGTACGCAATATAAAATGGTTGATATGGAGAGAAAAAGAAAACCACTATATATACACTAGCAGGAGCCTAAGCTACAAGCCTGCTTGCTAAGGTTGCTCTCTTCACAAGCATAGAACGACGGGCCTGATCCCGCAGCTGGGGGAAGGGAACAATGTTCTGCGTAGACGCGGTCGACATCGGCGAGGGAGAAAACCCACAGTCGGTGCGTCCCAATCGGGGGTCACCGCGGTATGGGCCGATGCCGCGTCCCAACCGCCCTTCTAGCTACAGCCCGACGTCCCAGGTAGTCCATCTTCCTTTTGGAGCCGGCTTGCTCCACTGCCGTAGCTCCATCTCCATGTCGATCTTTCTCTACTTCTACCGGCTTCTACTTGTGATGAGTTTATGTCTCATGAACTAGTGCCAGTACTATTATTCTAATCACACTTCTTCAATATCTTTGCCATCAGGGATGCTCAGGTCGATTTTAGTGGAACTGCACAAAAGCATCGTATGATCCGAGGGTGCCAGCCGTCTTTCCTTCGACAGGTTCTACCTGGCCAGGGAATTAAATCATGTTTAGGGTTTAGGGTTTAAGTCGTAGTGACCCCATCAGTAGTTTTTCTTTCGTACACGCTCTCACAACTTTTTTCTTTAGTTGTGAAGTAAATATTGGCTATGATCTGTGAATCATTGAGATGCATCAGCATGCGTGTTAGTTTTCCTTTGTATTTGATGGAATGTTGTAACGGGGCAACCTTGGAATAGGAATGAAAATGGAGTGGAAAGTTTCCGTTTTTCCGGAGAAAAAATGGAAACGGAGAGAAACCAACGTTTCGTTTCGTTGGATCGCGCCATCGAGCAAAACCAACGTTTAAATCACGTCTGTCGTGTTCGTGTCTCACCCTCCTCCACGGCTCGACCCCACACGGTCGCTCGGCATGCCACTCACCGCAAACCGAGTATACGATAACTTTCCCGCCTGCTTGTCGATGGATCGCGCCATGGAGTACTAGCACTACTGGAAGAGATTGACGAGTTGGGGGAGGACAGCTAGCTGTAGCACGGACTCCCAAGAACTTTTTACATGCATGTTGTAGCCGGCTATTGCGACCTTTGAACGCGGAGCAGCCGCGTGCACCCGGAAGCGGCGCGGGCGACGCTCTCTCGGCCGGCGCGCCGCTTCAATGCCGGCGCCAGTGAGAGGTCGCGTCCGCTCTGGCCGGGCATGAATGCGGCACTGACCGTTTCGGGCGGGAAGCACGCGCGGGTGATGAAGAGGGTTCGGGTTGGTCAGGACCGGCCGTGGCAGCGGTCCGGACGTGCGCAAACAAGAGATGTTGTACGTTAATATTGCTGCGTATATAATTAACAACGTAAATAATGTGCCAGTTGGACAAATATGATTGGAGATGGAGATGGAAATGGAATTTTACGTAAACACGGATATGCATGTCTATGTCTATGTGTGTGTGCGCGACGACTCTCGCGACCTGGAAGCGGGGGCGTGTTTTTGATCGAGTTTTCTTTCTTGGTACGTTAGAAAATCAGTTTGTCTAATTCACATCTAGATGTTATTTAAGGATATCACATCTAAGCTCCCACAAGTATATAATGTAGCAACAAGAAACAAAAAAACTAGGACAAAAAAATAGACCACAAACAGAGTGGACATCAACTTAGATGTGACATAACTATGTCACATCTAGATGTGTCCTAGACAGACCCTTAAAAAATTGTCCGCCAGTTTTCGTTTCTTTTTTCCGGGAACGCGCGTATTCTATTTAAAACCACTGCTATGGAGAGATTTTTTTACTCCATTATAGCCTCTTGTTTGATAGAGTTTCTCGCGTCTCGCTCTCTCACCCTCTCCATATCAAAACAAGATGACAGTGTCCACTCTATCTCTCTCCTCACCGGTGGTCACAGATCCGGCCGAATCCCGTCCGCTGCGGGAGGTGAGGAGGTGCAGCGTTGACGTTGTCGCCGTCGGCGACGGAGGAGCCGATGCGCACCGTCCTCTCGGAGCCGGCGCTGGCGCGGACGAAGATCCTCCGCGCCCTTGTTCGCTGCCGTCGTGTGGGCAGATCCCGCCCGCCCGCCTAAACGACATCTCGCCCACCTGAGGTATAACTTCTTGTACTGGTCCAGCTCCCCAGGTCGCTGCGTGCGGGTTTTCTTCTATGCGACTACTCCCCAGCTCCCCATGCATAGTAGCTAGGGTTCGTCGGCTGGTCCAACATCACCTACTAGTACTATTATAGAGGAAATGCCACTCGAAAAGTTGTCCTGATTTATGCCTCGGTGGAGGTATACATGTTGTTTCGACAAAAAGTACATGGTGGTTGTGCGGTCATTGTCCATATGGTGGTAGTACTATCACTGGTTAAATGAAGAAATGCTTTTTTTCTCGGGTATCCTGGTTTAGTTCCCATCAAGATATAATTATGATGCTTCTGTTTGTTGGTGTACTTTTCATTAATTCTTATTGACAATTGAGATGTCGTTGCTAACCCTTTTTTATATTTTTGGAAACAGCGATGCGTGTCTCCATACCCGGGCATGTCTTCCTCAATTTTAGTGGAACTGCACAAAATTGGATGGCCATTGTTGTTCCGCCTCACTGTCCTCTGCCACGTGGTTCTTCCTTCCTCGAGCTTGATTACTGAGAAGAAACAGACCACAGTGAGGATTTGTCGAACTTCATAGGTGCCTCACCCAAACTTGATGCCAAATGGATGATGCATCACCACGATGACCTATCGATGCTCATGGTTGCGCCTCATGGTTGCGTCGGCTGGTGAAGCTGATCGATTTTCAATGAAAAACAAGCTGTCTTCCATCAGTGCTCTTTGCTTGTTACGCACAAAGATGATATCCTTCGTCAGTTCACCTTGGTTGCGTTGGAGACGCAGTCGTCTTTCACGTTGGTGCAATTTTATCACACAATTGGCTATGAACCAAATGTTTCCTCGAAGAAGGATCGACGTTGGTACTAAGAGCATAAGTTTTGTATTGATTTCTAAGCCTTCTCACAACTTTGTCTCCAGCTCCCCTGTAATTTTATTTGTCCAGCTATTAACTTTGATTTAAAAAATGGTGTGGACTAAAAACCCGGATGGACGTAGTAGCCCTCCATTTTTATTTACTCCGCATATTAGATTTGACTGAAGTCAAACTTTGTAATACTCTCAAACCTTTCCGATAATTGAAATTAAAATTCTTTATTTGTACACACTCTCACACGTTTCCGATAATTTGGCGCATGTGTGGTTGTTCACTTAAGGGAGGGTAGTGTACCACACGTGAAGGACAGGAAGTGCGACCAGGACGCGTGGGCGTGGATCGTTAGTTCATCGGAAGTAGTACTAGTTTTCTTCACTGTACATTAAATAAAGAGTTTCGTTTCGTAGTACTTACACAATTTAAAACGATTGTTATGGAGAGAATAAGAAAACCACTCCACTATATATTAGTCGTATACACGAGAGTACTATATGGACGCAGCTTCATTGACTTAGTGCACCTGCCTTTGGGTTTATGACAGGTGGGCCCAAAATGTGGCTGGCTCACCTGTCATACAGCCAAAAGCAGATGCAGTGAAGGCACCGAAGCTCAGTCCGTACTACATTAGTATATATATATAAGCGGGAGCCTCAGCGCTTGTTCGCTAGGGTTTGCACTCTCCACACGCTCGCCGCAATACATATATGTTACACGCTGGAGGCTCAGCGTTCATTTGCTAGGGTTTGCTATATTCACAGTCTCTCACCCTCTCTTCACCAGATCTAAACAAGACTGCGTTGGCCTCTTGTCTCTCTCTCCCCCCTCACAGCTGGTGAAGGAGGCGTCCGTATCCCGTCACACCGGGAAGGGGAGGAGGTGCAGCGTTAACTCTATCGCCTTCGGCGAGGGAGGCAATCCACTGCCGGCTGCGCTGTTCTCTTTCACCCAGCGCCTGTGCGGGAGGGCCACCGACCCCTTCTTCCTCGCTGCCGTACGTAGTGTGGGCAGATCCGGCCTCCCGCCGCACGCCTTGCCACATCCCGACGACCCTAAGGTATAAGTTTCTTTGAAACCGTCGTTGCTCTAGCTGCATGTGGATCTTTTTCGATCTGTAGTCGAATCTAGGTCTTGGTTCAAAGAGGAAAGAAAGGTGCGGTGGGGTGGAGCATGAATCTAGGACGTGGTTCAATGAGGAAAGGAGGGAGGAAAAGTAGTATAGACTGGCTATCCAGCCGCTTTGTTGGTCGAAAAGGGAAAAAGGGGGTAACCCAGTACACACATCTGTAAGGAACCGATCTCTTTGTTGAAAAGGGAAAGAAACTGGGGGGGTCGGGTAGTTTGTGCAGGACTAGATTTGCTGCCCTCACATAGGAAAAAAGTTCAAAGAGAACAAATATGGGACCAACACAGATATGCTGCTTGGCTACATACTCTGCATCACCCATTTATACGTGTGGACGCACATGGTGCTAGCATGTCCCATACAACTATTTTGCTGTTGTTAATCTAAGAATGCCGCCGGAAAATTGAAGCAATGCCACTGTTAAAAGTAAATTACATTTTTTAACGAATGTTGTTTCAAGAGAATGTCTCTGTTAATATGAATCAATGCAACCGTTTTAGAAATGCTACTATCCTACTTTGTTTTCCATCCAAGATAAGTTAGATGCTTCTTTCTGTCACCGTTTGTTTCATCCTCCTTTATCGGCAAGTAATTGTTTCCTTTTTTGCCTCTGTTAAAACAGGGGTATCGATTCAACTTGTTGCTATTGCGACATTTTGCTTCGCTACTCGAAACACTTATGTTTTAAGAGTGTTTTGTGCAGTTCAACTTGAATGTCACACCGGTGACTTTGCTTAATTTTGGTGGAACTGCACAAAAGGAGATCGAGATTTGTTTCCAGTCTTCGTGGCGAGTTGTTTCAAATCTTGGTCTCAACCACATGATGTGCAGTGTGCTTTGAGATGTTGTGCTACTTGTTTTGGTACTGTTTTAAATAAATGTTGAATTGAAGCTATTGTATTGCTGTCTTTTCCCATTAAGTAGTGAACAAAAATGGGACCAACCCAGACATGATGCTTGTTGCTTTGTTACAACAAATTCAGCATCACCCCCTTTATAAGCCAGTAATTGATGCCACTCTCAGAATTAACTACTGAATCTTATTTCAAAACTGCAACACTTGTTAGGGATTGGCGGGATTACCATTTTTGTGGCCGCATGTTTCATCCTCCTTTATTAGCCAGTAATTGATTCCTTTTTTGCCTCTGTTTAAACAGGGATATCTATTCAACTTGTTGCTATTGCGACATTTTGCTTCGCTACGCGAAACACTTTGCTTGATTTCAGTGCAACTGCACAAAACGAGATTGGATTTCCTATTCGTGTTGGCAGATTCGTATTTTATCCTGGTGTTCTCATGAAAGGTCAGTACAGGCCTTCATCCACATGATTGTGCAGTGTGCTTTGAGATGTTGTGCTACTTGTATTGGTACTGTTTTAAATAAATGTTGAATTGAAGCTATTGTATTGCTGTCTTTTCCCATTAAGTAGTGAACAAAAATGGGACCAACCCAGACATGATGCTTGTTGCTTTGTTACAACAAACTCTGCATCACCCCCTTTATAAGTAGATGGAAGCACATATTGTTGTTGCGCCCACTCTCCCCTGGAACTGTTTATGCTTTTCGTTAATCTAATGCCGCTGGTAAAATTAAGCAATGCCACTCTCAGAATTAATTAACTACTGAATCTTAGTTCAAAACTGCAACACTTGTTAGGAATGGTACTATCCTGCTTTGTAGTTCTTTCTACATGTTTAACCAAGGTATTGTTAAGATAATGTCTCTGTTAAAATGAATCAGTTGCATTGTTTTAGGAATGGTACTTTTCTGCTTTGTCGTTCTTTATACATGTTGAAACAAGGCATTGTTAAGATAATGTCTCAGTCAATATGAATGAATCACACTGATGGAGAATTGCTACTCTCCTGCTTTGTTTCCCATTAAGACAAGTCATCAACCGTTATTTCTCAGTAATTGTTTCCCTTATACCTATTGTTGCTTACAGGGATATCAAAATTAAAGCTCGGTTTTATTCCGACTTCGATTTTAGTTGAACTGCACAAAAGGAGCCAATGTGTCCAAGGCAAACTGCTGCGTTACTGGGTCCAGTTGGTCGTTCCACTTTGCAGAAAGAAGCAGTCACTGTTTGCGGTACATTACAGAAGGAATGACCGAGAAGCTTTACAGAGTATTATTAGACACCGGTGACATGACTAGTCTGCAGAGACCATTGGCAATTTAACAACACGTGGAGTGCCCTGGGCAAAAAGTGCCCAAACAAGTACAAGAAGCTACGACAGGACCACGATCATAGGCATTACATATTTTGAATGGGAAAAGCTTGTCAAAGTTTAATCATTGATGTTAGCAAGAAGACGTTAGTTTAATATATTGGAATTGGAAAACCTTGTCAAAATTTGCTCATTGATGTTAGCCAGAAGACATGCATTTGATATTTTTGAGTGGGACGCCCTTGCTGTGAGCAGCGTCGAGTGTTTTTTCCTATTCCTGTGTTCAGTTTAGAAGTAAATAGTTACTCTGCTGAGATATTCCTGTGTTAAGAGTTTGTTCTGAATATTGTCTATGTAATGCCAGGCCTTGTGTTTGATTGCAAAGTTGAGCTTGGAATGTTGTGGCATGCGGCATCACGAGCTGTTCACCGTGCCTCCTGAGAATAATGCTTCGTATTGTTTTGCATGTCGATCTAATGCCAGTGATTTGCTTGTTAAGAAGATCATCCTCTTCTGTTGTTTCCGTGCGTAAGAAGTTCATCGTCTGATGTTTCATTCATAGCCTATACGACATGTCGGGTAGGTTAGACGTGAAACCATATGATCTTCCGACCAACTCATGATATTAGGCCGTGATTGGATCGTCGTTTTCCAACCAAAACCGCTTGTAAAACTGACGCTTGTAAATTAAAGCAGATGGTCTCGGGCGAAGGCGCTTGGTTGGTCGATTTCGACTAGTAAAATATCGGAAGTACTTCACACACGATAAAAACGCTGAACGACACTCGGACGATTGCTAATCCAGCCGTTAGCTGCTGTTTCAGCCTTGCCCATGGATGGCATGATACGCACGTCGTGCATGTATCGTCTGGTAATGTCGTCCATATAGCAGTGCTCGTAAAATATACACTGGTCTCTCAAATTACACGCGTAACCCGCCGGTTTTACTTACAGACCTCGGGCCCTCGGTTTCATTACGCCTGTATTTTACGCGTTGTTTCCGATGACGAGTAAATTACACTTGTATGTTAATACAGGTTTGAAATAAACCAGAGCTCCCAAGCGCGGCCTTACCGTTTCATGCCGTCTCAGTTTCTCGAAGGTGCTCATAGGTGTCCGATGATCCTGGCTTCCTGAATGAGCAGCGGGCGCTGTATCAGACCTCCGTAGGGCCCGCGAGGCCCTCTCCGTTGTCCTTCGAGTTGTTGCGCTCGCCGTGGCGCCGAGCATTGTTAACATGGTCAACGAACATGAGGATTCAGGAGATGACTTTATTTTGACTGGATGACACTAGGGACCCACTAGGGCCATAGCCGTACGTACGCAAGTGCCTCCTTATTATGTACAACTATATTTTTTTGCTTTCTCCTGGTTTCCTGACATCACGGTCCCACACCATTGTCAACCTATGTAGTCAATATAAACGAGAGAATTGCACAAGGTGCGGCCGACAGCTGGGACCAAGCAGCTCGAGCAGTATTTGTGTTTTTGAGGCGTGAGCACTGCAGAGTTTTTCTTGGCGATGATTTCGTTGTTGTTCAGAGGAGAGCAGGGTATTAACTGGGCGGGCTGTGGCCCGTCTAGCCCAGGCCAGATATCCAGCCCAGATACTAATTTTTTCAAGATGAAAATGGCTAGCCCAGCTATACGTCTTTTTGAGGAATACCCAGGCAAGGTCAACTTGTTATTCTCCGCCCCGCTGGGCTGCAAATCTTTCCTAGGAGGGATGCATTAGGCTTAACAGGAAAATGGGCTTTAAAAAATAATAAATGGGATGTAATTATAAAAACTGGGCAGTAACTATAAAAAATGCACCAAACACGAAATTAGTTTATAAAATATTATTTATGGATTTTGAAAATCTTAAATTTTCATTGTTGCGCGCGCAATGTTTCGTTGGATTTTTACGTAATACAAATTTATATTTAATCTGACTAGAAATTTCGGGATAAAAATATTTCGGATCCCATCAAAATGTGGGAAATTTTATTGAATTCTGTCTTCAACGGTTGGTTGAAATTATTAATCGTTGTCCTAGCTAGAAAATGGGTTGTACTTTTAACAAACTGTAAATGGGCTGTTGTAAATTCCATTAGAATTCAAAAATGGGTTGTACATTCTTACAAAACGCAAATGGGCTATAAGTTCTCTGCCACACACTTGTGGGCCTACTAAGTGACGCGTCCCCTAAAAAAATAAGTTGACGCGTATGCAAGGCTTTGTCAACTTATTATAGTCAACACACGGTTCTAGCAGCAGTGGCCGTTGGATGTCTATCCAACGGATGTCGTGCTTCTTCTTCAATCTCGGATATTCTTAGCTTCGGCCGCCCAAAAAATGATTCCTCCCCCTGACATCTGGGGCGCACCGTTTCGGAGGCTGACCTGTGGGCCTACTAAGTTGGAGCGTACCAAGGGCTTTGTCAACTTAGTCAATATAAACGATTCTAGCTTCAGTGACCGTACGATGTCCATCCAACGGCCGTAGTGCTTCTTCAACCTCTGGTCTTCTTGGTCCAGCCGCCCAAAGCAGCGCCGGTCGTGCCGCCTGCTCCTGCCTCCCGTGGCCGGCTGTGCTGCCGCGGAGGCCTCACCGCCCCCATACTACTCCCACCGCTGGCCAGGCCATCCCTCCACTCACCCACACCCCCTGTTATTCTGCGGCGACGGCAGCCTCACACCGCAGCCGAACCAGTGAACCCTCGTATTACTCTCCGCACGGGCTTCCACTGCTGCGTCTTCCCCGGCTCCGCGTCGTCCCCTTCCTAGGCCTCGCCGTCGTCCACCGCCCTGGTGCTCTCGGCGCGGCGTGGTCAACATGGTCAACGATCGACTTCCATCGGAAGAGTACTATACGTGGAGAGGCTGACAGCTGGGTCCATGGTGGCCGCAAGGAAGTGCCTCCTTATTATGCGCAAAATAATTATTCCTCCACCTCATAGCAGGGACCCACCGGACAGGCCACCTTATTTCGCGAAAAAAACGTTTCCCCCCTGACTGCTGGGACCCACCGGACGGGCCACCGTATTTCGCGAAAAAAACGTTCCCCCGCTGTCAGCTCGGACCCACCGGAAGTGCCTCTTTATTACGCACAAAAAAATGAATACTCCCCCTGCTAGCTGGGACCCACCTTGGTGGGAGGCTGACTTGTGGGCCTACTAAGTTGACGGGGACGGAGGGCTTTGTCAACTTAGTCAATATGAACGATTCTAGCTCCAGTGACCGTACGATGTCCATCCAACGGCCGTAGTGCTTCTTCAACCTCTGGTCTTCTTGCTCCAGC
This sequence comes from Triticum aestivum, assembly GCF_018294505.1. NCBI lineage: Eukaryota > Viridiplantae > Streptophyta > Magnoliopsida > Poales > Poaceae > Triticum > Triticum aestivum. The sequence continues at coordinate 404,289,755 of NC_057795.1, forward strand.
CGCCCAAAGCAGCGCCGGTCGTGCCGCCTGCTCCTGCCTCCCGTGGCCGGCTGTGCTGCCGCGGAGGCCTCACCGCCCCCTACTATTCCCACCGCTGGCCAGGCCCTGCGGCGACGGCAGCCTCACACCGCAGCCGAACGAGTGAACCCTCATACTCCTCTCCGCGTGGGCATCCACTGCCGCGTCTTCACCGGCTCCGCGTCGTCCCCTTCCTAGGCCTCGCCGTCGTCCACCGCCCTGGTGCTCTCGGCGCGGCGTGGTCAACGTGGTCAAGGAACGACTTCCATCGGACGTGGACTGTACGTGGAGAGGCTGACAGCTGGGTCCACGGCCGCAGCAAGGAAGTGCCTCCTTATTACGCGGAAAATAATGATTCCTCCACCTGACAGCAGGGACCCACCGGACGGGCCACCGTATTTGCGAAAAAAATGTTTCCCTCCTGACTGCTGGGACCCACCAGCTACACCTTCGCACGCAAGGAAGTGCGTCCGGGCAAAAAAAACGATTCACCCCCCTGACTGCTGGGACCCACCAGCTACATCTTCGCACGCAAGGAAGTGCGTCCGGGCAAAAAAAACCCAAAACAATTCGCCCCCCTGACTGCTGGGACCCACCAGCTACATCTTCGCAGGCAAGGAAGTGCCTGACAGTCGGGACCCACCTGGTCAAAGCGTACGTAGCGTTGTCATTCTGGTCGCGAACGTGTATGTACATATATACTGGTGGATGTATAGGCGCGCATGTGTCATAGTAGAGGCGCGCACGTACCATGTACACGTACGTACAGCGGCCAGGGTGCAAGAAAAAAAATACGGCCACGGATGTGTACATACGGGCGGGGTCTCGAACGCCTACTCCCGCATACGTACGGTGAGGGCTCGTGTTCATGGGGAGGAAACGGAATGCGTCGTGTTCATGGGGAGGCAACGGAATGCGTCGTGTTCATCGGGAGGCAACGGAACGCGTGGGAGCCAACCGGCTGGGTCGGAACGGAATGCGTGGTCGTGTTCATCGGGAGGGCTTGGACGGAACAAGCGATGGAAATGAGGCCTGGCGTACCGCAAAACGGAGGAAACAGACCTCCTACGGTCGAAACGGGGGTCCTATTGATCGGGAGGTGTGTGGCGTACCGCAAAACGGAGGAAACAGACCTCCTACGGTCGAAACGGGGTCCTGTTGATCGAGAGGGGTGTGGCATACCACAAAACGGAGGAAACGGACCTCCTACGGTCGAAACGGGGGTCCTGTTGATCGGGAGGGGTGTGGCGTACCGCAAAATGGACGAAACGGACCTCCTACGGTCGAAACGGGGGTCCTGTTGATCGGGAGGGGTGTGGCGTACCGCAAAACGGACGAAACGACTTGTGTTGGAGCGCTACGGTCGAAACGGGGGTCCTGTTCATCGGAGGGGTGTGGCGTACCGCAAAACGGACTCCACGGGATACTGTTCATCTCCACCTGTCGACCTCCTCCAGCCTCCACGGGCTACCGTCGACCTCCTCCAGCCTCCACGGGCTCCTGTTCATCCAGCCTCCACGCGCGCTACTCCACCGGCTACTGTTTCAACCACCCCTCCATCGGCACCCCTCCACCGTCTACTGTTCATCCAGCCTCCACACCACGGGGTCCTGTTCAACCACCCCTCCACGGCCACCCCTCCACCGTCTACTGTTCATCCAGCCCTCCACACCACGGGGTCCTGTTCATCCAGAGGCAACGCCACCGCTCACTGTTCATCCAACCCCCCCCCTGCAACGCTCACTGTTCATCCAATCGATCGGCTTCAGTTAGCAGCAGTAGCGAAGGAATCGCTCGATCGGGTTCAGTTAATAGCCATTGATCGATCGGTCGGGTTCAGTAACGCGTAGCCTGCAGTGCAATCGCTCGGGTTCAGTTAGAGCCCAATGCCTCGCTCGGGTTCAGTTAGAGCCAACGCCTCGCACACACGCGCGTACCTGTATGAGAGAAACGCGCATCGCTCGGCCCCCGACCTCCCATCGTAACCGACAACTCCCCGAAATTTTCCTCCCCCTTGCTTCTACCATGGTTTTTTCCGTCATGGACGGCCCAAAGAATGTCATGCAACTGCGTCTCCGGCCCGCCCATGATGAAAAGCCCATTTTCTGTCATGATTTTTTGTCATAGAAGGAGGAGCCCACCACATCTATGATGATACCGGGTTTTGTCATAATTATCATCATAGAAGTGTCATATGTATGACAGGAAAAAATTTCGTTCGGCCCAAAATGTCACGGATGTGTCTTTTATTTGTAGTGTCCTTCGCACGCAAGGAAGTGCGTCCGGGCAAAAAAACGATTCGCCCCCCTGACTGCTGGGACCCACCAGCTACATCTTCACACGCAAGGAAGTGCGTCCAGGCAAAAAACAAACGATTTGCCCCCTGACTGCTGGGACCCACCAGCTACATCTTCGCACGCAAGGAAGTGCCTGACAGTCGGGACCCACCTGGTCAAAGCGTATGTAGTGTTGGGGATATGACTACTGGGTGTAAACCGCCCAAGAGGGGCCGGATTACACTCACAAGGAGTCATGTACAAGAGCCCATGAAGATGAAGGCTATGGCGCTTTAACTATGGAGGCTTATAGGCCCAGAGCCCAATGGCGGATTAGGGCCCATAGTAGTAAACCGCCATAGATGTATAACTTGTATTGTAAGTTAGGGAAAGGAAGAGACCGAGCCGGACACTTGTATGAGCCGGCCTCGGGATTCTGTAAACCGGTCGGGCGTCAACCTGTGTATATAAAGGGACGACCCGGCGGTGGTTCAGGGACAAGAAAACGACAGCTCGAGAGATAGGTAAAGCGGATTCGCTCCCTGCTCATCGAGATCAATCAATTCCATAACAACTAGAGTAGGCTTTTACCTTCACCGCAAGGGGCTGAACCAGTATAAACTTCCCGTGTCCTTTGTTCCGGTTTAACCCCTTTAAGCTAATCTCGTTGCGATGGCTCCACGACTAAGTCCTTCCGCTAGGACATCTGACGTGTTAATTCCACGACAGTTGGCACCCACCGTGGATCTTCTTCAATCTGCGATTGTGCAGCAACAGGCTTATTCTTACAGCCAAGACAGAATACATTCAACCCCCCGTCCGAGCAAGAGTTACAGCAGGCACATGGACGAACCGGCTGTGTCAAGCAGTGCACGGTGCCGTGACGCCCCTCGAGGGCCTAATCCAGCGCACAGCGGTATGAATGCTCAGGATGTGGTAGATAATGGCAGAGCACGGCGCGAAGCAGAGTTAGCAGCACAGTACCAGAATCATCAAACCGCTCCGGTTCAACCAGCGGCCTTAGTTGAACGTGGTTTGGCTTTTAGCTCTTGGGGAGTGACGTGCCTAACCCCGGCTCTACGTAATGTGCGGCTGCCCAAGGATTTAAAGGGTCTGCATAAAGTGCCTAATTATACTGCCGATCAACCCCCCGAGGCGTGGGTTGCAAGTTATGAGATGGCAATGGAGATGCTGGATGTGGATGAAGCGGCATGTGCAAAATACTTCACCATGATGTTAGATGGAACGGCTCATACCTGGCTAAAGAGCCTGCCCGTTAACTCGATCAGTTCATGGGACGAGTTGAAGGCCAGTTTATAGCGAACTTCAAGGATACGTGCAAACAACCCATGTCCATTGTGGATCTGGCTGCTTGTGTCCAAGGAGAGAACGAATCAACAACTCATTGGGTGCGCCGGGTTTCAGAACTCCTGCATTCGTCAGGACGCATCAATCCTAATACGGCAATCGTGACCTTGGAGGGTAATTGCCGGTTTAAGTCACTGAAGATGAAGTTGGGACGGCTCAAGCGTCACTGCAACGACATGGGAACGCTCATGGCAGATCTGGTTAAGTATGCTGATTCTGATAATACCAAGGATCCCGATTCTGACAAAGAGAAGACGGAGAAGGGAAAGAAGAATGCCGGTACAAAAGGACAGCATAACCAGGCGAGCCACGGGAACAATGGTAAGCGTAAAGCGGACAATTCGGATTTTGTGGCTAACACCAATATGCAGGGCAATATGCGGCGCCGTAAGGATAAACCACCCCAGCGCGGTGGAGGCATGAATCTGGAACACCTGTTAAACCAGCCCTGACCAAAGCACGGGACAAAGGAGGTGTTGGAAATATACCCTAGAGGCAATAATAAAAGGATTATTATTATATTTCCTTGTTCATGATAATTGTCTTTTATTCATGCTATAATTGTATTATCCGGAAATCGTAATACACGTGTGAATACATAGACCACAATATGTCCCTAGTGAGCCTCTAGTTGACTAGCTCGTTGATCAACAGATAGTCATCGTTTCCTGACTATGGACATTAGATGTCATTGATAACAGGATCACATCATTAGGAGAATGATGTGATGGACAAGACCCAATCCTAAGCATAGCACAAGATCGTGTAGTTTGTTTGCTAGAGCTTTTCCAATGTCAAGTATCTTTTCCTTAGACCATGAGATCGTGTAACTCCTGGATACCGTAGGAGTGCTTTGGGTGTATCAAACGTCACAACGTAACTGGGTGACTATAAAGGTATACTGCGGGCATCTCCGAAAGTGTCTGTTGGGTTGACACGGATCGAGACTGGGATTTGTCACTCCGTATGACGGAGAGGTATCTCTGGGCCCACTCGGTAATGCATCATCATAATGAGCTCAAAGTGACCAAGTGTCTGGTCACGGGATCATGCATTACGGTACGAGTAAAGTGACTTGCCGGTAACGAGATTGAACGAGGTATTGGGATACCGACGATCGAATCTTGGGCAAGTAACATACCGATTGACAAAGGGAATTGTATACGGGGTTGCTTGAATCCTCGACATCGTGGTTCATCCAATGAGATCATCAAGGAGCATGTGGGAGCCAACATGGGTATCCAGATCCTGCTGTTGGTTATTGACCGGAGAGCCATCTCGGTCATGTCTACGTGTCTCCCAAACCCGTAGGGTCTACACACTTAAGGTTAGGTGACGCTAGGGTTGTAGAGATATGAGTATGCGGCAAACCGAAAGTTGTTTGGAGTCCCGGATGAGATCTCAGACGTCACGAGGAGTTCCGGAATGGTCCGGAGGTAAAGAATTATATATGGGAAGTCGAGTTTCGGCCATCGGGAAAGTTTCGGGGGTCACCGGTATTGTACCGGGACTACCGGAAGGGTCCCGGGGGTCCACCGGGTGGAGCCACCCATCCCGGAGGGCCCCATGGGCTGAAGTGGGAGGGGAACCAGCCCCTGGTGGGCTGGTGCGCCCCCCCCCCCGGGCCCCCTCTGCGCCTAGGGTTGGGAACCCTAGGGGAGGGGGCGCCTCCACTTGCCTTGGGGGGCAAGTTTCCCCCCTTGGCCGCCTCCCCTAGGAGATCCCATCTCCTAGGGCCCCCTGGGGTCCCTATATAAAGAGGGGGTGGGAGGGCAGCCGCACCCTGACACCTGGCGCCTCCCTCCCCCTTGCTACACCTCCTCCTCCCGCAAACGCTTGGCGAAGCCCTGCCGGAACCCTGCTGCATCCACAACCACGCCGTCATGCTGCTGGATCTTCATCAACCTCTCCTTCCCCCTTGCTGGATCAAGAAGGAGGAGATGTCACACTGACCGTACGTGTTGAACGCGGAGGTGCCGTCCGTTCGGCGCTAGGATCTCCGGTGATTTGGATCATGACGAGTATGACTCCCTCAACCTTGTTCTCTTGAACGCTTCCGCTCGCGATCTACAAGGGTATGTAGATGCACTCCCCTCTCTTGTTGCTCGATGAACTCATAGATTGATCTTGGTGAACATAGGAATTTTTTTATTTTATGCAACGTGCCCCAACAGTGGCATCATGAGCTAGGTCTATGCGTAGTTCTCTATTGCACGAGTAGAACACAAATCTGTTGTGGGCGTAGATGTTGTCAACTTTCTTGCCACTACTATTCTTATTTTGCTTCAGCGGTATTGTGGGATGAAGCGGCCCGGACCGACCTTACACGTACACTTACGTGAGACAGGTTCCACCGACTGACATGCACTAGTGGCATAAGGTGGCTAGCGGGTGTCTGTCTCTCCCACTTTAGTTGGAGCGGATTCGATGAAAAGGGTCCTTATGAAGGGTAAATAGAAGTTGACAAATCACGTTGTGGCTTTTTCGTAGGTAAGAAAACGTTCTTGCTAGAACCCTATTGCAGCCACGTAAAAGATGCAACAACAATTAGAGGACGTCTAACTTGTTTTTGCAGCAATTGCTTTGTGATGTGATATGGCCAAAAGTTGTGATGAATGATGAATGATATATTGTGATGTATGAGATCATGTTCTTGTAATAGGAATCACGACTTGCATGTCGATGAGTATGACAACCGGCAGGAGCCATAGGAGTTGTCTTAATTATTGTATGACCTACGTGTCAATTATTTAACGCCATGTAATTACTTTACTTTATTGCTAAACCGTTAGCTATAGTAGTAGAAGTAATAGTTGGCGAGCAACTTCATGGAGACACGATGATGGAGATCATGATGATAGAGATCATGGTGTCATGCCGGTGACTAAGATGATCATGGAGCCCCGAAGATGGAGATCAAATGAGCTATATGATATTGGCCATATCATGTCACTACTATTTGATTGCATGTGATGTTTATCATGTTTTTGCATCTTGTTTACTTAGAACGACGGTAGTAAATAAGATGATCCCTCATAATAATTTCAAGAAAGTGTTCCCCCTAACTATGCGCCGTTGCTAAAGTTCATCATTTCGAAGCACCACGTGATGATCGGGTGTGATAGATTCCTACGTTCACATACAACGGGTGTAAGACAGTTTTACACATGCAAAAACACTTAGGTTAACTTGACGAGCCTAGCATGTACAGACATGGCCTCGGAACACGGAGACTGAAAGGTCGAACATGAGTCGTATGGAAGATACGATCAACATGGAGATGTTCACCGATGATGACTAGTCCGTCTCACGTGATGATCGGACACGGCCTAGTCGACTCGGATCATGTAACACTTAGATGACTAGAGGGATGTCAAATCTGAGTGGGAGTTCATTAAATAATTTGATTAGATGAACTTAATTATCATGAACTTAGTATAAAATCTTTGCAAAAATGTCTTGTACATCAAATAGCCAACGCTCATGTCAACATGAACTTCAACGCGTTCCTAGAGAAAACCAAGCTGAAAGATGATGGCAGCAACTATACGGACTAGGTCCGGAACCTGAGGATCATCCTCATAGCTGCCAAGAAAGCATATGTCCTAGAAGGACCGCTAGGTGAAGCACCCATCCCAGAGAACCAAGACGTTATGAACGCTTGGCAGTCACGTGCTGATGATTACTCCCTCGTTCAGTGCGGCATGCTTTACAGCTTAGAACTGGGGCTCCAAAAGCGTTTTGAGCAACACGGAGCATATGAGATGTTCGAGGAGCTGAAAATGGTTTTCCAAGCTCATGCCCGGGTCGAGAGATATGAAGTCTCCGACAAGTTCTATAGTCATAAGATGGAGGAAAATAGTTCTGTCAGTGAGCACTTACTCAAAATGTCTGGGTTGCACAACCGCCTGTCCCAGCTGGACATTAACCTCCCGGACGAGGCGGTCATTGACAGAATCCTTCAGTCGCTCCCACCGAGCTACAAGAGCTTTGTGATGAACTACAATATGCAGGTGATGGTGAAAACTATTCCAGAAGTATTTTCAATGTTGAAGTCAGCAGAGGTAGAAATCAAGAAGGAACATCAAGTGTTGATGGTCAATAAAACCACTAAGTTCAAGAAGGGCAAGGGTAAGAAGAACTTCAAGAAGGACGGCAAGGATGTTGCCGCACCCGGTAAGCCAGTTGCCGGGAAGAAGTCAAAGAATGGACCCAAGCCTGAGACTAAGTGCTTTTATTGCAAAGGGAAGGGTCACTGGAAGCGGAACTGCCCCAAATACTTAGCGGACAAGAAGGCCGGCAACACTAAAGGTATATTGATATACATGTAATTGATGTGTACCTTACCAGTACTCGTAGTAACTCCTGGGTATTTGATACCGGTGCCGTTGCTCATATTTGTAACTCACAGCAGGAGCTACGGAATAAGTGGAGACTGGCGAAGGACGAGGTGACGATGCGCGTCGGGATAGGTTCCAAGGTCGATGTGATCGCCGTCGGCACGCTGCCTCTACATTTACCCACGAGATTAGTTTTAAACCTCAATAATTGTTATTTATTGCCAAGTGTGAGCATGAACATTGTATCTGGATCTCGTTTAATACTAGATGGCTACTCATTTAAATCCGAGAATAATGGTTGTTCTATTTATATGAGAGATATGTTTTATGGTCATGCCCCGATGGTCAATGGTTTATTCTTAATGAATCTCGAACATAATGTTACACATATTCATAGTGTGAATACCAAAAGATGTAAAGTTGATAATGATAGTCCCACATACTTGTGGCATTGCCGCCTTGGTCACATTGGTGTCAAGTGCATGAAGAAGCTCCATGCTGATGGACTTTTAGAGTCTCTCGATTATGAATCATTTGACACATGTGAACCATGCCTCATGGGCAAAATGACCAAGACTCCGTTCTCCGGAACAATGGAGCGAACAACCAACTTATTGGAGATCATACATACTGATGTGTGTGGTCCAATGAGAGTTGAGGCTCGCGGAGGATATCGTTATGTTCTCACTCTCACTGATGACTTAAGTAGATATGGGTATGTCTACTTGAAGAAACACAAGTCTGAGACCTTTGAAAAGTTCAAGGAATTTCAGAATGAGGTAGAGAATCAACGTGACCGAAAGATAAAGTTCTTACGATCAGATCGTGGAGGAGAATATTTAAGTCACGAATTTGGTACGCACTTAAGGAAATGTGGAATCGTTTCACAACTCACACTGGCTGCAACACCTCAGCATAACGACGCGTCCGAATGTCGTAATCGCACTCTATTGGATATGGTGCGATCTATGATGTCTCTTACCGATTTACCGCTATCATTTTGGGGATACGCTCTAGAGACAACTACATTCACTTTAAATAGGGCTCCATCTAAATCCGTTGAGATGACACCGTATGAATTATGGTTTGGGAAGAAACCTAAGCTGTCGTTTCTAAAAGTTTGGGGATGCGATGCTTATGTCAAGAAACTTCAACCTGAAAAGCTTGAACCCAAGTCGGAAAAATGCGTCTTCATAGGATACCCTAAGGAAACCATTGGGTATACCTTCTACTTAAGATCTGAGGGCAAGAT